>NC_081842.1:107862190-108479935 GCF_963259705.1 Myotis daubentonii
ACACACTGTTGTCTGTGTCCAAAATTTTATATTATTTCAAAGACATCTATGTAGCTAGGAAACCTTGCTTGTCTTAGTCTGAAATTGAGATTTTTGTTTTGTTTTGTTTTGTTAATTCTCACCGAGAATATTTTTCCCATTGATTTTTAGAGAGAGTGGAAGGGAGGGGGGAGAAGGAAAAGAGAGATACACATTGGTTGGTTGCCTCCTGCACAGCCAGGACCTGGGAAGGGAGATGAAACCTGCAACTCAGGTACGTGCCCTTGACTGGGAATCAAATCCCAGACCCTTAGGGGTGTGTGTGTGTGTGTGTGTGTGTGTGTGTGTGTGCGCGCGCGCTAATGCTCTAACTATTGAGCACACCAACCAAGGCAGTACCCAAATCTTAAACTTATTACATAGCAATTATTCAGTAAATAATATATTATCTAAATACAAAAGAGTAACTACAGAACAGTACCTGTGTCCATGACCAAATATACCCATCAATGTTGAACACAGGAAGAACGTAAAAATTCATTCGGTCCAGGAGTTTGGTCATAATTTTGTTTTTCCCATAAGTTTTGGTTGCCTGTGGGATAAGAAAAAAGCTGAAGCTATTGGTGTAAAGTTTAGTTATCATGTGGAAAGTTGTGGTTATAATAGTAATAACTGCCAGTCCTTAAGTCATTTGCCCAAGGTCACATGATTTCAAACATATTTCTCCTAAACTGCAGAAAAATAAATGACCCATATAGATGACAGAAAAAAATGACATTTATTTAGACTAATTAAATTAATTAAACTGAGCCTTATTTACAGGATCATTTCATTATTGAGATTTGTAGCATTTCAAATGTAACATGCAAGATACATTTCATAGGTGCCGGGAGCCGGTCCATCCTTGCTGTTTCAAGGGACCTGGCATATATGGCATACGGTTCTTAATATGTTTGCTCACCTTCTTGGCGCTGTGTTTTAACCAAGGTCACCTCTCCGAGAAAGGTTGAATCCCCAGGTAGGGATTTTCCCCTGAAGTTAGGGAGGGAATAAAACCCCTCAACTAAGTGCCAGGCGGGTAATTAATCACTTTAACTATGAACAATCATGCTTAAGCTACATAATCTTTACTCCCTGGAATGGAGATAAGAAACGCCCTAACCTTTGTAATAGAGATTGATAGGATTGAATCAACTGGTATAAATACAGATGTAACAAGACAGAAAGAGACAGAACTTAAGAAGAGAGCCAAGAAGACAGAACCTACACAGAACCTACAGACAGAAGAACTTCGCTGGAGAGAACATGGCAAAAGATCCTGGACTGAACCTGACTACAGAAATTGGCAAGAGAACCTGACTAGAACCTGGTGACTGAACCTGGCTACAGAACCTGGCTGGAGAACCTGGCTGGAGAACCTGGCTGGAGAACCTAGCAAGAGAGCATGGACACAGAACCTGGGCAGAACCTCTCTGGAGATCCAGACCAGAACCTGACTGGAGATCCTGGCTAGGCTGCTGATCAACTGAACGCTGTCTCCGTGTCATTCCTTCTTCGCCAACTCCGTCTACACCTTTGGGGACCCCTGGACCCGCTGGGGTTGGATCCCGGCACATAGGGAGAATAGCGTCAAGTGAAAAATTAGCACAACTTATTTTAAATAGATTATTTGCCTCACATTCCTATGGACATATGGATTGAGTTTGTAAACATAAGAATATATAAATATTGGAGAGGGTTCATAAATTAATAAGATTTAAGAAAAAGTGTTCTATTGATAACTCAAGCGTTTAGAAATTGACCAACTTTTTTCCTCATATCTGACTGAAATTTCTCTAAGTATCTGGACTTTCTATAGCTACCTAAAATCTCTGTCATCCTTTTTGGAAAATCTCTCTGGGTACAGCTATACTGGAGCCAGGAGATACCTGATAGTCTTATGATTGATTTCCTTTATGGGTTGCATAAGGGGAGCTTGGGCCCTCAGCTGGAAGAGTTAAAACAGGGCAGGGATAAATCAGTTCTACTTGCAGATTCATTCCCAGTGAAACTATCCGTGCCCAGAAAGCCACTGTCATGTATTGCTTACATAAGCTGTGGTAAGAGAAAGTTAAACGTAGTAGTAGTCAGAATAAAATAGAAATAGAGTGAGAGGAATAACAAACTTAAAAAAAGTGAGTCATTTTTAACTTGGGAAGGGAATTTAAGCATGCAAAGTGTATGTGTGACCAATGAAACACCAAAACAGAAATTAAAGATCTGTGCTTTGAGCTTACTGAAGAAAGGCCACGTTTGTGGATTGTAATATTAAAATAGTTTCAGATTTTCCATACTAACTATAAGAAAAGCTCTCATTTTGTAACAAAAGAACTTCCTTTTCATTTTCTAAGCTTTCAGCTGGAATTTAAGAAGTCTGAAGGAAGGTGTCAATTGTTTTTATAAAAACAATGCTGAGTAAAATTGGAGCATTTATTTCCTGGCAGCACCAAATATAAGCTTGTCCAGTTCAGTGGAACTGCACTCATTTGGAAGGTTGCCACTCAGTGAGGTGCTGAGACTTGATAATCAGGGGAGGGTTGTATGGGTGTTCCATTCACTTACCTGATAGACGAACCATTGACAGAATGCTGGGGAGATCCATTCTCGTGCGTGAATGCCACAGTCCATAAAAATAGCCTTTCTTCTTTCATCCTTTTTCCCAATCTGTTTAAAAATAAAATCAAGATATTTTGCACGAATTCACAGATTGATCTCTTATTTCTTATTGTCCTATAGCTCATTCACATTCTCAAAGCAATTCTTTCCCCTGTTTCCCGTTGAGTGAGTACCTGTGTAAGCACTTATGTTCTCAGGTAGGACCATGGCATTTATCCTTAAATGTCTATACATAAGTCATAATTTATTCTATAGTGTATTTTTCAAAAGTTTTCCCTGGTGTCAGAGTTGCTTTTAGGGTTATTTTTAAAAATCACAAACTATTGCTTTTTATTTTATTTTATTTTATTTATTTTATTTTACTGCTAATATCCTTTGGTCTGAGACATAGATTATATATATAAATTGCTTCTGTTTCTGTCATTTTCTTTTGTTTTCTGTCTTCCTAATCTTGGGGATATTTTGCTTGGATTGGGCAAGATTTTGTGATTGTGTTTGAAGTGGATGTTTGAAGGGCTGTCATTTTGAAGAGAGGTTAGATTTGTTTTGTGCGGTTGGAGAGAATGGATGGATGGGAGTTTAGGGTCAGGAAGGGCTTCCCAGTTATTAAGGGAATGCATCAAAATCCAGCAGCAGCTGACTGGTAATGATCAGCTCAGTTATAGAAGGGAATCCCCTTCAACATGGGGTGGAAATGCCTCATTGTTCTGGGATCCTATGATTCCATGATTCTTAAATTTATATTTTCTTCATGATATTTTAGTAACAGTTTCACTGAATTTTAATGGGATGAAAACTGTTTTATACACCAGAGACATCATAAACTCTTATAGTAAAGATACAGGATAAGTAAGATGTTTGTCTGCATTTATCCACTGTATCTGACAAATGGTTTAATCAGGAACATTTTTGGTTCAACCTGAAACCAACT
Source organism: Myotis daubentonii (assembly GCF_963259705.1). Taxonomy (NCBI): domain Eukaryota; kingdom Metazoa; phylum Chordata; class Mammalia; order Chiroptera; family Vespertilionidae; genus Myotis; species Myotis daubentonii. Next base: position 107,865,756 of record NC_081842.1, read on the forward strand.
GTTACTTCTATTCTAAAATGTCTAGAGCTTAAATGTTCTTAAAAAATAACTTTTTATTGTATCAAAATTAGCTATATGTGGCAAAAAGTAACTTTAAAATTCATGTTTTTCAACAATAATAAGAATCAGTAGTTCCTGAGTTATTTTTACCTTGAGAACATACAGTGGATTATCTTCAACAGTAGTTCCAATTTTAATACGAGAGACCATGTCAGGATGCTTATGCACCATTTTTTCAGTCCAAGCAACAATCTTAAGAACAAAAGCAATTTGAGGAATTAGAATAAAAGAAAAATAAGTGACAATAAATGTTGAGGATAACTCTTTTTTTCTTTTTGGAAGCACAGGCATTTTACTGTACCTTGTCCCAGGCATTGTATTTTGCATAGCTGTGCCTGCCTGGGATATCTTCTTTAACATCAAACTGCTTCTCAATTGCTTCTTGTAGATCATGAATCAAGATTCTGTTTGACAGAGGAATGATAAAATGCACATTTACTAGGGAAAGAAAAACACATTTATCTTTAATTTGCAGAAATTTTCTCTTCCCTTTTCTTTATCTTAGATCAGATTATTCTCTTACCATAGCCTTTAGACATGCCATGTGTCTGGCTTCAGATCTTTCCATTTATTTACAGCTGTGCTGTCCAATATAATAGTCTATAGCCACACATGACTATAGAACACTTAAAATGTGCTTGTCCAAACATGGATATTGCTGTACATGTGAAATAGCTCACTAATATTCATTACATGTTGAAATACTATTGTGCATATGCTAGATTGAATAAAATATTTTGTCAATATTGGTTTTTTAATGTGTTTACTAGAATATTTAAAAGCATGCAGGTGGCTTGCATTATACTGCTGTTGGTCAGTGCCACTCTATAGTCACTCACAATCTTTCTTCAGAGCACACACATTCACAACATACAACACAGACAAACGTGGGTATTCTTATGCAAAAATCTACTGACTGTCCTGAGAAAGTTGCATAACCATAATAATAAGCATTTACTTAGCTCTTACTATGTGCCAGTCATTGTTTTAAGCAACCTTCATACACTAACTTATTTAATTTCCACATTGAGATTATTATCCTCATTTTACAGATGAGAAAGCTGAGGCATAAAGTGTTTAAATAACATGCCTATGGTTACAGAGCTATAAAATGAAAAGGCTGGTTTGGAGAATGTGAAAAAAGATGCAGAAAGAATCACTGGAAGGTTAGTGTTGAGGACCAGAAGGTTAATGTCTCTATTCTCTTGTCTATTTTATATAACCCTGATTTATATCCACTTATCACCTCATTGAATCATAAGGCTTAAATGGCAACCTAAAGGTCATCTATAGTTGTAACTCCAGTTCTGTGTTTCCGCCTGAACCTACCTCTCCCTAAATTCTTCCCCTACCTGTCCTATGACTTGCACATCCAACTGCCTACCTAACATTTTCACCTGGATATCCATTTATTTAGTATGGTCCAGGTACTGCTTTACACACATTATTTTATTCTATGTTATTTATTTTACCACCATTTTATAGATGGGGAACATTGTTATTCAGAAAGTTTAAATACAATTTCTATGTGGTGGAGTTGGGAATTTAAATGCCAACTTGCCAGACTTCAAGATTTATATTTCAAAAATACCACTGTCATCATATGCACAAATATTTTTGTATATTTTGTCTGTTTAGGAATTTTCTATTTTGCTCTACAGATCTGTGTTCCTACTCTTGTGTAGGCAACTAACCATATTTAATTACAGTTTTATTTTTTTTAATTAAATCTTTATTGTTCAGATTATTACAGTTGTTCCTCTTTTTTCCCCTCTTAGCTCCCCTCCACCTGGTTCCCCTCCCACCCTCCGCCCTCACCCCCCACCCCACTGTCCTCATCCATAGGTGCACGATTTTTGTCTAGTCTCTTCCCGCATCCCCCACACCCTTTTCCCCCCGAAGAATAGTCAGTCCACTCCCTTTCTATGCCCCTGATTCTATTATAATCACCAGTTTATTCTGATCATCAGATTATTTATTCACTTGATTTTTAGATTCAATTGTTGATAGATGTGTATTTGTTGTTCATAATTTGTATCTTTACCTTTTTCTTCTTCTTCCTCTTCTTAAAAGATACCTTTCAGCATTTCATATAATACTGGTTTAGAGGTGATGAACCCCTTTAACTTTTCCTTATCTGTGAAGCTCTTGATCTGACCTTCAGTTCTGAATGATAGCTTTGCTGGATAAAGTAATCTTGGTTGTAGGTTCTTGGCATTCATCACTTTGAATATTTCTTGCCATTCCCTTCTGGCCTGCAAAGTTTCTGTTGAGAAATCAGCTGACAGTCGTATGGGTATTCCCTTGTAGGTAACTGACTGTCTTTCTCTTGCTGCTTTTAGGATTCTCTCTTTGTCTTTTGCTCTTGGCTTTTTAATTATGATGTGTCTTGGTGTGGTCCTCTTTGGATTCCTTTTGTTTGGGGTTCTCTGCGCTTCCTGGACTTGTAAGTCTATTTCTTTCACCAGGTAGGGGAAGTTTTCTGTCATTCTTTTTTCAAATAGGTTTTCAATATCTTTCTATCTCCCTTCTTCTGGCACCCCTATAATTCGGATGTTGGTACGCTTGAAGCTATCCCAGAGGCTCCTTACACTATCTGTATTTTGAATTCTTTTTTCATTTTGCTTTTCTGGTTGGGTGTTTTTTGCTTCTTCGTATTTCAAATCTTTGACTTGATTCTTGCGATCCTCTGGTCTGCTGTTGGGAGTCTGTATAATATTATTTATTTCAGTCAGTGTATGCTTAATTTCTAGTTGGTCCTTTATCACAACATCCAGGGTCTCACTGGATTTCTTGAGGGTCTCATTAAGTTTACCAGCGGTTTGTAGAAAATTCTTGAAAAACCTTAAAAGAGTGATTTTGAACTCTATATCCAGCAGTTTGCTTTCCTCCATTTCTGTCATTTGTGTCCTGTTTCTTTGTCTTGGCATTTTTTATGCTTTGCTGTGTCGATAGAGTGGATTTCTGTGCTAAGTGTCCTATAGGGCCCAGTGGCTCAGCCTCCCCAATTACCTGAAGTAGACACTCTTGGTGCAACCCTTGTGGGCTTTGTGCACAGTCTTATTGTAGTTAAGCCTTGATTGTTGTAGGTAACACTGGGAGGAATTGACCTCCAGGCCAATTGGCTGTGAGAATCAGCTGTGTCTATGGTGGGAGAACTTCTGTGCTGAAGACACCCTTATGGGGCAAGACTTGCTTCAGTGGGGCTTTGGTGCTCACTGAGTCTGCCCCCGGAGTGTGTCCCTTTTGGATATGAGGAGTTGTAATTGGATGGTCCCACTCTGATCACTGAGTACACTGGCTCTTGGATCTAAGGAGGTGCTACTCTAGCCTCTGCCTGAGGCTACCCAGCAGAAGCCAGCTTTAAAGCAATGCAAGTTGCCCTGGGGCCTTGGGCCAGCTGCAGTTTGTTAAGTAATTTTCAGATTACAAAGGGCCGGGCCTTTCATATGCAAAAGCTTCCGTGCATGGCTTGGGCGGGGCGGGGTTCCAGGGGATCAACAGGGCAGGCAGAGAGAGCAGTTATGGCTGCTCTCAGTCCTACCCTCAGAGGCCCCAGCAATTGCTGGGAGCACCTCCGAGAGAAAGCTGCCCTCGAGTTCTGACCGATGCCAGACAGTCCGTTTCTCCCGTATGAGTCTGGGTCCCCAGAGACTCGCCCGGAACTGGAGCTCAGAGCTTGAGACTCCCTCCCGATTGAAAAAGACAATCGTGTCCTCAGCCGCCAGCCCTCTCCGCATGCACCTCCGCATCTTTGTATTTTACTTCCGCACCGCACCTCCTCTGAGTCTCGGTATGCTTTTCTCTTTCCTTCTAGTTGTAGAATTTCCACTCAGCCAGCCTTCCTGTGGTTCTGGATGATGTCCGTTCCGTCTTTAAGTTGTATTTTTGAAGTTGTGGGAGGCAGCAATCTCCGGTGTTTACCTATGCCACCATCTTGGTTTCTTAATTACAGTTTTAGTATTAAATTTTCATAAGTCTCATTTTTGTTTCCATTTTTAAGTAATTTCACCTATTTTTAATAAATGTCTTGTCAGAATCACTTTAGAAATTATTAGAAAAATGGACTTTTGATTCGAATTGTATTAAATTATGAATAAGTTTGAGAAGAATCTTATCTATAATAATAAAAGGGTGATATGCTAATTAGACCAGGAGACCTGCTGGACAAAGCCATGGTGGCAGGGCTGAGGCAGAGGCTGGTTAGGGTCGATCAGTTCAGGAAGGGAGGGCAGTTGGGGGTGAGCAGGCCGGCAGTGGGGGGCAGTTGGAGGCCATGAGGCTGTCAGGGGAGGGCAGTTGGGGGCCATCAAGCCAGCTGGGTAGGGCAGTTGGGGGTCATGAGGCCGGCAGAGGGGGCCAGTTGGGGGTGATCAGGCTGGCAGGGGGAGCAGTTAGGGGTGAGAAGGCCAGTGGGGGGGGGGAAATTGGGGGCAAGCAGACTAACAGGCAGAGTGGTTAGGGGTGATCAGGCAGGCAGGCAGGCAGGTGAATGATTAGAAGCCAGTGGTCCTGGATTGCAAGAGGGATGTCTGACTGCTGGTTTAGGCCTGATCCCTTTGGGCCTAAACCGACAGTCAGACATCCTCCAAGGGGTCCCAGATTGGAGAGGGTGCAGGCCGGGCTGAGGGACACCCCCCCACCCATGCACAAATTTTGTGCACCGGGCCACTAGTCTATAAGAATAAAAACATAATATGCAAAGTGACCGAATGGCTGAACAACAGGACAACTGTCTGGATGAAGCCAGGGCTGCGAGGGCTGAGGTGGCCGGGAATGTGAGGGCTGAGAGGCAGCCAAGGCAACCTGGGCTGTGAGGCAGCTGGGGCTGCGAAGGCTTACCCTTGCACAAATTTTGTGCATCAGGTCTCTAGTAATGAATACTGAAGCATAATATAGCTTTTTTATTTTTCAGTGAAATTTTGTATTTTTTTGTTTATTCATATATTTTTATTAGTCTTGTGAGTGACTCTTTTCCCACTAAATGTAGGAACTGATTATTATTTATTAAAAAAACATATTGCTTTGCTTTTACTTATCTATTAGCCATTGTATTAATATAAAAACTATCCTTTTACTTTTGATAAATTTTAGTTATATCTTCAGGGTTTCTGTGTAGTTATTCTGCAAAAAATTATACTTTCTCCTTTTTTCCAGTATCTATGTAGGAGGATGCTGTCTATTTTTAAACATTTATCCTAGTCATTTAGCACAGTATTGTGTACTCTTTCACTTTCATAAATTCTATCAGGTAAGGAAGCAGGAATCTATTATGAAGAGGCTCTGTGATCAGACATTCTTGTGTTCAATCCCAGTTTAGCTACTTAATATTTATTATGATCTTGGGCAGGTTAATTATCTCTCTGATTACTTACTTTTACAATGGTACCAAACATAATAGGCAGGATTGTGGTGAAGATGAAACTAAGTGAAATATGAAATGTATTTGGCATGTCATGGGCATCCAGAGAACTTCAGTATAATAGTGAAGATGAGTCACAAAACTGACAACCACTTCACAGTTTTAACATGTCTTTAAACTAGGCTTTGATGGTATGTACTTGTTTGACTCTGATTTCTTCAATTTCTCATGATAATGAACTGTGACACTGCAGCACCCAATCTACTTTTCAGTTTCTTCATGCTGATTGACTGACTGACCTGAGTTAGGAGGAAGAACATAAATGAGGTATACTCCTAGTTAGAGTTTATGTAGCATGAGTCTAAATTCTGCTCATGAATATTGATTCCTACTAACAGCACTGACAAGCACATTATTATGCATATTGTATGTAATTCACTGTTTGCTTGGCTTTTGACTTATGATGAACCTGGGATTTCTGAGAAAAAAATTGTGACAATTTCAGAATCAGGTGGGTCATGCTGCACTAAAACTCACACAAAGCCCGAGAAGGTTGGAAATTACATTTTGGATGGTCATTACAGACATAATTAATTATTTTAAGCTCTAAAGAGGTGATGTAGCTTTTGCTCTACTTGAATTAATAGAAGTAGAGGAACCAGGCCAAAGAGAAATTTTATGTTCCCAAAGATTGATTTGTAACATAAATCAGTATTAATTAATAACAGGAAGCTTGTATCTAAGAATGGTTTTAGACTTATACTTGTCAATTTAGCAGCAAAATAGTGTGAGCTAAAATATGACCTTTCCACAAAGCCAGCACCATGAGGACACCAAACAATGCCAGACTGTTGATATTAGGACTGTAATTTAAGTCCAAGGCTGAAAATTAAGAACTAGGGCCAGACATTATTTTCATGAGCCCTTCCAATAATCAGCAGCCAGGCTAAGACAAATGAAACCAAATTACTTTCTCTCAAATATTATTTTTGAACTCCAATAATTGCTTAATTTGTTAAAGATATTTCTAAATGTAGTTGAAAAGATAAATAATTATCACTGAGGATTTAATGCTATGAATGGCTAATGTTTATCCAGTCTTTCTTATGTGCCAGGCACTCTGCTCAGTATGGCATTTACATTTAATCTTTTAATCTTTACTTCAGCACTATTAACAGGGTACCGTTATCACCCCCATTTTTATACAGGTTAGGTAGATTTCCAAAGTCCTCACAATTGATAAAATATAGAAGTGGGATTAGAACCTAGAGATCTGACCTCTAGTTGTGGACCATTATACAACAACACCTCCATTATAAGGAGTAAAATAAATCCTCGGAGAGTGCCATTAAACCTGTAGTTTGCCTAGTCCACTAAGGCTGTGCAAAGTTTGCCCAGTGGCCAGCACTCCTGGAAACATGTGTTTCAATATTAGGAATAGAGGAGAAATTTAGAGAAGAGGCAGGATGAATCCTATCTTGACCATGTCAAGGCACCCTCCTTCTGCTGTTTTTAGAGAGGAACAGAGAAGGAATGATGGAGAACTGTGGGCTAGTGTACAGAAGTCTCCCCCTTATCCACAGCTTTGTTCTCCAAGGTTTCAGTTACCTGTGGTCAACTATGGTCCAAATATATTAAATGGAAAATTCCAGAAATAAACAATTCATATATTTTAAATTGCATGCCATTCTGAGTACCTTACTTCATCTTATTACATAGGCATGATATTTCACATCACAAGAAGGGTGAATATATATATAACAATAAGATATTTTGAGAGAGAGACCACATTCACATAACTTTTATTTATAGCATATTGTCATAACTATTATATTTTATTATTAGTTATTGTTCATCTCTTAAGGTACTTAACTTGTAAACCAAACTTTATCATAGGTCTGTATGTATAGGAGAAAACATAGTTCATGTGTGTGTGCATGTGTGTGTGCACGTGCTCACAATTGTGTAAACACATATAAGTGGTCCTTCCTCTACTTGATTTAATAGAAGTAAAGGAACCAGACAAAGAGCGATTTTATCATCTCAGTAAATTTTCATGAAAGCTCTACAACACGCCATTTTAAAGATGAAGAAAATGAGGTGGAGAGAAGTTAAGTAAATTTTTCATGTTAAATACCTAATGCCTGGTGTAAATGGGACTGGACCACACTCTGCTGCTTTCTACTATGACCAACATCTCGTCAACATTTAGAGCAGGTATCAACATACTTGTTTTACTCTTGTGCAAATAATATATAAAAAGGTAGAGCAGAAGGAAAACGAATGGGATGAGACATTAGAATGACTTATTGTATTAAAATATTAATTTTATAGGACTATGTATATATTTCAAATATGAATTTGTGTATGACTGAACATTATTAGATAATTAGACATCAACGTCAAGTGTTGACTGCTGTGTCAGTTTGATATAGATCTCTTTTGCAATTCCCACACAATCTTAAATGGATCTTAGTAAGATTTTACTTAATTGTATCGTTTTATTTTTACTATTATATTAATAGTATTTTTTGAATTACCTTTTATTAACAACTCTATCATCTAATTTTAACTTTTTAAGAAATGTATTTTTATTTTTGAAAGTATTACAGATGTCCTACTTTTAACTTTTGATAAAAGAAAAGATCTAAAATGACTCTAAAATAAAAATATCTAAAATATTAAAAATATAGTAAAAACACAAGGGTTTTTAACTGCTGAATCCAAATATGGTGTGTGCCCCTTTAAGCTTAGTTGAATGAACGTACTTTCCATTAGATATTTTTCCACCAGTCTGTTCAGGTTTGTTAGTATATACATATTATTTGTTGTTGTTGCACTGTTTAATGAAGGTTATCCAGGTAAATCATTGTGTCAAACCAGTCTCATAATGTGGTTTTATTCAGACTGGTGCCTGGGTATAATCAGATATTTCTGTTCTTAGAACTTTCGCTTACTGACTGACACCAAGTAACACATAATTAATATGCAAATAAAATTATCTATATAATTGTTACTTGGACACAAGATTTTAAATAGTTCTTGTCTACATGGATCACTTTACATATTTATATTTCTGAGTAAGGTAACTATCTAATTATGTGGCTTTCCTACAACCCTTGTTAATTTGGACTAATTTCTAGAAATGATGTCCTAATTAGATAAAACTAAATTTTATAGGTAGTTTAACACTTTGGTTCTTGATGTGGATAGCAAGGATGTATCTTGGCATAAGACAAATTGAAAAACACACTATTATGAGGATCTGGCCATGAAGTGAATCAAGAGACAGTCACCAATAGTTATATAGGGTGGAAAGACAGTGTCTTTTAGAAGAAAGTATCCAGATGTCATCCAAACCTTAGCATAAGCAGAGAATTCATAATGCACTACTGATTCCTGATAACTTGGATGTATACTTATCAAGTATCTATTCTAATTTAATGGTGCAATTTATAAAAACATAGAAAAGCACATGTTGATGTATTACTTAAAAAGAATTAAATCAACTTTGGTATAAATTAACTTTGAATATGTTCTTCCCATTTATTAACTTCAATTGTTTCATATCCCTCTGGAAACAACAGCAAAAACAAAGACAGAGATTAATAACAGCCTGCTACTTTTTTAAGCCATCAAGCCAAGAACAAGAATGTTTTTCAACTTGTCTTACATGTCTTTCCTTAATTTCAATAGAGTTTATATTTACTGAGGATATTGTAGCAATATCATAATGCAACCAAGTTGTGATGACAGCAGGAAATGCTCTGCAGTGGATGATGGGATCTTTGCTCATCTGGAAGAGGCCTCTTGAGTAACAGTACTAAGTTAGGTAGCAGGGGCATGAAATGGCAAGTCCTAGAGAAAGGACTAGTGTTTAGCAGTGTTTTTAGTGGTGAGGGGACTCCAGGGCTGATTAGGGCTGAGGGAGTTAAGATGGGACCCTTTAGTACTTTAAATCACTAAATGTTTGAAAGTATAATAACACATTTTGCTTCCTATATTGTGTTGATTTGTAACATTCATTGCTGGGCTCCCTTTTTGTTCACTACCCCAGGGCCCAGGCAGTGCATGGCCCATGGCTGGGACCACAATGACTCATTTTGGCATCTTTGGCCATTTGAAAATTCTCTCCTCTTGGATTTATCTTATTCTATTGCTTGCTTTTGCTTTGCCTGAGAAAGAATTTCTTTCATAAAAATTATTTATTTACTATGTATTTTACATTCTCTCATCTCTGACTTAAAGATGAACACTATAATTTGGGTTTTTTTTTTAATGTATCAGGAGAATTCAAATACAAAAATATGGTGCTGGTGGTCACCAGTAGCATCTGATTCTAAGCTCTGGGAGATTTCCTGTTGGGGTGATGAATGTGGCTAAACCATCTATGCCTGCTCACATGCACTCTGTCCTTACTAGGGGTTGGTTTTTAGAGATGGCAGAGGTACATAATTGTCATTCTTGCAGATCAGAACAAACATAAGATGGAAGTTGATTGGCCAAGTTTGATTTCATCACCTCTATAGTCAGGCCTCAATAGTCTGTTTGGAAGTAATTGTAAGTTTTATGTGGTAGATACAGCTTTCTCCCCCCCCCCCCCCCGACTATTAAAAAATAGAACTTCCCTTTCAATTTCAAGACTCCCCAAACTTTGAATATCTAACACATTTGAATATTGAATAATAGAACTTACTCATAGTGCATTTTATTTTGATCCAAGACAAACTGGATGGACTGGGATTCCTTTTCACTAACTCGGAAATCCACCCTCATATTAACAGCCACGTGGGTGGCATCTGGATACCAGAAGTCAAGCTGTGGAGAGGAGTTCAATGTTAGTTTCAATTGTTTGTTTGCTCAAACAATATATTTATTAATAAATGACTATGTGTCATACACCATGAAGGAATGTGGTCTCAATGTGACTAAGGTATGGACCCTACTCTTAATAAGCTTATGAGATTTTTGCAAATATATTTAAGATCTGTTGAATATTATAAAGTGGGAAAGAAACCATTTGTGCCAGTCACTCTTGCAGGATATCCTATCTAATAAAAGAGAAACATGGTAATTGGCATACGACCGCTACCCTTCCCATTGGCTAATCAGCGAGATATGCAAATTAACTGCCAGCCAAGATGGCTGCCGGCAGCCAGGCAGCTTGAAACTAACAGGAGGCTTGCTTGCTTCAGTGATGGAGGACTCCAACGTTCCCCCGCCTGCCTGCAAGCCTCTGAGCTTGCAGTTTAAGAAACATTGTAACAAATATAGAAGCTAAACAAAACCCCAGAGACCTGCTTTCAGCGAGCCCGGGATCTCAGAGCTGGAGTTATACATTGTTTCGATTATAGAATGCAAACAAACCAGATACCTTCTTTCAGCAGCAGAGGCCTCAGAACTGGAGCCAGAGCTAAACCTGGCCCAGAATAAAAAAAAGAAAAGAAAAAAAGGAGCAGTTGGGAGCTTCACTCGGCCTGAAAACAGCCCTCAGCCCCTCACCCAGGCTGGCCAGGCACCCCAGTGGGGACCCCCACCCTGATCCAGGACACCCTTCAGGGCAAACCAGCCAGCCCCCACCCATGCACCAGGCCTCTATCCTATAAAGTAAAAGGGAAATATGCATCCCAGCACCGGGATCAGCGGAGCCAAGAGGCCTCCTGGCACTGGGATCAGCATGACGGGGGCAGCGCCCAAACCTCCTGATTGCCCTGCGGCTCTGTGTGTGATAGGGGGCAGGGCCACAACCTCCCTATCTGCCCTGCTGTGTTCGTGACAGGGGAAGGCACCCCAATCCCCTGATCAGCCCTGCTCTGTGCCTGTTAGGGGGGAGGTCCCCAACCCCCTGATCGCCCTGCGGCTCTGTGTGAGACAGTGGTGGTGCCCCAACCCCCTGATCGGCCCTGCTCTGTGGGTGATAGAGGGCGGCGCCCCAACCCCCTGATCTGCCCTGCCCTGAGTGTGACAGGGGGTGGTGCCCCAACTCCCCTATCTGCCCTATTCTGTGAGTGACAGGGGGGAGCTCCTCAATCCCCTGATCGGCCCTGCTCTGTGGATGACAGGGGGGAGCTCCCCAACCCCCTGATTGACCCTTTTCTGTGCGTGACAGGGTACGGAGCCCCAACCCCCCTGATGGACCCTGCTCTGTGCGTGACAGGGCGTGGCGCCGCAACCTCCCCATCGACCTTGCCTTGAGTGTGACAGGGGGCGGTGCCCCAATCCCCCAATCGGCCCTACCCTGGGCGTGACTGAGGGTGGCATCGCAACCTCCCAATCTGCCCTGCTCTGTGCATGACAGGGGGCGGCGCCCCAACTCCCCAATCGGCTCTGCTCTGAGCCCGACCAGGGACTGCACCTAGGGATTGGGCCTGCCCTCTGCCACCTGGAAGCAGGCCTAAGCCAGCAGGTCGTTATCACCTGAGGGGTCCCAGACTGCGAGAGGGCACAGGCCGGGCTGAGAGACCCCCCTCCCCCCCGAGTGCACAAATTTTTGTGCACCGGGCCTCTAGTCTAATCTAATAAAAGAGAAACATGTAAATTGACTGCACCGCCACTACGCCCCAAGCCATGCACAACAGCCAATCAGAGTGACAATATGCAAATTAACCCAACCAAGATGGCGGCCGGCAGCCACTGAGCTGGAGCAAGCAGGAGGCTTGGTTGCCCCAGCAATGGAGGAAGCCAAGTTTCCCGCCTGCCCTGGCCGGCTGTGGCCTCTGCTAAAGGCAACAAAGTTTCACTTATAGAGGATAAATAAATCCCAGATACCTGCTTCCAGCCAACCTCGCTGGGAGCTTGAGTGGCTGGGGGCCGTGGACCAGCCTGCAAACAGCCATCAGCCCCTCACCCAGGCTGGCCAGGCACCCCAGCGGGGACCCACACCCTGATCTGGGACACCCTTCAGGGCAAACCAGATGGCCCCCACCCATGCACCAGGCCTCTATTTTATATAATAAAAGGGTAATATGCAAATTGACCCTAACAGCAGAATGACTGGGAATGACTGGTCACTATGACACATGTTCAATGCAGAATCTGCCCCCTGGTGGTCAGTGTACTCCCACAGGGGGAGCGCTGCTCAGCCACAAGCCAGGCTAATGGCTGCCAGTACAGCGGTGGTGGTGGGAGCCTCTCCTGCCTCCTCAGCAGCGCTAAGGATGTCTGACTGCAGCTTAGACCTGATCCCCGCTGGCAAGTAGACATCCCCCGAGGGCTCCCGGGCTGCCAGAGGGATGTCTGACTGCCAGGTTAGGCCCAATCCCCTGAGGAGCGGGCCTAAGCCAGCACATGGACATCCTCCGAGGTGTCCCAGACTGTGAGAGGGCACAGGCTGGGCTGAGGGATCTCCCCGAGTGCACAAATTTTTGTGCACCGGGCCTGTAGTGTTATTTATAAATGCAAAAAGAATTAACAACTTTTGGTTAATTTGTTTGGTTCCACCATCTTGGGGTTGATTTGGATTGTTTTATAATTGATTTAGCCAGAGCATCTGTCTCTAATTGGGAATATAAATTAAATAAATTGTTCCCTATTCTCCTTCCCAATTCAAGCCTTAAAACCAAATGTCCCTGTAAATTCTGGAATTCTTGGAATGTTTGTGTCCAACAGAAGGCATAATATTTAGCCTGTCATTTTTCTAGCAGTATGTCCTTAGGCAAATCACCATAACTCTTTGAGTTTCAGTTTGCTTCCCTGAAAATAAGGCTAACAAGAATCCATGAGATGTTGTGCAGATTGTGAAATGGCTCTGAGAACTGGGACATGAAGGCATTTATCAATTGTTAATTCCTCTGGCTGAGAATATCAGAAATTTGGTGACTGGAAGGATAGCATTCAGATTAAGATAAATTTGAGAAGATTCCAGTTCTTGCTGTTCTTTAAAATCATATTCAAATACAAAATATGAGAAATGTGAAGAAAATGCCCAATTTCCACTCATCACAACAGGCTTTTGGGCACATCTAAGTCTACCTGGCCATTTCTGAGTTGAATGCCACTGTAACTCAGTTAATGATTATGAGGCTGCTATGAACTAACTAATATTTATTGGTTTGTTTTGATCAAAAAGCTACAGATGAATTGGACATAGGAGAGAAGTAGTGGTTTAAAGGTGAATTATGCAGGGCTATCTAACCATACAGCAGTTTCTCTGTCATAACAGGGCAATGCGGAACAGGCATTCAGGGCTAGTGAACTTTCATGAGCATTTATTAAGCACCAGGCACAGAACTGGATGTCACTATTGTGGAGGCTAATAAAGGACTTAAGATAAGCAAGACGTTCATTGTGAGAGACATATGCATTTCCAACATGCTGAGCAATGCGAGGGAAAAGCACAAGCATTCCCAGAGCACAGGAAGCAATGCAAGCTGGACATGAGAGTTGGTGGACCAAGAAGACTTCCTGCAGGAGACTCTGCCTGAGCTGGGTCTTGAAGAATAAGAGTTAGCCAAGTACAGAAGGAAGCATTCCTCCTGTACAAAGGTGTGCAGGGCCAAAGTGGGTGAGTCTTTGGTGTTCGTGGAGTTTTTAGAGAAAGATGGTGGAGGAGCAGGAGACTGCAGAGGTGGCAGATTCTGAGGGACTCTGGAGCTTATTTTGGCCAGGCCACTACTGAGCGCTCCCCAAATGTTAGCATACTTAATCTTTGATGAAGAAGGAAATTGAGATGCAGAGAGGTTAAGTAACTTGCCTAAGGCCACATAGCTGGGTTTGGAACCTTTGAAGACCATACTCTTTCCATAATTGGCTGCCTCTCATGAAAAAGCTTCAGTTGGAGGAATGCAATCATCAAGTTTTAGAGAGAGTGGTTAGGTTGCCATGTGGACTGGTTGTGTGGGAGAAAAGACTAAGACTGAATACTAGCTCATGGGTTATTGAAATTGTTACAGTAAGAGATAGAGCCAACATAAACTTGGCAGTGGCAGAGGAATGGACAGAAAAATGTGGATTTGAAAAACATTTGGGAATTAGAGTAGGTGGAACTTTTGATTGATTTGAAGTGGAGATAAGGTATTTGGAACTAGAATAAATCCCAGATTTGGTTCTGGGTTTATATCTGGTGTTTAATTTTGATTATTTAATTTTCTGCCTTTGAGATTCAATTTTTGTGTTTTAAATGGGTTAGATTATGACACAGACACAGAAAATCTGTTGGAGAATTTGAAATGTATGCAAAGTGGCTGGCACATGTGCCTTTGTATAGGAGCAGCTGAATGGATGATAAAATGATTATGTTATTCTGTTATATTTTAAAAGACTGGTCTGACTTTGTTTCTTTTTGGACATAGGAGAGGGAAGGGTCACATCTTAATTTAGTACTGTTATTCTATCTAATAAAAGAGAAACATGGTAATTAGCATACGACCGCTACCCTTCCCATTGGCTAATCAGGGCAATATGCAAATTAACTGCCAGCCAAGATGGTGGCAGGCAGCCAGGCAGCTTGAAACTAACATGAGGCTTGCTTGCTTCAGTGATGGAGGACTCCAACGTTCCCCGCCTGCCGCTGCAGGCCTCTGAGCTGCAACTCTAAGCAACTATGTAACAAATATAGAAGCTAAACAAAACCCCAGAAGCCTGCTTTAGTCGCTGGGCTTCAGCCAGCAGGATCGTAACATTGTAAGTAAAGGCCAGAAACCTACTTTCAGCAGTGGAGGCCTAAGAGCTGGAGCCAAGCATCAAAGCTAAAGCTGGCCCATAATAAAAAAAAAAAGAAAAGAAAAAAAGGAGCGGTTGGGAGCTTCAGTCACCCCCAGCCTGAAAACAGCCCTCAGCTCCTCACCCAGACTGGCCAGGCACCCCAGTGGGCACCCCCACCCTGAAGGGTGTGTGACCAGCTGCAAACAGCCATCAGCCCCTCACCCAGGCTGGCCAGGCACCCCAGTGGGGACCCCCACCCTGAAGGATGTGTGACCAGTTGCAAACAGCCATCATCCCCTCATCCAGGCTGGCCAGGCACCCCAGTGGGGACCACCACCCTGATCCAGGACACCCTTCAGGGCAAACCAGCCGGCACCCACTCGTGCATCAGGCCTCTACCCTATATAGTAAAAGGGTAATATGCCTCCCAGTATCGGGATCAGCGGAGCCACAAGGCCTCCCGGCACTGGGATCAGCGTGACAGGGGGCAGCACCCAAACCTCCTGATCGCCCTGCGGCTCTGTGTGTGACAGGGGGCGGGGCCACAACCTCCCTATCCACCCTGCTCTGTTCATGACAGGGGAAGGCGCCCCAACCCCCTGATCAGCCCTGCTCTGTGCCTGATAGGGGGGAGCTCCCTAACCCGCTAATCGCCCTGCGGCTCTGTGTGTGACAGGGTGCGGCGCCCCAACCCCCTGATCGGCCCTGCTCTGTGTGTGACAGGGTAGAGCCATAACTTCCCCATCGGCCCTGCCCTGAGTGTGAGAGTGGTGGCGCCCCAACCCCCCTGATCGGCCCTGCTCTGTGGGTGATAGAGGGTGGCACCCCAACCCCCTTATGGGCCCTGCTCTGTGTGTAACAGGGGGCAGCGCCCCAACCCCCTAATTGGCCCTGCTCTGTGAGTGACAGGGGGAAGTGTCCCAACCCCATGATTGGCCCTGCTCTGTGCCTGACGGGGTGGTGCCGCAACCTCCCCATCGACCCTGCCTTGAGTGTGACAGGGGGCGGTGCCCCAATCCCCCAATTGGCCCTACCCTGAGCATGACTAGGGGTGGCACACAACCTCCTGATCACCCTGCTCTGTGCATGACAGGGGGCGGCTCCCCAACTCCCCAATCGGCCCTGCTCTGAGCCTGATCAGGGGCTGCACCTAGGGATTGGGCCTGCCCTCTGCCACCCGAGAGCAGGCCTAAGCCAGCAGGTCGTTATCACCTGAGGGGTCCCAGACTGCGAGAGGGCACAGGCTGGGCTGAGGGACCCCCCTACCCCCTGAGTGCACAAATTTTTGTGCACTTGGCCTCTAGGCAGTTAATAATACTGTAACAGAAATGATGCCATGGGTGAAGACTGCGGTTGGAGTGAGCACAATATAGTGGGCAAAGCACTAGCAGGGAGGAATTTTGACTAGAAAAAGGCTTTTGGGAGGAAAAGTGGAAGTGATAGCCTAGAGAAAATCAAAAACAAAAATAAAACCTAGGAAGTACTGGCAATTATCTGAATTATCCAAGTAGTGCCTGCCTCTCCCCCTTACCTTTGTCTTTGGACATTAAACATAAGAAAGAAGCAACTTTTAGAGAACAGAAAGAAAAGATAAACTATCTCTTTAAATGCTTTACCTTGTTGGTTTTGGCCAAGTCCTTTAGGATGTTTGCTTGTTTTTCATCCTGGGGTTTCACACGGAACACCTTCTCCCTACACGAAAGCAAAAGATGA
Organism: Myotis daubentonii; assembly: GCF_963259705.1. Lineage (NCBI taxonomy): Eukaryota > Metazoa > Chordata > Mammalia > Chiroptera > Vespertilionidae > Myotis > Myotis daubentonii. The sequence goes on from NC_081842.1 coordinate 107,882,533, forward strand.
AAAATGTGAACTGCAAAGCGCATTCCTTAATCCTCTTCCCACACAGAGACCACAACACAGGGTGGTGAGAGTTACTTGTCGAAGCGGACAGGAGCAATGGCCAGGGCGGTAGTGATCAAACCCATAGGCAGGATGAGACGCATGGTTCTTCTTTGCCTGCTCCCAGGCCCTCTGCCAGTTTTATGTCTCAGCTCTTATCTGGAGAAGCAGCTGATTTCCTCTTAGGATTCTGGTGGATGAAACCCCCCTCCCCCGTGTTTTCTAGTTGAGGACTGAGAGGTAGGGTGGGGACATAACAGTAAATGCCATGTGACTCATATTCCTTTTACAATAGGGAATACGCATTTTGCAGACAGAATGGGAGGCAAGTTCCTTTTTTAGCAAATAACTTGCCCAAGGTAACAGAGCTTGTATGTTCAAAGAGCTGGGATTTGAACCAATTCTTTTCTCTAAAATACTGCTCTACCACATGTTTGAATGGAATGAGGGAAGGTATTATGTTAAATTTTCATTTGAAATCTGTGACAAATTTGTGTATCTGGCCACAGAACCTTGTGGGGTGGCCCTTAATAACAAAATATGTTTTTGAAGCTACATTGTAAATTGTTAAATTAAAAACATTTAAATTAAAAAATATTTTGAATATACTAAAATATTATAAGTAATCTGGAAAACATTGATGTGTCCACCATCTAGATTTTATGACGGCCATACTTTTGCCATATTTGCTCTGCACCTCTCTTTGTAAGGAAGCAAAACAACATGACAGAAAGAGCTACAGCATCCACCTCCTCTCCTTCCCATTTCCTCCCTCTATTCTCAGAGGCAGCCCCCAACCCTAAAGCAGCTCAAAGATTCCTGGAGGGCAACATAATATGGTTGCTCAAATGTTTGTACATTGGCTGCTATCTTCAGGATCTGGATGCTGCAGGTGCCTAGTAAATGCTTTTTGAAAGTAAAATTAATGAATAGGCCATTTTAAACAGTCTCTTGGGGTGGTTGGTTTCTTCCATATTGAACACAACTCAGTTAATTATAGATTATTTGGGAGATGGCAACACCTTTACCCAGAATCATAGGTAATCTAACAGAGTGAGTGAAGTTATTAGAATTTCCTTTTAAAAACTACCTCTTCAGCCCTGGCTGGCATTGCTCAGTGGTTAGAGCATTGTGCCATGCACCAAAGAGTCTTGGGTTCAATTCCTGGTCAAGGGTACATGTACCTGGATTGTTGGTTTGATCCCAGGCCCTGGTCAGGGTGCATGAGGGAGGAACCAATAGATGTATCTCTTTCACATCAGTTTCTCTCTCTCTCTCTCTCTCTCTCTCTCTCTTTCTGCCTTCCTCCCTCCCTCTCTCTAAAAAATCAATGGAAAAATATCCTCGGGTGATGATGAACAAAACAAAAAACTACCTCTTCACATTGACAAATGCATAAGTGGTCATATATGAAACTTCTCAGAGTCATGGTTGCATATTATTATTATTATTATTATTATTATTAGAGGCCTGTTGCATGAAAAGTTTTGTGCAATAGGCCTTCCCTTCCTCTGGCTGCCGGCACCGGTTTTCCTCTGGCACCTGGGACCCAGGCCTTTGCTCCTGCCTGAGCCGCCTTCAAGCCTTCCCTGCTCTGGCCGGAACCGCCTTCAAGCCTTTGCTGCTCTGGCCGGAGCTGCCTTCATTCTTCACTCCACTGCTTCACACCCACGTATGCAAATTAACTACCATCTTTATTGGCGGCTAATTTGCATATCATGCTGATTAGCCAATGGGAGGTGTAGCGAAGGTATGGTCAATTACCATGTTTGTCTATTATTAGATAGGATTAGCAGAAATAGCTTCATTTCTCTCCATCTGATAGATGTGCGATATAATGTGAGACTTTTTTATTCCTTCAAAGGTCTCCATTGCCCCCCTGCAGGTAAGAAAAAAGAGGGTTTTACAAATGGTTTCATGTTTTTGACATTGGACAAGCTCATCAACACTAGAACTCCCAAAGCAAACACTTGTTCCATTGTCTCTTAGAGTATGTTTGGCAGGGGTACAGAGAAAAATCAAGAGCTTGACAGATATGACCTCAGAGTAGCTCCTGAACACTTTACCTTGAGCAAGCTGCCTAGTCATTCTTATCTGTAAAATGGGGATGCAAATCGACTTTTAAAAGTGGCTGTGGTTGATCTCTTACCAACCCCCCTCTCACTCTCCCCTGCCTTCCCTCTGAGGTTTGATGGTCTGTTCAATGTTTCTATGTCTCTGGATCTATTTTTGTTCATCAGTTTATGTTGTTCATTATATTCCACAAATGAGTGAGATCATGTGGTATTTATCCTTTTCTGAATGGCTTATTTTGCTTAGCCTAATGCTCTCCAGGTCCATCCATGCTGTTGCAAATGGTAAGAATTCCTTCTTTTTTACAGCAGCATAGTATTCCATTGTGTAGATGTACCACAGGTTTTTAATCCACTCATCTGCTAATGGGCACTTAGGCTGTTTCTGTATAACTAATGGACACAGACAGTAGGGGGATGAGGGCTTTTGCTGGGGGGAGGGAGCAGCCCCGGAGAGGTCAATGGGGGAAAAAAGGAGACATATATAATACTTTCAATAATGAATTTAAATAAAAAAAGTGGCTGTGATGCTTAAATGAGAAGTCATATGTAAGGGATGTGGAGGATGATAGGTACCAAAAGACATGCCATGACCTCTGGGTAGTGATGAAATTGTCAGATTCTGTAACAGACTTACAACTGGCCTCATGTGCTGCAGCGCTGATGAGCACCAGCATATATCACATGCTAGACTAAAGTGCCTGCTGCAACCTTTGCGGGTGAAATATCTCTCTATGTTTTTTCAATGGGGACTACTTCAAGATTTTTTGTTTTTTTATGTAGTTGCTTAGCTTTTTGGAGTTTCATTTTCTATTCTAAAAGTAGTAAATTCCCATTGAAAATAATTTAACAAATTATTAAAAAGTTGGAAGAAGAAAATAGAAATCACCATTAGTTCTAACATTCCGACATTTTTTGGAAGCCTTTTTCTGTGTGACTAGTTTTAAAACTGTGTGGAAAAGGCTTCTATATATTTTTTTTAGGTCAAGTGGGAATGGCACTTCTATTTTCTTTTGGGATCTAAATAAACGTTTGAAGGATCCTGATATTTCTCAGGATAAGACTCTGATTATAAATAAATCTTTGTTATTCATATCTTGCATATTGACAAATTGCATGGATATGTGATGCTTTTAAGACCTGCCACTTCTCCCCAATCTATTTTGCCTCTGAGGAATTGTACAATAGATGGATCTCAAGAATATACTGGAGCTTTTTCTCAGAATGGGTATGATTTCTTGGCAAGCATAATTCAGTACAACTTTATCTTACTGCAGCAAGATTATCAAAGATCTTGGCAAATATATGGGGGTAGGATAGCTGTTGGATATCATATCATTTCAGGATTGGCTATGTAAGACAATATGCTTCATAGGTTAAATTAATCTCTTTGAAAAGAGATGTAAAATTGAATGCTTAACATAGCAATAATTTCCTATCTTTCTGGATCTCTATACTCCTAGGATTTTTCAGTAGTATATGTCTAACCCCGGTTTAAAAACCACATTATTTTTTTAAACTATGCTTTTCTGCATATTTTAGACATTATTGCTATAAGAGAAATCTCCTAAAAAATAAAAGTCAAAATTGTTTTGTCATTATTAGAATCCTTCAAGTAATTATCTGTCTTCAAATAGAATCCAACAAACTTCTGGAACACCTTTAGCTATTTCATAAAGGATACGGTGAAAGAAAGATTTGTTACCTGTAATTGTGGATGTTTGATTCTTAACATTGAAACAAAACTGCCCTGCAAAATGCTGGAGAGAAACTTGCCTTTGTTTGTTGCAGCAAAGGTAACATCTCTGGACAGAGGCCTGTGTGATTCATGCAGAGTGGGACCTGGCTAGGGGAGAATGACTACCTTATTAAGTGAGATGACCTGAGAGATCATCAAGACCCCAACTGGTGCCCAAATAACCTCACTAACTGAAATTCTCCCCCTACCAATTCCTATAGGTTAGCTGGCAAAAGCAGATGAATACATGGAGTGTGATTCCAAGAATGTAGAACTTCAATAACCCAGACAGGAAAACCAGTCTTGCTATTTTGTAGCCAAACCATTTGAGAAAGGAAAGATTCAGAGGCCGTTCTTGTGCTGTTGGTTAATTGCTGCTTTGGGAAAGATGAGAGTGTGGAACTGAAGGAGAGGCTCCATGCTGGGCTCTCAGGCTGGAGTAAGTTAAAGAAGGGAGGAGGAGAGGCACCCCACAGACAGGGGCCCCTGGGTGGGCAAGCCTGGGCTGGGACCCTCAGCAGTCGCAGGTCAGCTGTGCAGGCAAGCATGCAGCACCAATGCATTGGGAAGAATTACAGCAGACTCCTCTTTCTGTTTTCATTTTCATTTTTTTTTCTAGTTTAGCTCAGGCAAGTGACACTCTAAGCCATTAGCTGTTAATGTTGGCAAGAGACATAGCAAAAATGTCTCCAGTGCAGGAAATGTTGGATACATGGGATTTAAAATGAGAATATTTGTGTATTTGCTTTCCCAATCCTTATTCTTTTTAAAAATTCCTTGTAATTTTAGAAAAGCCCATTTATATTCATAATTTCTATTTTAGAACACTCAATTAGAGACTTTGGAGGGTTCTTTGTAGTTTACTCACATGATTTCTGAACTTTGGGCTATGGCATCCCACAGAGGCAGGGTAAGGGAGCATCTTGGGGAACTATCTGTGATTCAATGACATACCTCCAGCAAGAACACTCCACTCAGGTAACTGCGGTTGAGTTAGCTTTCCAATTCACAACATGGATACGACTTAAATATAGAATGGGGAAAGATAATTTAGCTAATTACATCTGTTTTTAAATTACCATCAGTATTGTTTACTAATTTATGAGAATTTCTTTTTTTTTTTTGCCCTTAAAAATGTCTCTCTCCCTCTCTCTCTTTCTTTAATCCTCACCAGAGATATGTTTTGTGTGTGTGTGTGTGTGTGTGTGTGTGTGTGTGTTTATTTTTTATTAAATTGACTAGAGGCCTGGTGTATGAAATTTTGCACAGGGGTCTGAGGGTCCCTCAGCCAGGCCTGCACCCTCTTGCAATCTGGGATCCCTCTCACAATCCGGGACCTCTGGCTCCTAACCACTGTCCTACCTGCCTGCCTGATCGCCCCTAACAACCCTGCCTGCCTGCCTGATTGCCCCTAACCACTTGCCTGCCCGCCTGCTCGCTCCTAACCACCTCTGCCTTGGCCCCACCACTACGGCTTTATCCAGAATGACATCCGGAAGGTTGTTCAGCTGCCTGGTCTAATTAGCATATTATGCTTTTATTATTATAGATTAGAGGCCCAGTGCACAAAAATTTGTGCACGGGGGGGGGGGGGGGGCGGTTCCCCAGCCCGGCCTGCCCTCTCTCACAGTCCAGGAGCCCTCAGGTGATGTCCTACTGATGGGGAGCGGGCCTAAGCCACAGTCTGGCCTCACCCTGCGGGAGGCAACTGGGATGATCAGGGGAAAGCGCCGTCCCCATCACCCCGCTGCTGCTGCCACTGCCGGCCGTGGCGGCTGCAAGGCCTGAACCCCAGCCTCGCAGCTGCTGGGTCTCGTGGCTGCCTGAGCCCCGGGCCTCACAGCTGCTATGGCTTTGTCAGATGGATGTCCACTCTAATTAGCCTATTACCCTTTTATTAGTATAGATTCTTATAGAGAGAGGAAGGGAGAGAAAGAGAGAGAAACATCAATGTGAGGGAAACATTGATTAGTTGCCTCCTGTATGTTCCTTGACCCAGGACTGAAACCTGCAACCTTTTGGTGCACGGGACAAGGTTCCAACCAACTGAACCACCCAGGGAAAGGATGTCTTTTTTTACCTTCTTCTTCTTTTTGTAAAAACTATTTTTGTATTGATTTCAGAGCAGAAGGGAGAGGGAGAAAGAGATAGAAACATCAATGATGAGAAAGAATCATTGATTGGCTGCCTCCTGCATGCCCCCTACTGGGGATCGAGCCACACCCTGAGCATACGCCCTGACCGGAACTGAACCATGATCTCCAGGTTCATAAGTTGATGCTCAACCACTGAGCAATGCTGGCCAGGATCTTTTTATCTTTTTATTTAAATAATGTATTACTAAATTATTTTGATGATTGTTTGAGAAATTGTAGCAACTTCACTGCTACCATCTAGTGGACAATGAATGCAATTAATCTTTCTTCATCTTGACAACTTCTAAACAAACTGTGTGACTTCAAAAGATTCTTTTTGTTTTGTTTTCTGTCATATACTATCATTTTTTAAAATTAATTTTTCTATTGAGGTAACACTGGTAAATAACATTATATAAGTTTCAGGTGTACAACATTGTCAATATCTGTATACTCTGTTGTGTGCTCTGGGTGGTGAGCACAAAATAGAATTCTTTTTTTTGAAAAGTACACTGTCATAGATATTTAACATATCCTGTTTTCCTTGAATCCACATAGAAAACAATGAACTAATATTTTGTTCTATGGTTTTAAAATAAGAGATGTTCCCAAACTATTAATAAATACACATTATTTTAAAATTTGCACTTTGCACAATATACTCCACCATTAGCATGACCAGTTCTAATTCTGGAAAACTTCAAGTCTTAGAGTGACTTTTTGTGCAGCCACGGTTCCCAGTACCTCTTGTTTTACTTTCAGTCTGCATTCTACAACTTAGCCTGGTGAGTGTTTTAAAAATTGATCACGTCATTTATAACTTAATGCCTTTCATTGCTTTCCATTGTTTCTAGACCAGTGTTCCAAATCCTTAGGATGACCTGCCTAATATGGTCCCTACTCCTACCTCAGCCCATACACAGGCCTTTCTTTCCTCAACTCTCTTAAGTTTCACCCTCTCTGGCTTCTTCTCTCAGGTTCTGAATAGTCACAGGGCCTGGAAGGGGTGTTCTTTTCATCAGCTAATTGTGACTTAATTCTTCAGGTTTCAGTTCTTCCTGAGAGAGCCTTCTCCCCACATCAGGTAGGTAGACCTTTTAAATTTTTTTAATGCAGTTTGTCCACCACTTACTTGCTTAATGTAAATTAATGGATTATTACATAACAAGTTAAATAACTATTTGTTTCACGTCTGTCTTTCCACATGGTCTATACAACCATTGAGGGCAGAAATGTTATCTTTCTTTTTCGTTGCTCTGTTCTCAATTGCTTAGCAAAGGGCTTGGCACATAGCACACAGCTCAAAAAATAACTTGAATGAGTTGAGTGAGATGAAAACTAAATCAAGATAGAGTCTTTTCACCTATACTATTGTTTATGACCCTTGAAAGCCCCCTTCATAACCTGCGCATCTCTGTGCTCTGCCAGTTTTGGCCAACACCCCAAGGGCTTTAACTCCCATGTGCAGTGGACCCACTTCATTACTGTGCACAGATTACTTAGTCATTTGTTCACTTCATTTTCCCCCAAAGAAGTAGGCAATCTGTCAACTTTTCCGATGATAGTGATTCACTTTTATTATTACTTTTTCCAACTAATTTAATAGACCCAAAAGCTTAAAAGAAGAATTGGGATCTGGAAATATCCAGGCAAGCAGAAATGAGAATTCAGGATAGAAAAGAAACAGTGAGCATTTTGGACTAAGGCTCTCAGATGCTCGACTAGTATGGGTGCTCCAGGACATAGTTGGCAATGTGCTTGATCGCCAGCATTGTCTCTTCGCAGGTTGGCCGAATCTTGGACTCAGGAAGGGCAAAGCCGTATCTGCCTTTATCCCGCAGTTCAAAGGTGAAGGAATATTTGATTCCTTGGTCATAAGCCCAGTCGTCAGAGCCTCCAGCAGCAGGATCTGAAATGTGCAAACAGCAGAAAACAAAATCTTTACATCTAGGAAGGAAATTTTTAAACACGCCAGCTTTCTTTTATAATTAAAAATGTTTCACTGTGCAAAATAATATGCTTGCCTAGTAAACTGGATCATAAAAATATAAAGGCTATTTTAAAAATTTAGACCATTGTTGCCACTAAGCCTCCTTTGTGGGAATGATGTGCTTAATACCCTAGGAAGTATGCAATTGTAACGTACAAACTACGCAGTGTGCTTGTATGCTGTGGTAAACTATGCCATAAAGTATGGAATTTGTTTACAAAATATATATAATTTCTTGGAAAAGAATATGTATCTTACAGGAAAATAAGAAAAGCTGCATGGTGACTGGTAAGAGGAGAGGACTCTCAGCCCTGGGATAGAACTGGAGCAGCCAGAGGGCAGGGCTATGCCTTCATTCTTGTTTCCTCAGGGCCTGGCCTATGTCTTGGCATGGATTAAGCAGTCATCCAGTCATTCATTCAAAAACAGTTATGGTGTTACTGCCACATGGATTATGAATTCATTTATTGATTCACTTGTTCTTTCGTTAGTTCATTCATTCATTCAATCATTCACTTATTTATTTAATTCAGTCAACGATGTACAGCCCCCACTGAGCAGCAAGCCATAGGCTCAACTCTGGTGATATCAGGACAAAGAAAAGCCTCTTCCCTCCCAGACCTTACAGTAGAATCACAAACCTCACTGGACTAGGCTGAATAAAATATACAAGAAGTTCTCAGTATATGAATAGGTGGGTTATTTCTGCTAGAACCCCTTAAGATAATAGTATATGTTGTCTGACTCAGAGCCGTTTTAAAAAGGACAAGAATACAGAGAACTGTATTCTACATAAAGCTTTTTTTCTTTTAAAAAATTTTTTAAAGCCTTAGGATTGGAGCATCTCTCACTGCACGGGGGGCCCCTTGATGATAGGACCTAGTCTTTTTCCTTGTATTTCCAGTCCTTTCGGACCTGGGGCAAAAGAAATTAGCAAAGGCAGAGAAAAATATTGGTAGATTTTGAAAACAGAGCCTGCAGAATGTGCCTTCCTAGTGACTCCAAGGCTCTGGGGTCCAGCCCCCACCTCCTTCTCCTGCTGCATGCATGTCTCTTGTCACTCGTTTGCACACCCGAGTGCCTGGCTTGAGCCTGAAGTAGGCCTCCCTCCTATGCTTTCCTCCAGCAACTGTTCTGTACCATCACCTGGGCAGTCACCCTTGACACAAGGCTGGGCTGGTTAGTCCTTGGGGTGCTCTCCTTGTGCTCCCTCTGGTCAGCTCTTAGCTCACCCCTATCCACAGTTCTTCCTTCCCTGCTGTGGGTACTTTGAAGACTGACTGGTCCCTTCCTTCCCTTCTTCTCTCTTTCCTACTCTCCACCCTTCCTTTCTTCTCCAGCACCCAGTAAGGTCTGGCACATGGTAGATGCTCAATAGGTGTTTATAGAGAGTGAATGTTTATGTGTGTTGAAAGCAATATACTTTTTTCTCTTTTTCTGAACAGAAATTGATGACATATTTTATAAAAAATTCACCCTGAGGCAAAACCACATGGTTTAAATGATCAGAAAGAAAAGGCTCTGGGAGCCATTGTTGCTTTCTTAGGCACAGTCTCTCCCTGGACAGTTCAGAAGCTGATACTCACAGATCGTGGTGGCTCCTGGGCCATAAGTGTACTTGGTGCCATGCAGCGTGGCCAACTCCTTCACAGTGGCTTTAGCCAGGGCATTCTGCAAAAGAACCAGGAGCGAGGGAATAAGAAACCAGCGTACACACTGACAGACCAAAACAAACACCCACACATTGTTTTGAGAACAGTCACAGTTCCATTAACATTTTATACTCCTTTAGCACCCATTCCAGTTTTCCAGCAAACTTGGTCATGAGACCCCAATGACTGCCTTGACAGGATGGCTTTCCCCAATGCCCCAAAAAGTCACTCAGTTTCCCTCTGTCCTACAGAGTGGTCATGCTCTGTCAACACCATTTGCTGGCCTTTAAGTCCTCTGTGACTTTTTCTGTCTTTAACTCAGTGTCCCCAGGGTCTAGTCCAGGGTTTGTCACTTAGAGGTTGTTCAGTAACTATTTGTTGGAACTCTGAGGATGGTCAGCACTCTTCTTACCCAATTATTTGGAATTAGGCCCTTTATTTATTTTAAATCACTGATACAATAAAGCATGAGTTCTAGGAATAAGCTCTGTTTTAGAAAAATCTTTTGCTTAATTTTTTTCCCCTGGAATTCTTATTTAGGCTTGTTTAAAAAAATTTTTAAAACCTTACTTCAGGCGGCTTATAGAGACCTGTAACTGATTCTATAAATCACCCAATTATAGAATTAAAGGCCTAGTGCCCAATTTATCTAATTTCCAAATCAGAGAGACAGGAAGTGGAGTCTATTCCAACTCCTCCATTTATTTGCTCAGTCATTTAAGGTATGAATGGGGATAAGAAAGGGACCAGGAAAAGCTTTTGGCCTAGAGACAAACATTCACAAAAGACCTCAACTTTAGACTTTTGACATTGTTTCCAAATGAGGTTATAAATCAAGTTTTAGACACAGATGCTTCTCATTTGACTCTAAACTTATGTCCCATGATTGAACCATATTACCTTTTGGATGCTATGAATTAAAGAAAAACAAACTCTTATAGTTACTTGTGAATATACAGTTATATGCCATTGTGTTTTTTTTAATTAAAATTATAATTTGCTAATATAAACATTAAAATATACTACAATTTTATGATCCTGTTGTGACAATTCTTTAAAATAATAATAGTTAAGCATTTATGAGGCGCTTTGCAGGAGACTTCACGACAACCTGGTGAAGCAGGAACTATTATCCCATTTACGACTGAGGAAACTGAGGCACAGGCATCCTAAGAATTATGCTCAGGGTCCACAGGTGATTAAGCCCAGAGCGGAGATTGGAGCCCAAGCAGTCTGGTTCTAGAGCTAATGTGTTCAAACCCCAAAATTGCTCTCTCAGTTTTAAAATACTCCACACATAGAGAGGGCTCCTTGTATTTCCTGGAGAAGGAAAAAGAAGGAGAGGACAGGCATGGGGATGATGGCAGAAAGGATGGTCCAGGGTTACCTGTGTGGCTGCTGAAACATCAGTGCAGCACCTGCTGGAGCAGAGGCAGATGAGTAGTCCAGACCCTGCCAGGCCCGGGCCTGTCTTCCTTGCAGTGTCCCAGTCCTGGCCCTTTGCTATGCTCCTGCTCCCTTCACTTTCTCCCTTTTGTTCCAAGCTCCATCCCCAACTTTTTGCCCCAAGATTCCTGCATGTGGGGGTCCTGAATCCTTTCCCCTGGCGTCTCTCTGGCTGAACTGCTCCCCACCCTCAGCTCCTGTCACTGGCCTTGGGCTCCTCAGTGGAGTCCAAGCTGTTGTGCCACAGTTAGCTGTGGGAACCTGGGGCCCAGGGTTTCTGTTACCTCAAGTTCCCAGGAGTGGAGGGAGAGAAGCCTCCCGCAGGAGGCAGGTGGCACAGGAAGCCCTGTCTGCACTCTCAGGGACTTGTAGGAGGGAGTGTAGGAGGGGCATCTGCACCCTAGGCTGTGTCATGAGCACCTACTCACGCAGCATTAGCTGACATTACTTCTGTGTGCATGTGCAGTGACATGGAGACAGTGTCATTCCCCAGAATGCCAGCGAGCCTGGTCCATGCAGACAGGCCTGATCACATCACAGCCATCTGAGTCACAAAGTTTTATTATTGACATTATAAAATGTCATTGTGAAGTAAAAATTAGGTCCTGTGTAAGGATTAGTTTGACAAATTTATCTTATCTCTGGAGCTTGAAAGAGAAAGGAGGCAATAAGGTTTTTATGGCTATTACACACAAACAAACAAAAGTCAAATGCACAGAAAATAACTCCAAACCAAAAACACAAACCACCTGGCAACATAGCAGGTTATAAAGCCAAGATAAAGTCATGACAGGACTGTGGGAGGTGGGGCAGGAGCATCAGAAACTACTCATGTGAATGACTGAGGGTCAATGCTGCGTTCAGTGCCAGGACAGAGATGCTTAGGCATTGGCAGTTCCAAGGATGTGGGGCAGTTCTGGCTTGGAAGAGTTTTAGATTGAGAAATTAGAGAACATTTATTCTATTTCAAAATGCAGAACATTTGAATTCCAGAATAAAAAATTAGGAAATATTAACTTAAGTGTATTCTTTCTTTTTTTTTTTTTAGAAATAGCATCACCCTCTCAAAAGACCTATTGCCCTCCTGCCCCTGCACTCAGTTCCCCAGGGAGAAGGGCTCTGTTCCCAGATCCTCCCTGCACTATAGAGGCCCTAGCATCCACTAATTCACTGCCTATTTAAATGAATCACTTGGAAAACAAGGCCTGCTTAGGCTGTCTGGAGAATACAGGTTTGAAAATCTGACTGTTTACTATAAGAGAATAAGCCACAATTCACTCTAGTTGTGAAACTGGCTATTATTTCACACTTTGGCATCATTATCATGACTTGTACAAATGCTTGGAAAACTGTGAGGTTGGTGATGAAATCAGAATAATTCTATTTACAAAGTAGCAACTTCCCTTAGTTCTTTTTCTATTAAAACCAGTTTAATAGAGTCTGATGTAAAACTGCTGAGGGCACGTCCTATAAGACTTTAAGGATTCCAGCTCCCAAAGAGTTAATGCTTCATTAACCAAGTGGTACATTAGAAAATTTAAAAAGAAGTATAAAATTTAAATCATGATTTTTTGGTCTGGTTGACTGAATTGATGCAATCAGCTTTTTGGAATTAACATATTATTCTCAGACTTTTGGACACTCAGTTGAAAATTTCCTTTTTTCCTAAACTGCTAAACTGATATATACTTTCTCCTACTGCCTGGCCTCGTTACTGATGCGATCTGTCTAGTTCCTGTTCAATCTTATTCTGACCCACACTGGAATCAGGTCTTCTTACCACCTGTTGCCCAATAGAATCGGAATAGTCTACAGACATTGCATCACGCTCCGGATAGATTTCAAACCATCTTTTAGAGATGTGAAACATGGCGAGGTACTCATTCTTTTGATAGGTAAACAATACGTTTTTACTGTTCTACAATTTCTCTAACTTGCCATTAACCAAAGACATCTCTAGTTATTTTTTTGTAAGGCAGAATCTCTGATTCTAAAAACCTTTTACTTCTTCCCTAGTTACCTTTTTAAGGCTTCTCATCTGTTCTGTTTTTCTCTCCATAAGCCTTGAATTACTACTTTTATTTAGTAGGAATATGACTCTAAAAAGTTCTGGTGATCTAAGGTACAACAACATGACTATAGTTAGCGATACTGTATTGAACACTTGAAGGTTGCTATGAGAGGAAAGCTTTAATGTTCTGTCCATAACAATAACTGCAACATTGTTCTGAGGTAAAGGATGTGTTGACTAATGTGGTAAATGTTTCACAATATGTACATGTATCAAATCATCATATTGTACACCTTACACTTACACAGTGTTATATGTCGGTTATGTCTCAATAAAGCTGGGAAAAACCCCCCAGATATGACTCTTTAGGGTTAGTTTCAAATGTGAAAAGTTATGAAGACTAGAGAAGATTTAAGACAAGAAGATCATTGTCATCATCTACTGAACTCTTGTGTGTTGGTTGACCTTTAAGTCTCTCAATATATTTATTGGTATAACAATATTTGAATTATCCAACAAAACCTAAGGGGCCTACTCATGATCTGTTACTTCTTTTGACTTAATTAACTTATCAATTTATCCATAACTATTGTTGGAGTCACACAAAAGTTCAGTTTGCCTTTTCTGAAACAGTTGCTGTGCCTTTGATATTGAAGCACTATCTAAGATTGATGTTACCTTAAAACTGCAGTTATTTTGCTTTGTCACTCTGCACATTGCAGGAACATTTAGTTTGGGCCTCAGCATTGGCTGGCCTAGTCTGCAGTTGCTCTCTCATCTGGACATCTATCGCATCATCACATCTGTCAGTGGCTCTCACTTTCCTCCTTTCTGGGTTTAAGAGTTTGGGCTAGTGAGTCCCTCCCTTTTCTCTCAGGTTGCATCACTGACTGTGCCTCCCCCTGTCCCTTACTAGCTAGGTTCCCTGAACTTATCCCTGCACGCCCTTCCCTGCCTCCCCTTACCTCCTTGACCTTGGGTGTCCTTCTTCCTTTGTTGGACTCTCCTTCCCCTCCTTATTCACATGGTTCACATGCTATTGTTCTTCAAGTTTCAATTTTAGTGTCATCTTCAAAGTTGCCAAAACTCTCTTAGGAAGCACTGAGCCCCCCTCTCTTGTGAGGGCTCATCCTCTATTAGAGTTCCTATCACTCTGTGGATGAAAGGGGCCACATGCTAACCTGATGAGCTCAGGGAAGGCTTGCATGACAATCTTGCAAACTCAAAGATCTAAAGTAACTACAAAGGATGGTCTGAAATTGAACTTTATCTAAAAGCAGTTATGGTGGATAGTCACATCTTAGGCTGGTATCTTCACTGACAAAGTCAACCTTTACCTTAACTAAGCCTATCTGTCTTTTTGCATCTATGATAACATATCCTTGAAATGTCTGGGTAACTTGTAACTTCCCTTTTTCCGGACCCCTTGGGGCACAACCTAATGTGCCTGGGCACCAGGACAGATACACAAATTCATTCATTGTTATTGTTATCATGTTAATTGTTGACTGTTAACTATCCTGCACCCACCTAAGTATGTGTCTATCATTTTACCTTTTATCCAATCCCAGAGGTTTCTCCGCTTTGCTTTCTCCCGCCTCTCTAGTCTATCACCAATGGATTTCATGTAACCCACCTACGTCCCCCTCCTTTGATTGCAATGTATAAAAATAGATGAAAAATCGCCATTCTGTGGAGCATTAGCCAAATCCATTGAGATACTGCTTCCCGGCAATTGTCGACAGTTTGGCTCAAATAAACTCACAAAAATTCTTTACAGGTTTGAATGTTTTTACATTAACAACTCTGCTGTAGTAACTTCTTTTTGGCATTTAATCTCCTTGTGAGGAGGGATTCTTGGCTTTTCATTTTGTATCTTCAGTAGGTTGCATAGCACCTACCACATGGTTGGTTGATTGAGTCTAATTCTGGGACTTTGGGGCATTACAGATGAGCCTGATTTGGAAGGGGGTTAGAGTGCTGAGCTCCACAAAAAGGCTGAACTGTGACTTGCCTGAGTGGAGATTGGGATGCTTGTGGGGAGGGTGTCAGGCAGTACCAGGTACTGATGGCATTGACCTCTGCTATGGACTTTATTTATTTTTATTAATTTTTAAAAATGAAATCTGTGGACCCTAGCCCCTCAATACCAAGAGACAAAAAAGTTGGAACTGACATTAGTCAACCAAAATATCATCTTTTAAATTCCAATGATCATAACAAAAATCTTTGGAATCAGTGTGGGTCTTTTCTTTTAAAGAGTTCAAATACTTTCACAAATGTTAGTCATTTATCTTCTCAACATTATCTGTCCACATTTCATCGACATGGAATTTTCTAGCAGAATAGAATGCCATGGGGGGCAGTGTGCTTGGTGGGGATGTTTCAACTAAGCTAGTAGTGACTGACCCCTTCCAGGAGTGGGAATGTGGGGGGGGTCCCTGTATTTGCTAAAATGTTAGAGTGGTAACTCCTTTTCCTGTCTGGCTCTGTATAAAGGGATGAGGAAAGCTAATGAAAGACCCACAGAAGCAATAGCTCATCAGAGTGTGATCTACATCTTGAAAAACTCCAATTAATGACACTTTCTATACAATCTGTTCTTTGAGGGACATGTTACATCTTTGCTCAATAGGTTCAAAATGAGAACTAACATTTACATAAACCTTAGACTCTACAAAGAACTCTTGCTAAGAGGTAGGTATTTTTATCCCCATTTTTCAGATAAAAGAACTGAAACTCAGAGAGGATAAAAGAACTTGCCCGAGGGCATGCATTCCTGGTAAGTGGCTGACTTGAGCTAGGCTCTTCTTGCTTCAAATCTGTGCTCTTTTTCACTTCTCCCTGTGGCTTTCGAATACTTTAAAAGAAGTGTTGCTGGAGCTGGTTTTACCAATTGTAAAGAACAGAAGAAAGCTAAATATAAACCAGCCTCAGAGAGAACTTTGCTTTCAGCCAAGGCCAAACATGGCCAGCCTTTATTAATCCTTAGATGAATTTCCTACCACATCTTATGCATGTTCTCTTTTGTCACCTGTTTTCTTAGAAAGAGGGCTTGGTCATACAGCAAAAGACAGTGACAGTCCTGAGTGTCACATCTAACTCAAAGCCCAAGAGACAAAAGACCAATTAGTATAATGGTTCCCCAGGCTCTGAGCTCCAGGGTGAGATGAATAGAGTGAGGGTGTTTCTTCCCACTGACCTGTGTCCCCAGGTGACATGTGATCAGGGACCCCCTGACTTAGGACTGTGCTTGTGGTCCTCATTGCGGCCTCTATGCACGCAGCCAGTGTCATGAAGGGAAGCTGCCTTCTAATCTTCCTCTGGTCCTTTATTCTGGTACTAGAAAACAGAGGCCCCAAACTGACAAGGGCTTTAAACTAATTCAAAGGACATTTTCTTCAGAGCCTTGCTTCTCACTTGAATTTAACCATCCCTCTGGGGGAAGACATGTGATAATGGAAGCATCAAAATGATCTTTAACGGCAGTTTCCTTCCTTCTGTCCTGTGATAATGGGGAACTCACACCAAGGGACCAATGAGGAATTTAACTTTTGTAATTTTGGTGCAAAAAGAGAAGCCAGTGCTGAGGAGAAGGCCTTTGGGATTTTAAAAAACAAATGTGTTTCTGGGAAAAACAAAGAGGGTAAACAAGCATAGGCTCTGGTTGCAAAGCCCTGAGATTCAAAAAAGGCAAGGAGTTAGGGATAGCTTGGCTTAGGCGAGAGGACCTGTCCATCTCAGCAGAGCCCACGGGGAGTGTGGGAATGTTTTCACTGATGTAAACCAAATTTTTTCTTTGGCTGATCTACAGACATATTTTTAAGCTCTTTAAAATTCAAGGAAAATGTGAAGCATGAGTCAGCTGAAGTTTCAAAGTCCAGAATTTTTTTTTTTTTGTGTGTGTGTGTGTGTGTGTGTGGAAGGGTGCTTCTTTTAAATAAATATTAAGAAACAAATGCTACAGAATGAGGATGTACATGTACTTCAGATTTGCAGAACACTGTAAACTACGCATGAGAAGGGTGGGAGATGCTGTGAAAGCCAGGAACCTTTGGCTAGAAATGTGACTCCATTCTTATCTCTGTTTAAAGCAGGGTTTCTCAACCTCAGCACTCTGGACACCTGGGCTGGATAACTCTTTGCCTTGAGGTTGTCCTGTGCATTGTGGGATGTTTACCAGCACCCCTGGCCTCTACCCACTCTATGCCAAGCACTCCCACAGTTATGACAACCTAAATTACCCCCGCCCCCCAACATTACCAAATGTCCCTTCAGGACAGGGAAGGGAGCAAAACTAGTTTACAAGGAAAGTCAAATAAAGGACATGATTATGGCAAAGAGTATATTTTATAGAAAAAAATTAAAAAGGAAGATAACTGGTTTTAAAGGTGCTCTGAATCCTTATTTTCCTGTTGACAATGGTATGTGTCTCTTAACTACCACTGCTAGGTCAGTCCTGCTAAAATATCACATTGCTAACAGGGTTGCCAGATTTAGCAACAAATATGGGATACCTGGATTTTGGGGTATCCAAAATATAAAATTCAGGTAAACAAGTAATTTTCAGTATAAGTCTGTCACATGCAATATTTGGAACATACTTAAATACTAAAAATGATCTGTTGTTTTCCTGAAACTCAGGTGTCACGGCGTCCTGTACTTGACCAGGCAATCTTATGTCTCAGGTGCCAACTCCAGGGCCTGGCTCCCACACAGCAGTTATCTGACATTTAAGAGCCCCTGAAGCCTGTTTGCCTCCTACCCACTCTTCTCTGGCAGGAACACACAGCACAGGAGAGCTTCCTCTCTCCCATCACCCCCACTGCCCATTGCACTGTGGTGCATTCGCTGGCTCTTCTCTCTGCCTCAAGTGCTCCTTTCCTTTGCCACCCCAATTCTGCCCTTCCTTCAAGGCTCTGTTTCCTCTCTGTAACCTGCATTGAATAACTTTACCACATATTGCTATTTCCCCGCCCTGAATGCCTACTATTGTGCCTGGTTGGAAACTGCCGTTCTGTCCTCCTCACCATGTCAGTAAGACCTTACACTCTCTATCGCAGGAGCCATGCTCTATGCTGAGCACTCAATAGGGGCTCAATAAAATTTCTGGTCATTGCCTGATAAGCCATGTACTGACTGGGAATTTTAATAAGCCAAGCAGTCACTGAAAATGTATAGTGGTAAGTTAGCAACTAGTTTTTCTAATCAAAGAAATTCTGCAGTTGTTATTTGAAAATTTTTTGTCTTCTAAGTGAGATTGCAAATTCTGTGAAAATTTCTGAAGCAGATGTTTTGTGCCTCAAGTCCTGTCTGCCTCAGCTGCTGGTAGCCTGCCTAACAGTGGGGCTATGGCCTCATTGCTCTTGTTACTAGGCAGAGATGTGGTGACAACTGTGATTGGGTACGCTCATGACCCTGCAGCTGTCCACTCCTAATCACAATATTTATTTCCTTTGATTTTTATGTTTATCTCTAATCAGAGCCTTGCGCTGTGCTCACATGCTTGGTTGGAACACTGGATTTCTATCTCGGTGGCTCATTAACTGAAACTTTAATTAAGAAGTAGTGAGGTGCCACAAGACTGGAAGGAATTAGACTTTAGAAAAATATTTCTATCTTTTTGTTTAAGTTTAATAATTTTTCAGTAAGGCTGTCATTTTTCTCCAGTTTAATCATAAAAACTGGGCTCTGAGAAGTGAGGCATCTCAGCTGACCAGTGTAAATCCTTAGCAAAGTTAGGGGCAGAGGCATGAAAGACTATTTAATGAATAATAGGTAGAAGGGGTACCAACCTAGAACATGGCCACACCAGTGTGTGTGTGTGTGTGTGTGTGTGTGTGTGTGTGTGTGTGTGTGTTTGGAAATTAGGGCAGCCTAAGAAGTTCTTTAGGATCTAATAGTTCCAGGCCCTAGGCTGCCTCTACTACTGCTATTGACTTTGCCAAGCCTTTATTATCTCAGCTGGAAAACAAGAAGATCAGAGATATTCCAAGATTTCCAGCTGTAGAATTCTGTGCTTCTAATGCAGAAATGTGGTGTGAGATGCCTGCCCCTTCGTGTACTTTTGTGGAGTGCACATCAGCTTTCCATTTGCTCAAGATACTTAGTTGACCTGTTATGATGCTGGGTTCCTACTTTTGAACTTAGAAGTGGTGTAATAATAATTACTATTATTAACAGTGCCATGTAGGCCTCTTTGGGAGGAAGGTGTACCAAAGATTGGGAGCTTCTCCATACTCAATAAATGCAAAGATATGAATAAGTTTGGGAGCCTTTTCAATCATGTCTGCTAGTTTTTATTTTCTGTGACAATAAAGAGGTCATACAATTCACTATTTCATTATCCTTTAGAATTTCGAAAATGTAAGTGTATTCTTTATCTGGGCCTTAAACCTTCCTTTGAAGATAGTGATAGCTTTATAGCGAAGAAGTCAACACCAAGGAACCAGACAGTTTATTAAACCATTGGAAACTTACAGTGCACTTCCTATGAAAGTGATTTGCAAACTGGGAAGCAATGCATGTAAGATACTTTTATGATTTATCACACTTTTTTTTACTGATCTGCTGAAGATATATTTTTGTAGCCTTCCATGTCATCCATGCTGTTACTTATGTTTTTCTACCTCATTGGTCTTTTGCATTCCTATCTCTGCCTTTCTTCACTCTGAAAGTTGTCTCATGATATGGGCAACTGTCAGGCAATCTGCATCTAAGATCTTTCAGAAATGAAGCCACATAAATTTTCATCATGACTCAGACATCAAAGAATTGCTACTTACAATATGTCCTAGATTTGGGCTAAGAATGCTAATATAAGTAGAGAATAATTTCCTTCAGCCTGGAGTCTTATTCTCTTTGAATATTTTTTCCCAACAAGTATAATCTTATAAACTTTCTAAGTATATAGAGAAATTAGAATTACACACACTCATGCCAAATTTTGTGTAAGACAAAATCTGCTTTGCATTACTTTAAGAAAATTCTGACTTATCTATAATGTGGTATGCCCATAATTTATCTTATTAATTTTTCCTACGTTTTATTTCCTACTGTGGTCACATTTTCCTAACTGAGAATTAATTTGGAGGCACTAGAGTTGGATGGAACATTCATCTTTCTAGATCAAGACTTACTTTTTCCTTGATATCCATATTACAAATAAAAACCACAGAAAAGCTAATGTTTTTCTTTTTGAGAGACTCAAATTGTCTTTCAGGTACAAATATATTTATAATAACTCTATAGTCATGAGCTGTCCTAGCAAAATGTGCCTAGGAAATAAGTAAGTTGAATTTATACAAAATAAGAAAAAAGTTGAAAGTATCTTTATTTATTCAAAAGACTTAAAGTTGCTTTGGAATGCCAACCAAAATCCAGATCCCAAAAGAATCAGATGATCAAATAACATCCACCTCAGATTTCACTAGTGGCATTTAAAAATTTCTTTTAAGATATGAGGCAAAAGTTTAATTATAGAAAACAATTATAAGAAAAAAAGTAACTTTTAAATGAATGAGTGTGATATAAGTAAAATTATATTTTGCATTTTAGTTACCTATCTGATTATGCTCTGAAAAATATAAGAAGTCACATGTACTTTTCCTTGAATTTATTAGTTTTGTGAATGTAAAAATAAACATCCAACGTAAGATTATTTTGTGGTTTGTGCTCTTTTTGAGAATAGACTGTGAATATTTTAGTTTGTTATAATTCTGTTTATTACACTCCTTTGCTAATTAGAATTTAAAAACAATTTTGGAGGGCAGGATTTCTAATATCTTTTTGTACATTACCTCTCTTTCCTTGATTTTAAATGAAGGGGTGATTGTTAGAGAGGAGCATTAGTGGCTCGCTCTCTAGGGATCGGTTTCACACTGCTGGGGGCATGCATGAACTGGCCCACCAAACCCACTAACTCGAGCCTTGAGTCTGTTTCTGGGTGAGACTACCATAGGAAGAAGCAAAAATTATTCAGGAGATTCTATAAGTAGAACTTCATTTTTTTTTAAAAAAAGGATAATCTGTAGCAGTGGTTCTCAACCTTCTGGCCCTTTAAATACAGTTCCTCATGTTGTGACCCAACCATAAAATTATTTTCGTTGCTACTTCATAACTGTAATGTTGCTACTGTTGTGAATCGTAATGTAAATATCTGATATGCAGGATGGTCTTAGGTGACCCCTGTGAAAGGGTCCTTCGACCGCCAAAGGGGTCGCGACCCACAGGTTGAGAACCGCTGCTAGACTTTTAGAGTAGCCCAGATAGTATGTTATTACTATATGGAGTGACAAAGTTTTCATCTTAAAGGGTTTACATTTATTCTCAAAATAAGAAAAAGCATTGAAACTTTGTGAAGCAGTTCAATTCAAAAGAATACTTTGTCTTAGTCTTAGAATTTATGTTTAAAACTATTTGCTATTAAGCAAACTGGATATCCTGGTTTTTGTTACACTTAATATGGTTTATAATTTTAGTTTTACTATTTTACTTACCAACTTATTAATGCTTAGTTATTATGGCTTTGTCTTTTTTATTTTGATGCGGTACAATTTAAACATATTCACATTAATTAAGCAAACAATACATGCCACCACCTCTCCATTGGTGACCAGAAATCTAGGACTGAAGTGAAGAGCTGACCACACCCATCTCTGGGACAGAGGGCCTTGAGCACCCACTGGGAACACTGAGTATAATTGGAACAGTGAAATATTTAATGGTTCCAACTAGTGATGTTTTCTTTGTTTTTTTTGGCAACAGATAGGGAAAATGGGAAGTTTTTTGAGAAATAGCATTTTTTAAAAAAGAACAACCTTGTCAGCTATTAGCTATCATGTTTTTTTTCTAAGAGCCTGAATTATTTTTCTGTTTTGCTCTTCACAAAACATTTACAGCATTACATGTTTTATTTGGTCTTAGAAAGACTGAATCTGAAAGTACAAAGCAATATTTTTCACTTGTTAAAGTTACCGGGTCTTCAAATTTATGTATGTAGGTAAGCCAAATATCTATGTCATTGTCTAAGTAAAATGCTTTTTTGGGGGGGGAATAACTCAAATGCTTTAAATCTTTTCTTTTAGATCACTGGTCCCAACTTCTGGCAGCCAGATGTTTCACAAATTTAAAAAAATATATTGTTTGAAGAATTCAAACCTCCTTATTTAAAAATAATATGTATTGATGTGTGATATTTGTTAATTTTAATTTAGCTTTTCATGTAGTTATATCTTGATTCTCCAACAAGATTGCTAGTTTTTTTTTTTGAGTCAGGGATATTAATTATTTCCTATATCAAATAAGGACCCATTCACATCATTTTTTCATTGACTGATTTACTTTTGTGTCTCACCTCATCAAACAGTGAAATAAGCAATTTTAGGATCTCATCACAATCCAACGTCAACCAAAATGTACCACATTCCTAATGACATCTGCCACACTCAGCCTATGTGAAATCCAGCTCAAGGCAACTTGACAAAATTGACTTTTGATTAAGATTATACATGACATGAGGGAACTTTGTGGATTATCCCAGATGCCTCTGAAATCGTCATGAGAGTGAACACTGTGGTGAAGCAGGAGGAGGTGGAACTATTGTCATTTTGAAGATGAGTGAATAAACCACATGTTGGGACCATTCCCTGAATCAAATCAGATTCAATTAAATTTAAATTTAATTGAATTAATTTATCAATTAATCAATTGATAAATTGATTAATAAATCAATTAATTGATCAATAAATCAATTAATTTATCAAATCAAATTAGATAATTTATTTAGCCACTTCTAGATTCTCTGTAAATTTGTTGTAAGTCTTTTGCTTCTATTACCAAAAATTATTAATGGAACTTCTAGAAATTGTTCTTATATTTTTTTCCAATAATAGAATTTTAAAAATTTAACAGTGAAATACCATATTTACTGTCAAGACTACTTACCAACTCAACATTGTTTTCCGTGAGTTTGTAATCATAGGAGTAAGGGTAAAGCATCATCTGGGAGTAGGAGTGGATTGTCAGATATGCTTTGATGGAAGACAGGTTGTTGCGGATGAAATTAGCCAGGGCCTTGGTCTCTTTTTCAGACTCTGCAGCAGGCCCACAGTAAGTCTCATCACAGGGGTTTCGAGATGCTCCAAGTTCTAGAAAACATATATTGTTAATGGTAAAGATCATCTACTAAAGTTCTCACAGGGCATATTTCAAACTTTCAAATCAGAGAGTTAAAGATAAGTGGTTTCCATAGGAGTACAAATAATCATCATCATGTATGTACACATTATAAACTGTGTACACATTTAGTCACAAGATTAGGGTAGTGTGTTTTTAAGCTGACAGCATGTGAAACCAGCAATGTTTCCCTGTGTAGTATTATACAGTGAGATCAATATAGTGTATGAAAATTAAAAAGTATGGAGCAAACTAATATCTATGAGAAATTTTCATATTATTGTAATCATTTACTGAGAATTGAATCACAAAATTATAATTCTATCACAATTTTGTTTAAATAGCTATTTAATGATGGTCTCCTCTCAATTATACATTCCATAAGTAGTAGGAGTATGTCGGGTTTGTTCAGTCTTATGTTCCAGCATCTAGCACAGCTGGGAACACAATAGAGCACATAACACATTTTTATGGACTGAATAAACTCTATTGTCTATGCTTTCAGAAATTAGAACTCTAAACTATAAAATTTTATTTTTTCTTGTTTTAGATACTATTATGTTTCCTATTTTATTTTTCCTCCTATGTTTCTTAACAGATACATGCAAATGGTCAGCCAGATACTTACTGCACCAACCAGCATCAAAATTTCTGTTGGGGTCTGTACCAATGCATTTAGTTCCATCGTAGGTGGAGCGAGTCTTTCTCCACATTCGGTTCTAAAAGTGGATTATATGGTTAGAACAAGTATAATAGAAAGTGGTTGGTTTTAATGTGATCAGTGCCTCTAAATAGTAGTTCATATACCTTGGTCCAGGTGTAGACATAGCCATCAATATTGACCACAGGCAAGACATAGAAGTCTAACTTTTGGAGAAATTCTGTCATGTGGATCTCACGTCCATAGGTGCGAACAGCCTGTGATGAATTACAAAGCAGAATTTCATGAAAAAATGGAATGCTGATGCTGCTAAAATTTACATAGATTAGATGATATTGACTTTGGTTAGATATTAATGTTTAAAAATCAATTAGCAAAATACTGCTGATAGTTTTGTTTAAAACACTTGTTTCTAATTTTTCTCTGTTTCCAGGATACTCTATTTCATCTCTATGTATTCCACATAGTTATTATTTTTATTTTAATTTTTTACTTTAAAGTTTAACAAAGATTTAACAAAACTAAAGACTTTTAAATAACATACATACTCACTTCCTTTGCAATAATAACTGTGATAACTTTTTTCAAAGCTAGTAAGATATGAGGGTAAGACCCATTCTAGTAAGCAAGGAATGTCTATGGATGGCTATGCCTGTTTCTCACAATATCATCTAGAAATTTATTTAATTTCTATGAAACCTCCTGTAGATGGTCTATCCAGTGTCTGTTATAGAAAAAGAATGAGAACCTCTTCCACTATAAATTGAGTTCACACTAATGGACTTTGGGGAGCATCTCACTGAGGCTCCAAGCTGCACAATGATGGAAGTCTTCTTTGTATGATTGTTTCTTAAGAAGGGAACTCTGTTAAGGGACTGGACTAGTTCTCCATGCTAAGAACACTTATCTGTGAATAAGGGCCTCATGCCCATTTATTATGTTCTCGTAGTCACAGTCCCTCAGGCCCGGAATTATTTTAAACTTAAATTTAACTCTCTCCTAAGTTTGCTTGAATAGACTTTATGGCATTTGAGGCTTTTATGAATTAATAGTTTTTATATACTCTTTGTGACTCTATGCATGTATGTTCATTACAATAACATGATAAAACATGGGCTTTTGAGGTTAGAGAAGCTATAGAACCATGTTTTTTCAATGGTCTACAATTTGGAGATAATCACAGTAATGATAAAAGTTCTTTCCCTAGAGGACAGATGGGGAAACATTCACTAAAGTTAAATGGTGGCAATTGGATACATAACATGTCTAGAAACCAAAACCATACAAATAGACACAAAAGTGCTTCACAGAAAAGAAATTATATTGTATATAATAATATTTTATATATTTAAAAACACTTTAATATTTTAAACCTTTATCTATATAAAACCCTAATATGCAAATCGACTGACCAGCAGAATGACCAGGGGAATGACCAGTTGCTATGATGCACACTGACCACCAGGGGCAGATGCTCAACACAGGAGCTGCCCCTAGCCTGCAGGCCCCGACCTGGCAGTGGTGGTGGGGGGTGGGGCCAGCGAGTGATCATCCCGCCAGTCACCCCACAGATCGGCCCTGATTGCCGGCCAGGCCTAGGGATCCTACCCATGCACGAATTTCGTGCACCAGTCCTCTAGTTTTGTAATAATTTTATAAGAGTTACAAGTACAGAGAGTTCCCATGTACCCTCCACTCAGCTTTTCCTAATGTTACCATTTACATAACTATGTTACAGGCATCAAAGTGATCCACTTTGGTACAAAATTTTTATTCATATTTCACCAGCTTTTCTACTAATGTCCTTTTTCTGTTCTAGGACCCCCACACTGCATTTGGCTGTCATGTCTCCATAGTCTCCTCTTATCTGAGACACTTCCTCAGTCTATCTTTGTCTTTTGTCATTTGGCACTTCTATTGAAGAGTGCTGTCTAGTTATTTTGCAGGAGGTCCCTCAATTGGGCTTCTCTGATATTTTTTTTTATATATTTTGTTGATTTTTTACAGAGAGGAAGGGAGAGAGAGATAGAGAGTTAGAAACATCGATGGGAGAGAAGCATCGATCAGCCGCCTCCTGCACATCTCCTACTGGGGATGTGCCCACAACCCAGGTACATGCCCTTGACCAGAATCGAACCTGGGACCCTTCAGTCCGCAGGCCGACGCTCTATCCACTGAGCCAAACTGGTTTCGGTGGCTTCTCTGATATTTTTAATAATTAGAGAAAGATTATGCATTTTGGTGAAGAATACCACAAAAACCATGTACCTTTTCAGTGCATAACATTAGAGAGCACATTGTATTGATTTTGTCTCATACTGATGATGTTAACTTTGATCATTGTTAAGGTAGTTCCTGCTAGGCTTCTCCACTGTAAATTTTATAATCTGGTACATATCTTTCAGTAGGTACTTTTAGGATGGCAAATATTTTATTTCTCTTTAAATTTTACCCCCAAATTTTTGTGCATATCCACTGATTTTCCTGAAATTATTATTACTATAGTGTTCTAATGGTAATTTTCTATTTTGCTCATTCTTTGTACATCTGTTAGTTGTAATTCTGTAAGAAAGACTTGTTCCTTCTTTCCTTTTTATTAACTTATTTAATAATCTATTTATATCAATATGGGCTCATGGATATTTAAGAATTTTAGTTTTTAAAGGACTTTCACATATATCTTATAATTAGAATTATAAGGGTTGAAAACAGTACCATTTATGGTAGGGAGCTATACGTACTATTTTCTTTTATTATAAGGCATGCAGTGATTAGTATCCAGAAGGTAAAGATCAAGTTAGTGTTTATCTACAATCATGAACTTTCATCCACTATACTACCTATTAGCCTTTCCACCAAAGGTGGGTGTGAAATTCAAGTAAATACAATTTGCTAACTGTTTTTATTTTAAAACTTGCTTTATGAAGGTCTTTTGGTGAGAGTTGCAACTAACACCCAAAAATAAGAACTTGAAATTATGATTTTTCTGTTATTATTCTCTTCTATTATAGCTAGGTTGTAAGGAATTGATTGAAGTAAAGTAATGCTTTCTATTTCTCTCTTCCCTAAATCATTTTACATACTGACCTCTCTCACAAACCACTGGCAGAATGCTGGGGAAATCCACTCTCTGGCATGGAAACCGCAGTCCATGAAAATAGCAGGCTTATTGGGTCCAGGTTTACCAACCTATTGCAAACAAAAGGAAAACTATTATTCATTAAATTTGGAGCTTACCAGTCACTACCCTTCTGAGCCTTAGATTTAACAGGTGAAACTTGACAGCAGCAAGAAATATATTCCGTGATTAAATTAAAACATCATACTAGCACAGTATGTTCTTGCCACAATAACCCAGTGTTTGAGCTGAAGGCTTATTGAGCCCTATCTGTGCTCTTACATGGTTGTTTATTACTTTTATTAAGCTTGATAAGCACATATTTTCAAAAGGTGCTTAATTACCCTGCTTAATTGTCCTCATGTGAAGCTTATTTTCAGCTGCTATTATTAGGTGACAGGTCCAAGACAACTGGAAGAATAATTAGAAATAATAGTGATTGTTGCTAATCTTGTAAGAATTTTTTCTTTTCTTCCACTTATTCCTTGTCTTTTTATATTATTAGAATTATATGACCTAAATGGTTTTAGAAGATGACAGAAACAAATTGTTGATACGCTTTGTAATGTTGTCTGATAGACATGAAGTTTATGAAACTCTTTAGCAAATGGATTTGCAAACATCTGGGGGAAAAGAATTTCATCAAGGTAGATGATCATTTACATTGCTTAGACTCGGAGGAAAGTGGTTAAATTTATAGGACATCCATTTTATTGCATTTTTTCTTTTGAATAAAAGTCAACATAATGATTTAAAAATCCATGTATGATAAAAGAAGCTGGGAAATCTGTTTGATTCCCTGGGGGATATAGGCAGTGAAAGAATTTTAACAATGTTTGGGATGAGTATATCTGGGAATAGATGTTAATGTGTTAGAATTCATCGATTTAAAGCCCTCAGATATGGCAAGGTCATGGTTAAAAACAATTACCTTGAGGAGGTACATAGTGCGTCCTTCAAATGTGGTGCCGATTGCACTGCGAGAGATGAGGTCTGGATTCTCACTGGCAACTTGCTGAGTCCAAGCTTCTATCTACCAAATGGAACCATATAGATTAATGTGGCATTTTTGGTTCAATCCCCAAAGTAATGTCTTACTAAATGATGTGCAAGTCCTACCGTTTCCCAGTTGTTGTACTTCTCATAACTGTGTCCAGTCGCACGGACCTGGCTGTCAAACTGAGCCTCCAGAATAGATCTCAGGTTGCTTATTAATACCCTGCAATGAACCAAAATGTGTGAACATAAGTACATTTCTCAGTGAACACAGGAGAAAACCAAGAGCCACTGCATAAATAGACGGTTCAATGCGTTCTCCATGGAGTCACATGTGTTCTCTGATAGTTCCTAACATCTTTCACATTGAGCTGATAATCCCAAATGGTTAGCAAATCACTGAGAAGGATACTGTAGAGTGTGAGCAAGATTGGCTCTTCCTGAGCCCAAACTTCACATTTTGGGGTGTTTTGGACTCTAAACTTGAAAAATGGTATCTGGAGTATTCTAAGCTAGGGCCTTGGCTGCACACAAAAGTGTGCACTTGAGCCCTATCTGCGGTCTCTCTTCCTCAGGACATTCCTGGTATTAGCACTAAAAGTCCCATGTCCCAGGAGCCTAGTCAGTCCCAGGTAAACTGGGACACGTGGTCACTGGAGGTCTTCATGTTTTTGAGAAAAATATCTTGGGTGGAAATTTAAAAATATTAAGACTAAAGATTTAGTAGACAAAAGAATACTGGGTTTAAAGACCTTGTTTGTGCCTGCCTGTCTTTCGAGTGTTCAAAGAAGTCTAAGAATGATTCTGTAGCAAGGTAATATGAAAATTGGTGATAGAGTCTCTGAGGCTTATTTCTATAAATGATTGTTCAGGTGAAAATTCCTGCTGTCAAAGGCAGGCCTGAGGGTGTGTGTATGTATGACTTCATTTCTCTTTGCTACTTTTGAGTGGAAAGTGTGTTTTGAAGGGACAACATTTTATGAACATCAATGTCTTTAATCACAGCACTGTGAATGCTATGGACAGAAGCCAGCTTGCAAAACTTCTATTAACCACAGTCAAACCTTGAAATGTTTTTATCTAACACACTGAGAATTGCAGCCCCACATCAAAAGTCTGCCTCTCCTCCGGCTGCCCCAAGGGCACTCTGATGAGGAGCGGCAGCAACATCCTCTGAACTCCCTCTTGTCGCTCCTTCATTTGGTTAACTTGGGCATGAACTTGTGTCTATTTATGGAAAATGCAATAAATTAATACAAAATGATATTGCTTCCTAGCAAAAGGCAAATACTGTCTTAAGGCAGATATTTTTTTAAAGGAAAAGGAGCAGGTTTTAAAATGTATTCTGTGGAAAAAGAATTTTCTGCCATCAGGACTCTGTCAGTGCATTGGTTTCTATGGCTGCCTTAAATTACCACAAACAACATGGATTTATTATTTTACACTTATGTGGGTCAGAAGTCCTACACAGGTCTCTGGGCTAAAATCAGGAAGTCAGCAGAGCTCAGTTCCTTCTGGAGGCTGAGGAGAGAATCTGATTCCTTGCCCTTACTGGCTGCAAGAGGCACATTCCTTGGCTCTTTGCTGTGCTCCCCCACTTGGAAACCAACAGCTGAGGCTCAAGTCCTTCTCACATCGCAGCATCTGATCTCCTCTTCTGCCTCACTCTTCCGACTTTAAGGATTCTTGCGATTACAGTGGACCTATTTGGACAATTCAGTATAACGTACCTACTTTAAGGCCAGCTGCTTAGCAACACTAATTCCATCTACACCACTAATTCCTCTTTGTCAGTTAATATAATATGTTCAAATGCTCGTGGGTTAAGATGTAGACCTTTTGGAGGGACCGTCATTCTGCCTGCTGTGGTTAGGTGCTATAATGATATTCAACATCCACATTGAATTGTTAGGGAAGAGCGGAGAAGTAGAAAAATCCTAAATTAGAAATCAAGATCAGAGTCATAGTTTTGCCTAACTCATAATTTTATAATTTTTGGAATGGGAGCATTTGATTATCTGGTATTTAATGTTCTTTTCAGTTCTAAGATGCAATGACTTGACTCAAATCTATGGACCTTGGTCATTTACATAGATGTCTTCCAAGGTTTATGAAGAAAGAATTAAACTATGGTAAAATTGCTAGTTACCATTTTCATAAAATTCAGGAAAACACAGAGAAAGCTAATGTCTAGAATAGAAATAGTTTAAGAAAATGATTTTCAAATATAACTAAAAACAAAACAAAACCCTGAAAACTTAAAAAGAAAATAAAAAGCAGAAAATTTAAAGAAAACAACTACATTCTAAAATCATCAAATTGAAAAAGAACAAATCCTACTAAATAAGGATGAACTTGTCTGACCAAATGACAAAACTAAAAATCCCAGGGGAAACCGTAAATGATATCTATTTTCACTTCACTTTAACAGATTTCCCATGGTCAGTGAGCAGGTACTATAGTATATGGGTTATAGAGCTTCTTCGTGGGGTGCCCAATGAAAAGAAGTTATCAGTTAATTGCTTCCAGGCATTCCACACCCTCAGGACTTCCATTAGACATTTGTATCTAAGACCATAACCATGGCGATGATCACTCATCTATGGGGAACCGACTCTGATAAAGAGGCCACAGAGCTCCCACAGCACATCCTGCCCTTTTTCCTGTACCTGATCATCAAATTCAAATTATTTAGGAGAATCAGTGGCTGTGTAGGGATTGGTGTTTTGTTCAGTACTAAGACAAGACATTCTGTTAGCATTGTTACTGTGTTAAATATTAAACATTTTAATCAATAACCAGAAGCATAAAAATAAGTTACATTTAAGATGACCCCTAAAAGTAAAAGTATCCTTGGGTAACTTGCAAAACAAGATGAGGTTGAAATATGGTGCTGAGTTTTGCTTGAAGGCTGGGGATTGACCTCAAATGATCTTTCCAGCCCTATGATTATTTGATTTTATTAGATTTAGGACAAAACACTCTTTACTATATTACAAAATATTATTACTAAATAATGAGCCTCTATATTAGGAGATTAAAACAATGCCTCTTAATGTAATAGAGAGCATATTACGGCTCCAAATACAGAGGCATGTACACTATTTTATACTTTCATATGTTCCTTGTATTTTGCTATCCAACTTCTTTTTTAAAAATATGCAGGCAAATTAGATAATAGGGACTCCCAACAAAGCAAGGAGTACAGTGGTGAAAAGGAGAGATGTGACTCCATTCTCTCCACCTTTCAGGTCCCTGGAAAAGGAGCATTTGCTTAGTCTGGAAGTGTGCCTACCACTGTGGAAGAACACTATGATGCACTCACTGCTCTCTGAAGACATGTCCCTGAACGAATCTGAATACATAGAAAAATGATGTTATAGGCTGTTAGCAACAATCAGTCTTCCCTGGAGTGGAGGCTGACACCATCCAATTCCTAGTCTCTCTATATCTAATAACTATTTAAAAATAGTTATTTTTCTGGGTACACACATTGTGATTTTTTTCCCATGGTAATTCAGAATCTGATTAAAGTTGTCAAATGATACAAGTCTTGTTGAAGAGGGTTGGAACCACTGAAACATCTGAAAAGCTATTTTTCTTGGATTTATGCCTTAGAGTATACAAACAACTACAAATTCTTGTGGCAGGAAATAGACTAAACTCTAAACACAAATTCGTTACCATATGAGGTCATAATGGGATACACAGGGACTGCTTGCAGCCCTGGCAAGGATATTGCTGGTGTGCTTCTCCAGGGTTTCTAGGGACTTATTATTATTTAACTAGAGGCCTGGTACATGAATTCGTGCACATTGAAAGGTAATTAATTAGAAGAAATATTTTAGAGGCCAGGGAGGGGCCGTGGGAGGTTGGCTCCAGGGCATAGGAAGTTGGCTCCAGGGTGTGTCTGGCCGCCTCTCCTGATAGGCAAAACCTTAGCAGCAAGCTAACCTACCAGTTGGAGTGTCTGCCCCCTGGTGGTCAGTGCATGTCATAGCGACTGGTCAAGCAGTTGAGCATATATATATACACACACACATATATATATATACATATACATATATATATATATATACATATATATATATATTATTGCCTATTAGGCTTTTATATAGAGAGATATTTAGAAAATTATATGCTACAAATGTGTGCCACAGTGAACAGAGAAGCAAAAAGTAACAAGATCTTATCCCTTAGGGAACGTCCTGTGTTCTAGGTAAGAGTGTTCACACGGAGTTCCCAAAAAGTTTACCCACTAAATAAATACATGGATTTTCCACCCAATATGAGGAGATTGATGTGTGATTAGAAGTCATTTTGCTAGTTTGTGAGATGGGTAGAGTTAGGACATCATTTGGGTGGTTAGGCCTAGCTTATCCTTTTTTCTTAAAAAATTATGAAGACACTGTCATCTTTTTGAATGTTAATGAAGCTCCTACAGACTAAGAATTTAGAAGTGTTTCCTAGTCCTATATAATCCTATCTAATAAAAGAGAAAAATGGTAATTGGCGTACGACGATACCCTTTTCATTAGCTAATCAGGGCTATATGCAAATTAACTGCCAACTAAGATTGGCAGTTAACTGCCAACAAGATGGCGGTTAATTTGCATATGTAGGCACAATGCAGGGAGGCGAAAGGGAAAGCAGGAAGAAGCCCCCTGCCACTGACAGTGATCGGAAACCCAGGGGGGAGCTAAGAGCTGGAGGGCAGGGCCGCCTTTGCCCTGTCCCCCAGCCATGATCGGAGAACCAGGCGCCTTTGCCGCCCTGGCCAGTGATAGCAGGGAGTAGGGGTGGAGCCAGTGATGGGAGCTGGACACGGTCGAAGCTGGCAGTCCCGGGAGCTAGGGGTCCCTTGCCTGGGCCTAAAGCGGAGCCCATGATCGCGGGGCCGCTGCAGCTGCGGGTCCCCGCTGCCCGGGCCGGACACCTAGGCCAGAGGTGTCAGGCCTGGGCAGGGGACCCCTAGCTCCCCGCGGTTGCAGGCTCCTCTGCTGGAGGCCTCAGGCCTGGTCAAGGGGCCGATCCGGTGATTGGTGATCGGAGGGTGATGAGGGTCAACTCCTCTGGCCGAGGCATCAGGCCTGGGTGGGGGGTGGAACCAGGGATTGGGGGGATATGATGGTCCCCTTGCCCAGGCCTGAAGCCTGGGTCAGAGGCGTCAGGCTTGGGCGGGGGGTGGAGCAAGCGATCAGAGGGAGATGGGGGTCCCCTGCCCAGGCATGATTCCTGGGCCAGAGGCCTCAGGCCTGGGCGGGGGCCAGAGCCAGTGATTGGGGGGAGATGGAGGTCCCCTGTCCAAGCCTGACACCTCTGGCGGAGGCGTCAGGCCTGGGCAAGGGGCTGATCAGGCGATCGGAGGGTGATGGGGGTCTATGCCTCTGGCAGAGGCGTCAGGCCTGGGAAAGGGGCCGATCAGGCGATCGGAGGGTGATGGGGGTGTATGCCTCTGGCAGAGGCGTCAGGCCTGGGCAAGGGGCCGATCCTGCGATTGGAGGGTGATGGGGGTCAACGCCTGAGGGCTCCCAGTATGTGAGAGGGGGCAGGCTGGGCTGAGGGACACTCCCCTCCCCACACACACCCAGTGCACGAATTTCGTGCACCGGGCCCCTAGTAAAGATATAATATGCAATTAACCATCATGCCCTCGCACAAGATGGCTGCCCCCATGTGGTCAAAGATGGCCACCCCCATGTGGTCACAAGATGGCCACCACAAATGGCTGGCAGGGGATAGCAGTTGGGGGTGACCAAGACTGCTGGGGAGGGCAGTTAGGTCTAACCAGGCCAGCAAGGGAGGGCAGTTGGGGGCAATCAAGCCGGCAGGGGAGCAGTTAGGCATGGATCAGGCTGGCAGGGGAGTGGTTAGGGGGTGATCAGGCTGGCAGGGGAGTGGTTAGTGGGTGATCAGGCAGGCAGGCAGAAGCACTTAGGGGCAATCAGGCAGCAGGCAGGCAAGCGGTTGGGAGCCAACAGTCCTGGATTGTAAGAGGGATGTCTGACTGCCAGTTTAGGCCCAAGGGGTCCTAGGTTGGAGAGGGTGCAGGCTGGGCTGAGGGACAACCCTCCCCCAGTGCACGAATTTCATGCACCAGGCCTCTAGTGTAATAATAAAAGCAAAATGTCACAAATATGAATCTAAATCACATTTTGAAACTTACTGTGTTATATCTTTGTTTTAAAAAGACAGTCAATTCTTTTTTTTTTAAATTTCTTTATTGGTTAAGGTATTACAAATGTGTCTTCATCCCCCCATTAACCTCCAGCCTCCCCC
This sequence comes from Myotis daubentonii, assembly GCF_963259705.1. Lineage (NCBI taxonomy): Eukaryota > Metazoa > Chordata > Mammalia > Chiroptera > Vespertilionidae > Myotis > Myotis daubentonii. Next base: position 107,916,846 of record NC_081842.1, read on the forward strand.
CCACCCCCACTCATGTTCTTATCCCCCTGTTGTCCATGTCCATTGGTTTGGCTCATATGCATGCATACAAGTCCCTTGGTTGATCTCTTCCCCTTACCCCCACCCTCCCCTACTTTCCCTCTGGGGATAGATAGTCTGATCACTGTTTCTTTGTCTTTGGATCTGTCCCTGTTCATCAGTCTATGTAGTTCTCTATATTCCACAAATGAGTGAGATCATGTGGTATTTATCTTTCTCTGACTGGCTAATTTCACTTAGCATACAGTCAATTCTTAAGGTCAAATTCATATTCACAGGCAGAAGCATATAGCTAAGCTATGAGAAGCATGATAATGGGATTAAACATAATACTTTCTGTTGACCTTTAGAAAATGTACAATCTCCCTCTTTGTATAATATTAAACCATAGCAGCATTCTTAGCAATAGAAATATTAGATGCAATATATTTACATATTGTTTTATCTTCACAACTGCCCTTTGAAAAAGGCATCATATTCTCATTTTATACAGAAGGAAATTGAAGCTCAGAAAGGTTAAGCAAATTGTCCAAACTCACACAGCCACGAGGTTGTAGAGCCAGGATTTGAATCTGATTTGCTTTTTTTCCAAAGCATTTACTTGTATTATGCTGCACCACTTCTGAAACAGGTACAGATTTTACTAATGAAAACACTGACATGTTCAGTAGCATAGATACTATACTATATATTTAAGATGTGAAAAATAAGAAATTTTCTGATAAAATGATGTAGGTCACATTTTCTCAAAATATAATGAAGAGTTGAGCTTGTGATAGGGAATTGTTGGATAAACGTTTGGATGTTCAGGACTGGAGCCTGAGACTGCTCCTTTGCTCCATGCCGACCCACTCCCTGGATGAACTCTGTTTAGGACTAAAGCCTCATTTTCTCCTTCCCTGTAGAATAAATGCCTTTAAGTTAACATGGTCTCTCCAGTTTTAAGCCTTAGCATATAGTCTGTTCTCTGCATAGTATGATTTTTTCTTATCTTTGTCAGGCTAATTACTACTTATCTTTCAGTTCTCAGCTGAAGCCTCATTTATTAGGGTGCCCCTTTCTTTTATTCATTTATTAACTTTTATTGAATGTATTAGGGTGACATTAGTTAATAAAGCTATAAAGGTTTCAGATGTACACATCTATAATACATCATCTGTATTTTGTATTATGTGTTGACCATTCCAAGTCAAGTCTCCTTCCATTACCATTTATCCCCCCTTTATCCTCTTCTACCTCTTCCCAACCCCTTTTCCCACAACTGTTTTCTATGTCTATGAGTTCTTTTTAAAATTTGCTTAATCACTTTACCTTTTTCACTCAGCCCTCCAGCCCTCCTCCTCTCTGACAGCTGTCAGTCTATTCTCCATATCTATGATCTGATCCTATTTGTTAATTTATTTTGTTTATTAGATTCCACCTATAAGTGAAATTATATGGTACTTGTGTTTCTCTGGCTGGCTTATTATTTTACTTAGCATAATGCTCTCCAGGTCCATCCATGCTATCTTAAAAGGTAAGGTTTCCTTCTTTTTTTTATGGCCTAGTTTTATCCCATTGTGTAAATGTACCACAACTTTTTTTATCCATTCATCTATGATCGGCACTTGGGCTGCTTCCAAATCTTGGCTATTGTAAATAATGCTGCAATGGACATAGGGATGTATGTTTCCTTTTGAATTAGTGTTTTGAATTTCTTTGGATATAGCCCAGAAGTGTAATTTCTGGGTCATAAGACAGCTCCAGTTTTAGTTTTTTGAGATAACTCCATATTGCTTTTCACAGTGGCTTCAACAGTCTGGATTCTCTTTTCTGCACATCCTCCTCAGTACTTGTTGATTATTGATTTACTGATGACAGCCATTCTGACAGGTGAGAGGTGATATTTCATTGTGGTTTTGATTTGCTTTTCTCTGATGATTAATGATATTGGGCATCTTTTCACATGTGAGTCCTCTTTGGAGAAGTATCTATTCAGGTCCTTTGCCCATTTTTAAATTAGGTTATTTGTTTTTTTGTCATTGAGTTGTATAAGTTCTTTATAAATTTTGGATATTAACCCCTTATTGGATGTGTCATTGGTAAATGTGTTCTTCATTCAGTGGGTTGTCTGTTCATTTTGTTGATGGTTTCTTCTGCTGTGCAAAAACTCTTTAGTTTGATGTAATCCATTTTGTTTGTTTTCCTTGCCCAAAGCAATATATCAGAAAAAAATATTGCTACAAGAAATGTTCGAGATTTTACTGCCTATATTATCTTCTAGGATTTTTATGGTTCTAGTCTAGCATTTAAGTCTTTAATCCATTTTGAGTTTATTTTTGGGTATGTTGTAAGAACGTGGTCTAGTTTCATTTTTTTGCATGTGTCTGTCCAATTTTCTCAACACCATTTACTGTTTTTATCCAATTGTATGTTTTTTGCCTCCTTTGTCAAATATTAATTGGCCATAAAAGCATGGGTTTATTTCTGGGCTCTCTATTCTGTTCCATTAATCTCTATGACTGTTTTTATGCCGGTACCACACTGTTTTGATTACTATGGACTTGTAGTATTTTTGATATCAGGCAGCATGATTACCCCAACTTGGTTCTTCTTTCTCAAGATTGCTGTGGCTATTTGGAGGTCTTTTGTGATTCCATATAAATTTTTTGAATATTTGTTGTAGTTCTATGGAATGCACTATTGGTGTCTTGATAGGAATTGTGATGAATCTATAGATTGCTTTGGGTAGTATAGACATTTTAATGATGTTAATTCTTCTTATCCATGAACATGATATATGCTTCCACTTATATGTATGTTTTTCAATTTCTTTCTTCAGTGTCTTATAATTTTCCAAGTACAGATTTTTTTACAACCTTGGTTAAATTTATTCCTAGTTATTTTTTGTGATGCAATTATAAATGGGATTGTTTTATTAGTCTTCCTTTCTTTTGTTTTTATATATTGTTATTGATTTTAGAGAGGAAGGAAGAGGGAGATAGAAACTTCAATGATGAGAGTGAATCATTGATTGGCTGCCTCCTGTATGCCCCCTATTGGGGATCGAGCCCACAACCCAAGCATGTGCCCTGACCGGGAATCAAACTGTGATGTCCTGGTTCATAGGTCGACGCTCAACCACTGAGCTACACTGGCTGGTCTTTAGTTTTCTTTTCTTATAGTCATTACTAGAGGCCTGGTGCATGAAATTCATGCACTGGGAAGGGGGTGTCCCTCAGCCCAGCCTGCATCCTCTCCAATCTGGGACCCCTAGGGGGATGTCCAACTGCCGGTTTTGGCCCAGTTGGGCCTAAACCAGCAGTTGGACATCTCTTTCACAATCCGGGTCTGCTGGCTCCCAAACACTTGCCTGCCTGCCAGCCTGATCACCCACTAACCACTTCCCTGCCAGCCTGATCAATGCCTAATTGCTCCCCTGCTGGCCCGATTGCCCCCAACTGGCCTCCCCTGCAGGCCTGGTTGCCCACAACTGCTCTCCCCTGCAGGCCTGGTCACCCCCAACTGCCCTCCCCTGCCAGCCATCTTGTGGCAGCCATATTTGACCACATGGGGGAGGCCATCTTGTGGAAGGGTGTGATGGTCAATTTGCACATTACCTCTTCATTATATAGGATTGGTGTATAAAAATGCAAATGATTTCTGGATATTTATTTTGTATTCTGCTACTTTACTGAATTCATTTATCAGTTCTAATAGTTTTTTGGTGGAATTTTTAGGGTTCTTTCTCTATTGCTTCATATATATATATATATATATAATGACTGTTTTACTTCTTCCTTTCCAATTTGGGTGTGTTTTATTTATTCTTCTTGTCTGATTGCTGTGGATAGAACTGAGTAAGAGTATGGTAAAAGTGGACATTCTTGTCTTGTCCTGATCATAAGGGAACGAAGCTAGTTTTTGCCCATTGAGTATGATGCTGGCTATGGGTTTGCCATATATGGTCTTTATTATGCTGAAGTATGTTCCCTCTATTCCCACTATGCTGAGAGTTTTTATTATATATGGGTGCTGGATTATATCAAATGCTTTTTCTGCATCTATTGATATGATCATGTGATTTTGGTTCTTCATTTTATTTATGTGATGTATCATATTCATTGATTTGTGGATATTGGACCAACCTTGCATCCGCAGAATAAATCTCACTTGATCATGGTGTTGTTGTGTTTTTTTTTAAGGTATCGCTGGACTTGGTATTCTTATATTTTGTTGAGTATTTCTGCATCTATGTTCATCAGAAATATTGGTCTATAATTCTATTTCTTTCTAGTGTCTTTATCTGGTTTTGGAGTTAGGATAATTCTGGCCTCATAAAATGAGCTTTGGAGTCTTCCTTCTTTTTAATTTTTTATAATAGTTTGAGAAGGATAGGTGTTAGTTCTTTAAATGTTTGGCAAAATTTACCTGTAAAACTATCCAGTTCAGGACTGTTGTTTTTTGGGAATTTTTTGATTACTGCTTTAATTTATTAGTTGTTATCGCTTCATTCAGATTTTCTTATTCTTCCTGATTCAGTTTTGTAAGATTGTATGTTTCTAGGAATTTATCGATTTCTTCCAGATTGTGCCATTAGTTGTTCGTAATATTTTCTTACAATCTTTTGTATTTCTTTGGTGTCAGTTGTTACTTCTCTTCTTTTATTTATGATTTCATTTATTTACTGCTTTTAAGATTCTTTCTTTGCCTTAACCTTTGCCATTTTAATTATAATGTGTCTTGGTGCGGGCCTCTTTTGGTTCATCTTGTTTGGGACTCTTTGCCTTTCCTGTACTTGTGTATCTTTTTCTTTCACCAGGTTAGAAAATTTTCAATTATTTCTTCAAATATTTTCTTGATCCATTGCTCTCTCTTTTTTTTTTTTCTCTTTCCAGTACACCTATGATGTGGATATTGTTACACTTTATGTTGTTCCAAGGGTCCCTTAAACTATCCTTACTCTTTAAAAATTCTTTTTCTTTTGCTGCTACCTTGTCTTCCAAATCATTGATTCAGCCTTCTGCTTCATTCAACCTATTGTTTATTTCTTATAGTGTACTAGAGGCCCAGTGCACAAAAATTTGTGCACTAGGGGGAGGGGGGTTACCTCAGCCTGACCTGTGCCCTCTTGCAGTCTGGGACCCTTGGGGGATGACCACCTGCTGGCTTATGCCTGCTTTCCGAAGGATTGGGCCTAAGATGGCAATCAGACATCCCTCTGACAGCCCAGCAGCCCTCAGGGGATGTCCACTTGCCAGCAGGGAGCAGACCTAAGCTGCAGTCGGACATCCTTAGCGCTGCTGAGGAGGCAGGGGAGGCTCCCACCACCACCGCTGTACTGGCAACCATCAGCCTGGCTTGTGGCTGAGCAGAGCTCCCTCATGTGGGAGTGCACTGACCACCAGGGGACAGCTCCTGCATTGAGCATCTGCCCCCTGGTGGTCAGCGTGTGTCATAGTGACCAGTCATTCCCAGCCTTTCTGCTGTTAGGGTCAGTTTGCATATTACCCTTTGATTACATAGGATAGAGGCCTGGTGCATTGGTGGGGGCCAGCTGGTTTGCCCTGAAGGGTGTCCTGGATCAGGGTAGGGGTCCCGCTTGGGTGCCTGGCCAGTCTGGGTGAGGGGCTGATGGCTATTTGCAGCTAGTAAGACCCCTTCAATGAGGGGGGTCCCCACTGGTGTGCCTGGCCAGCCTGAGTGAGGGGCTGAGGGCCGTTTTCAGGCTGGCCAGGACTGAAGCTCCCAGCCTCTCCTTTTTTTTCTTTTTTTTTTTAATTCTGGGATTTATTTACCTTCTATAATTGAAACTTCATTGCTGTCACTGGAGCTGAGAGCCGGCTCCAGCTCTGAGGCCACAGCCTGCTGAAAGCAGGTATCTGGGGTTTGTTTAGCTTCTATAATTGAAACTTCATTGCTGTCACTGGAGCTGAGAGCTGGGCCACGGCAGGTGGGGAACCTTGGCTTCCTCCATCACTGGAGCAAGCAAGCCTCCTGCTCACTTCAGCTGTGTGGTTGCCAGCCGCCATCTTGGTTGGCAGTTAATTTGCACATCACCCTGATTAGCCAATGGGAAGCGTAGCGAAGGTACGGTCGATTACCCTTTTTGTCTTTTATTAGATAGGATTCTTCATTTCAGATATTGTATTCTTCAGTTCTTACTGGTTCTTTTTATGGTTTCTATGTTTTTTTTAATGCTTGTTATCTCTTTGTTTAAGTTCTCACTAAGTTCCTTGAGCACCATTATAACCATTTTTTTGAACTCTATATCTGGTAAATTGCTTGCATTTGTTTCATTTAGCTCTTTTTCTGGAGATTTTTTTTTGTTCTTTCATTTGTGGCATATTTCTTTGTCTCCTCCTTTTGGCTGCCTCTTTGTGTTTATTTCTATGTATTAGATAGATTTGTTATGAGTTCTAGGATAGGTTAAGTGGCCCTATGTAGTAGGTGTCCTGTGGGACCCAGTGGTGCTATCTCCTTGATCATCTGAGCTGGGTCCTCCAGGAATGTTTTTTATGTGGGTTATGTGGGCCCTCCTGTTGTAATTGAGTCTTGATTTCTATTGGTCTGTTTGTGTGTAGGGCCAAACCTTAGGCTGGCTGATTGTGAGGACCAATGTGTTTCTCAGTGTCCTAGCTGCTGTGCAGGTACGAACCACATAAGGCAGATTACACCTCTGCAAGGTCTGGAGTCTGCCAAATCTCCTTTTGGATCTGCCATTTGTGAAGCTAATTGGATCCTTCTTTGAAATTATCTGAAGCTGGCCACTGGTTATGTGGGTTCTAGGGCCTTTTGGGAGGGACCCTGGTGTAGACCAATGTCAGATGCTGTCTGTGACTAGCCCTGGCAACCTATTTGAAGCTACAAAGTGAACCACAGTTTGTTGCTGCCTCTGCTGGCCCTGGGTGTGTGCTGAAAGGACCATGCTACATATCAAGGCCAGATTTTACCACCTCCAGGCCCAGGGGTAAGTCAGCAAAAGGTCCAAGGGACCCTGAGATCAGCCTCCGCCTGCTTCCACTAGTTGGCTGCCTGTTAGTTTCAGTCACTGCAAGAGCCTGTGGTGGTACTCAAGTTGCATGAGGCAGGTTCTCAGTGGGTCACCAGATAGGAGTGAGTGGTATTCACCAGATTTATACAGGTTCAAACTTGGTGCCAATGCTGGGTCTGAGGCCACTCAGCAATGTTCCAAGATATACCAAATCTAGTTGCCACTGCTAGGTGCTTGCACACCTTCATGGTGGTGCAGGGTCTCAGTGAGTTGTCAGGGTGTGGCCAACAGAGTTTATCAGGCCCAAACTGACTAATATTTGGCTGTGTGAAGGGAGGGCTCTGTACTACTTGAGCATATAAGGAAAAAATGGCCCTTGTCTTAGAGCCACACAACTTAGTTTGTTCCAGGCTCTGCTAAGAGCCCAGTCTCAGTAGAGGAGGGCTGCCTGGAGTTGGGAGGATTCATCTAATGCAGGGGTAGAGAACCTTTTTTCTGCCAAGGGCCATTAGGTATTTATAACATCATCGTGGGCCATACAAATTATCAACTTAAAAATTAGCCTGCTATATTTGGTCAAACATTTAATTAACTCACCTCTAATGCCTTGGCAGGGCCAGACCAAATGATTTTGCTGGCCTTACATGGCCCGTGGGATGGATGAATCTCCCAGGAGAGGGAGGTGCTAGTCAGGCTTGCGGGAAAGTGGGGAAAGTGGCTCCCAACTGCAGAGCCACACAGCTCAGTCATGACATATTTGAGTCTGCCTACATCTCTATATACTGGCCCAGGCAGCTGACACCTCAGCAGGGTGCAAGCTCCTCAGGGTGAGGGCTGCAGGGAGTCTAAAGGCTATAGCTAATGCTTTCCTCCAGGCTGATGCTATATGAAGGGAAGTGCTCCACCCAAGGAAGATGGCATGTACAGTGTGGGAGAATGACTCACCACAGGTATCTTGGTGACTATCTCTCTCCCCAGAGCCACAAACCCTAGTATTTCCTCACCTGATTCTACTCCACTCTGCCCACCCATTGCTGGAGCACAGGGTGAGTGGTTGTGAACAAAATTTATGCATTTTCCCTTTAAGAGGGCACCTGTGTCTCTAGTCTCTCCTTGATGGGCAGAATCCCTGCTGATGCTCTGGTGCTCTGGGCTGGGGAGCCCCACATGGGCTTGAGATCCTATCTTCCCAGAAGGAAATTTTGCAGCTGAGATATCCCTCCAGAATCTTAGCTGCCACCCATGGGAATGGGGCCTGCCCTTTTTGCATCTTTGCCCTTCCTCCCAATTTCAATGTGGCTTCTGTAAATCCTTAGTTATAAGATTTCTCTGCAGATAGTATTCAGTTGGTTATTCAGGCTTATTGTTCTATATTTTAGTTGTAATTCCAGTTTGGTTCCAGGAGGAGGTAAATGTAACATCCACCTACTTCATCGCCATCTTGGATCTTAAAAAATCAGGTGGCCTTTTTTAGCCCTTAGACTTGATCTATTTCCCTGCATTTTGAGCTCTTTACTTTTCTTGACATCTGTTACACATTATTGAAGTTTAGTTTATAATCTGGTTTCCTCAGAAATGGGTTCGGTTATATTTTTCCTTTTTGGTACTTGGCATATGTAGGCACTCACTATTTGTTGGATGAACAACTGCCTCTACTTAGGTGAACATTCTCATCTTAAAAGATTTATATGGACCAGTGTGCTATTTGGGGAAAGGAGGCATGGTGTGATCAGCTTAGTCAACTCTACTCCAGGCCTTTAGAGAATGACTTTTCTTTTATTTATTCCTTCTATCCATATCTCTCTTACCATTAGAGATAGTCATGGGGCCTTTGGGGACAAGGGACAGAAGGACCACTCAGTCTGACTCTAGTCTGGTCCTATTATAAGATATAAATAGCCCTAATGTCTCATAATAGGTCTGGCTGCTCACCTAGAAAGGCGATGATTTGACTTGGGACTAAAACTGTGTATAACTGATGATAGATCATCAGTTGGTTTGGCCTATAGACTACTATCACTTATAAACCAGTAGCAGGTCAGATTTCTGACTGAAGGTTTGGGGTTCAAGAATCAAAATCATTTTTATTGGAGCAACAACTAAACAGAAAATTGACCAGGTCTGAAGTCTTAAGATTTGGAATTCAGGTCTAGCTCTGTTATGACCTATTTGTGTGGACCTGGGGAAGCCATGGTCTTGGTCTTATTTTTACCTTCCCAGAGTTATTCAGAGGCTTGGATGACAGCATACATGGGAGAAAATTTTAATAGTTATAAACATAAACTTACTCATATTGTAGCTCATTCTGCTCTAGAAAGTCTTCCACAGTGGAAATATCTTCTGCTTCAACACGGAAGTCAACTGTACTGTGAGGTTTGATTTGTGTGACAGAATCTGGTTTCCAGAAGTCGATCTGAATATGGAATAAGATATGTTATTTTGGAGTGTTTCTAAGTTGCCTAGTAAGAATTTTCCTGCCATGAATGTTCTACTCTTCCTCAACTACCTGTAAACTGCCCATTCTCACTTCTGAAATCTAATACCCTATGCCCACCACCCTCTCCTTTGTCCAAAAATGTCCTATGTACCCAATGTTGCCTCACTGCCTTAGAATTTTCATGCTTATGTGAATTCCTCATGAGCATGTATTAAAAATTGGATTTTCTCGATTTATTGGAGAAACCAAGATGGCGGCATAGGTTGGCGCCAGAGATTGCTGCCTCGAACAACCACTTCAGAGAAACAACTAGAGACGGAGCGGACATCATCCAGAACCACAGGAGGGCTGGCTGAGTGGAAATTCTACAACTAGGAGGAAAGAGAATATCATACCCAGACTCAGAGGAGGCGCAGTGCTGAAGTGAAATACTGAGGTGCGGAGTGAGCGCGCGAGCGGGCTGGCGGCGGAGGGCACAGTTGTTGTTTTCAATCGGGAGGGAGTTTCAGACTCTGAGCTCCAGATCCCGGCAAGTCTCTAGGGACCCAGACTCAAACGGGAGAAGCGGGACTGTCTGGCTTCAGTCGGAACTCGAAGGCAGCTTTCTCTCCGAGGTTTGCAGCAGTTGCTGGGACTCTGTGAGGCAGAGCCCCTAGGGACGGAACTGAGAGCAGCCATAACTGCTCACTCCTGCCCGCCCTGTAGATCCCCGGGGACCCGCCCTGACCAAGCCCTGCACAGAGCCATTTGCCGGATAGCCTCAGGCAAACGCTAGATTAGCACCGCCCTAGAGATCCAGCACAGAAGCTCTCCCACTGCAGACACAGCGGACTCTCATAGCCAGTTAGCCTGGAGGTCAAATAACCACCGGTATTGCCGACATCAATCAAGGCTTAACTACAACAAGACTGCGCACAAAGACCACTAGGGGGTGTACCAAGAAAGCATAAAAAATGCGGAGACAAAGAAACAGGACAAAACTGTCAATGGAGGATATTGAGTTCAGAACCACACTTTTAAGGTCTCTTAAGAACTGTCTAGAAGCTGCCGATAAATGTAGTGAGATCCTCAAGAAAACTAATGAGACCCTCGATGTTATGATAAAGAACCAACTAGAAATTAAGCATACACGGACTGAAATAACGAATACTATACAGACTCCCAACAGCAGACCAGAGGAGCTCAAGAATCAAGGCAAAGATTTGAAATGCGAAGAAGCAAAAAACACCCAACCAGAAAAGCAAAATGAAAAAAGAATCCGAAAATACAAAGATAGTGTAAGGAGCCTCTGGGACAGCTTCAAGCGTACCAACATCAGAATTATAGGGGTGCCAGAAGATGAGATAGAGCAAGATATTGAAAACCTATTTGAAGAAATAATGACAGAAAACTTCCCCCACCTGGTGAAAGAAATAGACTTACAGGTCCAGGAAGCGCAGAGAACCCCAAACAAAAGGAATCCAAAGAGGACCACACCAAGACACATCATAATTAAAATGCCAAGAGCAAAAGACAAAGAGAGAATCTTAAAAGCAGCAAGAGAAAGAAACTCAGTTACCTACAAGGGAATACCCATACGACTGTCAGCTGATTTCTCAACAGAAACTTTGCAGGCCAGAAGGGAATGGCAAGAAATATTCAAAGTGATGAATACCAAGAACCTACAACCAAGATTACTTTACCCAGCAAAGCTATCATTCAGAGCTGAAGGTCAGATAAAGAGCTTCACAGATAAGGAAAAGCTAAAGGAGTTCATCACCACCAAACCAGTATTATATGAAATGCTGAAAGGTATCCTTTAAGAAGAGGAAGAAGAAGAAAAAGGTAAGGATACAAATTATGAACAACAAACATGCATCTATCAACAAGTGAATCTAAGAATCAAGTGAATAATCTGATGATCATAATAGAATCAGGGACATAGAAAGGGAATGGACTGACTATTCTTGGGGGGGAAAAGGGTGTGGGAGATGCGGGAAGAGACTGGACAAAAATCGTGCACCTATGGATGAGGACAGTGGGTGGGGAGTGAGGGCGGAGGGTGGGGCGGGAACTGGGAGGAGGGGAGTTATGGGGGGGGGAAAGAGGAACAACTGTAATAATCTGAACAATAAAGATTTATTTAATTAAAAAAAAGATATGTTATTTTGAACACCACTAATCTGATGGATGGATTATTATTGGCAAGAATACTATTGCTCTACTCCATTGAGTTATTTTCAAACTCAAATTATTTATGAAATCTCTTAGAGATATATTCTTTGAGTGAATAAGAGTTGAGAACAAGCAGTTGCTAATAAAAACGTTTACATATTTTCATAGTCCTAATTGATTATCAACAAGCATGAAAAACATGTAATTATTTCCCAGAGTGCTAGTCAATTGCAGTACCCTATAACTACTCTTTTCTATTTATTGATTTCCAGGAACAGTTACTTATTGGAATAGCAATGTTTGTGGTAATGGATAAAAGTGCTGAATGAGTGATGAGAATTTATCTAGAACAGCGGTTCTCAACCTGTGGGTCGCAACCCCTTTGGCGGTTGAACGACCCTTTCACAGGGGTCGCCTAAGATCATCCTGCATATAAGATATTTACATTACGATTCATAATAGTAGCAACATTACAGTTATGAAGTAGCAAAGAAAATAATTTTTTGGTTGGGTCACAACAATAGGAACTGTATTTAAAGGGCCAGAAGATTGAGAACCACTGATGTAGAGCCACAAAATTTAATAGAGAGAAATTGAGCTTTCCTTTTTAATTTTTAGTTACTTTTTTTTTTATGAGGAACTCAGCACTGTACATGTCAAAGTAATATGTGGACCTGGGGGCATTTCTGACCTGTGGAGGATACATAAGGGAAGAAAAATGTACCCTTCCATAGTGGTCATCTAGGTACCATGACAAAAAACAAATACTCTTAAGGATCAAGTAATGTACTGACATTTTCATTTGTTCAGTTATTCATAAACTATTATTGAGGACCTACTATGTGTTAGGCTCTGTGACTGAGACTATTGTGAGCAAATATAATACTGAGCAAATCAAATATGGCTTCTGTCCTCATGAGAGATATTTTAGAGAAAATTGTGCTCAAAAATCACAGGATGTGTAGTTTCAAATCTCCTTTTTCCATGGAAAAATAATAACTAAGGACATGCCATCTCCTGTAGGTGTCTATTTTCCTGTTCCTTTCTTGGCCTGAGTAAGCCTGATGTGAGCCAGACAGTAGGTCTTTCTCTACCTCTCTGTCTTGCACAATTCCTGTTTTGATGTTACAAGCTAGTCTCAGGCAGGAGATGTGACAGGTGGAGATATTTAGACCATTGCTTGGGAACTTGGAAGGAAGTTTGGGCAGACTTAATAGGAACTGGTGAGGTAAAATATTAAGATGACTCAATTTTAGATATACCTGTGGGTAATCCAATAGCCTATATCCTGTCCTGGTAATCTTCAAACCGCCGAAGATGTCTAATGGGTGCTGAGTTATGAGTTAGAGTCATAGGGAATATCAGTGCAATGGGGAGACAGGGACACATGGATTACATCAAGAGGGATTCCAGAAGAAAAAGTATGAGTGTGGTTGTCACTAAGGTGTTGAAAGGAGGGAGTATTGATGATTTGGTAAGGACTGGCTACAGAGTGTGACTTAGTGAATCAACAATGGGAGGATAAAGATGAGATGTCAAAAGGTAGTGGAGGAAGTACAAAAGTATGTTGTGATAAGGATATAGAAAATAAAGGACTAGTAATGAATTCTAGTTAGCCAACGTTGTAAAGAGAAGCACAATGAAGACAAGCACATTATAAGAAAAAACATACTTTAAAAAGTTAACCCTGAATTTGTGTTTCTAATAAATACTTGGCATTCTAAGGTGGGATGAGAGAGGGTGGTGTATTTTCATAGACACAGAAGTTTAGAATTGGCAAAGCACATAAAATCTTCCAAGTATCTGTAGCAAGTTGGCAGTGCCCCACCAGTACATAATTCTGGGACTCCCCATTACCAAACTCTGCATCTCTGTTGTTGAAAGCTAGTTCCCTGAGAATTGGAAAAAGCCAAGCTAACAGTTCAAAGCATACAACACGCCAAAACAAACAAACAAAGAAACAAACAAAACAAAAAACAAACAAATAAAACCTCTCTTTAGAGAAGCGCTCAACCATGACCCTGGAAGTGGATGTCTAAATACTTCAACTCCGCATTTCTCAGGTGAGATAATTCAGAGGCATCTGATTTGTGCCCTTTCCTAGAGTTTCACTGTAGCATTAAGCTTTAGTCATCATCTGTGGTAACTGACTTAATAAGGACCGCTTTGTTGGCTTCTCTGTAACCCTTCTCACTTCTCTAATAGTTCTCCCTGCACTTCCCAAATGAAATCTTTGCCTGCACATCTTTGTCTAAGGGACTGCTCTGGAAGAACCTATATTAAGATGTAGCTTCCCACTCAGAACAATAAATGTTTGCACAATATCCTTTGTAATGGTTCTAATATAATCTTGAGTACATCTAGTACCACTTCAGAACAGCCTAATTGTCTTAGAGATAGTTTTATTTTTCTCAGGAAGTTGAAATTTGCCTTCCCTGATCTCCCAATCCCTTGTCCATTCATCTTGGCTCTGCCAAATTTTGCAAGGAATGAGGGGAGAAATATATTTATATATATTATTCTGCCTTAAGAATTATGGGTTTTTTAAAATAAGGTGGAGGAATCTCATAAATATGTTTGACAGAAGACATGCAGACCTAACCTGAGGTTCCTTATCAATTTCATCTTGGAGAAATCTTTTAGCAAACACTGACATCCAATACTATGGAGCCCTGTAAGTACGGCACAGACTTATTATACTGAAGTTACTCCCCAGTGCTTAGGAGAAATGGAGGCAAAAATCAAGAGCAACACTATAGGCACATAGATGTCTACTAATGTATCAAGTATGGATACAAATAATAGACTCAAATTATTAGCACAAGGAAATAAATATAAATTTCAGTAATTACCAAGACCTTGTGAGTGAGATTATGTCTGAAGTATGGAAATGGAGTAAAATATATAATATGAGATATGGAAAATTAAATTCTAAGTTAAGAAGTTATACAACTGAGGTCATAAAATTGTAATACAGAAAACTGAGTGACAAAGAACCATAAAGAATAATTGTTGGAAGATAAAAGAATATCTTTAGATGATAGCACAGTGGGAATATCAACTTAATTAACCAGCTGGTTAATAACTTAAGAGCCATTCCTAAAACATATCACAAAACTACTGCAATAACAGGATAAAGTAGTATGTCCATTACTTTATCTTAAGTACATTTTTTATCTTAAATTCGATTGGGAATAAAATGGGTGTATAAAACAATATTGATGTTGAGGATCTTTGGTTCTTATACAAATTTGTTTCTTCACATTGCATTTGACCAGAAATTTAGCATCTTATAGAATCTTCATTTATCTTGATGAATTTTCCTTTCTTTTTGGAAGTAGAAGTGACTTCTATTCTAGACCCGATTCCTCCTGATTCCATGGAGGAACTTACTAATGTAGTGGGAGTAATGAGAACATTGAAAACCTGTAACCAGGTTACTCTGGGCACAGATAAACATTTACCTTAAACTAGAGAAACAGAAATTTAAAAGTACAGAGAAAACAGTAGGTTTTATGGTGACTGTCTCCAATGAAGGAACAAATAGAACTCTGATTGCAAGGAGATAAAGTATTTACTATATAATTACAGATGAAAAGGGGGAGGTGGCTAGAGTCCAGTGTGGTCACAGATCTCTCCCATGCATTTAACTTTCAAAAGGACATGTTCAAAAGCTGGGAGGAAGGACACATGGCCAAGGATGAATACAAAGACTAGATGCCCTTGTAATGATCTTATCAGGAAGGCTACAGTTCAGAATATGCTGTACTTGCCGGATTGTTAAGGAGAATAAAAATATCTTTCAATCATGTAGGAAATAAATGAATAAAGAAGAAACATGCAGTTCCACTGCATGGAGCTATAGCCTGGTGTTTGCAGCTAGAAGAAAGTAGCCCTATGTAACTCTTGTTTAGCTTTGTTTTTTCCCAAGGAGTTAACACTATCTCTTCTTCTTATACAGAGAGATGAAATTAACATGAATAAAGAATTTGTCATGTTAAATTTTAGCAGAAATAACTTTCTTTGGAGAGAGAACATTACATTGAGGCCCACAGTAGATGAGGAGAGAGGGGATTATACTGGCTGTGTAAATTGCCTTTCAAATTCCAGATGTAACAAACACTTATATAGTTCTTATTATATATGTTCTTTCTAAGTGCTCTACTTATATTAATTCTTTTAAATATCACAACAATCCTATAAGGTAAATACTATTATTCTCCTCATTTTATTAACAAAAAAGTTGAGACCCAGAGAGGTGACCAAGATCCAGCTAGCAAGTGGTAGAGCCCAGTCTGAGTCCAGATTATCTTCTCTTGACCACCATAAAATGCTGAATTTTAAGTAACTAAAAAATACTGCAGATGTGATTGCAGAACTTTATCAGCAGTTTTGGAGTAATTAGAGTTTGAAGGGATCTCTAGGAATGGATGGGGCAAGTTTGGGATTTCATAAAGAGAAAAACAATTGAATCTCAGTTATAGAAGCTCCTGGGCCAGGCATGAATTCTGGCAAAGCTGTAGGGTATACAGGAAGCAGATGGATTGTGAATGCTCAGAAAAAGAAGTTGTGATCCCTGGGAGCCAGCATTGTCTAAAATAAGAATAAGTTAGGCCCAATTATTTCATCTTATTATTGGAAGAGACCTCAAGCCTGCATGTTGAATTTGAATCTCAGCAAAGCAATTGACAAAGTGTTTTCATTTATATTCCTCTTTACAAGTTGGAAAGCACAGTGTTATCTGTAGGTTACACCACAGTAACATGGGTAGTTGAGCGAACTTATCCAAGAAGAGTTGGTTAATGAATCACTTTCAGTACTTAACACTATGTCTGGCACATTGGAGAGTGAAAATAAATACATATTGAATGAATAAACCATGAATGAGGCCACTAGTTCTGTGCTGACCCCTGACTCCTTAATCTTTTTCTTTATAAGTGACAAAGATAAAAGTTGAGAAGGAGTACTTATCAAACTTGCTGGTGATGCAGTTAGGGAGAAGAATTATGATCCTGGATGACAATTTATTTTTAAAATGATCTCAACAGGCTGAAAACAGGCTATCAAGATAAATTTTCTCAGGGGTAAATCTAAAATCTTGCATTTAGTTTAAAAAATCGCAGTCACATAAGGAAAAATATCTTACTTGAGGATGACTCATGTGAGAAAATATTACCTAATGGTTTTGATGGGACACAGGTTTACTGTGAGCTAAGAGTATTCAATAACTGTTCAAGATGCTAAAAAGAATTGCAGACCCCATTAATAATAATGTCTGCTTTACAAATGAAGGTAGACAGTGGTCTGTGGTATGTATTAATCATAGCACACCTGGAGGTCCACTGTCAATTCTGAGAACTACATTTTAAAAAAGAAATACAGACAGAAAGCTTAGCAATATTTAGACGTGACCAGGATGATCAAGTGCCTGTAAACCAGTGCTAAGATAAATGATGGAAGGTCTGGAAAAAATAAATCATAGAAATAAGACAATATTTATCTCAGTTAGGTCCAAGTTAGAGAAGGTACCTTCGGCTTCACATAGCAATTAGAATGCTGTTTAAGGCAAATGGGCTACTCTGAAAAGCAGTATTCTCACTGTCCCTAGAAGTACTCAAACAGGTTTTATTAGGGCTAGCAATCAGATGCTATTTCTATGGAGGAAATTCTAGATTTGAGTGGAAGGCTGGAATAGATGACTTTATATCATCTTTTAATTCTCAACTTCTGAATCTGTTCATGTTATGACACTGTCTACCTTTTTTTTTTTGCCTCTATACCTTAAAAGGTAAAAACAAACAAAAAAAATCTGTAGAAAGAAAAGATAGCTGGATAGAGAGATGGATAGATATTTAGGAGCTAGTAGATTAGATTATATATTCATAAAGAAAGAGTTTTGGCCTAAGTGAACTATTTGTGATCAGCAATAGCTTACTGCCACATGACATGCATAATAAAAAATGTCAGTTTTTACTCCATGGTCAGTGAATTTTTTAAAGTAGCATAGACATTTTGGTTTCTTGAAAATAAAAAGAAAGCATGGAAATCACCCATATCTTTTTACCTTGTCTCCCCTCTCCCCATGTCATATCATTAAGAGGGCCTGAATCAAGGTCATGAAAACTCAAACTGTTTGATTTGGAATGAAAGAAAATCAAAGAGAACAGATGATACATGGGATGTGGAAATGAATTTCAAGTTGGACAAAAGCCCAGTTTTTTAGTAATATTGAAGTTGATTATTTTTCTTTTTTGCTTAAGAAGGAAAGTGACTGTACATTAGATTTTCTATGATATTTGTGACAGGCCAGTTCATCCAGTTGTCATGCTCTACCAGCTCTTAAAAAAGTTACCTTGGATTTATAACACTGTAGGATTTATGGCAATCTAATTTAGGCAGAATAAAAAGATATGATGCACTTAATGTTTTTCAAGTTTTTACTTCTTGCAACAAAAATGCTATAGCTAATATTTCAAGTAATTCTTCCTTTGATGGAAGAACAGTGCAATCTAAGATTTTAAAGTAAGTATGAATCAAACCTATAGTACAGAATTGCAATTTACCTGGTTGGTGCTGGCCAAGGCATGGAGCAAGTTGATGTGATTTTCATCTTCAACAAAGACACGGAACACCTTCTCACTGAATGGTGAGAGAGCAGAAGAAGAAGAGAAAATTTTAAATTGGGTAATACATTCAAACTTTTTGAGCTACCAAGGAAGAAGGACTGACTTATTTAAGGAGTTGTTTACTTACCCTTCAAAGTGCTCACCAGAATGGTGAGCAGATGCTAGGGCCAAAGTCACGAGAACCAAGAGTGCCAACATTGTGCCTGACTAGGTCTTTTGGGTGTGTTTCACCTACTTTTATAATCCAGGGTGTTTGTTTTTTTTCTTCTGATTGCAAATAGGCACTATCAAATCATGATTAATTATTTTCCTGGCATTGCTACTTTGGTAGCTGTGTAAAGTCTGAGAGGATATCTCTCTCCACACCTGTGGAAATAGGACAAATAACCTCAACTTCAACTTATCTAATTGGATGTCAGACCTTGAACAGTCTGAAGGTCAATTATTTTTACATAAAATCTATTTTACAGTCTGTTTTTTTTTCTCTCATTTTGAATTGAGAATTACTTACAATAGATTCTATAGATTTAAGTGTAAATTTTGATGAGTTTGACAAATGTATACACACATGTAATAATCATCTCTATCAAGGTATACATTTCATCACCCTAAGAAGTTCTTTTGAGTACTTTTAGTTTGTTTCTCCTTCAGGCAACCACTATTTAGATTTCTAGCTTCATACATTAGTTTTGACTATACTAAAACTTCATGTAATTGAAGTCACCCCATATATATTCCTTTGTGTCCAGCTTCTTTCATTCAAGATAATGGTTTTGAGATTTATTAGTATTTTTGTTTGTATTATTGGTTTGTTCACTTGTATGAATATACCACAGTTTACCTATTTTACTGTTGATGGATATTTGTGTTGTTTTTAATTTTATGTTATTATGAATAAAGCCTCTATAAAAATTATTATACAAATCTTTTTATTAACATATTTTAATTTTGGAAGGAGGTAAAAAAGAGTGGAATTGCTAAATAATGTAGTTGTATTCTAACATCATAAGATTTTACCATTTTTCTACAGTGGTTGTACCATTTTAAGCTTTCACCAGTATCCAGTTGCTTTGCATTCCAAACATTTTTGTATTATTAGTCTTTAGTTTTGGTAACTCTAGTGAGTGTGCAGTGGTATCTATTTGTGGTTTTAATTTGTATTTTTCTGAAACTAATGATGCTGAACATCTTTTCATGTATTTATTGACCATTTGCAAAATTCTGTTTAGTAAAGCATCACTTGAAGTCTTTTGTCTTTTTAAAGAAATTTATTGTTTGCCTTTTAAAATAGTTTTATAGCAGGTCCTTATACATTCCATATACAAGTCCTCTATTTAAACTATATCTTGCAAATATTTTCTTCCAGTATGCAGCTTTCATTTTCACTTTCTCAATATTATCATTTGATTAGCAAAAGTTTCAGTTTATCAATGCTTTTCTTTTATAATTCATGTCTTTTACAATCTTTTCAAAAATCTTTTACTATTCCAAAGTCTCAAACATATTTGCCTATGTTTTCTTATAGGTCTTTATGTATGGAGTGAAGTATGGATCAACTAATTTTTAATATGGATATTCGATAGACCCAATACTATTTTTTGAGAATTATTTTCTTTCCCTATTGAATTACATTGGTTTTTCTGTCAAATTCATTTGGCCATATATGTGTAGGGGAATTTCTGGACTTTTTATTGTGTTTCATTGGGCTATTTGTCTAATTTTATACAATTATCACAATATCTTGGTTGTTATACTATATAGTAAGTCTTAAGGTAATATAGGATGTAAATCCTTCAACTTTGTTCTTTTCCAAGATTGTTTTGACTATTCTAAGTACTTTGCATTTCAATATATATATTTTAGTAACAATTTGTCAGTTTCTATGAAAAATCTTGCTGGGATTTTGATTGGGATTGCACTGAATCTATAGAGCAATTTTGGGAGAACTGATATAATTATGATATTGAGTCTTTCTACTCATATACATATTATCTTTGTATATTAATAATTATT
Organism: Myotis daubentonii; assembly: GCF_963259705.1. NCBI lineage: Eukaryota > Metazoa > Chordata > Mammalia > Chiroptera > Vespertilionidae > Myotis > Myotis daubentonii. The sequence goes on from NC_081842.1 coordinate 107,937,067, forward strand.
ATGTATATTATGTATATTATTATGTATATTAATATGGGTCTTTGTCAAAAAGTGTGAAGGGTCTGATATTTTATTATACCTTCAAGGTAAAAAGTTATCTTGCCAGAGTTTCATAGATGCTGGCAGAAGACTCCTGGGTCAGAATCAAAGGACTTTATTATTTCTGACACAGTGGGCAGCATAAGCTTTACATTTGTATCAGTCCTTTTACACCCCAGTCTCATGGGCTCAGGTGGATGTTTGGTATGCAGGTTTATGTCATGATTGAGGTATACTAAGTTTAGGAAATTTCCAATTTTATGAGGGTGCTGCTAGCAAATCTGCCCAACCTTTGTTACAGAGGAGACATTAGCTTTGTTATCCTGGAGTGCAAATAGGACTTTCCTTTGCTCAACAGGCAGACACTGTTTCTATCTTCCAAGCTGTTTTCTATACAAATATCTTTGAAAAGATAGTTTGGAATAAAAGTTGTCCCAAGTTATGCAGAAACAGAGGCTCCATGGATAATTGTCTCTCAACAATACCTACCCCTCTCTATATACTCTTGACTTCTGGTGAATTTTCCCAAGAATATCTACTTTCTTGGTCACTCTGATAATTCTGACAGGACCAAATCCATTCAATTTACCTAATGTGGCATTTCATTAAGATGAATATCAGCAGGACTCCAAGCAGCATGAGGTTAATCTGTAACATTGATCTCTGCCATGCTTTCCCAGGGTACTAGACCCAACCAGCTGAACAAATTCCATAAACCATCAGTGTCTGCTTTAGAAAGCCAGGCAGCTTTCCTCTTAAATTTCAATATTGACTATTTCCCTTCACCTGAGGCAATAATACAGGTACAATAGGATTTATTAGCTATTGCACAAACTTCACATGGACTACAAGGAAGGAATCTAGGGCAATTCTATCATGGAAAACAATCCTGGTCTCAACTCGCTAAATAAAATAGAGAACTCATTTATGTAACTGTAAGTTCAGCAATAGTACTGGCTTCACAGATTCAGTTGATGATGTTTGTTAATCCTGTTTTCGGTAAATTCTGCCATGTGATAATAGAATGGCCACTATTGGTCCAGATTTGCATCCTACTGAGTTGGCAATCTTATTGGAAAGCTAGTTTCTTCTTCCCCAAAATTCTATCCCAAATTTTCAGATTGAATCTCAGTGGACTGAGTTGGCACATGTGCCTCCCTGTCTTTCAAGCAATTCTGTGGTCAGGATGATGAGATATATGTATGTCCAGGTATAAGTCATATGACCAACCCTAGACCCTTGGCATAAGCCCCACACAAAATATCTAATAGAGCTCTTACTGCTGCTCTTGCTACCTTCCTCAGGGTGGATCTTGAGCAGTCCTCACTTGGACTCCTAGTCATGGGAGTCCTAGTCAAAGTCATGGTCATAAGTCAGTGTCCTAACTACAAGGGAGGCTGGGAAAGTGGGAGTCTGACTTTTAACTTAAAGAGTGGAAAGGGTCTTTGCCTATTATGGCTCTTAAACTAGAGCATTTTGAAGTCTTAGAGAAGGTGTTAAGATCTGGACGATAAAAAGAATGACAAATACACTGAAGGAGGACATCATCATTTGAGGGTGACTTGTGGTGTTATACTTGGAACTGTAAATATGCTAGCAGGTTTATTTCAATGGATACTGTTTGAATCCAAGTGGAGAACAATTGGGAATTCCAATTAGTAAGTAAAATTTGTTTTTGTTAGTTGCAATAATTTTTTCATAGATATTGAAATTTCTGCTTCCCATCTCATATTTATATATTTAATTTCTTCTTTTTATGTACAACTTTGGCTATTAATAAGCCAAGGGGCAGCTTTGTGTCTGTTAATGGGTAACAGTGTGAGATTTTGAAGTGTCTGTAAACTGCTCCATGATGTTATGATTCATCCTATGTGATGTCTCAGTTTCTGGTAAAGCATTTCCTAAACATATTCTATGATGTTAAATAGGAAAGAGTGCTGAGGTCAAATGCCTTTGCTTTAAACTAAAACAGACAAGCTCTTATACTGCAGGGCTTTTTAGAGTCTTTAATGTATATTGTAAATCTTCAAAAAGGGACTGTGATACAGCATATCCCAAATATACCACACAGTAGAGTGCCATGTTAATTATGTCCAGCAAAATCTAGAGGACCTAGGACCATTGCTACACTCCAGTGTGTTTGGCTGTGGAACATTTTCTTCAAAAGCATCACTTAGGCCCACTGATTTTGGGAACACATTTTGGAAAACTAGACTGAGTTCACAAATGGAATCACATTAAATTAAAAGCTTGTCCCTTTGGATTCTTGGTGTGTTTTGTTCAAGGCAAGAGAGTTTGTTTTGCTTTAGAGTATGGGTTTAACAATTAGGTCAATCGATGATTTTGGGTAAACCATTCCCTCAACCTAAATGCAACCTCAAACTGATAAGAGAGAAATAGTAAGTGCAAGAGAGAAATAGAGAGCTCTTTTTCACTATAGGAACAGATGATACAGGGGGAGAGAGATAAATCAGGGAATGTGTAATTTCTCTTAAATCAGAGAAAACAGTTCTAATGACTTGGAGGAGTTAAAGTGTTTTGTACATATATTTGTGTTTATTGCATATGGAATAGAAAAGATTTATATAAAATTGATACTTTCAAAAATCCTGTGTAGTCATCTCCATCATTATCTTATCCTATTATCAACTGGTAGATCATTTATTATTGACATAGTGATCTCATTTTTGGGAATATATCTTAAAACCCCAAAACCCCAATCAGAAAGGATGTATGCATACCTATGTTCATAGCAGAGTTATTTGCAATAGCTAAGATTTGGAAACAGCTCAAGTGTCCATTAGTAGATGAATGAATAAAAAAGCTGTGGGACATTTACACTATGCAATACTATGCAGCTATAAAAAAGAAGGATCTCTTACCCTTTGGGACAGCATGGATGGACCTGGAAAATATTATGCCAAGTGAAATAAGCCAAACTGAGAAAGACAAATATCACATGATCTCACTTATTTGTGAAAGTACTGAACAAAATGAATTGACCAACAAAGTAAGACCTGAAGCAGGGAGGCATGGAACAGACTGACATACCTCAATGTGGGGTTGGGGGGACAAGAAGAGATAAACCAAAGAACTTATATACTTACTAGAGGCTCGGTGCATGAAATTCGTATACCGATGTGTGTGTGTGTGTGTGTGTGTGTGTGTGTGTGTGTGGGGGGGGGGGTTGTCCCTCAGACCAGCCTGTACCCTCTCCAATCTGGGACCTCTCGGGGGATGTCTGACTGCCAGTTTAGGCCCAGGATTGGGCCTAAATTGGCAGTCAGATATCCCTCTCATAATCCGGGACTGCTGGCTCCCAACTGCTTGCCTGCCTGTCTGCCTGATTGCCCCTAACTGCTTCTGCCTGCCAGCCTGATCACCCCCTAACTGCTCCCCTTCCAGCCTGATCGCCTCCAACTGCCCTTCCCTGCCAGCCTGGTCCCCCCTAACTGCCCTCCCCTGCTGGCCTGATCTTGCCCCCAACTGCCTTCCCCTGCCAGCCTGATCTTGCTCCCAATTGCCATCTTCTGCTGGCCAATTTGGTTTTGATTGGTCAGTTTCTATGCCAGTCAGCATCAAAAGCTCTGCCTCCTAGGCAGCTATTGGCTCCTCACACTTCACCAAGATTTGGTTCTGATTGGTCAGTTTCTATGCCAGTCAGCATCAAAAGCTCTGCCTCCTAGGCAACCATTGGCTCCTCGCACTTCACCCAGATTTGGTTCTGACTGACTGGTTTCTATGCTAGTCAGCGTCTCTGGGCCTGTCAATGGGGCCTGATCAGAAAGGCAGGGCTGATCAGCAGCCCTGGTGGAGGCCTGGAGAAAAATGCTGGCCAGGCCAGGAGAGAAATAGAGAGGCAAGTGCTGATCAACAGCTGCAACAGAGGCTACAGATCAGACCCTGCTTATCTCTTCAGGCCTCTCTCTGGGCCTGATTCGCAGCCCCCTCAGCAGTCAGTGCTGAGTCACCATGCCTGCTGCCATAGCAGTCAGTGCTGGGTCGCCCTGGCAACCCAGTGCTGACTGCAGGATTGACTTCCGGTTGGTCGAGACTCCAGTTGTGATGAACCCAGGGTTTTTATATATTAGGATATGCATAGCCCATGGACATGGGCAATATGGTAGTGAAGACCTCGGTGGGGGGAAGGTAAGGGCTGGGAAGAAGAGGGGAAATATCTATAATACTATCAACAATAAAAAATATATTTAAAAATGAAAAAAATAAAAATAAAAGAAGAAAGAACACTGTTGCTTCAATTCTAATGTTAAAATGCAAAAGGTTTTAGAGATAGAAGAAGGAAGCTCCTAAATGAAAAATTATTTCTGAAAAGAGTTAGCTTTTGTTTTTGTTTGCATCCACTCAAATAAACTAATTTGTTCAGTCAATTCAGTGAAAATACTGCTCAAACCTTTATCTTAACTGAACTGTCCCGATGTTTATGAGGCAGCTAGTTTCCCTGTAACTTGATGGGTGTAACTGATTGATGACCCAATCTATAGGTATTCCTCCAAAAAAGGCCAAAAACAACCTGAAAATGTTATCCAGATGCACCAGTGGCCTATTAGCTTTGTGTAATTATATTTAGTATTGTAATAAAGTACTTTTTTATGAATATGAAGAGGGAGGCTAGTAAATATTTTCTTGGGTGGATTTTCTCTCTTGCATTTACTTGCATATATATATATGTGTATATATATATATATATATATATATATATATATATATATATATATAATCATCATCATTAATGGGCATAGTCTGATAGTCTGGTGGGAATATTTGTTAAGAACTGCAGACCAGTATTTTTGAAAGCTGGGAGATAAATTGGACAATTTCATCCCAATAAATCTTACCACCTGACTCATCAATTTGAGGTTCCTTATTGAAACAAGGAAAACGACTTTAATCATGCAAATATTTGGAAACTGCAAGCATATCTCTATTTGGAATTTGAGAGATAATTAAAATGGACAAGTTATGATTGATTAACTCATGAAGAATGGGTTAGTTAAAAGGCAGTTGGTTCTCTTTCCAGCCTGTATCAATACTCCATCAACAGGAATTAAGAAAACAGCATAACTAGGCTCCATCTCCTTGCTGAGGGCAATTAATCAGAACAGAGGCAGGGGGAGGTAAGTTGGAATGGTGACAAATAAATCAACCTATTTTTGTACCTACATTTATCTTTGTTAATTCTTAAATACCATCTTAGTATTTTGATCTTTGATTTGTGTATGAGATGATGGATATTAGGAAAAAGTTCCCATGTGTTTTGATTTATTATATGAATAAATTATGTTATATTTCCATATTAATATCTTTACTTTATGAAAAATATTTATTTAACTCTAATTTGTAAAGTAATGGGGAACTATTTTTATTCTTAAAATGCTGTAACAGAACCTTAAAGCTCCTTAAAATTTTTTGAAGAAAAGGCAGAGTTTTCATAAATAAATGTTAATAATATAAAATGTCATATGGGTAGAAAAATAAAAGCATAGAATCAATTTAACAAAGAAAATGTCAATGTTTTCTGACAACCTGTTTACTCTTTACCTGATAAGAATCTTAATAAGGTCTTAATAGCTCCAGTTCAATTTCAATTTATTCTTAAAATTAGTTTGGAAAGGCAACCTCCAGGCACACAGGTAATGCAGCTGATGCTGTCTCTTGGCAACCTGGTTCTAACCAACAGGTGGGTTTTTCTGTTCTAAGTCACTGGGATGCTTGTGTTTCTTTCTTTTCTGTTAGTATGAGGAATGTTATAGGCTAATCCTATGATAACTTCTCTGGTTGACACTTGAGAGTAACAGGTAGAGAACCTGGAGTCTTTAGAAAAAGTTGACATTTGAGTGCTGAGAAAGATGATCAGTATGTTCGATTTTTATCTGTTAGGAGTGATACATTTTAATGTTGGAATGCTGTACAGTCTCTTTGGAGGACTAGGTATTATATCATGATTTTTAAATTATAAAATTCCTCCAAAGAACTCTGAGGATTAAATAGCTAAACTGACGCCATGATTGAAATGTAAAAGAAGATTCCAAAATCTTTGTTTAGTTTCCTTTTACCTCAGAATTTTGGTCTCCAAATGCAAGGAGGGTTGAACTTGCTTCACAATTAATGATCTAATTTTGCAGCACTGCATGCTGCTCCCAACATTGATCTGACTCAGAGGCAAGTCTGTTAAACATGATGTCAGCAGGAATTATTTTCACAACTGCCAGAAGCAGTAACATCAGACTCAAGAAATTTTCATTTCAGGATGTGGTGGTCTAGTATATTGGACTGATGTTTACATGCTAATGGACAATCAAATACAGTGTTCAAGAGAAGAACCTATAAGGAAAAGTGATCGAACAAAACACCAATTTTCTCAAGGAACATTGGGAGGTAAGGCTGAAACACACAAAGATCCCCTCTAATTTCAAATTAGATCAGCAGAATCAAAGGCACATTCTTCCTCTTGATGGTCTCTGGTATTACTTTACTGTCATGAGTAGTGATTCCAAACTACATGAAATGCCATCCCTGATACACAAGGCATTGATTGTTGATGTGTTCCTTTAATCTGAGGAAAGTGCCTCTTGATGAACTACAGTTTTCATCCTCAGGATTAATGAACCAACATCAGAGTATGGTCTTGTGTTTTTAACAGTGCAGATAAACATTCACTATCTACATTTCAGAGCGGTAACACAAGGATAAATCAAATAGCAAATTAAATTTAGGTATGCCATCTGCTGCCTCAATTTTATGAATTCCAGCCCATAGGACATTGACTGGGCATGGATGTATAAACCATTGTTTTTTATTATTGGACTTACAGCAAACATTGGAAAAATGTTTACCCATGCTGCTAGTTTTCTTGGAAATAGTAAAATTCAGCAAAAGTGAATATTTTTGGTTATTGTTAAGTTTTTGTTTTAATAAAAATAAACCGCAACAGAAGAAAAAACAGCATGTATGCGTTTCTCTGAATGCAACATCTCAGCAGGCTGTAGAAACCCATTCACAAGGGGTAAATAATTTAATGTGTAATTATAAGCAGCATTGTAAAAAATATATTAGGTCTCCATGATTTTATTCTCTTCTTCTGGTAAAAGGTCATTACTATTCTCTGGGCCCCTAATGGTTAAGTCTTTTAAAACATTTCCATTTCCAAGAAAGTTCTTAATTTCTTATGATGGTGTGTCTTTGTTTCACAGTTGTTGTTTTTTTTGTTGTTTGTTTGTTTTTATTAATATGTTTTCCCAATGTTTCTAAGAAAATTTTCTTATTCTTTTTTTTAAAACAAATTTTTAAAAGTCTCTGATTTCAAAGGGTCTATTTTCTGTGAGCAGTTTAATGTAAAGTATGAAATTACATTTTGGTACTATCCTTTGCAGGCATTTTTATTTATCAATGTCTGTTGCCAACGTGGTTCTTTACAGCATTTGCTCAGATGCAGGGTTATCAGGACTGGTAAGAGCTGATTTTCAAGGACTCTGTAGATTTTTAGCTAACAACATAAAATGAGTTCTCTATTTCTGAGGATAATAAAAATCTTAATGATATGTACATCCAACAGATGGGACAGAGGGCTGTTTTGGCAGTGGGCAGTTGAAATCTGCCCTCAGTTGTTTGTATAAGGCTCTCACTAAAATCAATAAAAGGTAATTTTCACACACAATTTAGTTCAGTATAAAATGTGGGGAAGAGTAGCTGGTTTAAGTCCAATGGGCATAAGGGTGGCAGTTGGTAGAAGTTTTGTTAGATGGCAAATTATAACTGGCAGACTGACAAGTTGATCAAGAGAAATACAGGACCAAGTTATAAATTGTGGATGATGGCAGAGCTTCCTTCAGAAGGACACAGCTGCAGCCATGATCCTAACTTCTTTGGCATAAGCCTTGATGATAAAAAAAAAAAAGAAACAAAAAACCAGAACTCTCTTTTTGTTTCCAGTCTTCTGCCTTTTTTTATTATTTTTAATTTTTTTTATTTTTAATTTTTCTTTTTATTGCTTAAAGTATTCTTCTGCCTTTTTTTATTCTCTCACTCATACACATGTTTGAAGCCACTCATTTGCTTATGTTTCTACTTAGCATTTTGTCCAATGAACAAAATGTTTACATATATATATATCAATACTGCATTGTAGGAACATCATAATGTGCATCAGTCACATCCAGAACCTACACTGCAGCCATACGGGATCAGGTATGTGGTGCAGATCTCCTGAGGGAAAGAGAGATCTGCACCAAATACATTCTTCCTGGTTATGGTGAGGGAATACCATGTTTAATGCAGATAAGGCTTTAATGAGGCTGAGAAACAATGTGGAGAAGAGGTTCATAAGTAAAAATTATGTATAGAAACCATCAGTGACTTTGCTCTTTCATGCACTAATTAAATGATTTGTTAAGATTTATACAGATCAATAGCTTACATGTATTTTGGGAATTTTAAAAAGTGAACAATGGTTTTGACATGCATTATTTTATCTGATGCTGGTGATTTCTGAATATGGAAATGTACACATGGCAGCCAGCAGGACAGGTTCATGTTCTGGCTCTTACTGTTAAATCTTTGAAGAGAGGTACTGCAACTCTATATGCCAAGAATACATGACAAATGAATTCTTGCCACCTCACCGCCACCAGGGCCTGCCAGCTGGTGGGGAGGGATGGGGTCTAGTGGCTGGGGGCAGGGATCGCAGAAGGTTGGCCAATCAGCGGTGGCTGGCTGTGGGAGCACATTGACCACCAGGAGGTAGCTCCTGAATTGAGCATCTTCCCCCTGGTGGTCAGTGAAAGTCATAGCAACTGGTCATTCGGTCATAATGGTTGCTTACGCTTTTATATATATAGATAGATTATAGTAATAGATTTTCATATTATAACTAGAGGCCTGGTGCACAAAAATTTGTGCACTTGGGGGCTCCCTTAGCCTGGCCTGTGCCCTCTTGCAGTCTGAGACCCCTCGGGGGATGTCTACCTGCTGGCTTAGGCCCGCTCCCTGGGGGATTGGGCCTAAGCTGGCATTCAGACATCCCTGTGGCAGCCCAGGAGCCCTTGGGGGATGTCCACTTGCCAGTGGAGAGCAGGCCTAAGCTGCAGTTGGACATCCTTAGCTCTGCTGAGGAGGCGGGAGAGGCTCCCGCCACCACTGCTGTACTGGCAGCCGTCAGCCTGGCTTGTGGCTGAGCAGAGCTCCCCTGTGGGAGTGCACTGACCACCAGGGAACAGCTCCTGCATTGAGCATCTGCCCCCTGGTGGTCAGTGTGTGTCATAGTGACCAGTCATTCCCAGTCGTTCTGCTGTTACGGTCAATTTTCATATTACCCTTTGATTATATAGGATAAAGGCCTGGTGCATGGATGGGGCCAGCTGGTTTGCCCTGAAGGGTGTCCTGGATCAGGGAGGGGGTCCTGCTTGGGTTCTTGGCCAGCCTGAGTGAGGGGCTGATGGCTGTTTTCAGGCTGGCCACACCCCTTTCAGGTAGGGGGGTCCTGCTGGGGTGACTGGCCAGCCTTGGTGAGGGGCTGATGGCTGTTTGCAGGCTGGCCACAGCCCCTTCAGGGTGGGGGTCCCCGCTGGGGTGACTGGCCAGCCTTGGTGAGGGGCTGATGGCTGTTTGCAGGCTGGTCACGGCCCAGCCACCCAAGCTCTCAGTGGAGGCTGGCTGGAAGCAGGTATCTGGGATTTATTTATCTTCTATAATTGAAACTTTGTTGCCTTTAGCAGAGGCCACAGCTGACCAGGGCAGGCGGGAAGCTTGGCTTCCTCCATCCCCAGGGCAACCAAGCCTCCTGCTTCCTCCAGCTCCTTGGCTGCCGGCCGCCATCTTGGTTGGGTTAATTTGCATATAGTCGCTCTGATTGGCTGGTGGGCGTGACTTGTGAGTGTAGCGAAGGTATGGTTAATTTGCATGTTTCTCTTTTATTAGAGAAGATTACATGAATGGAATGTTATATTATTATTATATTATATTAATGGAATATTGCATTATATTATTCCAGATCTTTTGTACCTAGCTTACTTCATTTAATATAATGTTTTTGAGGTTCATCCATCTTGCAGCATTTATCAATAGTTCATTTCTTTTTTAGTGTTGAATAATATTTCATTGTCTGGATGGACTACATGTTGTTTGTCCATTCACCAGTTCATGAGCATTTTGTATTGTTTCCACTCATTAATATTCATATATAAGTTGTGTGGATGTATGTTTTCATTCTCTTGGGTAGATATTGAATGATTTCTTTATCAAGCTATGAATGCTTATCTCAAGAAGAGAATGTTATTCTATAGAGAACTTTGAAATTTTCTTTTTATGTATGGTTATATTGAAACTTTGTATTGAGTTATATACCTAAAAATTAAAATACTAATGAGTAGGTGAATATGAGAAGTGTATATAAAAGCCTGTTCAAATTTACTGGTACAATTTACTGTCATTCACTAGTAACTACCTGCAGTCTTCCTGTCTGGAATAAAAATGAAATACATTATATTTACTACTCTGCTAATACCACCAAAATGCCTATCATTTGTCATTTCCAGACTGACTGCTGGGAGGTGATGCAGCAATCTAATTCTTTAAAATTGTGGCCTTAAGTGTATCATTTTATCTCTTCCCTTTTTGTCTTTTTATGATAAAGGACAGCTCACATTTGAAAACTAGGATTTAGGTTGATTACTAAAGGGGCCAAATATCAAGCATATCAACATTTTCATCATGTGGTGCCAGAAAGAGAAGAGAGAGAGCAAAAAATAAAAAAGCATATTTGAATAATGATTGGAAACTTCCCTAACTTGGTGAGGGAGAGAGACAAATCCAGGAAGTGCAGAGAGTTTCAAGCAAGATGAACCCAAAGAGGCCCATACCAAGACACATCATAATGAAACTGTAAAAGGTTGAAGATTAAAAGAGAATCTTAAAAGCAGCAAGAGAAAAGCAGTTAGTTATCTATAAGGGAGGTCCCATAAGACTGTCAGCTTATTTCTCAACATAAACTTGGAAGGCCAGAAAGGATTGGCATGAACAAAAGCAATAATAACTCTACCAACCAAAGTTATTATTTAGAATTAAAGGACATATGAAGAGCCTTCCAGACAAGAAGAAACTAAAGGAGTTCATCATCAAACCAATATTATAAAAAATGTTAAGGGGTCTTTTTTAAAAAGAAGAAGAAAAAAACTGAATAAAATGACAATAAATACATATCTATTGATAATTACTTTAAATGCAAATAGATTAAACATTCCAGTCAAAAGACATATGTGGATGCATGGATAACAAAATAGATCCTTACCTATACTATCTATAAGAGACTCACTTCAGATTGAAAGACACACACAGACTGAAAGTAAAGGGGTGGAAAAAGATATTTCATGAAAATGGAAACATACAAACAAAAATTGGTGTAGCAATACTTATACCAGATGAATTGGACTTTAAAACAAAAGCTATACAACCAGAGACAAAGAAGGACCCAGCAATTCCACTTTTCTGAAGAAACCCAAAATACTAAATAAAAAAGACATATACATATATATATCTTCATTGCAGCACTATTTAGAGTAGCTAAGATATGGAAGCAAACTAAGTGTTCATCAATAAATTAATAGATAAAGAAGAAGTGGTGCATATATACAACTGAATATGACGCAACCATAAAAAAGAATGAAATCTTACCATCTGCACAATATGGATGGACCTAGAGGGTATTGTGTGAGTGAAGTAAGTCATACAGGAAAGACAAATTTATATGTGGAACCTCAAAACTTATGTGTGGAATCTCAAAAACAAAATAAACAAGTTGAACAGAAACAAACTCATAGATACAGAGAACATTGTTGCAGTTGCCAGTTGGGAGGGGGTTTGGGGGAATGGTGAAAAATGTGAAGGGATTAAGAAATACAAATTGGTAGGTATAGAATAGTCATGGGGATGTAAAGTACAATATAGGGAATAGACTCAATAATATTGTATTGACTATGTATGGTGTCAGATGGGTACTAGATTTATTGGGGTGATCACTTAGTAAGTTATATAATGTCTAACCACTGAGTTGTATACCTGAAACTAATATAATATTGTATGTCAACTGTAACTGAAAAATAAAAGTTAAATTAAAAAATATGATCTTCATCCATTTATTTATGCATTCACTAAACTAGCCTTTTATAATTTCTAAAGATATTTATGTGGCCTCTTCCATGTGCTAGACTCTGAGCTAGGCCCCTAGATTACAACTGTGGACAGCTATTTAAATTGTACACAGTAAAGAAAGAAGCTATTTAGCAGATGACTTCCCCTTATAATTAGAAAAAAGTTAATTTGCTTTAGAAGAAAAAACTTACAACTTTTGGTTACTTGATTTAAAGATCTTTGGGGCTTCCCTTCAGTTCTTTGGTGGATTACTTATTGGTCTTTTCCCCGAATCACCTGTGGGTTTGCTATTGAGCAGGTTCTAAGACCAGGAAAAGCATGACCAAGGATGAAGAGAATCATTCTCTAAGTTGAAAGTTCCAACACCTCCAAGATGAGATCTTCTGAATCCTACATCTCTTGTTGAAATCGAAGGAGAAAGATGTAAATATTCACAAATAACAATGATAGGTTAATTATAAACATTTAATACAAAATAAAAATATTGTTCTGTCCTATTCATCTAAAATTCCTACACATTTCCTTACACTATTGATCTTATACAAGATGCTTAATGTTTAATTTATTTGAATGTGACATGATAGATCCTTAGTTAAAAATGTTTGTTTTCTTGGGTACCAGATCCCCCGATGAAGTATGATTTAATTTTAAAATCAAAATGTTCTGTGTCAAAATGAGTTATTGTCAGGTGACACCTAGGGAGTGAAACTTTTTATAAATTGAAGATAATGCTGTGCTCAGTTGTGGGAAGAAAGCCTAGAAACTAGTGATGCTATCATGTAAGAGAAAAGCCATCTTCAACATAGGAATATGTCAGGTTACATCTCAAACTTATCAAAATCTAATTCAAAGGGGTATGGAGTTAGCCAGTGACCCTACAAGGACAATCTCACCAAGGAAAGTCTATAAAACTATATATTTTCCAAAGTCTGGACATCCATAATATTGTTTGAGCTACACCAAGATCACTCCTGTTTCTTTTTAGACTTTTCTTATGTAACATTAACAAAACATTGAATTCCAGTATTGTCATATTGTGATTTATCAAAACAAAGAAAGATGTATTTGGTTTTTGTTCCCATTCCTAGCACAGAGCTCCTAAAACCCTTGGAATTTGTTGAGTGATAAGAGCCATAAAGTTTCCTTGATATTCAGAACAAACCCCTTTCAACCACACCTGAGTGTATGTTAGTGAGGTGATTTTTGGAAAGCATCTAAGGATGGGGGCTGGTGGCCAGGGGAACCAACTGTAAGATTAGAAAGTTCGAATTTCTTAAGTAATAGTGATATTTAAAACTAGGGAAATAATTAAAAATCCATCTCCTTTATTTAGCACATTCAAATAGTTAGCCTGACCTCTGGGAAGAGAAAGGAGAGAAGGCTTAAATCAATTGCCAGTGGCTAAGGATCTTATAATCCCTATGTATTGAAGCTATATAAAACAAAACAAAACAAAACAAAACAAAACAAAAACCCCAAAGGACAAGATTTGGAGAGCTTCTGGGTGAGTGAACATGTGCAGTTTTGGGGAGAGTGGTGCATCCAGAGAGCATGGGAGCTTCAAGCCCCTTCCCACATACCTTGCTCTATGCATCTCCTCCATATGGCTGTTCCTGAGTTGTACCCTTTTATAATAAACCAGAAATATGAAGTAAAATATTTCTCTTAGTTCTGTGATTAGCTCTAGCAAATTAATCAAATCCAAGGAGGGGGTCATGGGAACCTCTGGTCTGTAGTTGGTGGGTCAGAAGCACAAGTGACAACCAGAACTTGCAATTTGCATCTGAAGTCGGGGAGGAGTCCAGTCTTGTAGGACTGAGTCCTTAATGTGTGGGATCTGGTACTATCTCAAGGTAGATACTGTCAGAATTGAGGCAAATTGTAAGAAACTTAGCTGATGTTACAGAATATTGTTTGGTGCTATTAAAACGCGCGCACACACACGCACACGCACACACACACACACACACACACACACACATGCCCCAGAAGTATTAACCAATGCCAATTTAGTAAGTGCACTTTTAAAGAATGTCAGTGAATAGCTTTTATTCCCCCCCACCCCCCCGGCCCCGCCCCATGCCCTCACCCTAGCTTTTAAATAGAACTGTGTTTGGTACTGAAATATCAGCATAGAAATACAACTGTGTTCATTGTCTGCCGGGAATAGGATCAGAGATGATCTGAGTTCCATACATTTGCCTCCACTACCACAGGCCCACTGGAGAAAGTGGGGTTTTGAATACCACAGGAAACAGGCCCTGAGGAACACTCAGCCTCCTGTTTTGTTCTGGTGCGATGCATATGCTGATAGTGGCCAGGTGGAGGATTTGGCTAGCCCAGCTAATTGTCTCTATCTGGAGGAATAGCAAATAGTGCTGTAGCAGTGTGCTGCCCCCAGATACAAATTAAACTGCACTCAAGTGCACTTAGAAGAAATTAACAAAGCTCCAAATGGAAAGTGACTTTAAAAAATTCATTTTTCTTTTTATTTCAATTTTACGATTAATGGGAAATGAATAAATAGAAAGACCAAGGAGAGAGAGAGGAGGTAGTAAAGGATTAATATCACAACACAAAGCTTTTATAGATATTATATTTGAATGTGCTAAATAAAGGAGATGGATTTTTAATTATTTCCCTAGTTTTAAAGATCACTATTACTTAAGAAATTATTTATTTTGAAATCTGTTGGCTAAGCCAACGTACATTGGATTTTAAAATACAGAAATAACTGAATGTTAACTTATTCTTCCCATATAAACAAAGCTGAAGCCATCTTCTCTCTCCAGGTTGTTTGTGTGTGTGTGTGTGTGTGTGTGTGTGTGTGTGTGTGTGTGTGTGTGTGTGGTGGTGGGGGGCTGGAGAGGGGGGGCGGTTCTTTATGTTGTATCAAGGCAGATGACATAGTCCTTGGCACTGTATGAGCTGCTTTACTTAAAGTGAAAATTATTCTTCTACCACACCATTGGTATATATTTTACCAAATATAAAGAGAAGAAAACAGATTCCTAAGCAGAGAAAAGGCATTCCACATTATACAAAATTCAACTATGCTTCCTTCTCATAGTTTGAAATATCATCTGGTCAGTTGGATGGATCAACTAAAGATTATTATTTATTGAGAACTTAGTCCATGCCAGGCTCAGTGTTAACAATTTAACATGGATCGTCTATCTTGATTTTCATGTCTGTTCTATGAATTACTCCTCTCTTATATTTGAAAAAACTGGAATTTAGAAGAAGAAAGTAAATGCTTAAGGCCACACAATTAGGAGAGCCAAGATTTGAATCAGAGACATCGTGTTTATTTGTACTTGAAACATTAGGAAGAGAGACCTATGTAATCTGAAAAGGGATGAGTCATCTGAAAAAAAGTGTGAATTCAGGTGTGACTTTCACACTTATGCTTCTACCTGCTTCCTGGCTGGGTCTTTTTCATGATGGATTAAGAACAAAATAACACAAAAAACGTCATGTCAGAGAAATAATGTGATTTGAACAGATCTCATTTTCTTTGCTAGATAGCATACTATTAAGTGATTTTCCTCAATTGGCATTCTTATAAATTATTATTATTTTTTTCTAGACAGTTTTCTACCCAGGTGGCTAAATTTTTATTGCAAAATTAGTTCAGATAGTTTTATACAAAATTACATTAAATGTTACACGTGCTTTATTGAAATGAAACGATTAACATTTAATGAATTCCCTTTCCTCATTGGTAAGTCTAATCTATCCAGCACAATTTGAAAACAAATTTCATTCATGAGCCTCTTGTTTACTATTGTTTCTATATTGATTCCGTGTTTTTCTTTAGCAACTTACTGGGGTATTTAACAGACTTCTGGATTACTCAACAGTGGCCCAGAGGCCAACCAGAGAATCCAGTGGCCTCTAAGGTAATAATCAAATAAGATGCTTCTAGAATATTATTTGAGGAGCAGGGTGGTGTGTGTGTGTGTGTGTGTGTGTGTGTGTGTGTGTGTGTAAAGTATTATTATATTTTTGAGTGTCAGTGTATGGTTGTGTATTTGAGGTATTTGGATAATAATTTTAATTGCTTGAGCTTCCCTACAATCTTTTTGACTATCCAGAAATATTTCTAGGATTTTGCTAATGCTAATTTCTATTATGCTGTGGGATTAGCTAATGCAACCTTAATTTCTATAGGAAGAGCTTGATATTTAAGTGATAAAAATAATGTCTGCAAGTATTCTACTTTCAAGATTGGATAACTACTGGTTGGATATGGACTAAAGGTTGAAAACAGTAGCCCCTTTTCATTCTGAGCTGTTGAAGCTGCTTTCTTTCTTTTATTTATGACAAAGAGATCTGGCCTGGTGCAAGCTGCACTCATCTCACACCTTGACTGCACTCTGAGGTACATTTCCGTCTTTGCCCAAACCTTCACTGCTTGCAAGGAAGACCAAGTCAAGGGCCTGCCCCAGCAGGGCTGCTCACATGCTCAGTGTATTGAGAGGTAGATCATGAAAAGTGAGAAAAGAAAATGCATTTGCGGAAGAGAATGGGAGGAGGAACTAAGGAAAGAAAGAAGGGAAGACAGATACGGAGAAGAAATAGCAAGAAACTGCAGGAAAGGGGCCTAAGAGACACAGGACACATCTGGGAAAATGGAAGAATAGAAAGCAGCAGGGAAGACTCTTTTTTTACTGAACCTTTCTTCTTCTAATTCAGGGTCTCAACTTGAGGTCCACGGAGAAAACTCAGGGCCCATGAGTTGGGATTTGAAAATAATGACATCCTTATTTTCTCTCACTTCTAATTAAAAGTTGGCATTTCCCTCAATTATGAATATAGGTCACAAACCGCTGTAGTAATAGCAACACCCATTGTTCTTCAAAGGAAACCACACTTTTTCAAATTATCTTATACAAGGTATCTTTATAAAAAGCTCTGTGAACAAGGAGGCTCAAAATTTCCTGGGAAGAGTTCCAGAAGTGAGTTCCTGGAACAAGAGCCAGGGAAAGGGAGGCCCATTCAAGGGATGCTTTTTGGCTTCTTTCGTGGGACAGGGCAGAGGGTGGGCTGGTTCTTCCTGAGAAAAGTACTTCCCATGAGTCCAGAGATTATTTTCTATTTGTTTGGGCATAAAGTTCAAATGACTTTGACCCTGCACATATCCATATCTGACCTGTAAAATTTTCAATTTATTAAGTTATATCTTGTAGAGTATAATGTGACACTGTGTTTAAACTTAGATAGGTATAAAAGGACTAATTTCTTATCAATGTCCAAAGTATCTTGTGAGCAGTTTGACTGATGACTTCCTCTTCATGTAGTCAATTTTTAATAATTTCAGAGTAAACTCTACTTGCCACTTGGTAGTGTCTAGTCTAAAATGTGTATGCATGTCAATTTTGCTTCAGTTTTTGAAAAATAGTATTATTCTAGTAAAAGGTCAGTGTAGGTGAAGTTTTCTCAATGATACTTGATGTCTGAGTCCATAACTTTTCAGTAAAAGGTTTTAAAAGGAAATGGAATCCTTTTCTCTTTAAACTGTAACAAGCAGTGACGGTCCAAGGACCATACAGAGTGTTACACTCAGATGAGTACTGGAGTACAGAACAAGATCACTAACTGGCCGTCAATGACATCTCCTGTTTCTCAGTATCTAGGAGACTGAAAGTCATTTGGTTTCCTTTATCTATATCACAGCTGTCTTCGGTCCGATTCCAATTATTTTGATCTAGTGAGGTTTCTTGTTGGCAACATAAGTGCAGTTGAGGAGGGGCTGTAATGACATAGCAGTGACAGCTAACATTCCTCATTTGATCTAGGTGATTGTTCTTAGAAGTGTTGTTGGAGCCGTTATGCTTATTCCTCTCACACGTCTAAGAAGTTTTTTAAAAGAGACTGAAAGGTATGTTTTTCTCCATTAAACTCTGGACAAAGAGCAATTGTGAGCCAGAGTTTGTTAATCCATCATATCATAAAGCAAGAAAATCGATAAACTGAAAAATGCAAAGTACCCCTATGTGCCCACCAAGCCCTCATTTCCAAGGAATTCATTCATCAGGAGATGAAGCTTCACAACAGATTTGTTAGCCTAATTATGATTATAATTTTAACCAACTTGTATGCAATAATTGATCAAAAATCTTCATAACAGGCTTCCCAGAGCAATTCATTAGTTCAGTAAAAGAGTATGAGTAATAGTTGGAGCACACGTGCTTCATAATCATGTTGCTAGGGGGAAAAAGCGGAGCAGCTGCAGTTCACTGTAGATGGCCATCAGAAACAGTTGATTTATCAAAATCAATTGATCTTGGCAGTTTCCATTCTGGGACTTCGATCACAATTAGAGTTCAGTGCTGCTCACATAGCCAGAACTAAGTAATGTTGGCTCATTTTCCACTAACATAATGGGTTACACTAGATAAATAGAAAATTCAAAATTTACCCAGCCGACCAGATTAAACTATGCATCTAAGTGACCAATACACAGAGTAAAAACATTCTCTGCTCTCCCTCCACAGGGAAATGACAGTTAAATACCTTCTTTTAAACCTGGACCTGCTATCCCATCCTAAAATATAGAGCACCATTAGTAATAAAACGCTTTTCGGCATACCAGGAGAACAACGGATGGAAAGAATTAAAGTTGAGCTTGCAAAATGACCCATCCTCCCCACCCCCCCCAATGAAATGGATTATTGCTTGGACCCTCCATAGAGTTGCACTTTGGGAAAACCCTCAATCAATTAGTGCATATAATCTTGATTTTTAAGCATCAATCATAGCCATGAACAGCTGCATAACATCAAAATTTCTACCTTTTCCAATCCACACTCTCTCATCTTAAAAACTGTGGCCTGATTCATTTGGTTTAGCAGCTGCCTCCTTACAGCACATGCCTCTCAGATACACAGATCACATCCATAGCCCACCATCTGTGCTCAGCAGTCACCCTCACCAGCTCCACATCTTTTTGGCTTCTGTCTCCAAGCTCAGAGGGGTACTTGACCCTCAGGTATTGGGAGGCAGAGATGTAGAGAACTTTAGACCACACACAGGGATGCAGAGCCCAATGACTTCATGACAGTGGCCTGTGTGGGAGTGTGACCATTTTTTTTTAAATGCAGAGAGATGCTGCAAATAACTCAAACTTATGTTCACATTGCCTACCTTGTCTTGCTTAAGAGGACCAGACCAATGTTCATTTGTTGTTGCCACTAAACTTTTAAGGTCCAAAGCAGGCTCTCCCTCACACTGCCAGGAAGAATGCTCAGCTGAATATATTATCTGCTTTTAGTATTTCCTCATTCTGGAGACTTTGTGGTCTGCCTAACTACGTTGTCTTGGATGCGATGTCTGTTCTGCAGGTACCAGTTGAAGAGCTTGGCAGAGAAACAATGAACTTGCTCAAATGCTAGGAAAATCATGGGGCTAAGGGAAAACAGACCTAATCCCCAAATCCCACAGTGAAAATTTGTGGTTTGTTGCTGAAGTCAGGAGTAAAAGAACCACACTGAGCTCTACTTAGAGGAAAGTGCATTGCACCTATTCTACTTCAGGTTGAACAACATTAACCTCCAAGAACTGCCAAGTTTTTATGACCAAGTGCATTCATGAACCACAGTGCAATGGAAATAAACTAATATCTGGAATAAACAGAACAAAACTGGAGAGTTGATTTGTACACTGTTACTCTGCTCTCAGTAATAAATAGCCCTATTGCACTCTCTATTGGGCAGAAGCCAATCTGATGAAATACGTGATCATGAGGATTGTGTCCAGGATCAGAGTCACAGCTGCCTCCAGAGCTAATCTGGGTTTCCAACCTCCCCTGGCCAACGATAAGAGGAAAACTGGGATTTGTGATGACTGAGCAATAATGAGTTCCTCGCCCTAGCCAGTTTGGTTCAGTGGATAGAGCATTGGCCTGTGAACTGAAGGGTCCTGGGTTGGATTCTGGTTAAGGGCACATGTCTAGGTTGTAGGCTTGGTCCCCAGTAGGGGGCGTGCAGGAGGCAGCCAATCAGTGATTCTCTCTCATTAATTATGTTTCTATCTCTCTTTCTCCCTCTCTCTTCCTTTCTCTGAAAAAAAAAAAGAAAAAAAAAGAATTCCTCTACTTAAAGGTTTTTAGATCATGTGATTTTTGGGGTGTTTTCAGCATTTCACCCAAATCCTTTGCAGTTGATTAGTAACTCTTGCCAATTGATTTTCTCTGCTCATGTGTTCCCCCACCGTAAAATGTCTTCATGGATGTGACCATTTTTAAGGGAACCACTATTGCCCACCAGAGGAAGGCCAGGAAGAGATGCGATGGCCTGGGGACAGAGCGCTGAGCTGGGGGCAAGGTGCACTGGGTACTGTGTGATGTTGGATGAGCCACTTAATTTTTCTGAGTACAGAGTTCTCTGAAAGATGATAGGGGTCCCTTGACAGTCAGATCCTAGACAGCAAAATCCAACAATGCCTGATCCTTACAGCACATGTAACGGAAGTACATTAGTGTTTGTAAATATAAGAAGCATGTGTTAACATCAACATGGCATAAATAGAAAATAAATATTCTGTCTTGGTATTAAAAAGTCAGTGTATTTTTTTCACCCTCTTCACATTCTATATCAATTTATAGCTTTGCTATTCCCCAGGAATGCTAAGGATGCTGTTATTTAATATTAGCAAGAATTAGACAATCAAATATTCATGGTGTGGTTGTCTTTAGGAGTTTATGAGAATGTTATCCCTGGAGAAGTGCTTATGGCACTGCATTCTCATCGTAGTTTAGGGCTTTTCCTCACCTCTACTCTCTCCTTCTCCCCAGAGCCCTATGTCAGAGGCAATGAATGCTTAAGTAGGCCCTGTCAGGAAAGCTCTTGGTGACCCTGGAAACGGTATTTAACCTTTCCATGGATCAGCATCCAAATTGCAAAGCAAATATGACAGGTACTGCCTTTGTGAGTTATGACTAAGAAAAGGGGTTGTAAAACATTCTGAAAATCCTAAATGCTACAGACAGGTCTAGTAATGTTAATAATTCACCAACTCATGCCTGGCGGCCATCACTAGATCCTTAAAGCTGGTTGTTTTGTGATAGTCCAGGTCATTTCCTGCTGGAAATTGCAAAAACTCTAATGACAAAGACTTTTACCGGTATTGGATGCTTCATATCAAGAGGACTGGATTTTCTGATGTGTGTGAGGTGTGTCAGTGCTATAGGAAAGTGCTTCTCCTGTGGTTAAGCCAAGGCCATGAACACTTAGTGTGGCTTCTTTCAACAGCACGAAGTTCACAAGAGTCTCTTTATAGCAAGGTTTACTTTTCTTCTTTTTCTTTTAAGTAGGGAAGAAAACAGATTTGGCATAAGCTATATGACAGCCACAATGAGGCTTTTTTTATGTATGAAAGACATTGACAATCAGCCCCACAGGGTTTATGTTGATTTGAGAATATAGCTTTAAAAATCACATTACAGGCAGCAGTACTGAAGATTAATACAGAGGCCACTGACCTTTTTATTATATGGCTTAGTAGCACTTAGAAGCTTGATTTATGAAAGAATAAAATCGAATGTAGTGTGTCAAAGAATAAAGACTGTGCTATAAAAATTAACATAAGGAGGTGACACTACACCCGTCAGTTTTAGAAAGGAAAGTTGTTGAGAATTTTTTGCAAAGTGTGGCTATGGGTTACTGGGGAAGTGATCTTCCAGGTATGGCTACTTAAGGGAGAATGAAAGAGAGGACTCCTTCAGGAAGGTGCTGCCTGTGGGAAGACCACAGGCACCACCTTGTAATGGGGTATGGGAGCAAGTGGGAGGCCAATAGAGAGAAAAGAGCATATGGAAAGGTCCTAAGTGAGCAAGGTTGGTGTATTTTGGGAGTAGGTCGAACAGTGTGGCTGGAGCATTAGCAATAGCATGGAGCATGCCAAAGTGAAGTTTAAGAGATATGCAGTTACATTTTTTATTAAAAATATAGTTTGTGAAGCAAATCGATAAATCAAAAGTTATTGTGTCTATATTAAAATTGTATACATAAATTTTATCACAGGATTCCATTTCTAAAGATTCTAAGGAAATGACCATAAATATATGTATATCCTATCTAATAAAAGAGAAACATGGTAATTAGCATATGAACACTACCCTTCCCATTGGCTAATCAGGGAAATATGCAAATTAACTGCCAGCCAAGATGGCGGCCGACAGCCAGGCAGCTTGAAACTAACATGAGGCTTGCTTGCTTCAGTGACGGAGGACTCCAACGTTCCCCGCCTGCCGCTGCAGGCCTCTGAGCTGCAACTCTAAGCAACTATGTAACAAATATAGAAGCTAAACAAAACCCCAGAAACCTTTAGTCCCCTGGGCTTCAGCAAGCAGGATCGCAACATTGTAAGCAAAGGCCAGAAACCTACTTTCAGCAGCAGAGGCCTAAGAGCTGGAGCCAAGCCTCAAAGCTAAAGCTGGCCCAGAATAAAAAAAGAAAAAAGAAAAAAAGGAGCAGTTGGGAGCTTCAGTCACCCCCAGCCTGAAAACAGCCCTCAGACCCTTACCCAGACTGGCCAGGAACCCCAGTGGGGACCCCCACCCTGAAGGGTGTGTGACCAGCTGCAAACAGCCATCATCCCCTCACCCAGGCTGGCCAGGCACCCCAGTGGGGACCCCCACCCTGATCCAGGACACCCTTCAGGGCAAACCAGCCTGCCCCCACCGGTGCACCAGGCCTCTATCCTATATAGTAAAAGGGTAATATGCCTCCCAGCACCGGGATCAGCGTGAGCCCTGCTCTGTGTGTGACGGGGTAGAGCCATAACCTCCCCATCGACACTTCCTTGAGTGTGAGAGGGGACGGTGCCCCAACCCCCCAATCGGCTCTACCCTGAGCGTGACTGAGGGTGGCATCACAACCTCCCGATCGCCCTGCTCTGTGCATGACAGGGGACGGTGCCCCAACTCCACAATCACCCCTGCTCTGAGCCCGACCAGGGGCTGCACCTAGGGATTGGGCCTGCCCTCTGCCACCCGGGAGCGGGCCTAAGCCAGCAGGTCGTTATCTCCCGAGGGGTCCCAGACTGGGAGAGGGCACAGGCTGGGCTGAGGGACCCCCCTCCCCCCCCCCCCGAGTGCACAAATTTTTGTGCACCGGGCCTCTAGTATATATATATATATCCAAGGATGTTTATTTTGGTTTGTTGACTTTTATTTTTTAAATCATACTTATTCAGTTTCCATGGCATTATTATTATTTTTTTTTCCCATGAAAATTGTCTTTTCCTGAAATGTTGCAGATCGGTTACAGCAAACAGAATGGCGACCGTCAAGGAAAACTGCCACTCTGGGCTCCTTTTTGACTGAAGCAGCTGCAGCTTCGATAAGGGCCACATGGCATTATTTTTTTAACCTGCTTTCTAGGAGATTGATTATGTTTTTGTTATTTCTCACTTTTTCTTCTACTAATTTGGGTTTCTTGTTTATTTTCTACATTATCTACTTTAACATTTTTATGTGCCTTCTTAAGATGAAACACTGAACCAATGGAAGGTCCTTGCAAATCCCTAACTCTAAACGCCCCCCACTGTTTTCTTTTTAAATTTTTAAAATGTATTTATTTATTTATTTATTTATTTATTTATTATTTATTTATTTAAATAAAATCTTTATTGTTGAAAGTATTACATGGGTCCTCCTTTTACCCTCAGTAATCTCTTCCAGTCTCCTTCTGAACTCCCCCCACCCACACCCTCACCACCCCATTGTTTGTGTCCATGGGTTATGCATATATGCATATAAGTTCACTGGTTGTTCTCTTCGCCCCCACCTTCCCCTGTCTTCCCTCTGAGGTTCAACAGTCTGTTCATGCTTCTATGTCTCTAGGTCTATTTTTATCATCAGTTTATTTGTTTCACTAGATTCCACATATGAGTGAGATCATGTGATACTTGCCTTTTTCTGACTAGATTATTTCACTCAGCATAATATTCTCCAGGTCCATCCATGCTGTTGCAAATGGCAAGTAAGAGTTCTCTCTTTTTTATTGCCACATAGTATTCCATTGTGCAAATGTACCATAGTTTGTATGTATGTATGTATTAATTTATTATTTTTAATCCAGTCATCTGCTGATGGGAACTTACCTAGACTGTTTCTAAGTCTTTTTTTTCTTTTCTTTTTATTAATTAATTAATTAATTAATTAATTAATTTATTATTGCTTAAAGTATTACAAAGGGTATTACATATGTCTCTTCCCCCCGCCCCCCGCCCTTGACAATCCCCTGGCCTCCCCTACCCTCCAGTATCTTATGTCCATTGGTTATGCTTATGTGCATGCATATAAGTCTTAGCTATTGCAAATTGTGCTGTTATGAACATAGGGGTGCATATATTCTTTCTTATGAGTGTTTCTGGTTTCTTAGGATATATTCCTAGAAGGGGATGACTGGGTCAAAGGGGAGTTCCACTTTTAATTTTTTGAGGAAACTCCATACTGTTTTTCATAGTGGCTGCACCAGTCTCCATTCCCACCAGCACTGTACTAGGGTTCCCTTTTCTCCACAACCTTGCCAACACTTGTTGTTGGTTGATTTGTTGATGATAGCCATTCTGACAGGTGTGAGGTGATATCTCACTGTCATTTTGATTTGCATCTCTTGGATGATTTGTGACTGAATATTTTTTCATATGTCCCTTGGCCTTCTGTATATTTTGGAAAAGTGTCTATTTAGGGCCTTTGCCCATTTTTAATTGGATTGTTTGTTTTCTTTTTGTTAAGTTGTATGAGTTCCCTATATATTTTGGTGATTAACCTCATATCAGATGTATCATTGGCAAATGCGTTCTCCTATGTAGTGGGCTCTCTTGTTATTTTGATGATGGTTTCTTTTGCAGTGCAGATGCTTTTTATTTTGAGGTAGTCCCATTTGTTTATTTTCACCTTAGTTTCCATTGTCCTAAGAGATGTATCTGCAAACATATTGCTATGAGAGATGTCTGAGATATTGCTGCCTATGGTTTCTTCTAGGACTTTTATGATTCTACTTCTTACATTTAAGCATTTTATCCATTTGAGTTTATACTTGTGTATGGTATAAGTTGGTGGTCTAGTTTCATTTTTTTGCATGTACCTGTCCAATTTTCTCAACACCATTTATTAAAGAGACTGTCTCTGCTCCGATATATGCTCTTGCCTCCTTTGTCAAATATTAATTGAGCTTATAATGGCTTGGGCTGATTTCTGGGTTCTCTGTTCTGTTCCATTGTTCTATTTGCCTGTTCTTGTGCCAGTACTAGGCTGTTTTGAGTACAGTGACTTTGTATTATAACTTGATATCTGGTATTGTGATTTCTCCAACTTTTTTCTTCTTTCTCAAGATTGCTGCAGCTATTCAGGGTCTTTTTTGGTTCCATATAAATTTTTTGGAGAGTTTGTTCTAGGTCTGTGAAATACACCATTGGTATTTTAATAGGGATTGCATTCTATCTATAGATTGCTTTGGGTAGTATGGACATTTTAATGATGTTGAGTCTACCAATCCATGAACATGGTATATTCTTCCACTTCTTTATATCTTCCTTTATTTCTTTTTTTTTAATGTCCTGTAGTTTTCTGAGTACAAGTCTTTTACCTCCTTGTTTACATTTATTCCTAAGTATCCTAAAGTTTTTGCTGCAATGATAAATGGGATTGTTTTTTAAGTTTCTCTTTCTAAGAGTTCACTATTGATGTATATAAGTGCTATGTATTTTTGGGTGTTAATTTTGTATCCTGCTATGTTTATAAATTCATTTATTAAATCTAGTAGTTTGTTATAGAGTCTTTAGTATTTGTTATCTACAGTATCATGTCATCTGTGAATAATGAGAGTTTTACTTCCTGCTTTCCAATTTGGATGCCTCTTATTTCTTCTTCTTGTCTGATCACTATGGCCAGGACTTCCAGAACTATGTTGAACTAGAGTGGTGAAAGTGGGCATCCCTCTCTGCTCCTGTTCTTAGGGGAAATGGTTTTAGTTTTTGCCCATTGAGTATGATGTTGGCTCTAGGTATGTCATATATGGCCTTTATTTTGTTGAGGTATGTTCTCTCTATTCTCACTTTGCTGAGAATTTTTATCAAAAAAGGGTGTTGGATTTTGTCAAATGCTTTTTCTGTATTGATTGATATGATGTGATTTTTGCCTTGCAATCTGTTTATATGCTGTATCACATTTTTTGATTTATGAATATTGTACCAGCCTTGCATCCCTGGAATAAATCCCACTTGGTCATGATGTATGATTTTTTAATGCAATGCTGGATCTGGTTTGCTAAAATTTTGTTGAAGGTTTTAGTGTCTATGTTCATCAGGGATTTGGCCTGTAGTTCTCTTTCTTTGTCATGTCTTTATTTGGTTTAGGAATTAGGGTGATACTGGCCTCATAGAAAGAGTTTGGAAATTTTCTTCCTCTTGAAGTTTTTGAAATAGTTTGAGGAGTAGAGATGCTAGTTCTTCTTTGAATATTTGGTAAAATTCCCCTCTGAATCCATCTGGACCAGGGTTTTCTTTGCCAAGAGTTGTTTGTTTGTTTGTTTGTTTATTTTTATTACTGTTTCAATTTCATCAGTAGTTATTGGCCTATTTAGGTTTCTGATTCTTTCTGATTGATATTTGGAAGGTTGTATTTTTCTAGGAATATGTCCATTACGCACAGGCTGTCCTGTTTGTTGGAGTAAAGTCATTCATAGTCTTTATTACAATTCTTTGTATTCCTGTGGGGTCAGTTGTTACTTCTCCTCTTTTGTTTCTGATTTTGTTTATTTGGGTCCTCTCTTTTTGTATCCTGGTGAGCCTGGCTAGAGGTTCACCAATCTTATTTATCCATAGAGGCTAAATAGCATGCTATTAAACAATGAATGGGTTACCAAAGAGATCAAAGAAAAAAATAAACAAATGAAAATGAACATACAGAAGGAGTCTGTGCTGCCTTCAGAAAGTATCTATATACCTGATCGGCCAGGTGCCTTCCACAGAGGGAGGCCAGACTGTGGCTTAGGCCCGCTCCCCACAGGGACATCAGTAGGACATCCTGTGAGGGCTCCCAGACTTTTAGAGGGGGCAGGCTGGACTGAGGGATGCCCCCCAAGTGCACAAATTTTTGTGCACCGGGCCTCTAGTTTATAATAATAATGCTTGATAAAATCTGGTAAAGGGAAACATCTTAGAGATTATCTTTGTTCCTTGGAATGTCTTTGTTTCATCTTAAAAACACCTGTGCAAACTTTAGTTGTAAAATAAAATCTTAGGAAACAAATTCCTTTCTTTTTGGATAAACGTAAGAAATTATAGAATAGTGGAGAGAGCAATAGAATGAGGCTCAGGGGAATAACCTGGGGTGTTTAGGAAAACCACATACTTTAGAGATAGAAAGACATGGGTTTGAATTCTGAATTGCCAGTTTGCTGGCCACCTGGCCTCATGTAATTTACATAACTATTGACTCCAACTTTCTTATCTATATATAAAAAAAAAACTTACTTGGCTGGGTTGTTCTGAGACAACCTAATTCAGTGCCTGGCACCTGGTAGGCTACCCATAAATAGTAGGTGTCATTATTCATATCAATAAATCCCTGGTTTAAGCACTGGTCGAACTGCTGGGTGATCTTGGGCAAATCATTTTGCTTCTTTAATAAAGTTTATAATTCTTGGCCAAGCCTCCTTGGGAAGAATTTTTTGAGATGAATGTTGAGAATCATGACTCTTTTTGGTACATTCGTCTCATGTAACTCTCAAGAGCACCAAGGGTAAAGCTTGGCTGTCTGGATTTAAATCTGAGCCCTGACACACACCAGCCATTTGATGCTGGGCAGGTTGCTTTGCTTTTCGGGTCTCAGTTTCCACATTTGTGTTACGAGGATGCCAACAGCAGCTATTCCATAGGATTGTTGTAAGAATCATGTAATTTAATGTATGGCAGTGGCTGACTCATTGTCATTACTTAGCAAATATTAGGTATTAATGATACTTGAGTCACTTTCAGAAGAACTGGTGCTGATATTGGAAAGCAGTGTAGTATAGAGAAGGGGTCATGAGCTTTGGCATAAGCAGAGTAAAGCTCAAGTTTTGATGGTGGTTCCCAGCCTTTCAGAGGTTTTCTGTTCAATGGCAATACTATTGATTTTGAGTGGTGAGCAACTTACGAGGGAGTAATTTCATTTTATTGGAACTGGAAAGGACAATGGGGATAGTAATTCAACTAGAAACTCAGAGTGACAGCAGCAGTTTGTAATCCAGGGTTCAACCTTAAGCTCTTTAATTCCACTCAGTCATGGACATCTTATTCTTCCTCTTTTTCAAGTTGAGGAACCAGGAAGATGCTCTCCTTTGAATCTCTTTTCTGGCTCTCATGCTTGAAATAGACAGCTATCAATATTACTAATACTATTAAGGGCTTGATATCTGCCACACACTTGCCATACATTACTGTATTATTTCTTTCCAATGACCTTGATGTTGAGCAGTTCCCTGTTTGACAAATGATTGAACTGAGGCTCAGAGAGATGAAGTGACTGGCTCAAGATGACATGACTCATGGGCAATTGAACAGGGACTTAAATGGCGCAATCTATTGCACCCTGATTCCGCCCCATAAACCAAACATGAAGTGCTCACTGTACCTGCAGGGGCTTGTGCCCATCGGTGAGCCTGCCAGTTTAGAAAAATGGGACTCTTGAAATTGCCTGTAACTTGAAGTAGGCACATTTGGCCTCTAAACTTGAATCTGAGTAGGGCAGGGCAGGCTGACTTCTTGCCAGGCAAGTGGACATTTAGCTAGGACAGCAGGTTTTCATTGCTACCTCTGATCTGATAGTACTTTTTACCTTGACCCACTTGAATCTGTTCCCATGTGGTTCTGAAACACATTGAACCAATGGCAAAAGTGGTCACCACGGTGTCTACATGTCCCCAGAGCAATCAATGGCAGATGGGATAGTAGAAGTAGACCATACATTTCTGGTTTACACAGTCAGATTCCCTGGGTTTCCCTCCAGGATAATTCTATTAGGTTCTACCACAGTACACTTGTGATACTATTTTTGGATTCATTTTGCGCATTTGTATTGGGCAATTGGGTATTTATCTGCTCAATTTGCCTAACAGGCACACTGACATTTTTATGTGTAACAGATATGACTGTCATACTCAAGAAGATTGATGCAATTTCAGAACATGGCTTTATGACAGTATCACAAATGGTAGACTCTTTTAGCTGTGTGCAGACTTTTGCAAATACTCAATTAGCAGCAAAGGAAAAAATGTGACCTTCAACGGCTTATTAAGGGGTGAGACATTTTCCATAGAAATATTGGAGTAGAATAATTGGTGTTTAATATTATGTTTTATGAGGCTTAATGAAGAATACATTATATTATAGAGGTTTACTTTGTTGTCCCATTCATGGACCCTTAGAAGTAGACTCTAAAGTTATATGTTTATAAATTATGTCATTATCTTATGAATAATAGCATTACTGCATTTTTTGTCTTATAAGGATCAATTTACTAAATATAAAGCTTTAAAATATACCACAATACCAAAACTCTGATTTGGCATTATTATTATTATTATTATTTTATAATACTGGGAGCCTCAAAGATAGAGGAGACGTGGATCCCTGTTGCCCATTCGAGGGTCTGGTTCTGCATTGTTTTCTCTTGAGTATACATATTATCTCTCTAAATATAAGCTATCAACTTCTAGAGAGCTGGGGCTATATTTTTCTTTTTCTTTATGATTTCCTTCCTTGTGAATGCTTTGTTTTTTTACTTTTCTGTTCCTAGTTCTTAAAGAGAGAGCTTAGATTAGTGATTTGAGAATTTTCCTTTTTACTAATGTACACACTTAGTGCTATAAATTTGTCTCTTGACACTATTTTATCTATATCCTGAAGATTTTTATATATTTTCATTATCATTCAGTTTAATGTATTTTTTTAAAAAATTATTTCCCTGAGACTTCTTCTTTGATCCATGGATTATTTAGAAGTATGTTGTTTAGTTTCCAGGAGTTTGGAGATTTTCCTGTTACTCTTTGTTGTTGATTTCAAGTGCAACTTCCCTGTGGTCAGAGAACATACGGTTAGCTTGCTAGCACTGCCCCAACATAGCACCACAGGCTTGGGGGCTTTAACAACAGAAACTTATTCTCACATTTCAGGAGGCTGCAAGTAAAATGTCAGTACTGGCAGCGCCAGTTTCTCCTGAGGCTTATCTCCTTAGCCTGCAGACAGTCACCTCTAATGTGGCTTTTCCTCTGCACACCTATATCCTTGGCACCTCTTTCTCATAAGAATATCAGTCATATTGGGTTAGGGCCTCACTCTCATGATCACATTCAATGTTCATTAATTCTTGGAGAACCAAGATGGCGGCAATATAGGCAGACGTGTCCCAGGTCGTGTCCCGGAGCAAATGGAGCGAGCAGCTGAAGCTAGTAACACTCACACCGAATTGGCGAAATTGCTCAGCTGGTGAGAGGGTTTGCAGCCGGGAAGAGCAGAACTCCCCTGGAAAGGTAAAAAAAAACAACCAGGGATTTGGGCAGGAAAGTTTGCCAGACCTCTGAGCCCAGAGAGTCGGAGGGAGACCGCGTGGCAGACAGCCGCGTCCCTTGGGACAGGCACAGCCCCTGACTGGGGAAAGGAGAACCGCGGGATTCCTGGCGCCGCCAGGGAAATTGAGAGCTGGGTTCTGTGATCACGGAGGACTGAGCCTAAAGGGGGCAGCCTGAAGAGCTGACCTGACCATGCAGTCCCGGTAAGAGAAGAAGCTTACAGAAACCAAGCCTTCCCCGTTTCCGCGGCCGGCATTTGTTTGTTTGTTTTCACTGAATCCTGTTCATGGGACATTTCGGATACAGACACTCACCTGTGCTGAAGAGAGGGAGAGTGTGCTGAGGAGTGGAATCTGGGGAGAGACTGGGGAAAGAGGGGGAGCCGGGAGAGGTGGTAGTGAATTGAGTGCTGAGACACCCCTGAGCCCAGGACTGGGGCAGCCACCCTCTCCTGAGAGTGAGACTCCTCCCCCCAGCCACCAGGCAAGGAGCACAGCCACACCCAGATTCCACCCTGTACGAGATCAAGGATTAAGATAACCTGATCAGTCCCTGGGAGTTAACAGGGTCTGGCCTATAGGGGGATTTTCAATCCCAGCAACAACATAGCGCCGGTAACTAACTATTACGCAGTCAGCTCTGGGCAGTGAACTTCCACTGGACAGAGAGGCCCTATAGCCTCAGAGGCCAACCCCAGAACACTGCCACCCAGAGGCTGACCCACAAACTGACTCTTTGCTAAACACAAATAAGGCAGTCTGGGAAATAAATGCGGGATGCTTTAAAATAAGGACTGTGGTTTACAACACAGAGGAACAGTATATCGCAGGGAAACTCAACACTCTCCTGAATACCTGGAAGGTCTAAGGCGAGCCACACTGAAGAATAGAAGAAACGAAGGACCTTCACTACTGCAATTTTTTTTCTTTTTTCACTTTTTAACTAAGAAACCAATTTTTTTTCATTCTTTTTTTTCTGTTCTTTTATTTTTCTTTTCTTCTTTTTCCATCACCTGATTTTACCCTTTTAATTACTACCTTCTTATTTTTAACCAGTATTATTACTGCTACCATTTTACCATTTTTTAAAGTGCCATTTTATTTTTTCTTATTTATTTATTTATTTATTTATTTATTTATTTATTTTTTATTGCTTAAAGTATTACAAAGGGTATTACATATGTATCCATTTTATCCCCCCGCCCTAGACAGTCCCCTAGCCTCCCCTATCACCCAGTGTCTTATGTCCATTGGTTATGCTTATATGCATGCATACAAGTCCTTTAGTTGATCTCTTACCCCCCTACCTCCTGCCCCCCAACCCTCCCCGGCCTTCCCGCTGCAGTTTGACAATCTGTTTGAGGCAGCTCTGCCTCTGTATCTATTATTGTTCAAAAGTTTATAATGGTCTCTACTGTCCATGAATGAGTGAGATCATGTGGTATTTTTCCTTCATTGACTGGCTTATTTCACTTAGCATAATGCTCTCCAGTTCCATCCATGACGTTGCAAATGGTAAGAGTTCCTTCCTTTTTACAGCAGCATAGTATTCCACCGTGTAGATATACCACAGTTTTCTAATCCATTCATCTACTGATGGGCACTTAGGCTGTTTCCAGATCTTAGCTATGGTGAATTGTGCTGCTATGAACATAGGGGTGCATATATCCTTTCTGATTGGTAAAAAAAAAAAAAAAAAAAAATTCTTGAAAGGTCCAATCTCCAAATACAGTCACATTGAGGGAGATAAGGCTTCAATATATGACTTTCTGGAGACACCATTTAGTCTATATAACACTCTAGGTATGATTTCAATGCTTTTAAATTTGTTAAGATTCATTTTATGATCCAGGATATAGACTATCTTGATACATGTTTGGTGGGCACTGGGGAAAAATGTGTGCTTTGCTGCTGTTGTTCTTTTGTTCTATGTATATCAGAAGCTTTTAGAGTTCAATATTTTTACTGATTTTCTGCCTATTTTTTTATATCAGGTATTGACAGAGGGGTGTTGGAGTCTCCAATTATAATTTTTAAGCTGTCTATTTCTCGTTTTCATTCTCCATTCCATTCACATATTTTGTGGCTCTACTGTTTGGTGCACACACATTTAGGATCTCCACATCTTCTCGGTGGATCGATCCTTTTCTCTATATTTAATGTGTCTCTGTCTCTGCTTATTTTCTGTGCTCTGAAGTCCACTTCCTTTGATATTAGCATAGCCACTCTTATTTTCTTTTGATTAATGTTTGTATGATATATCTTTTTCCAACCTTTTACTTTCATCTTGCCCATATGATTATATTTGAAGTGAGTTCCTTATAGACAGCATATAGTTGTGATATGGAATTTTTGGGCTGGAACCCAGATTCTTGTTCACTGGAATTGAAGAATGAATCCACAGACAGAAGGTGGTATAGCAAATGTGGAAATTTATTGAAGAACAAGTACAGACTCCCCCATGGGGAGAGGGAAAGAGTCCCACAGAATGGACTCCCAGGTAGGGAGGGGGGGAAAGGGTCCCACTGAGTTTCTTTTCCTTATGGCTTATAAAGGCTACAGATTCTGGTGCCTTGATATCCCCTCTGATTGGTCACTATTCCCTTAGACTGGTTACTGTAGTAACTCCTGGGCTCAAAGGTGAAATCTCACATGGGATATGTAAGGTTCACCTCACCTCTCTCCTTATTGTTTTTCCATTCCCTTTGGGCTTTCTTCTTCTCCCTATGAATGAAGGGCTTCCTTCTCTTTATTTTGTAAATATAGATCTTTTGCGGTTCCCAGCTTCCTCATTCTATGGAAATATACCTTCCGCTGATCTGCAACCAGGTGCTTTCCTCCATGGTTCCCTTAATTTCCAAAATTTCTAAAATTTCCTAAACCTGTCCTATTTTACCCCTAAAATTCCTGTTTCAGTTGGGTCATTTTTTTTTTATACCACTCTGTCACTTTCTGTCTTTTATTTGGAACATCTGGACCATTTACATTTCAAGTAGGAAGAATAATGCCTCCACACAGATGTCCACATACTAATTCCCAAAACCTGTGAATATGTTGCCTTACATGGCAAAGAGAATTAAGGTATCAGATGTAATTAAAGGTGTTAATCAGCTGGCTTTGGATACTTCAATTACCTGAGTACTAACAATGTAAACACATGGGTCCTTAAAAGTGGAAGAGGAGGCAGAAGGGCTCAGAGTCATGCACAGTGAGAAGGATGTGACTTACCATGAAGATGGAGGAGTGAACCACAAGCCAAGGAATGCAAGCAGCCTCTCGAAGCTGGAAAAGGCAAGGCAGTGGATCCTACACAGTCTACAGAAAAGAATGAAGACTTGCTGACTCTGTGCTTTTAGACTAGTGAAACCTATGTCAGGATCTGACCTACAGAATTGTAACAATGAATTTCTGTTGTTAATGATGCCAAATTTGTGGTAATTTGTTACAGCAACAAAAAAAATAATACAGTGTTTAATGTAATTATTGATATGTTAGGTTTTCTTTTTCTTTTTTGTCCTTTGTTCTGTTTTTCATCTGTTCTATTTCCCCTGACTTCTGTGCATTATAAAACATTTTTAAAATTACATTTTATTTATGTATAGTGTTTATGAGTGCATCATATTGTCTAGCTGTTTTTAGCAATTGCTCTAGGCATTGCATTATGTAACATAACCTCTCACAGTCCACTGCTGTTGTCATTTTACCATCCCCCATTTATAATTGTCTGAACTATGTCCTCTACATACATTTGGAACCACATTAGATAGTGTAATAATTTTTCCTTCAACAGTTGTGTCCCAAATAGCTTCTATTTCTTATATATTTAAGGCCCGTCACCGATGTCGAGGTGCGGGGGGGTTCCCATGTAGGTGCTGCTCCTAAGTGGGACATGCACAGGTGGTCTGGACCATCCGCTTGAGGCTTGTGTCAATACCTTCTGGTCAGACACTTTCACAGAGATAGCACCATGATCTGAGCCGAGCCGGAGAAATTACAACAGACAAACAGGTTAGGTGCAAGCACACAGGGGGTTTATTTACCATTTCCTGATGGGTCTCAGGCGCTGGGAAGGATCCACCCAGCGATGCTCCCTGATACACACAAAGTGGTAGACGGCGCCCTTGGCTGCTGGCTCTTTCGTAGATTGACAGTTAATTTGGGCAGAGTTTCGTGCTGGGAACCTGCAGGTCCTCACGCTCTGGCAACAGGAGAGCTATGCGCTGCTGGGTCGATCAGACTGTCTGGTTATATACCCCTCTGTAGGCATGGTCTAGAGAAGGAAAAGCTATTGCATTTACTATATTTTTGCTTACGTGTGTTTTATTTCCCTATTATGAGGTTCCAGTGTTCCTCCTTTCATCATTTTCCTTCTGTTTAGAGATGCTCTTATAGCCATTCTTTTAGTGTAGGTCTGCTGTGGACAAATTCTCTCAGTTTTACTTCATTTGATGATGCCTTAAGTTCCCCTTCATTTCTGAAGGGCATTTGCACTGGGCATAGGATTCTAGACTGACAGTTCTTTTCTTTCGGCACTTGAAAAATACTGTGCCTCTTCCCCTGGC
This sequence comes from Myotis daubentonii, assembly GCF_963259705.1. NCBI lineage: Eukaryota > Metazoa > Chordata > Mammalia > Chiroptera > Vespertilionidae > Myotis > Myotis daubentonii. The sequence continues at coordinate 107,972,392 of NC_081842.1, forward strand.
TCTGTGGTTTCCCAAGAGAAATCTGCTGTTTGTAATTAGTTTTTGCATAGGTAGGGTATTGTCTTTCCCTGGCTACTTTCAAGATTTTTTCTTTGTCTTTAATTTTCAGAAGTTTAATGCTGTGTTTCTGCATAAATTTCTATAAGTTATCCTGTTTGGGGTTTTCCCAGTTTTTTTAATCTGTAACTTTATGACTCTTGCCAAATATAAAAGTTTAAAGCCATTATGCCATTATTTCTTTCGGTACTTTTTCAGCTCTGCCTTCTTTTTCCTCTCCTTTGGGGCCTCTGGTGACTCTAATGTTAAAAATCTTCTGTAATAGTGCCCCAGGCCTGAGGTTCTGTTGATTTAATTTTTATAGTTTTTTTTTTTTTTTCCAGATTGGGTAAGTTCTATTGTTCTAGCTTCTATTTCTCTGGTTCTTCCCCTTGCCCCTCCATTCTGCTGTTTAGATAATTCACTTTTTAAATTTTGATTATTTTTCAGTTATAAAATTTCCATTTGGTTCTTCTTTGTATCTTCTATTTCTTTGCTAAGACTTTCTATTTTTTGCTGAGGCTTTAACATCTAAAAAATTTGTTTTAGGGGTGTACAATATTGCTTATTACAACATTTCTATCAAAGGTGCTTCTAAATCCTTGTTCCATCATTATCATATTACCACTGACCAATCAAAAGTACACAAAACGTACTTTTATTTGCATCTTTATCAACAGATCCAAAATATTCATAGTTGAAGTCTTAATTTGCATTAAGTGGACCTTGGTGGGAAATTTGGGTGGGAACTTTTTCTATAAAAGATGATCTCTCCTTTATCTTAAAGGGGCACACTTTCAGTTTCCCATTTTGGAAACTGTTTTATTGAATAAAGTTTCTCCTTTTCTCTCTAGTGCCTTTTAGTGGATTGTTAAAAAAAAATGGTTAAATTCACGTCTATGTTGTGCAATCTAACTTACTTTGTCAATGACAAAGAGAGAGGAAGGGTTGAAGTACTCGGACCCTTCTTTTCATCAGCCTTCAGCTTTGTTTGCATGTACCAATCACCCTGAACATTGAACCAAGCTTCAGAAATTGTATTTCATTTGACTGAAATATCAAATTAACTTGAGCAATCTGATACCAGCAGCACTTGGAACACACAAGAACAATATTTATGCCAAAAAATGCATGATAAGACAACTGTCTACTGAAACTACAAGATTTTATATGTTGGAGGAGGACCTCATGCAAAATGAAAGAATTGATTTACTCACACATTGGACTGTTATCAGGACTGGTTCGTCTACTTATGTATTTCAGCCCTTGGCTACTTTACTAAATGCAGATGCTGAATGATGGCTTGAGATGTGGAATGGGCATGCAGAGTCTTTCTCAACATGGGCACAAATTCATTTTTACGGACCTGGACACATTAGCTGGTGTCCTATCTGCTCATTTGCATCTTCCCTTAGAAATGAATTGCTGATCTGTGAATAGCTCAAAGGGAGAGCTGGAACTATGATTTTCTTAACTTCTTTTGACATGGGATTTATCTTATCCTACCTAATAAAGAGGAAATATGCAAATTGACCATCATGCTGTAACAAGATGGCTGCACCAACAGTGGAGGCCGAGCTCCCGTAACGAGCCTTAATGAGCAATCAGCAGGGACCTGAGGCTGTGTGGTGCTGGGCTGGGGCAGGGGACCTGACGTTGCGCTCCCTTGCATGGTGGGGCTTGACAGGGGACCTCAGGCTGCATCCCCTGCCCAGGCAACAGGCCAGGGGACCTCAGGCCATGCCCCCTGACTGGCAGGGCTTGATGAGGGACCTCAGGCAGCACCCTTCACACCAGCACTGGGTCGGGGGACCTCAGGCGGTGACCCCCGCCCCCGGCACTGGGTCAGGAGACTTGAGGCTTCGCCCAACGCCTCGGCACTGGGCTGTGGGACCTGAGGCTGCATCTCCTGCCCAGTGGGGCTTGACAGGGGACCTCAGGCTGCACCCCTTGCCCTGGTGCCGGGCTGGGGGGCATCAGGCCATGCCCCCTGCCCTGGTGCTGGGCTGGAGGACCTGAGGCCATGCCCCCCACCCCAGCGCCAGTCTGGGGGACCTGAGGCTGCGCCCCCCACCATGCGGGGCTTGATGAAGGTGGGGCTGGCCAGGTCTGGATCTAGCCCAATGGGGTTGGGGCCAGCCGGGTCTGGGTCTCATGCAATTTTGAGGTGCACACGGGTGGGCGGGGACTTGACTCTGGTTCCCGTGGCTTGCCTCAGACTCTGACAGGAAGAAGATTTTCAAATACATTTTACTAATTTTCTTTAATCTCTGACACTTGTATTATAGAGAAAGGGCAAATAGCAATATTAAAATATTTCCTCTAATTCACTTTTAATGTGCATGAATTTCATGCACTGGATCACTAGTCCTATATAATAAAGAGCTAATATGCAAATGGTCATCACGCCCTCACATCATCATGCCCTCACGCCATCATGCCATAACGGCTCAGACACTCAACACTGGGGAAAGAGGAATGGGGACCAGCCAGGCACAAATGAGCTCTCGAGAGAGGAATGGGCACCAGCCAGGCTGCAGCCCGGGAGAGAGACAAGCCACTTGCCCTGCGGTCCCGGGCACCAGTGGCTGCACCTGTGCCTATGGCCCAGGAGAGGGAGAAGCCACACGCCCCATGATCCCCATGTTCCTGGGTGCCAGCACTTGCACCTGTGGCCCAGGACAGGGACAAGCTGCATGCCCTGCAGTCCCAGGCACCTGTGGCTGCAGACTGGGTGAAGCCACCCACCCATGGTCCCCTGAGGCTGCAGCTGGCCCGGGTGAAGCTAGCCTGGGTCCTGGATGCCTGCGGCCAGCCAGAGGAGGGAATCCTGGGTCCCGGATACAGGGAGAGACAGAGGCAGTTAGGGGTGATCAGGCCAGCAGGAGAGCAGTTAAGGGCAATCAGGAAGGCAGGCAAAGGTGGTTAGGGGTGATCAGGCAGGCAGGCAGGTGAGTGGTTAGGAGCCAGTGGTCCCAGATTAGGAGAGGCAGTAGGACATCCCCCGAGGGGTCCTGTATTGGAGAGGGTGCAGGCCGGGCTGAGGGACTATCCCCCTCCCCCCCTGTGCACGAATTTCATGCACTGGGCCTCTAGTTGTTAATAATTCTAAAATGCCACATGGACAGGAGCATTTTGTTTAAGAAAATTAAAGGCAAAAATTTTTGAGTCTTCAGTCTGGCCACCAACTTTGAGTCTGGTGAACATCTAGCTTAAGGGTATAAGAAAAAATACTGTTTTAAAAAATTAACAAATCTTGATTTCTTTTATTCCAATTTTTCTGATGTGCTCAACAATCTTTTCTTAAATAAAATATTTTATCATTTTTATTTTCAATTATAGTTGATGTACATTGTTATATTAATTTTAGATGTACATCCCAGTGGTTAGATTATATAACTTAATAAGTGATCATCCCAATAAATCTAGTACCCATCTAACACCATACATAGTTATTAGAATATTGACTATATTCCCTATGCTGTACTTTACATCTTCATGACTATTCTGTAACAACCAATTTGTACTTCTTAATCCCCCCACTTTTTTTGCACATACCCAAACCCCCTCCCGTCTGTCAACTGTCAAAATGTTCTCTGTATCTATGAATCTGCTTGCTCATCTACTTTGCTTTTGTATTCAACTAGAGGCCTGGTGCACAAAATTCATGCGGGGGGGGGGGGAGGGAGTGTGTCCCTAAGCCCAGCCTGCAACCTGTCCAATCTAGAACCTGCGAGGGATGCCCAACTTCCCTCTCACAACCCAGGACTGCTGGCTCTCAACTGCTCGCCTGCTTGCCTGCCTGATTGCCCCTAACCGCTTCTGCCTGCCAGCCTGATCATTTAACTGCTCCCCTGCCAGCCTGATTGCCTCTAATTGCCCTCCCCTGCCAGCCTGGTTGCCCCTAACTGCCCTTCCCTGCAGGCCTGGTCACCCCCAACTGCCCTCCCCTGCAGGCCTAGTCCCTCCCAACTGTCCTCCCCTGCTGACCTGATTGCCCACAACTGCCTTCTCCTGCTGGCCATCTTGTGGCGGCCATCTTATGTGTTGGAGTGATGGTTGATTTGCATATTACCTCTTTATTAGATAGGACTAGAGGCCCGGTGCTCAAAATTCGTGCACTTGGGATTGGGAGGGGTCCCTTATCCCGTCCTGTGCCCTCTCGCAGTCTGGGAGCCCTCCCTCCTTACCACCCACCTGCTTGCTGCTTCCTACCGCTCGGCTTGCTGCTCCTTAGTGTTGCTGTGAATGCTCCCGCCACCGCCGCTGCACTCGCCAGCTGTGAGCCCCACTTCTGGCTGAGTAGCACTCCCCCTGTGGAAACACACTGACCACCAGGGGACAGCTCCTGCATTGAGCATCTGCCCCTTAGTGGTCAGTTCATAACCACCAGTCATTCCACCATTTGGTCAATTTGCATATGAAGGTTTCATTATATAGGATAGGATATTGAATGTGAACTGTAAATGAAAAATAAAATTTAAAAAAGAACCAAATAAAATTTTAGATCTGAAAAATTTGTAATATATATATATGTATATATATATATATATATATATATATATATATATATATATATATATATATAAAATTTAATTCTCACCTGAGGATGTTTTTAAAATTGATTTTTAGAGAGAGAAACATCCATGTGACAGAGAAATACCAGTAGGCTGCCTCTGCACCTGCTGACCCACTGGGATCTAACCTAAACCTAAGTATGTGCCCTAACCTAGAATCCAACAGGAAATTCTTTGGTGTACAGGTTGAGACTCTGACCAATTGAGCCACCTGGCCAGGGCAGATCTGAAAAATTTTTTTTAAGTGTACCTCCAGACCCTGGTCAGTGTGGATCAGTAGTTAGAGTGTCCTCCCATGCACCAAAGGGTAATGGGTTCAATTCCAGGTGAGGGCACATACACAGGTTGTGGGTTCCATCCCTGTCAGAATGCTTGGGGAACTTTCTCTCTCCCTTCCTCTCTCTCTAGAATCAATGAAAAAAACATATCCTTAGGGGAGGATTTAAAAAGAAAAAAAAAATGCTGGTTTGGTTGAATGGATAGTGCTTCTGCAGGCGGACTGAAGGGTATCTGGTTGGATTCCAATCAAGGGCACGTACCTGGGTTGCAGGCTCAATCCGGGCCTTGGTGGGGGATTCAGCAAGAGGCAACCAATTGATGTCTCTCACATTAGTTTCTGTCTTTCTCCCTCCCTTCCACTCTCAAAAAAAAAAAAAAAAAAAAATCAATGCAAAAATGTCCTCAGGTCAGGATTAACCAAAACAAACCAACAAACACCCATCCCCAGTGTGATTATTGAAGGAGCACATGAAGTATTTGTTGAATGAGTGGGAAGGGATGGGACTTGACTTTCTAACTTTTTAAGCAACACTGCAAGCCAGAGGGTTTATTTTTTATTTTAATTTTTATTGATTGATTATTTTAGAGAGAGGAAGGGAGCGAGAGAAACACCAGTGTGTTGTTCAGCTTATTATGCTCTCTTTGGTTGCTTCTTGTCTGTGCCCTGTACAGGATCCAACCGGCAACCTTGCTATATCGGGACGAGGTTCTAAACCAGGGGTGGGCAAACTTTTTGACTCGAGGGCCACAATGGGTTCTTAAACTGGACCGGAGGGCTGGAACAAAAGCATGGATGGAGTGTTTGTGTGAACTAATATAAATTCAAAGTAAACATCATTACATAAAAGGGTACGGTCTTTTTTTTTTTTTTTTTAGTTTTATTCATTTCAAATGGGCCAGATCCGGCCCGTGGGCCGTAGTTTGCCCACGGCTGTTCTAACCCATTGTGCTGTGCTCTGTCTGTTAGGGCCCCTCAACAAAACCCCTCTGGCTGCCCTGGCCCCTGCTGTGGATCCAAGCTCCTCTGCCACAGCAAAGGTTTGGGTTCTATTCTGCCAGGGCACCTACTTAGGTTTCGGGTTTGATCCCCGGTCAGGGCTGACTGCTGCTCAGGAAGTGACTGAGGACCGTGTGCTCTAGTCATTTGGTGGGGAGCTGGGGTTCCATTGCCAACCTGGCCGACTCTGATCCCTGCTACCCCTGCTCTTACATCAAGGACGACTTCAACTATGGCAGCTGCGTGGCCTCCGCCAGTGTACACATCCGCATGGGTAGGTCACCTTCTCCGTGGCTTGCCAGGTGTGGCTGCTGCGCAGTCGCCCCAGAGGCGGATTTCCGGGTTCCCAGGGAGAGTGCCCTCCGCTGGACTCCCAGGTAGAGCGGGGTTGGAGGGAAAGCACTTCGCCTGGAGCGGAGCACCTGTCTTGTGCAGGGCTCACAGGGTTTATGTCTCCGATCCTGCCCTCAGCAGCCCCAGCGCCGAGGTGGTGGGCCTTGGGGCTGCTGGGTGCCGGCCCCTCCTGTGGGTTTGTGTCTCCAATCCTGCCCCCAGCAGCCCCAGCACTGTGGTGGTGAGGCTTGGTGCTGCTGGGTTTAGGGCCCCCCTGCAGGTTTGTGTCTCTGATCCCCCCAGCAGCCCCAGCACCACGGTGGTGGGGCTTGGTTCTGCTGGATGCAGGGCCCTCCTGTGTGTTTGTGTCTCTCATCCGGCCTCCAGCAGCCCCAGCACTGCGGTGGCTGGCCTTGGGTCTGCTGGGTGCCGAGCCTGCAGGTTTGTGTCTCTGATACCCCCAGCAGCCCCAGCACTGCGGTGGCTGGCCTTGGGTCTGCTGGGTGCCGGGCCTGCAGGTTTGTGTCTCTGATCCCCCCAGCAGCCCCAGCACCAAGGTAGTGGGCCTTGGGCCTGCTGGTTTGTGTCTCCGATCAAGCCCCCAGTGCCCCAGCACTGAGGTGGCGGGGCTTGGGGCTGCTGGGGCCTGACGGGAGACATAAACACACAGGGCTTCCGTCAGGCTTCGGTGCTCCGACCCGGAGCCGTCAGGCTTTGCTGCGGCAGCTTGGAGCCTATGTATGCAAATTAATCGCCATTTTTGTTGGGTTAATTTGCATACTCTCCTGATTGGCTGATTAGCATAGCAAAGGTATGGTCAATTTACATGTTTGTCTATTATTAGGTAAGATTATTTAAAGATATGTATTTATTGCCATTTTATGGTTCATTTTTTTATTGTTCATATTTTTGATCTTCTTAAAGAAGACTCTTTAACATTTCATATAATACTGGTTTGGTAATGATGAGCTACTTCAGCTTTTTTCTTGTTTGGGAAGCTCTTTATCTGTCATTTGATTCTAAATGATAGCTTTGCTGTGTAGGGTACGCTTGGTTGTAGGTCCTTGCTTTTCATCACTTTGAATATTTCTCACCAATCCCTTCTGGCCTGTAAAGTTTCTGTTGAGAAATTAACTGAGTCTTATGGGAGTTCCCTTGTAGGTAACTAATTGCTTTTCTCTTGCTGCTTTTAAGATTCTCTCTTTATCTTTAACCTTTTGCATTTTAATTGTGATGTTTCTTGGTGTGGGCCTCTTTGGGTTCATCTTGTTTGGGACTCTCTGTGCTTCCTGGACTTGTATGTCTATTTTCTTCATCAAACTAGGGAAGTTTTCTGACATTATTTTTTCAAATAGGTTTTCAATTCTTCTCCTTCTTCTCTGTCACTCCCATGATGTGAATGTTGATATGCTTGAAGTTGACCCAGAGGCTACTTACACTATTCTCAGCTTTTTAAATTTATTTTGCTGTTCTGATTGGGTGTTTTTTGCTACCTTATATTCCAAATTTCTGATTTGATTCTCAGCTTCATATACTCTACTGTTGATTCCCTGTAAATTATTCTTTATTTTAGTTAGTATATACTGCATTTCTGACTGTTTTTTATTTTATGCTATTGAGGTTTTCACTAAGTTCATTGAGTAATCTTATAACCAATGTTTTGAACTCTGCATCTAGTAGATTGCTTGTCTCCATTCTGTTTAGTTCTTTTTCTGGGTTTTGTTCTGCTCTTTCATTTGGGACATGTTTCTTTGTCTCCTCATTTTGGTAGCCTCCCTGTGTTTGTTTCTATGTATTAGGTAGAGCTCCTATGTCTGTCTTCCAGGTAGTGTGGCTTAATGTAGTAGGGTCCAGTGGCACAGCCTCCCCTATCATCCCAGCTGGGTACTTTGAGGTGCTACCCTCTCCTTGTGTGGGCTATATACTCCCCTGTTGTAGTTCAGCCTTGATTGCTGTTGGCACATCAATGGGAGAGATTTACCCTTAGGCCGATCAACTGCAAGGACTGGCTATGACCACTGACCACAAAACTCTGACCATTGTGAGAATCAGCTGTTCAGGGGCCTATTGCTTAGAAGAGGACTTATTTCAGCAGGGCTCTGATCCCTATTGAGTCCACTCCTTGAGTGTGGCACTTGTGGAGGTGGTTTGGTGGTATTTTGATGTATTGCAAGCTGTCTCCTGGGTGTGCTGGCTCTGGGGCCTCCCTGGAGGTGCAGGCCAAGGTCAGCCACTGCCTGTGTTCTTCCAGGAGCCACCCTGCATAAGCTATAAAGTGGTCTGAAGATGACTGCTTCTTGTGCTGGGTTTGGAGATCCCCAGGCAAAGCCAAGCTATGAACCAAGGCCAGCTTCTGCTAGTGCCAAGCCCAGGGCCACTTAGTGAGAAGTATGGGGCTCGCTGAATCCAGATGTTGCTTGTTTGAGAGTTTGAGGGAAATCTGAAGCATGAGCCAAGACAGATGAGCTCAACATTCTTAACTAGCAGTGCTTAGCCAAATCCTGGGTCTTATCTATGAAATGTGCAGAAAAAAAATAAAGAAACTGAAGCCTGAAGGAGAATCTTCAGTATTTTTTAGCATCTGTGCCTTTGGCCTCCTTCCAGTTATTCTTGGTTACGTGTAGGTTTCTTCTGGGTTTCCAGTAATAAATAGGGCCTGACATTTCCAAAGCCTATTTCTGAGGTCAGTCTTCTTTCTTTCTTTTTAAAAATATAGTTTTATTAATTTCAGAGAGAAAGGGAGAGGGTGAGAGAGATAGAAACATCAATGATGAAAGAGTTTCATTGATCAAAAAAATCATTGATCAGCTGCCTCCTGCATGCCCCTTACTGGGGAATGAGCCTGCAGCTCAGGCATGTGCCCTGACCAGGAATCAAACCAGGACCTCCTGTTTCATAGGTCCATGCTCAACCACTGAGCCACGCCAGCCAGGCTCAGTCTTCTTTTTTGTGTAGACTGTTTATCTCATTCATCACATTAACAAACTACTGGGATGAGGAAAAAAAATACTGGCCTGCACAGAGGGAACTCTCATAATTCATGTTAGCACATGAGACAATGTTGCAACATCACCGTTCTCTACCAAAAAGAGAAAAAAAACACACACACACACTCAAAACAAAAAGTAAACCAAAGAAGCCCCAAACCAACCAAACAATCAAACAAATATGTTCTATGGATTTTGCAGAATCTCTAAGTTTTCTTACACTGTCCCTCAGTCAGAATGATTTGCTCACCAAGCATTGTAGACAGTCAAGCAGTTGGTAGAATTTACCTTCTTTTTTCCCCTTTATTTCATGGAGAACCAGGGCTTTCAAAAAATTCCATACATCATTTAAAAGAAGGCAGATTGGAAATGCAAGCCATCACTAAATCCTAAAACATGAAATCCTCAGCCTGAGTGGTGGCTTAGAAATTTATTCCCTGCTACGTAACCTGACTTGATAAAGCTGGACTGGCGAGAATCTCAGGTCTGATGTGGTACATTTACAAAGTTACAGGTCATTTCATTTACTTTCCTAAATACGTTTCTCAAATTGGTTTAGTTGATCCATCTGCCTTAGCTGAATATATTGAAAGCATAAATGTCTTAAACATGACAGATAGTAAGCAGCTGGTGTTGAAAAACTGACATTCCATTGGAACTACCTCCACAGCGAAGTTGTGCTTTGCAAAAGCCACACACTGTGAAATATTTGCTTTGTGATAAGCTTTCACATGAAGTCTGTCCTGATGGTAACATTGAGAAAGTACATGCTACCATCTTCAGTTTTTGAGTTATAAATTTTTCCAAGAAAGCAAAGTAAACTGAAAGATGCTATATACATTTATCAATTCAGGTTCAACGTTTTCTACAAGTATTTAACAGATATTTTCATTGCCTTCTCCATATAGCACAATGTGGATTCTATTCGCATTATCATGAACTATGTACATTTGGATTTGTTTTATGATTTGGGCCTGATGAATGTAGATAATATGGCAATATTATGTGGGTAGATAATATGACAATATATAATGTTAAGTGGGTCTCTGGGAAGGAAATGGAATTTATAAAAATAATCTAATCCATGTGGGTATTTTCCAGTTCATCACGTTGCTCTTTTAATCCAAGCTTTTTCTTAAATATGGTCTTTGCAATTTAAGCTCTGCTGCATGCTGCCACTGCCATTACAGAGATACATTAGATTGATAGAATGATGCTGCCTTCTTTATGTCTGGAGAAAATAATGACTTCCCCCATTCTCTCTAATCATGTTTTTATGGTTTGTTTTCCAAAATATTGCATACTTGACCTTAAAAGGGAAAAAGATTGCACATTTCATTTAATGAGTAATAAAAAGTAGGGTTCTCATTTTGCATTTAAACCTATATAGAATACATTTTACTATAAGATATTTCATTATGGTCCCCAGGTCTCAGACAATTCCAGTGGACTCTGGCTGTTTGAGGACTGTATGTCTCAATAATTGAAAATAGATGCAGTGGACTTTGACCTATTTTACTTTCAGTGGCTCCAACTTGAAATCTACTTTTTAGTCTTCCATGAGATGAGCTTTTAGAAAGCCACTATTTCAAGTAAAATGAAAAAACAAAACAAAACTCATGCTTTATCTCCCCCCATCACTACTAACCTTTAATGATTCTCCCATTAAAATATTAGAAAAGAGGTGATAATGATAGTGTCTGTCACCCCTTGTTTAGATATTTATTTCACCAGTTTTCTGCTTTAAAGTATACGTGTATGAAAGCTAGCCCTCTTTAAACCTTCAGATCTCTTGCATTGGGCAACTGGTGTGTCCAACATCATTCATATAAACTAGAGGCCTGGTCATGAATTTGTGCACTGGTGGGGTCCCTTGGCCTAGCCGGCAATAGAGGCCTATTTGGAGGGCTGGCCGGCCGGGGGGGAGGGACCGCAGGAGGTTGGCCAGCTGGCCAGGGGGGCAGGGGCTGTGGGAGGTTGGCCAGCCCAGGGGGTAGGAGGGGCTGCGGGAAGTTGGCTGGGGGGAGGGGACATGGGAGGTTGACTGTGGGAGCACACTGACCACCAGGGGGCAGCTCCAGCATTGAGTGTCTGCCCCCTGGTGGTCAGTGTGCATCATAGCAACTGGTCGACTGGTCATTCTGGTTGTTCTGATCGTTTGGTCGTAATGGTTGCTTAGGCTTTTATATATATAGACTAGAGGCCCAGTGCATGAAATTCGTCACTCTGGGGGTCCCTCAGCCCAGCCTCTGCCCTCTCGCAGTCTGGGAGCCCTTGGGGGATATCCGACTGACTGATGGCTTAGGCTCGCTCGTGGAGGGAGCGGGCATAAGCCATCAGTCAGTCAGACATCCTTAGCTCTGCCACAGAGGCAGGAGAGGCTCCCGCCACCACTGCTGCACTCACCAACTCTGAGCCTGGCTTCTGGCTGAGTGGTGCTCCCCCTGTGGGAATGCACTGACCACCAGGGGGCAGCTTCTGCATTGAGTGTCTGCCCCCTGATGGTCAGTGCGCATCATAGTGACCTGTCATTCTGCCGTTCGGTCGATTTGCATATTAGCCTGTTATTATACAGGATGGGAAGACCTCAAACAGACACTAGGAATAGCTAAGGTAAACTATTTTAAACACAATTAAAAGGTAACTACTCCATTCATTTGGAAATGTAATAACATCGTAGATAAGATAAAAATCAATTTGGAACTTTCCCTTTAGTTATTAAGAACTTGAACACCCCCAATTTTGGCTATTTAGACCTTAGTTCTAAGCTATGAGGTGGAAGGATAGAATATGTTTTTTTGTTTATTTATTTATTTATTTATTTATTTATTTATTTATTTATTCATTCATTCATTCATTTATTTATTTTTAAATAAGAACAGATTCACAGAATTTTTCATCTGTCAATTTGGGGCCATAAACTGAAGAATTTAATGTTTTTATTGCATTCTAGCACAGTTTAGAAAACACATTTCATTTATCATTAGGATTTATTTGATGAAAGTCAACTTATTTTCAAAATATCTAAGAGGATCAGCCTTAAAATTTAATTAGAAATTGGTAACTAAATTGTCACTCAGTCTATACATAATCCATGCAATGTACTGCCAATTCTAATTTTTTCAGATTTGTTATTTTAAGTCTTCATAATTGACACTCAATCACATATGCTTATTCCATAAAGGAAGGCCAACAGGAAAACCTATTTGGAGATTTGTGTGTATAGGAGGGGCAGCAGTGGGGAGTGATTTTTGCTGAGTGTCCAGTATGCACTGAGCACACTAAGTAATTACACAGGTCTCACTTTGTAACATGAAGTTGTATGTTTGGAAAGCATATCACCTCAACAATTGTGGCTTATGCCCAATTTTAATTTATCAGCTCTGACTACTGGTTTCCTTATAGTTGCTTGTAGTAAAATGACAGAGTAGGAAGCCATGAGGACTTTCCTATAGATCAATAGAAGCATTTAGTTATAGGATCTTGGAGCTGTTAGGGATTTTAGAGCCCATGTAATTCAATCCCTTAATTTTATGGAGGAGGAAAGTAGGACTCAAGGAGGTTAAGCAACTTGCTCAAGGTCCCTGCCATAAAGTTGTGGGCTCATCGTACTTCTAGACCATTTCCATGCATTCCAAGTGTTACTTCTGTGGTGTGTGGATGGACTTTCTCAGACCTCATATCTTGGAGTAGATGGAGTCCCTTACCTTATTTTTGAATGTCTACCTTTCTTTCAATGCCATCCTGTTCCATTTCCTATGATGGCATCTGGATCTTTGCAAGTATCTTGCTGTAGCTATGTCAGGCTTGGGGAGTCTGAGAAACCAAACCAGAAGTCTGGCATTTTCTGGCTCTAGTGAAAGCAAATTAGGACTTACCAGGAAGCTCAGCCACAAAACTGATGGAAAGATTAAGCCTGAACATACACATCTTCCCATGTATTTCACAATGAATTATTTGGAGCCTGCATTCTCTATTAAATTTTATAAGCATCTTTATTCAAGCAAGGGATAGAAGACTGTAGAGTTTATGACAGGATCAAAGCATTTATTCCTTAATTTCCTTGAGCTGTAGTTTGAATCCCTTGACATTGGTGAATCAGTTCATAGAAACATGTTTGTCAGAGAAAAAAGAAATCAGCAGTATCCAGGCAGTGAAACACTCATCCTGTGTGTGTGTGTGTGTGTGTGTGTGTGTGTGTGTGTGTGTATCAGGGTATGATAAATTATTATTCCCACAAATTCATATTATCTTTGGCTGCCTCTGAGATATTATTTAACAAGCTCCTTCAATTCATTTTGAAAATAATTTTCCTTGGACTCTTTAACAACTATATTTTGTAATTTTTACTTCAACAAATATGAACATTAAAGATATTTTAAATAGCTCTTTAAGATATTTGTTATAATAAATGGAAACCTTTCTGGTTTCCAGCTTCCATTTCCATGAAGTCCTTTTCTTAGTGATGGTGATAGGCATGTTTTTGCCATTACAGGGTTACATGTTTCCACCTTTACATTACATAGTAGGAAGGCTGCCCTCTAAATTGTGTGTGGGTACACTCAGAACTGATTTTGGCTGACACGAATTAATTAGACTTGTAAATTATTGCATAAGTCTTCCATTCTTCACTGGGAGCTGTAGTTAAAATGCTGATGCTGCCTACTTACCAGGCTCAATTCTGCCTTGTAAGTGAGGCTAGGCCATAAAGGATTCCATGCTTTCTTTCCTGAAACAAACAAAAACATCTTTGAAACTGTCAGGAAAGAACAGCAGCTTTTGAAGGCTAATCATTACCAGTTTTTGTCATATGGTTGCAATTATTGCATGAATTTTGCTTCAATCAGGGAAAAATATGCTTCAGTGCCAGTAAAAGTTTTTACACTGCTATGAAATTTTGCAATTTATGGCTTTGTGCAGATCTGCCTGTGTTACTAGGCAACACTGTACGTGTCATTCACTCAAATTATTCCTTAATCCCCAGCATTGCTACAAATTCTAGCTGAAAAACATCACCATTACCAACAAGAAAACCATAATACAATTTTATAACATAGAGCTAAATCTGATGACAGAAGTGAAATGCAAGTTGCGATGATGAAAAAAGAAGCAGTATTTTTAAAAAGTACACTGGGAGAAAACAATAAGAATATTTAGAGCTTAACTGTATTCACCTCAGGAAAAAAAAAAAGAAGTAGTTCCAAATGGATTTAATGATCATGTAGTTCTCTGATTGCCATTAAGCAAACCAGGTTTTGAGCACTTAAGTCATCACATTTGTGACACTGGTGTTAATTAAGAAGTACACTGCAGGGTATTTAATGACCAGGCAAGTGTGGTATTGCTGCTTGCTTGCTGTGTATCCATATGCATTTGAGAGAAGCTAAAACCTGAAACAGATATAAAGGCCCTCTCTCCCTCTTAGACAGTCTGCCTGAGACTCTGCACTGATGCACAGACCAGGTCTTGGGATCTACGTGAAGCCTGAGCATTGTTGTTTAACAGACAAGACACTGTAACTTGTTCCTGAGAGCAGTACCAAATCAAATGGCCAGGTCAAAGCCACAGACTTTTCAGAGATGATTGATGGCTCAGCATGGTGTTAGAGAAACCCCAGGGTCAGTGTGGGAGCAGCTGTAGCAACCTCAATTTTTGGTTTGGAAGCACTTTCTGGTTAGAATGCTTCTGGTGTTTTGAGTTCCTATTGTTATTCTCAAGTCGCCTAAATGATCTTTCATAAATAGTTACCATGTCAAAAGTAACAAAACTCAAGTTTCAAGCAGAGGCTCCCCAAGGTTCATTTTAGCACAACTCTCATTTATAGGAAGTACTTCCTAGATGAGAGCATGTGGCTTACCTGAGACTGGGAGATTTGAGTTCAAATACAGGCTGGATCCGCACCTGTAAGTTTGAGAAGCACCACTGTAGCATCCAACATGTCTAAAACAAATTGGGCCTTAGCTGGATTTGGCTGGTGGATAGAGCGTCAGCCTGCAGACTGAAAGGTCCCAGGTTCGATTCTGGTCAAGGGCACATGCCCGGGTTGCGGGCTTGATCCCCAGTAGGGGATGTGCAGGAGGCAGCCAATCAATGAGTCTCATCATTGATGTTTCTATCTCTCCCTTCCTCTCTGAAATCAATAAAAATATATTTAAATCAATAAAAAATAAAATAGCCTATGCTTCTATGTCTTTGGAACTATTTTGTTTAGTAGTTTATTTTGTTCAAAAGTTCCACATATGAGTGAGATCATGTGAGACTTGTCTTTCTCTGACTGGCTTATTGTGCTTAGCATAATGCTCTCCAAGTCCCTCCATTCTGTCACAGTAAGAGCTCCACCTTTTTTACTGCTGCATAGTATTCTATGGTATAAATGTACCACAGCTCTTTTTATCCACTCATCTACTGATGGGCCCTTGAGCTGTTTCTAGATCTTAGTTTTGTAAATTGTGCTGCTATGAACATAGGGGTGCAAACATTATTTCTCATTGGTGTTTCAGGTCTCTTAGCATATATTCCTAGAAGTGGGAACACTGGGTCAAATAGCAGTTTCATGTTTAATTTTTTGAGGAAACTCCATATTGTTTTCCATAATGGCTACACCAGTCTGCATTCCCAAAAGCAGTGTACTTAGGGTTCCCTTTTCTCCACATCCTCGCCAGCACTTGTCATTTGTTGATTTGTTGATGTAAGTCATTTTGACAGGTGTGAGGTGATGCCTTATTGTCGTTTTAATTTGCATCTCTCAAATGATCAGTGACTTAGAGCATTTTTTCATATGTCTCTTGCCATCTGTATGTCTTCTTTTGAGAAGTGCCTATTTAGATCCTTCGCTCATTTTTCAGTTGGATTGTCTGTCTTCCCTTTGTTAAGTTGTATGAATTCCCTATATATTTTGGAGATTAACCCCTTATCAGATGTATCATTGGCAAATATGTTCTCCCATACAATGGGCTCCCACTTCATTTTGTTGATGGTTTCTTTTGTTGAGCAAAAAATTTTTATTTTGATGTAGTCCCGTTGGTTTATTTTCTTCTTAGTTTCCTCTGCCCTAGGAGATGTATCTGTAAACATATTGCTATGAGAGATGTCTCAGATTTTGCTGCCTATGGTTTCTTCTATGACTTACATTTAAGTCTTGGATACATTTTGAGTTTATTCTTGTGTATGGTGTATATTGGTGGTCCAGTTTCATTTTTTTTGCATGTATCTGTCCAATTTTTCCAACACCATTTATTATAGAGACTATCTTGACTCCATTGTATGTTCTTGCCTCCTTTGTCAAATATTAATTGAGCATATTGGCTTGCATTGATTTCTGGGTTCTCTGTTCAGTTCCATTGATCTATATGTCTGTTCTTGTGCCAGTACTAGGCTGTTTTGAGTAGAGTGACTTTGTAGTATAACTTGATATCTGGTATTGTGATTCCTCCAACTTTATTCTTCTTTTTCAAAATTACTGCAGCTATACGGGATTTTTTTTTGGGGGGGGTTCATATAAATTTTTGGAGTATTTGTTCTAGATCTGTGAAATAAGCTGTTGGTATTTTAATAGAGATTGCATTAAATCTGTATATTTCTTTGGGTACTATGGATATTTTAATGATGTTAATTCTATCAATCCATGAAAACGGTATATTTTTCCACTTGTTTATATCTCCCTCTATCTCTTTTTTCAATGTCCTGTCGTTTTTCAAGTATAAGTCTTTTACTTCTTTGGTTAAGTTTATTGTTAAGTATCTTATTTTTTTTTGTTGCAATGGTAAATGATATTGTTTGTTTAGTTTCTCTATCTGATAATTAATTATTGGTGTATAGAAATTCCATTGATTTCTGGGTATTAATTTTGATAGCCTGCTACATTACCAAATTCATTTATTCAATCTAGTAGTTTTCTGGTGGAGTCTTTAGGGTTTTCTATGTACAATATCATGTCATCTGAAAATAATGAGGATTTTACTTTCTTCTTTCCAATTTAGATGCCTTTTATTTTTTCTTCTTGTCTGATCAGTGTGGCTAGGATTTCCAATACTATGTTGAATAAGAGTAGTGAAAGCAGACATCCCTGTTTTATTCCTGTTCTTAGGGGAAATGGTTTTAGTTTTTGCCCATTGAGTATGATATTCATTGTAGGTTTGTCATACATGATTCCTCTGTTCCCACTTGCTCAGAGTTTTATAAAAATGGGTGTTGGATTTTGTTGAACGCTTTTTCTGCATCTATTGATATGATCATGTGCTTTTTGTCTTTCAATTTTTTTATGTTATATGTCACGTTTATTGATTTGCAAACATTGTACCAGATTTGCATCTCTGGAATAAATCCCATTTGGTCATGGTGTATGATCTTTTTAATATGTTGCTGGATCTGATTTGCTAATATTTTGTTGAGGATATTAGCATCTATGTTCATCAGGGATATTGGCCTGTAGTTCTTTTTCTTTAGAATAATGTCTTAATCTGGTTTTGGAATTAGTATAATGCTGGGCTCATAATAAGAACTTGGAAGTGTTCCTTCCTCTTGAATTTTTTGGAATAGTTTGAATATAGGCATTAGTTCTTCTTTGAATGTTTGGTAAAACTTTCCTGTGAAGCCATCTGGACCAGGGCTTTTGTTTGCTGGGAGGTTTTTTTTTATTTTTTATTTTTTCTATTTCATCAGTTGTTATTGGCCTATTCTGGCTTTCCAATTCTTCCTGATTCAGTTTTGGAAGATTATATTTTTTCTAGGAATTTGTCCATTTCATCCACATTATCCAGCTTTTTGGCATATAGTTGTTCATAGTATTTTCTTACAATCTTTTATATTTCTATGGTGTTAGTTGTTACTTCTCTGCTTTCATTTCTGATTTTATTTATTTGGGTCTTCTCTCTTTGTTTCTTGATGAGTTTGGCTAAGTTCATCAGTCTTGTTTATCGTTTCAAAGAACAAGTTCTTGGATTCATTGATTTTTTTGTATTGTATTGTATTTTTAACCCCTATGCCATTTATTTCTGCTCCAATATTTATTATTTCCATCCTTCTAATTACTCTGGGCTTTTAATATTGTTATTGTTCTCATTCTTTTAGTTATAGGATTAAATAGTTTATTATTAATTTTTCTTGTTTTTTGAGGTAGGCCTGTTTGTTATGAACTTCCCTCTCAGGAATGTTTTTGCTGTGTCTCATAGATTCTGGGTTGTTATGTGTCCATTTTCATTTGTTTCCAGGAATTTTTTATTTCTTTCTTGATCTCATTGGTAACCCACTCATTATTTAATAATATGCTATTTAGCCTCCATGTGTCTGAATTTTTTTGAGTGTTTTTATTGTAGTTGATTTCTAATTTCATTCCATAGTGATCTGAGAAGATGCTTGATATGATTTCAATCTTCTTGAACTTGTAGAGACTTGTTTTATGTCCTAACATGTAGTCTGTCTTTGAGAATGACCCAGGAGCACTTGAGAAGAATGTATATTCTGCAGCTTTGGGGTTCAGTATTCCACAAAATGTAATTAAAGCCATTTGATCCAGTATGTCATTAAGAGTCATTGTTTCCTTGTTAATTTTTTGTCTGGAAGATCTATCCAGTGAAGTCAGTGGGATATTAAATTCTCCTATTCTGACTATTACTGCCGAACTCTCCCTTAAAGTTCTTCAAAAGTTTTTTTTTTTTAAATATATATTTAGGTGCTTCTATATTGGGTGTATATATGTTTACCAGTGATATATCCTCTTATTGAATCAACCTATTTAGTATTATGTTATGACCTTTATAGTCTCTTGTGATGGCCTTCATTTTGAAGTCTATTTTGTCAGATATTGCTAAGCCACTTTTTTTTTTCATTCTATTTTTGTGGAAATTTTTTTCCATTCCTTTACTCTCATTCTGTGTGAGTCTTTTGTTCTGAGGTGGGTTTCTTGTAGACAGCAATAATTGGGTCTTATTTTTGTATCCATTCAGCTACCCTATGTATTTTGATTGGAGCATTTAACCCATTTTCATCTAAGGTTATTATTGATAGGTACTTATTTATTGCTATTTAAATCTTTATGCCTATGCCTATGTTTCTCTCTCTATTTCTTCTTCTCATTACAGAAGAAGAAATTCCCTTTAGCATTTCTTGCAGTGCTGGTTTGGTGGTGATAAACCCAATTAGTTTTTTTTTTTTTTTGTATGGAAAGCTCTTTATTTCACCATCTATTTTAGCTTTGCTGGATATAGTAATCTTGGTTTCATATCTTTGGTTCTCATTACCTTGAATACTTCATGTCATTCCCTTCTGGCCTGTAGAGTTTCTGATGCGAAATCAACTAAAAGCTTCATGGGAACTCCTTTGTATGTAACAAGTTGCTTTTCTCTTGCTGCCTTTAAGATTCTCTTGTCTTTAAGTTTTGGCATTTTAATTATTATGTGTCTGTGTGTTGGCCAGTTTGGGTTTTTGCTTGGGACTCTCCATGCCTCCTAAATTTGTGTGATTTTTTCCTTCACCAAGTTAGGGAAGTTTTCTGCTATTATTTTTTCAAACAGGTTCTCTATCCCTTGCTCACTTTCTTCCCCTTCTGGCATACCTATTATGAGAATATTGTTATGTCATAACAACAGCTTAAGGGAGCTGTTATGTCCCATAGCTCCCTTAAGATGTCCTCCTATTTTTAACTAGAGGCCCAGTGCACGAATTCATGCATGAGTGGGGTCCAGCCAGCCTGGCCTCAATCAGGGCAGATCAGGGATGAGCCTGTCAAGAGGAGGAGATGGCCAGCTGACCCACGCAGATTGGGGCCTGATCAGGGCCCCTGATCAGGACCGGGGCAGCTGGGGGAAGGAGCCTCGGGTGATTGGCCAGTGGGCCCTGCCCCCGATTGGGGTCAGGGGGCGATTGGGGGCAGGACTGGCCATGAGGAGGGGCTGCAGGAGGTTGGTTGTCCAGCCCTGCCCCCTATTGAGGTGGGGTGGTGATCAGAGGTGGGGCTGGCCAGGAGGAGGGGCTGTGGGCCGATCAGGGTGGTGGGGGCCCATCAGGAGTGTGGCTGGCCAGGGGGAGGGGCTTCAGGAGGTTGGCTGGCCAGCCTTGCCCCTATTGGGGTGCGGGGTGTGATCAGGGGTGGGCCAGCCTGGGGGAGGGGCTGCGGGCCTGTCGTGGGGAGGCGAGCTGATTGGGGTGCAGCTGGCTGGGGGAAAGGGAAGGGGCGTTTAGCCGACAGGCCCCTTAATTGGGGTGGGAGAGTTCGATCAGGGGTAGGCCGGCAGGGGGAAGGGGCCCCAAGGTTGGCTGCCGGCCCCACCCCCTGATTGGGTGGTTCGCTGGCCACAGTGGGCATCATAGCAACCGGTTGTTAGGTCATTATGGCCGTTATGGTAGCTGCCTTATATATATATATATATATATATATATATATATATATATATATATATATATATGTTGTTTTTTCCTTTTTGTTTCTCTAATTGAATGATTTTTTTCTACCCTGTCTTCTAATTCACTGATCTGATCCTTGGTTTTCCCTAATCTGCTGTGTATTCCTTCCAATGTGTTCTTTATTAGTGCTATGTCATTCTTCATAGTTTCTATATCTTTTCTCATGCTGTTGAGCATCTTTGCCATTGTTATTCTGGACTCTATGTCTGATAAATTTCTCATCTCCATTTCATTTAGCTCTTCTTTTGGAGAATTCTCTTGTTCTTTCATTTGGGGCTTGTTTTTATGTCTCCACATTTTGGCTGCTTGTTTGGATTTGTGTCTGTGTATTAGGTAGATCTGCCATGACCCCCAATCTCTAGTGCAGGATAATGTCAGATGCTATTTGTGACTGGCTTAAGTACCCTGTTTGGAGCAATCAGCAATCCACAGCTTGTGACTCCCTTTGCTAGGGCTGGGTGCCTTTGGAAAGGACCAAGATGTGCAGCAGAGTCTGCTTTTCCTAGCCCTGGGCCTCTGATTAGATCAGGCAAAGTCTCAAAGCCTCCAGAGACCAACCTTTGCCCATTGTCTCATTGACACTTTGTTTTGATTAGCCTCCGGTTATCAACCACAGGGAAGGGGAGAGGTCTTCCAACAGGGTAGGGCAGTGGTCGGCAAACTCATTAGTCAACAGAGCCAAATATCAACAGTACAACAATTGAAATTTCTTTTGAGAGCCAAATTTTTTAAACTTAAACTATATAGGTAGGTACATTGTTATTAACTTAATTAGGGTACTCCTAAGCTGGCCTTTGCTAAAAAAATAATAAAGCCACCAACACAAAATAATTACAATTCTTAAATTGATGACAAAAATACCTGTAGGATTTGCAGCTGGTTGGAAAACTACAGGTAACTTCATGTTTCGAGTAGGTACTTTAGTCACCTGTGCGCGATTTGCGGACACGACTAGCACTAACCTCTGCACATGAGAGTGCTGACTGACTGGCTCACTCAACTCGTGCATGAATCACGTGTGCCTCCCCCTTGCTGTGTATCCTGCGGCCCCCCTGCGCCGCATCTCCCATCGCCCAACGGACCGACACCCCCTACTTCCACTAACACCACTTCTTCAAAATAGACTCGCCCAGGCGAAAACCACTTCTGCGCATGGGCCACGAAGTTTCAATCGCACTGTACATGCGCTCTCGCACGTGGTATTTTGTGGAAGAGCCACACTCAAGTGGCCAAAGAGCCGCATGTGGCTTGGGAGCCGCAGTTTGCCAACCACTGGGGTAGGGCAACTGCCTTGCCTGGATAGCAAAGTTTTGTAGGAGAAAGTTGTCCTTTGTGGTATGAGGGAATGACTCAGCACTGTAAACTGAAGTGGCTGCCCTCCAAGCTCTAACCCTAGAGCCCCCAGTCCTGGCTTCTGCTCACACAGTTCCAGTCTACTCTGCTCTCCCTCTGCCAGAGACCAAGGTGAGTGGCTGCACACAAAATTTTGTATGTTGCCCCTTTAAGAGTGTGCCTGCATTTCCCTCAGCCTCTCGCTGGCAAACAGCAACCCTGATGCTTTTCACAGCCAGCTGTTATATGGGCAACTTTCTCAGTTCTGGTGCTCTGGGTTCAGGAGTCCAGCTTGGGGTTTAAGATCCCAGAGTTCTCAGTGGGAACCCCCCACAACTGAGATATCCCTCCAGAACCTCAGCTGCTGTCTATGGGAGCTCAGCTGCTTTCTATGGGAGCTCAGCCAGTCCCTTTGCACCTCTGCAGTTCCTACCAGTCTCTGCGTTGTCCATTTTTTTGTCCTTGGTTATCAGGG
The DNA here is from genome assembly GCF_963259705.1 of Myotis daubentonii. Classification (NCBI taxonomy): domain Eukaryota; kingdom Metazoa; phylum Chordata; class Mammalia; order Chiroptera; family Vespertilionidae; genus Myotis; species Myotis daubentonii. Next base: position 107,994,808 of record NC_081842.1, read on the forward strand.
TTCTCTCTAACTAGTCTTCAGTTGATTTTTCAGGGTGGTTTTTCTGTATTTTAGTTGTATTTCAAGTTTGGTCCTGGGAGAGTGTCAATGTAAGTTCCACTTACTCCACCGCCATTTGGGAATCTCAAATAATTTTTATGCTTGCATGTGTTACATAGAGAAAATTATTATTTAGAATGTGTACTTCTAGGTATTAGCTACATAATTATTTATATTTTGAAATAAAATAATATTGTTTTAAAATTTTCAGATAACTGTATTATATGTGATCTTATTAAAAATTAAGCCCAATGATATGTTAATTGGATGTAAGAAGAACAAAGGTTGAGAGGTGCTTCTACTTGAAAATCCATCAGGTGAACCATGAGAGTGTCTTCATGAGTGGATGTTCACAGAGATCACGAGGGCCCTTCACACACAAAGCAGAGGGCAGCAGGCAAGTAGGAAGAGCTGGAAATGACAGAGAAGATTGACATGAAAACATGAAGATTGATGGACATGACTCCTGAATATAAATCAAATTATGAGCTCCTCCATTCCATGAGAAATTTTTCTGCTTTCCACCATTACGACTGGTGAACCACTGGACTATCAGTAATAAGGTGAATACTTAAAAAAAAATATGTGTATGTTTTTTTTAATTGATTTTAGAGAAAGAGGAAGGGAGAGGGAGAGAAACATCTATCGGCTGCCTCCCTCACGTATCCCAACCAGGGATCAAACCTTCAACTTAGGTATGCCCTGACTGGAAATTGAACCCATGACCTTTGCTGCACATGACAATGCTCAACCAACTGAGCCACACCAGCCAGGGTAGGTGAATATGTCTTTATCTGGGCAGTGTGTGTACTGAAATTTCTCCAGGAAAATATCCTGACAATCTGCATGGGGAGAAGATGAATCCCTGCCCCAGGTATGGTTGATATTCAGCAGTATGGAAACTAATGAGATAAATGGCTAGGCTGCTTTATAAGAGAAAATGGGTTTACTTCCCCAAGGAAGGTTGTGATAAAAGAAGAAGGGTGCAGAGAAGGGGATGATATGTGAGACGGGGGAAAATGGAGACTGAAAGGAATCTAGAGAGAAATTTACACAGGTATGGAGAACTTTTTGAATCAAGGATATTCCTTAATGCCTATGCATGTGGTGTGTGTGTGTGTGTGTGTGTGTGTGTGTGTGTGTGTGTGTGTGTGATTGGAGCTGTTTAACACCTGTGTCACATTAGATGGGCTACCCTACAGCCTGTGTGGAATGGTGAGATAATCTCTAAACTGAACTGGGGAAAGCAGATGGATGGCTAGAATTAGACCATGGGAATGTGACCTTCTCAGTCTTCTGCAGAAAATTCTGGAGGTCTTGGATTGTTTCAGGGAGTTTGAGTTGACCTCATTTAGATTTCAGTGGACTGAGAGGTCTCCACTGATATCAACAAATACATCACTATTCCTATTAAGTACACCACTAGTTGACTCTCAGCAGAGTACTGGCGACCCTCACAAAACCACCTTTGTTGAATTTGCAGTGTCATGTTCTTCATTTATAGAAGAACATTGCTAAAATAACCATATAAGAATCAGACCTACATGAAAAATATTGCTTACAAATGATCCATCATGTGACTCTACATCTCCACCCACAATCCTCTGTGAGAAATTCCCTGAGGAATTGAGTGTCAAGAATATGGCTCCATTTGGGAACCTGGTTTGCTGTTGCTTTGACAAAAAGAACTGGAGATGTTGTGATGTTCATCTTTTCATCACAGCTGCAACAACCCTTAGCCTGCAATGACAGTGCCTGTGCTTCTTCCTTTCTGCTGACCTTATTTCCTATTTCTATTATATTACCCTGTTTAATGTGCTCTTCATTGGAAGCTGCTCAAATCCTCTATGGAAATATTTAGAGTAAAATTAAAATACACCTTCAATTTCATTCAATAAAAATTTTCATTAGGATCACATGAAATGCTAGAAATACTGTAGAGTGAGCTGGTGGAGCTGCCAGCAGCACCACCTTGCCCACGTGTTCCATTTCTGCACTCAATGTCTTCTCAGAATTAGCTGTTCAGTGGTACCTACACCTTCATCTCATCTCCCATGTCAGTAGAGGTGCAATCATTCATCTTTGTGTCATGCTACCAGCTGTTCTCTCCCCCCCAACATTCATGAGTGAATTTAAATATGCAACTTTTTGCACAAGCTTAATAAATTTGCCTAATTGGTCCTGGAAATGACACTGCTCTTTTTCATACAATTTTCCGTGGAATAGATAATTTGGATGAAGTTCACATGCAGTGTAATTTGAGGAGGTGAGTGGGAGCATAGAAAATAGACGGGGATACTTATGGGTCATAAAAATCAAAAGAGAAGCACTTTATTTACCACCATGCATGGCCTTAATTCATACTGCTTAAATGCCCTTCCCTTCCTTATTAACTGCAGGGATCCTCAACCTTGGCACTAATGGCATGCTGGACCAGCTAATTCTCTTTTGTGTGGAGTCACCTGGCCATTGTATGATGTTAGCAGCATCCCTCACCTCTACCCACTGGATACCAGTAAAGCTCTCCTTCCCCAAGATGTAGCAACCAAAAATGTCTCCAGACATTGCCAAATACCCGTGGGGGAGGGGCAAAATTGTCCCCACTTGACAATTATTCATGTACCTCTGTGCCCAACTTTCCTTTAAGAATAGGCATCATCACTACTTTCTGGCTGCTGGAGCTTTTTCCACATGATGGTCAGTCTCTCAGCCCATAGCTAAAGCATCCTGTCTTTAATGTTTCACATGGAACCCCTATTTTCTGCCTGTTCTGCAGCCAGAAGCAGATGTGTCATAGTAAGCATTTTCTGTTGCACTCAGCTTACCTTTCACTGTCTTACTAGTAAAAAGCATCCCTTTCCTAGTAATTAGCAAAGATGCTGCTAGAACTGTCCTCAGGATTCATGGCTGTGAGTGTATCACTTTTCTACTCCTGGACTTGGGCACAGTTGAAATAAATCATATTTTTGTTTTCATTATTCCAGGTACATTCTTCATCTAAATTTATTGCCAAATCTTAATTGTATACCTTAAAAGGAAATCTGTCTCAGAATGTAATGTAGTTTCTCCACAATATTTTTTTCAAAAGAACATACTTCCTTTAGGTTGTATGAAGGTAAAATTTGACATGAAAATTAATTTAGGAATTTTCTTCTCCTTCTCATTTAGTAAATACTATTTGCATTCCAGGCTGCAGAAAGGACCAGAGTGTTGAACTAATTACTGTGACAGTTTGCAGCCATAACCTGTTTTTTTGCCAGACCCAATATAAGCTCATCCAAAATCAAATTACAATAAATATAAAATTCAGTTCTATGCTATGTGAGGTCAATTACTACTTTCTATTAAAGAGCCCAACTTTCAAGGACAAAAACTATTGGAATTTTATCTTGAAACTCATAAGTATGAGTTTAAGACAAAGTAAAATATTAGTCATGTTGATTTTGAATAAATAGTCACAGATAATATTTTGGAAGTTACCTACACGATTCATAGTTTGTGTTGCCATTTTTTTGGTTGTTTTTTGTTTGTTTGTTTGTTTTTATGGGGCAACATAGTTTAGCAAAAAAGAGCATAGATTGTGGAGTCAGAATGTTTGGATTCAAATTTCAGTTCTAGCATTTGCCAGTCAAGTTATGTTGGACCAATTATGTATAATCTCCAAACCTCTTTTTGTCTCATCTATATATATAAAAGCCCAAGTAACCTTTATGACCAGTAGATCGAACGAGGGGTCGACTGGTCACTATGACACACACTGACCACCAGGGGCAGACGCTCAATGCAGGAGCTGCTCCCTGGTGGTCAGTGTGCTCCCAAAGCCAACCTACCATGGCTGACTAACCTCCCTCAGCCCCTCCCCCTTGCCAGGTGGTCCCAATCGGCCCCAATCAGGACTGGGCGAGAGGGCCCTGATCAGCCCCAATTGCCAGCCAGGCTGAGGGACCCCACTGGTGCACAAATTTGTGCGCCAGCCCTCAAGTTGGATAACAATAGAACTGACAAGACTGGTCATTGTGAGGATTAAATAATACAGTCCATATAAGTAGAGAACTCTGTGGCTCTCCTATAATAAGAATTTGATAAATGGTCATTACAATGATTTAGTGAAGACTGGGTATTGTGGATCAGGAAACTCATCAACTGGCATAAGAAAAAAAGGAGACATCTGGAGGGTAGTGCTAGTTCCTGGCATGGAAAGTCAATTCTCAAACAGTTATCATAAGGACCTTGCCCCTCTCCGTTTCTTGGTTCAGACTTTTGCTATGTTGCTTTCATATGTTGACTTTATTCTTATGCTCCCCGTGAAAACACTAGGAAATCCTTGCCTCTCCCTTTGGAGTAACCAATCGGCTGCAACTGCTTTTCATATCCACTTAGGTTCTATATAATGAGAAAGAATAACATTTTGTCTAGTAGTTCTTGGCAAAATCAGAAAATGCATTTTAATTGGGCCCATTTAGGTTATGTGCCCATCCCATTGCAGTCAGGGGAATGTGATGGGCCAGTTTGCTCAGGTCTTCTCACATCCTCTGTTGGATGTGTTGCCAACAGGGGTAGAGGCCTATCCAGGCTGTGCACTAAATATGGGAAGGGAAGGCACCCAAATGGAAATAAGGAGCTATTTCTGGAAGACAATGGAACAGATAGGGGGACTCAAGGAACATCCACAAAAGTGCTCTCATCAGTGACATGTTTTCTTTGTTGTTGTTTCCTCTACTGTCCACTTGCTACATGAATAAATGAGAATGGCAGTTACTTATTTGTAAGGGCATCAGATTATTTCCTTGGGTTTTGTGTGTGTGTGTGTGTGTGTGTGTGTGTGTGTGTGTGTGTGTGTGTTTGTTGCTGCATGTCTTCAGTGATTGCTATTGAGGTGCAGCTGCCGGGAATTGTTCTCATATCCTTTGGCTAATATACTTTGCTTTGTGTCCATTCAGTACCACTTAGAAACTTGTCTGTTACAGTGATAGCTAGGAAAATGCACCAGTCAGCATGAATCCACACCTGGGGTGCTTCCATCACATGTGCTGGCTGATTGATAACACAACTGCTCAGGAGTCTGGACATATGATGCTCTCTTTTCTGTGGTGAACTCTATGAAGGCTTCTCCCTGTTAGTTAACACCACCCATCCTGCTTTCTATCTGCCATTTTGGAAAATTGAAGCTTATTTTGTGAAAATTATCATTTAGCAATATGGCATAGCAAAACTTCATCACACTTGGAAAAGAAGTTCCATGAGATATATTCTAACTTTTTGGTAGGTTCAGTGAAGATTTTTATTTCTTATCTTGTTCAGTTTTTCAAAAAAAGCTTTAAAAGACATGGAAAAAAATCAAGAAATGGGCCCAGGGGCATATATGACTCATCATTATTTTTGAATTTGAAGTAAAGTGGCTTTTAATAGTTTCAAAATTAACATCACTTATTCATCAAATTTACAACTCTGTGAACAAAGATAAATATTTTCAGATCATGCATCTTTGAAGGGCAAATCTCAGGGTATCAAAACTTTTTTTTTTTTTAAATATATTTTATTGATTTTTCACAGAGAGGAAGGGAGAGAGATAGAAAGTTAGAAACATCGATGAGAGAGAAACATCGATCAGCTGCCTCCTGCACATCTCCCACTGGGGATGTGCCCGCAACCCAGGTACATGCCCTTGACCGGAATTGAACCTGGGACCTTTCAGTCCGCAGGCCGACGCTCTATCCACTGAGCCAAACCGGTTTCGGCGGTATTAAAACTCTTAAAGGGTTATTATATGAAGCTTCTTTGTATATGAATGATTTAAAATTAAATATTAAACTAAATTATTGCATTCTAAGCTATTGTCTTTTGAAAAAAGACAACAATCTAATTTTGGCTCTTTCTGATTGTCAAAATTCAAGTTTTGGACTTTTGTTACATCATTTTTCAAGTAAGGTGCATATGTTATTGATGGAAGTGGAGTCCTTGGGGTGTCGGGAGGAAAGGAATTTATTAAGGCTCCCACAGATGGATGGGGTTTTGTGGAAAGCTTTATTGATGATGCAAAATTAAGGGGTGTCCCCTCCAAGTTCCCATCTCTGTCCATCTTGCCATGGGAGAAGTCCAATCTTACCTTCAGCAGGGCCAGAATTAAGGCCACTGCTCAGAGTTTCTGTTCCATATTAAAGTCCAGTCCAGCATCTGGCTAGCTTAGCTTGATTTTCCAGCTGCAGTCCATTGCATGTGGGGTTCGCATGTCCAAATTGGGGAACATTTTTCCTGCCAAGGGCCATTTGTATATTTATATATATAATATCATTCTTGGACCTTACAAAATTATAAACTTAAAAATTAGCCTGCTATATTTGGTCAAACATTTAATTAACTCACCCCTAATGCCTTGGCAGGGCCAGACCAAATGATTTTTTTTAAGATCTTCTATGGCCGGTGGATGGATGTTCCCCACCCCTGGCTTAAGGCCACATGACAGGTAAGCACAGGTCATGGGGAAAGAGAGGGTAAGGACAAACTAGGGGATGAGAGAAGGGACTCTTTGTCTGGGGATTTTGCCATTCTAAGTTTTTGTGCGTTTGCAGTGGTTCCACCTTCCTAGCCAATGATATTTTCCCCCAGCTAGACTGACAGGTCAGCACCCCAACGTCATTGCACGTGTGCCCATCTCCCCCTTTGTTTGATCCATTTCCCCAGTGACCTTCAGGGAATGGACTAGTAGTTACCTGGGAAATGTGAAGCTGTTGTTTCCAGGTGAAGCTGCCCAGACGACCATACTATAATGTCTGCCCTCCTCTTTGCTCTCTTCCTATTATTCATATTAACAGCCAGTTAATTACAATGATAACAGGTGGACTTGTTGAACAAAGGTCATTTCCACTGGATCTGGGCAGGGTAGGATGCTGTGTTCTCATGCTTTATGGAATCTAGACAACATCCAGGTCATGGAGAGAGGGGAGGATTTAAGCAGTTACAAGCCATATATTTAAGCTCTTAGGTGGTGTGGGTTGCTCTTTTTACTTAATATTTCAGGGTCCAAATCATATTTATTATAATTTGGGGGGGGGCCAAGAGAAGAGTGTTTTATCAGTGTGCCACCTCAGGGGAAAGTATCAGTTTACAATACTAAGTACTGAGGTTCCTCCCCCTAATCCAGCCAACTACAGGTCCTTCTATGTCATCATAACTCTTCTCCTCTAATACACACACTATTGAATGCCCTGGTCTTTACCCTGTCATAATAAGACTTATGAAAGAAGGATAGTCCACATGACTTCTTATTAAGATAGAGACCAAGATATTTTGGGACCTAGTCTGGTATCAATATTGCTGGATGGCCAATGGGTGATGTTCTGGCCACATCAGAAGGGAAATTCTTATTGGACAAGCAGGAATGAATACATGCAGATTTCAGTTATTAATCATTATATTCTATCCCTTGATTAGAGACATGGATGCTGGTTTCAAAGTATAAAGTGGGCAGGGAGGCAGGGATTCAGCTGGGCAACAACATAGGTAAAATGAAGGACTCAAACACTGTTGGAGTTTTCTTGCCTTTAGTGTTAACTTCACTCTCACTAGTACCTGTTTGAAAAATCCTTAGGGAAAAACTGATTGGTTCACTTTAAGCCTGGACCAATGAACTATGGCCTGGGGATACAGTTATGTAGAAAAATGGTGGTCCTGTCCTTGGGTGAAGTAGGAAATTCCTATGATAAGGGACACTGCACAGATAGTTCCGTAAGTGTCCACTCACAAATATATTAGACAAGAGTGGGTGTAATTACAGATGTCATATTTTAACTGATTCAATTGAAATTTTAAATTTGGAAAATCTGACTGATTATTAGTTTCAATATTCTACCTCTTCTATTTCCTTATTTCTTTTAAATTTATTATTTCTGCCCTAGCTGGTCTGGCTCAGTGGATAGAGCATCAGCCTGCAGACTGAAGGGTCCCAGGTTCGATTCCAGTCAAGGGCACATGCCCAGGTTGCGGGCTCAATCCCCAGTGTGGGGTGTGCAGGAGGCAGCTGATCAGTGGATTCCCTCTCATCATTGATGTTTCTATCTCTCTCTCCCTCTCCCTTCTCCTCTGAAATCAATAAAAAAAATATATATTTTTTATTATTTCTTAGTATTACTTACTTTATTTTTTGACTAGAGGCCTGGTGCACGAATTTGTGCATGGGTGGGGTCTGGCTGGCCCTCCCCAATTGGGGCCGATTTGGGGCAGGGCCGGCCTGGGGGAGGGGCTACAGGTGGTTGGTGGGAGGGCCCCGGCCCTGATCACTGTGGGGGGAGCCTATCAGGGGTGGGGCTGGCCTGGGGGAGGGGCCACGGGCAGTTGCTCAGCCAGCCCTGCCCCCTGGTCAAACTCCTGGTTGAACTCCCAGTCAAACTCCCAATAGAGGGGACAATTTGCATATTAGCCTTTTATTATATAGGATTCCAGTTTGCATTCATCACTATTTTGTATTAGTTTCAGGTATACAGCACAGCAGTATATTTATTCTTCAATCTCATTGAAGCCTCCAGTATGGTGCTACAGAGGACCTCTTCTCTTCCAAGGTGCATCTGAAATATATAAGTATCATACAGTTGAGTCTTGCCCCATGTCATTCTGTCTACTATTTATATAATTTGGCTCTCTTTCTGACTAATATTTAGGTTCCCTCTTCTTCTGATTGGTCTGGGTCCAGTGGCTACAACATAGCCCCAGGACCCTAAACATCTCTTATGAGGTTTGCACCTTGGCCACAGAGGCAGTGCGTGGCTAATGTCCACTCCACAATCTCACTCTCTCATCTGCTCCTGATTTATTTTCTTCTCTACTCTCAGGGATCTCACCCTTTGTGCCAGTATCCAACATTCCCTGGGACTTGTTTTCTTCACTCACCACTTTGGGGACCTCAGCTTATTTTCTCCTCTTTGGTTCCCCAGGTTGGCACATATTGTTGGAAAAATTTTCCCTAGTACACAGTTATAAAATTGAGAATCTATGGTGTCAAACCTTTGTGGGCTTTTCCATGGCTTGGCAATCAGGTTCCTTCTCACTCAACCCACAGCAGTGACTGAAATGTTTAGCATATGTGTTCTAAGCTATATGTTACACAACTCCAGTCCCCTAGTGCAGAGTAGGCAGATAATAAAAATTACATAGAACCTATGAATAAATGAATTATTGACTGAAAAGATGAATCTTTCATGGAGAAAACAAGAATTGGAATGTAAATTGAAATATATGTATTGCTCTTGAGTTCTATTGGGCACCTAGATCCTTATAGTAAATATTCATTTCTGCACAAATTTTTAAAATATTCCAAAAAATAGGGAGTCCACCTAACCTCTAAGTATTTTAATGAGGAATAAATAATAACATCCCATCCTATAATTTTGGTAAGTAGAGTCTTAATTTCAATATTAATCTCGAAAACGCAAGATCAATCATTGGAGTTATGAATATTTATTTCACAAAATGGGATGGTAAAACCACAATGTGATCCTATATAATAAAAGGCTAATATGCAAATAGACTGAACAGCGGAAATGCCGAACAACTGAACAACCAGTCACTATGACATGTGCTGACCACCAGGTGGCACACATGGAACATGGCGGGAATTGGCCGCGGCAGGATGATGGAGCAGGTCAGCGGGGGCGCCAGACCAAGTCAGGGCACTGGTTGCTGTCATCCGGGCAAGCCTCTGGTGGTTACTGAAAATTCTTTGCTCCTGCATGCTGCTGTCCTTCTGGGCACTCGCACCCACTGCTGGCGCTAGAGCTGCCGCTCACACCTACTGCCATTTGCACCCCCTGCCAGCCCCAATCATCCCTCAGGGCTTCTCTACCTCCCCTTGCTCCTGAGGGGCTATTGGGGCTGGCAGCCACCTCTTGTACCTGCTGCCAGCAACGACCCCAGTCGCACCCACTGCTGGCACCCGGTGCCCGTCCTGATCACTTGGCACCATCAGCGGGTATGAGCGGCGGCTGCTGGCCCTGATTTCCCCTGATTGAGGGCTTCTCCACCTCCCCCTGCTCCTGAGGGCCGCTTGCACCTGCTGATGGTGCCAGCCCCACTCTCATCCGCTGCTGACACTGGCCCCAATTGCTCCGTGCTATCAGTGGGTGTGAATGGGGCTGGCATCGTGAGTGTGTGGGAGTGATGGCAGTGGGAGTGGGGCTGCTGGCAGACAGGGGACTTGGGGGCTGTGGCGGGAGGGGCCGGGTGGGGTCGAGGAGGATGGGCTGAGACCCGCCCCTGTGCCCACTGCAGCCTCCAGCACACAGTTCCTTTCAGGGTGCATGAATTTGTGCACTGGGCCCCTAGTTTGATATAATAAAAATGAAAACAAGGCTTGGAACATGTCATTCACCCGGTTAATAAATACATTAGATAGAGGGTATCTAAGTACAGTTATTTACCAGAAATCCTATCAACTACAACTTACCAAATGGTTCAGTAAGTTTATAATTGCTGGGGTTCCTGTCTCAGCATCAAGGAGGGTTCAGAAATCTGGAGAAGGGGCTGTGCATAGATGACATAGGAATCCAGAGACTAATAAAGAGTCCGGAGACGAAATATAATTTTGAAAGGCATTTGGGGGTCAGAGGAGCTTATCTAAAGGAGCTAAGTTCTAAGATCTTAAGTCTAAGGCCTTAGGTTCTCTCCTTGTCCCCAGGACCCCATGCTTTTTATTAGCACAGTTTGTCCTGAGGCAAGGCAGAGAAATACACTTCAAAGGGTCAGGGTTTGGTACAGAGTCCATTGTTAGAATGGGGGAATTAGCCTACAGCTGTTCAGGTGTTTGGCCAGTAGGAGGCAATAACATGTAGATTAAGATGCCCTTTAACTGTCTGGCAGCCACAAGCAATTTAATGTATCCTATTTAGGTTTGGGGAAATGCCTTTAGCCATTCCCAGATGCAGGTGACTACATGTGTGACTCAACCCTGTTGAGTCCCCAAGTCTCATCAACCTTTTGATGAAACTCTTGAAATTATGACATGCTGGAATTGGTTCCTGGTAATAATAGTTATAATCACTTGGATTAAGCTACTTGAACAATAAAAGAACTGTCATAAAGCTGACTTGGAGGTTATTTCAAAAAAGATAAGTTTGGGATGAACTGGTATTTATGTTTTAGAGGCAATCCTTTGTGAAAATTATAAAGGATCTTTGGAGTTAGGGGCTGGTATTATGTTAGTGAAATTAAAAAAATATATATGTAAAAGGAAAATAATATGAGGCATGTGTAACCAAATTCATTCACAATATAACTCTATCCTTGGGAATGAGAATGTGATAGGCTGCTTTGTGGAGCTTCTGTCCAATCCACTATGGCCTCTCTGAATGGCCCTGTCACCCACTCCCCCATCAGCTACTTTTTATACCATCCCATCCTTTGGCCACTGTTTATTGAGCCTTGTCTGTGTGGTCTCTAGGAGCAGCAAAGACCTCCAGGGAGCAGAATGAGGCACTACCCACAGACAACTGAAATGCCACATCACTTTCTTCAGGGCAGTTCCCTCCCTGCTTGTGGTACTTGGGTCTTTGCAGTAAAGTTTCCCTTTCTGCTTAAATCTAGTCAATATTCCATGCTGCTGAGTCTGAGGTGAGATATATTCATGTTTGGTTACTGGTATTGTAATTGTTTTAAGTTTCCTGGAAAACATTTGGCAATATGTATTAAGAATGTGAAAAATGTCTATATCTGTGTATCTAGTTGTACCTCTTCTAGGAGTGTATCATGTGTAATTTATCAGATTCATATACTTGAATGTTCATCACAGTGCAATTTATGATACTAAAAAAATCAGAAAACAAGCTAGAAGATCCAATTTGGGGACTAGCTAACTATATTAGGATATGTCAGTATTTTGTAATGTTATACAATTATTTAAATGTTTTAGAAAAAATATTTAATGTAGTGACAATCTACACTAATAAAAGAGAAAAATGGTAATTGGCGTACGACGATACCCTTTTCATTGGCTAATCAGAGCTATATGCAAATTAACTGCCAACTAAGATTGGCAGTTAACTGCCAACAAGATGGCAATTAATTTGCATATGTAGGCACAATGCAGGGAGGCGAAAGGGAAAGCAGGAAGAAGCCCCCTGCCACTGACAGTGATTGGCAACCCAGGGGGAAGCTAAGAGCTGGGGGGCAGGGCAAAGGTGGCCCTGGGGCCGCCTTTGCCCTGCCCCCCAGCCATGATTGGAGAATCAGGTGCCTTTTCCACCCTGGCCAGTGATAGCAGGAAGTAGGGGTGGAGCCAGCGATGGGAGCTGGGCACGGTCGAAGCTGGCAGTCGCAGGAGCTAGGGGCCCCTTGCCTGGGCCTAAAGCAGAGCCCACGATCGCGGGGCCGCTGCAGCTGTGGGTCCCCGCTGCCCAGGCCGAACGCCTCAGCCAGAGGCATCCTGCAGGGGCAGGGGCGGAGCCCGTGTGATCGCGGCGCCCCCCGCTGCCACTGCAGGTCCCCGATGCCCAGGCCAGACGCCTAGGCCAGAGGCATCAGGCCTGGGCTGGGGGCAGAACCAGTGGTGGGGGGAAATGAGGGTCCCCTGCCCAGGCCTGACGCCTCTGTCAGAGGCGTCAGGCCTGGGCAAGGGGCCGATCCTGCGATTGGAGGGTGATGGGGGTCAACGCCTGAGGGTTCCCAGTATGTGAGAGGGGGCAGGCTGGGCTGAGGGACACTCCCCCCCGCCCCACACCCAGTGCACGAATTTCGTGCACCGGGCCCCTAGTCTACTATGTTAGGACATTAAGTGCAAAATCTGTATACAAAATACTATACACATTATGACTCCAATATCATGATTTATATATGTATGTGTATATAATGAATACAAAAAAGTAAAAGAAAATGCACCCAAGGGTTAAAAATGGTAATTTTTGAGTGAAATATCTATACATGACTTATTTGTATGCTTGTCTATATCTTATAAATTTCCTACAGTGATCATGTATGTAATTAGGAAAATCCTATTATTGAAAATGTGTAAAATAATGTATTATTTTAGTGTTATAAGGAATGAGTTTTTTCTTTGTTACATAAAAAACTTTGGAAAGTTCAAAATGAAGTATTTATTCCATGCTGTTCAGTGGAATGAAATGTATTCCTTATCATTTCAATGACAGGATATAACATCCTATAACCAACAGTACTAATCCATCAGCTGTATCAAAATGTAAGTGGAAATATGTTTGTACTTATTCATAGTTGTTTTAAAAATAAATCAGCATTCCTTTTAAGAAATGAAGATGAAATACATTACAATAAAATTATTTTATTTTAATGTAAATATAAGTTTACCAGATTTTAATAAAGTAACAATTTAGAGATATAGATGTACGTATGCATATGTAGGGAGAATATATCCTTTTTAAAGCAGTAAGGCATACTTTATGATATAATATTTTTACCAGAAGTAAAATGTATATAATTCTCAGATATGAAATGAAAGTAATGACTAGAAAGACACTATGACCTGGGACAAGAGTTAACATCTTTACAAGTAGTTTAACTTTTATAAGTGACTTTAGTAACATCATTATACAAATAAGCCATTTAGCTGGCGTGTTTTGGCAGGGTGAATCAGTAAGACACTGGTTGAATTTCACAAGTTTCTAAAACTTTACAACCACTGCTTAGCAAGTCTTTGTAGTAAATGTGATGTGTGATAACAGGTACAAGTGAACCACAGTTGCTAATGGCTAAGCACAAAAGCTTTATTGCCCTTTGGACACTGGGGAGAGCAAGTTTGAGCTCTGATCTCCTGCTGCTCTTCTAAAAGTTTAACATATTCTAAACACCATTAAGTGGAAATAAAAAATAACAGAACAAGAGCAGATTGGGGAGATGGCATTTCCACCAGTAAAATGTTTCCAAATCAATGCAGTTATTCAGTTTCTGACATTGGCCTTTGAGCAGCCATCATCTATCTTATGCAAAATGTGACAAACATGGCTTTGCTTCATTTTGTTGCAAAGGAAACTTTTTGTTCAGAGCTTTAGAAAAGTCAATTCAGTCCACGTAATTCACTTTCTTCTTAAGTTTCTGAAAAGTAGCTAATGCTTATTTGGTAGAGACGTGCTGTAGAGGAATGCTTCTCTTGCTCCTTTTTCCACAAGATTACGTCACAGACAGGTTTCAAGTGTGTTACTCAACCTCAACACACAGGGCAGGCTTCTTGGTGGAGGAGTTTCCATGATCAGAGGGGCGGTAGGAAAGCATGCTCATTTTTGTGGATAGACTTGAGTGGGAGTTGGCCTTTGGGGGCATGTATTTCAGAAGCTGGAGAAAATATTTTTTAAATTTTTCCCCAAGAAAGCCATAGAAGAGAGGATTAAGGCAATTGTTAAAATAAGCTATGCAAATAGTGATGGGCATGGCGGTGTCGACAATATCTATGATTTTACAGTCATGTATGATGCCCAGATGAATCAGAACATCCAAGAAAGTGAATATTTGATGGGGAACCCACGAGAAGAAAAAGGAAAGCACAATTGCCATAATTATCTTGAAAATATCATCATTTCTTGGCTTGTTCTTCTGAATTTCATACGCCTTCTTTAGGGCTTTCCAAATAAGAGTATAACTTGTAAGAATGACCAGAAAAGGAAGCAAGAAACCCAGTATATTCTTGGTTAGGCCCAGCCCTACGGGGAGGGTTGAATTTTTGAATTCGTAATGGAAAGCACAAACTGTGATATTGGTGTTTTCAATGAAAAATGCATTTCGGTGGATTATAGTTGGCAAACTGGTCAAGGCAGCCAGCAGCCAAATAGTGATGCAAGTGACTTTGGCCACAAGCATTGTGCGCCGAAGGCGGGACTTCATTGGATGAACAATAGCCAGGTAGCGATCAATGCTTAGACATGTGAGTAGAAACACACTGGCATAAAGGTTGAAACTGATACTGGCTGAAGCGATCTTACATAGGTAATTGCCAAAGGGCCAACGGTATTCCATAGCAGTGTAGACGGCCCACAGTGGCAAAGTCAGTAAAAAGCATAAGTCAGCCAGTGCCAAATTCAAAAGAAAAACACTGGCCACAGTCTTCACTTTCATGTAAAAGTAAATGACAATCACCACCAAGCTGTTTCCAAATATTCCCACCACAAAGATGATGCTATATAAAGTAGGGATCATGACAAATATGTAATTGTGCCGTCCAGATTTGGGACAGTCATCTTGGATTCTTTTAATACCATCTTCAGTGGAAGAATTGAGGATCATTTTGACCTCCTGAGTTAATTAATCTCAGATACTAATGCCAAATGCTCCTGGAAAAAAATAAAAAGGGAAAGATAAAAATGGATTAACTTTCAGTTATAAATGAGTATTTTTAGTTATCAATCATAAGTACAGTAACTCAACTTTGGTTTTAGGGAAAAAAACCTAAATCATATTTTCTTGACAAAAACTGAACTAATAAAGTCTAGATTGAATATTCAAGTTAATTTTGAGAGCATATTGCTTTTCGGGGAAGTGATAATATCCTCTAGACCAGCGGTTCTCAACCTGTTTCACAGGGGTCACCTAAGAACATCGGAAAACACATATATAATTACATATTGTTTTTGTGATTAATCACTACGCTTTAATTATATTCAATTTGTAACAATGAAATTGGGGTCACCACAACATAAAGAACTGTATTAAAGGGTCGTGGCATTAGGAAGGTTGAGAACCACTGCTCTAGACAAATAGAAGTAGGGTTCTATGTGAATAAAATGATCTAGATGCTTTGTGTGTTGTTTTTTTTTCTAGAAGTAAATCCTAGCTTTCAAATTTATTTAAAAACAATCTGAATCTCAGAAAACACTACTGAATTAAATTAGTCATTCAGAAAGACTTGAGTTTTTCTTGAGGTAAGCAAGGCCAATTAATTTGTCTTTAATCTCAGAAGTGTGACATACCTGTACTTATTTTTTAAACAATTTATTTCATCTCATAATTTTTTCTTAGGTATAAAAGTAATCATCATCCCCCCTTGAATGGTCAGAAGAGCTGTCTCTAGGCTTAACAGGAATTGGTGATTGTGGAAATTGATGTAAGAGGGGAGAAGAGGGAGGGAGTAGTATTCTTCCCATTATTTTTCAGGCCACTACAGGCAGTACCCACATTCTTTAACTTCCAACTCAGTCTTGCATAGGTTCTGAATTTCCTAACTTTTGTATCTGCCAGCCATTTCTGAAATTAACTTTAAGATTAACCATCTGTATAACAAGGATGACAAATGACTAAATTAAATCAGGATTGTCAACATGCCTTTTGTGGGGGCTTGAGATAGTAGCAGTTTTTTAGGATTCTGGGAGGAATCAGATGCTCAGAAAAGGACTCTATAAAGACTTCTGCAAATATTTGCTCCAATATTTTATGAAATCAACAATTATGCTATCCATTCATGTGATTTAGAAAATCATTCTATTCAGACCTACATAAGAGTCCATCAGAAGACCCTTGGGAGAAAGGCTGATGATGCTGTGAGGGTAACATCACAGGAGGTGGCACAGGCATGCTCTGTGGAGAAGGTCAGCATTGGGCACAGGCAAGGTTGGCCAGGCAGAGCAGTGGTACTGGGTCAAGATCCTATTGCTACACCAGGAGCAGGTCCCTGGGTGAGCATGGCTACACAGTTCTCTTACCGCAAAGTGTGCTGGGCAAGATGAGGGACAGGAATGAGACATTACTAGTCTGCCCAGGATAGCTCTGTGTGCCATCCAGGAGAGCTGAACACTAAGGCAGTATGTATCTGGGTGCAAAGTGTTGTTGTAGAAAAGATGAGTGAAGATTTTAAGAGACAACACTGGGACGAAAGGGGTTCTTAAGTGGCTACTTTGTCTCTCCCATAGAGGCAGTTATTTTCCCTATCCAAGTTTCTGGTTCCATAACCTCATTAACTTCTCCTTTTCACTTAGCCTTATGCAATCTAAATCCCCCTTTTCCCTTTTCATTCATAAGGGCTTTGCATTCACAAACAGGCAAATGGTCACCTCCACTGTGGAGCCTTCCTAACTTTTCTGGGCAATTGGCTGTTCCATTTTGAGTGGCTCTGGTATTTTGGATGCAGGTTTTGACACTCCATGATGATGATCTGTTAATAATGTCTTCTCCACTGGTTTGTCAAGGGTAGGGCCTACCAGCGTAGGCCCTGGCACATTCCAGGAGGCATGTGCTAAATGTTTGATGAAGAAGAGAGTGAGTGCACAAATTAGTGAATGAATAGCATATAACCTAAAAGATAATAGTATAGAGTACTGAGACTAATTTCTATGGGGCTAATGAAATCAATTTACATTCTGCTTCCCAAAGAATCTCATAGAAAATATTCAAAGACGACCTGGGCTTTACCTTGGATGAGAAACCTAATCTAAAACCAAACCCAAACCAAACCAAACCAAAACACACACACAACAACAATAACAAAAAGCCCTTAGAACTTTTAGAAATCTATAGTTTACCAAACAAAAGATGAAAAGAAAGAATAATTTCAAAGAAACTAGGGCCAGGCTCTCAGGGAGGTAGGACCCATTTCCTCCTCACCCAGAAGTATTTCCTTACACTTTGCTGATTTTCAGTTCATTTTATTATAATTATTAAAATTATACCAAATTAGAAATATAAATTCATTTTAGTAAACAAATATTCTCTATTAAACATTAAATGCTACATTAAAGGTTCATGTGCTAGCAATCATTTATTCTTAATGTGGATTAATTTACTTATTTGCTTTCCTAACATCTAGTTGAGATTAGTTGGATTTTGCCTAGGAAAACATTGGAAATGTCAAGGTTAAAGAATCTCAAAGATTAAAAGCAGCTTGGGTGAACTCTATAACTGAAATCAGGGTAGGGGTAATTATTTGCTTCAGCTTGGGCACAAAAGATAGGAAGAAATAAACTTGATGCCCTGAGCTTGGGTGCCCTGAGCTTGGGTGCTCTCCTCTTTCTTTTTTCCTCTCTTGGCCCTACTTTGAGGGCACACAACTCAGGCTGAGTTCATTAATTCTGTGTCTAGAGTGAGTGGAATTTTATTGACTAGGCTGGAACTGTAACCATCCTATATAATAAAAGGCTAATATGCAAATCAACCAAACAATGAAACGACCAGTTGCTATGATCCGCACTGACCACCAGGGGGCAGACACTCAATGCAGGAGCTGCTCCCTGGTGGTCAGTGTGCTCAGCCAGAAGCTGAGCTCATGGCTGGCAAGTGCAGTGCTGGTGGTGGGAGCCTCTCCTGCCTCTGTGGCAGTGCTAAGGATGTCCAACTGATAGCTTAGGTCCACTCCCTGTGGGCTCCCGGACTGGGAGAGGGCACAGGCCAGGCTGAGGTACCTCCCTCCTCCAAGTGCATGGATTTCATGCACCAGGCCTCTAGTCACTTATAAAAGAATTTCCCTGGGAAAAAGTTTGTGTTTGAGTGGAATAATTTATAAACATAGCTTTGGACCCCAGTCTGAGGTCAGCTTCTCCTTCAGTTCTCATCAATCCAGATGGACTGATATTTAATATGTGAATGGCTGTTCTGAGCAGTGAGGGGAGCATCCCTGGAGATTTTGATGAGGATTTTTAATTTTAATGAGTTTTTACTTGAGAAACTCTGGACATAGCATTGAACATATTAATTAGAAGAGAAGTTTACATAAATGTGACTTTACTCACCCAGCACATAATAGGTGTTCAGTGAATATAAGATGATGAATGAATAACTGCCCACTGAAGTTTACATAAATGTTTATATAAGTAATGACCAGGCTTCCTACTTAGTAAGGAAACAAGTTGCCTTATACTTAGGGGTGGAGGAAAGAGGAGATGAATTTTGAGTGATGGAAACAGCAGAGGGAAATAGCAGGAAGAAAGGCAGAGAAGCAGAAAATGCATATAGTGCTTTCAGTGGGCAGTTATTCATTCATCATCTTATATTCACTGAACACCTACTATGTGCTGGGTGAATAAAGTCACATTCTCCATCATTTGAGTCTAGCTGGATGCATAGGAGCCTTAAACACAGAATTATCCAATGTGTTGAATATTTAACCATATGAGGCTTATGGAATGCTCTGTATTTACTATTGACCCAACCTGGTGGTGGGGGCCAGGGGTGTGGTGAGGGATGCTTCCCACAGAAGATGGTACTTGGACTTCAGAGGATGTATGGCAAACAGAGTGGTTAGAACTTAAAGGCAACCAGCTGGCCAGCCAAGGTGGAGTAGAGAGTGTGCCATCATTTTAACTTTTCCCTTCTTAAAAATGCCTGCAGCAGCATCTATGGGAAATAGCTCTTGCAATTTAAAGATATTGCACAGTCCTCTGGGCAAGGGTTTGGGGTGTGATGTGCACTGGATGGGAAGGTGACATAGGCCCTACTCATCTAAGAAACAAGAAAAATCATTCTCTGGTCTGCACAGTTTTTTGTTTGTTTTTGTGGTTGTTGCAGTGGTTGTATTTTTAGCATAATCATTTGTAGTGATTGCCCATTTCTTTTTTTCTTCCTTCTTTGAACTGTTGGCCCCCTCCACCCATTTCTCCCACTGATTGGCTTCCCTAGCTGAAGGCTCTCAGGAAAGAGGCTAAAATGGAAGTCATGATTGGAAGCCATCTTAGGTTGATGCTAATGGTGGGGAAAAGTGGCTTCTTTTCTCTTTGAAGCTGAAAGGATGCTGTGTTGGTGAGCTGAGGGAGAGAGATGTGTTCTACTAGGAAACAAATTTGTGAGTCCTAGAAAACAGCTACATTTTGTTCATCCTGTTTCTTCTCCCAGTCTGGGATAGGCAAGTAGGGTACTAATAAAAACACAGGAGGGTCCACTTCTTCCTCTTTTGGGTCTCACCATAGCTTTTACCCATTTTCTCTTGAAGGAAAGAAGATAGGATTTGGAGGCAAAGTACTTGTAATGGAATCTTCCTTTGTCACTTACAAATGTCACCCCATATATCTCTGAACATGAGTCTCATTTTCCTCATCTATAAGAAATAGGAACAGTGATCCCAATGCACATGATGGTTGCAGGGATTAAATGAGGTAATATGAAAGCACTGGGCATATCTTTTAAATAGTGTTTAATAAATGTGTTTTATTGGAATTGTTGCTGTTATTTTTTGAATGCAAGACAAATGCTGATTCAGCTATGGGTCAAGAAAGCATGAGCGATTTTTAAAAAGGGGGTTTGTTATTTATAAACTCTTTCTCTTGCCATTAAAAGGCTAAAAATACAAAGCTGTTGTTCTTTCAAAGTATGAGTAAAAAATAATCATAAGCAGCTGAATAAATTTGCAATGAGTCAGGTGGGAACTTTCAGTCTGCTGCAAACACAAGGTTGGCTCACCGTGGCCACACCACCCACTGCTTGCTTTTGGAGGAGTTACCTGGAATTTCTTGACAGCTTCTCTGGCTTTTAAAAACAAGCATAAGGAAGGAGACATAAAAAAAATTCTAAGAATATTTCCTCAAGACTTTTGATTAGAATATCAATACCTTCTTCAGCTTTTAGGCAAGCCAAAAACCAATCTAATTAAATTGTTCATTACAAGCTCCTTTTTTTTAAATGAGGTTGCAATCTAAAGAAAAAAAATACCCATAGTTTTCTATGATAATAAGGAGAAAACTAAAAGACAAAGTAATTATATTTTGGAATAATCTTCTATCAAAGTATCTTTCTTAAATTCAAAAAGAATAGGGGAGTGTTTGGAAGTCATTTGCTTATAGTGCTAGAAAGCTCAATAAACCATCCCATTCAATTCATTCTCTTTATTGCTCTTGTTTTATAATTCAGACTTTAGAAAGCAACTGCTTCTGCTCCTGTGTTCCCAGTCCTCCCCCCCCCCCCAATCCCCGCCGCCACCCCCCCCCTCAACCCCCGCCCTGCCTGCCCCAAGTAATGAATGAGGCATTCTACAGGCAACAATTGCTAGCCACTATCTATTTGTGAATTGATTAAATCATAAAAGTTAACACTAAAATTTTTAGGGTTTCTACTCCCTACCCCCCAAATATACTTGGTCTTATTTTTAAACCTTCTGTTCTTATTTTATGAGGTCTATTTCTATCCTGATTTCCTTAAACATTTTGAACATTTGTATGTTAGGAGGCCCTATCCAATTGCTTTATTATTTGTGGTTTCTTCAGGGACAAATTCTATTTGTTTTATCTGTGGAGGCCTTTCTTTTTCAACAAATGAAAATGGTGGCACCTATGGACTCTCTCAGTCAACGGCAGCTGCTCTATCCACCTTCGAAGCCATTCTAGTTTGCTTCTTTGAAACCAAATAAGCAGCAGAAACCACTCATCTCATTTCAATTTCAATTTTAAGGGGTATGAGGAAAGCTATTGGGCAGAAAAGGAAGCACTAATTTATATTATAACATTTATATGCATTTTGAGTTTTATGTTAGAGATTATAGACCACATGGCAATTTATTTCAGATTAAAGTTTTTAATATTACATAAATCACATAATAAATTTTAAATGAAGCTAGAAGAATTAAGTATTCAATATATTTTATGTGTTTCCCCAAACTGCCCAATGTCCTGATTGCAGTAGGTCTTGAATGATAGTACACTAAGTAGTCCTGCATAGTATGTAAGGAGACCAGTTCTGATTTTGGCTTTCCCACTCCTTAGCTAGGTGAACTTGACCAGTCCCTAAGCTTCTCGAGACCTGTGCGTCCTCAAGGAGCTCGTACACGCTTAAAGAAATCTCTCAGCACTGAGATTTCATTATCTTTCTTTTGAATAGGAATACATCTTTTGAAGACAAGGGTAATAGTGGTGTGACAAGTAGAAATGACCTGATAAGTCATTAAATCAGCCAATTATCTGTCTATTATCTATATAAATATTAATGCCACAATGATTTGATAATTAAATATAAGAAATATTTTTATTAAAAATGAAATGAAAATAATTTTACTTTTTAATGAACTCCACATAAGTTAATTATATTATAGTGATGGTGTTCTCCCCCACCCCCATTTAAAAATTTAACTTTACTCAAATGAATGTTTTCCTGGCACAGCATTTGTATAGTTACTGTGACCCTTAGTTGATGAGGTCAAGGTTATAGGTTTGGACTCTATCTAGATTAGCTGGTTTCACTCCATTTATGGGAAAAGACTGTGAGTCTTTTGGGTATCCCCTTTGTTATTCATTGGTAATACTAAGTGACAGAGTAAAGGCAGATTGGTTCATGACTGTACATCAAAATGAAAAGCATACACTGCAATCTACACTAATAAAAGAGAAACATGCAAATTGGTGTCACTCTGGTACGCCCACCAGCCAATCAGGGTGACTATGCAAATTAACCCAACAAAGATGGCGGTTAATTTGCATACACAGGTGTGGAGTGAAGACTGAAGACTGGATACTGCAGAGGCTTGCCTTCTCCGGCCAGAGGGGAGAACCCAAGCCTCGTTGCAGCCGGAGGGGAAAAGCCTAGCCTCGAGACCTGGCTTCTCCACTGCGGCTGGACCAAAGGCCTAGGCCCCGGGTGCTGGAGAAAAACCGGTGCTGGCAGACAGGGGAAGGAAGGCCTATTGTGTGAATCTTTGTGCAAAGGGCTTCTATTTAGACACTAAGATGACATCATTGTATGAAAAAGGTGGCACAATATGTTATTGTTAAAATAACTCCTACAATATGAACCTATTCTCAGATTCTTTGTAGGGAAAATAAACTTTTTAAAGTTCAGCAATCAGTTAAGGTGGTTCAGTTGCCCAGATAAAACATAGACATGAAGGTAGAGAATTATAAAAGAACTACTGGCCCAGTGCACAAAAATTTGTGCTCTCAGGGGGGAAGGGGGAGTCCCTCAGCCTGGCCTGTGCCCTCTCCCAATCTGGGACCCCTCGGGAGATAATGACCTGCTGGCTTAGGCCCGCTCCCGGGTGGCAGAGGGCAGGCCCAATCCCTAGGTGCAGCCCCTGGTCGGGCTCAGAGCAGGGTCGATTGGGGAGTTGGGGCACTGCCCCCTGTCATGCACAGAGCAGGGCGGATTGGGAGGTTGTGATGCCACCCTCAGTCACGCTCAGGGTAGGGCCGATTGGGGGGTTGGGGCACTGCCCCCTGTCACACTCAAGGCAGGGTCAATGGGGAGGTTGCGGCACCACCCCCTGTCACGCACAGAGCAGGGTCAATCAGGGGGTTGGGGCGCTGCCCCCTGTCATGCACAGAGCAGGGCCCATCAGGGGGGTTGGGGCTCTGTACCCTGTCACGCACAGAGCAGGGCCAATCAGGGGGTTGGGGCGCTGCCCCCTGTCATGCACAGAGCAGGGCCCATCAGGGGGGTTGGGGCTCTGTACCCTGTCACGCACAGAGCAGGGTCAATCAGGGGGTTGGGGAGCTCCACCCTGTCATGCACAAAGCAGGGCCCATCAGGGGGGTTGGGCGCTGCCCCCTGTCACACTGATCCTGGTGCCAGCAGGCCTCGTGGGTCCACTGATCCCGGTGCTGGGAGGCATATTACCCTTTTACTATATAGGATAGAGGCCTGGTGCACGGGTGGGTGCCGGCTGGTTTACCCTGAAGGGTGTCCTGGATCAGGGTGGGGGTCCCCACTGGGGTGCCTGGCCAGCCTGGCTGAGGGGATGATGGCTGTTTGCAGCTGGTCACACCCCCTTCAGGGTGGGGGTCCCCACTGGGGTGCCTGGCCAGTCTGGGTGGGGGGCTGAGGGCTGTTTTCAGGCTGGCGGGTGACTGAAGCTCCCAACCACTCCTTTTTTTCTTTTTCTTTTTTATTCTGGGCCAGCTTTAGCTCTGGCTCTGGCTCTTAGGCCTCGCTGCTGAAAGCAGGTATCTGGTTTGTTTGGGTTCTATAATCGAAACACAGTATCAACTCCAGCTCTGAGATCCCGGCTGGCTGAAAGCAGGTTTCTGGGGTTTTGTTTAGCTTCTATATTTGTTACAATGTTTCAAACTGCAAGCTCAGAGGCCGGCAAGGCTGGCGGGGAACGTTAGAGTCCTCCGTCACTGAAGCAAGCAAGTCTCATGTTCACTTCCAGCTGCCTGGCTGCCGGCTGCCATCTTGGCTGGCAGTTAATTTGCATATCTTGCTGATTAGCCAATGGGAAGGGTAGTGGTCGTACACTAATTACCATGTTTCTCTTTTATTAGATAGGATGTTATAATAATCTTATTTAGAATACTATTTTGAATTATTATATTAAGTTAATGTTCTGAAGAGCTAAATGGACTTTTGTTCTAAGAAAATGAATTCTGTAAGGGTAATTTTATTTGATTTATTTATAATTACATTTTTTTCATATAGTTTTGTACATATTACATTCTTTGCTTTTTTATTTTTTATACTAAAGTGCTGTAAACACTGAGAAACAGCAGAACAGCCAGATAGAGAATGCACTGGACTAGTGTCCTGTTGAAATGTCTGCTCATTCTAACCAGTGCACATCATGTGCAGGTAACTTGATCTCTTATTTTGATATCCTTTAAATATTAAGAAAAATGTTTAGAATGAGAATAACAACACTTGTTCTCACCTCTATTTCATAGAATGTTAAAGGTAAAAAAGTGAGGTCTTTGAAAAACATAAAAGTACTGAAAATACATTCTTTCTACAATGCAAGAGTAAATAAAATGAATTTAATGAGAGAAAATTCAGAACTTCAAATGACTAATAAAATTTTTTCACTCAAAAATTCAGATAAAAAATTGGGTTGATACAACTGACATATAAGTATTACATTAGTTTCAGGTGCACAACATAATAATTTGATATTCATATATATTGTGAAGTGACCACAATAAGTCTAGTTAACATCCATCACATACACAGATTTTTTCTTATGTTGAAAACTTTTAAGATCTACTTTCTTAGCAATACTCAAATATATAATACAGTATTATTAACTATAGTCACCATGCTGTACATCACCCAGCACTTATTTATTTTATAACTGGAAGCTTGTATCTTTTGATTCTCCTTTATACCTTTTTATTCCTTTTGTATCTTTTGACTCATCCATTTTGCTTGTTACCCGTGCCCCCTGCCTCCCCTCTAGTGACCACCAATCTGTTCTCTGTATTTATGAACAGTAGACATATTTTCATTTTTATAATCTATTGCTTTTATTTCAGAATAATGAGGCACTTGATTAATGTCAAAAGAAAGGTAAAACTGTAGATATTGTATAGCTTCTACATTTAATATTTATGACAGCAATTGTTTGTGTACAAAGTGGGGCCCTCAGGCTAAATCTGGCCAACAGACATATTTTCTTTAAAACAAAAATTTATATAGTTTTATTGGTTACAGAGAGAAAGAGAGAGGGAGAGAGAGGTAGAAACATCCATGATGAGAGAATCACTGATCAGCACACCCAGGCATGTGACCTGACCAGGAATTAAACTGTGACCTCCTGGTTCATAGGTTGACACTCAACAACTGAGTCACAGTGGTTGGGCCAGATATATTTTCTTTGGCCCAAATGCATTTAGAGCTTTGGAATTTTAATCCTCTATAGATCACTACTCCTCACCACTCTATGTTTCCCAATGCTTTAGGTAAGTGCTTTTTAGAAAAAATCTAATGTAAGGCACATGTAATTTAAATTTCCCTTGTAGCTACATTAAAAGTTAAAAAGAAACAGGTGAAATTAATTTGAATAATATATTTTATTTAACCCTATATTTCAATATGTAGTCAATATAAGATTATTGATATTTTCCATTCTTTTTTTTAATACCAAATCTTCAAAACGCAGAGTATAACCTGTGTTTCCAGCATATCTCAGTTGAAACTAGCCACACTTCAAGTGCCCACCCACCACTTGGGGCCACCTCATTGGACATGCAACATTAGGTGCTTGAGTCACATACCCAGCCCTTCTAGCAACAGGAGCATTACCATCACCTGGGAATTCCTTAGGAACACAAGTCTCAGGCCCCATCCCAGACCCACTAAATCAGAGACCCTGTGGGTGGGGTACAGCAATCTGTGGTGCTAGAAGTGGAACAGCTAAAAAGTACCAGAAAGAGATGGAAGGCTCAGAGAGGGAGGCTGACAGGCACTGCTCATAAGCAACTTGGACAGGACCATTTTGCCAGCTCTAACCATTCTCTTGAATGCCTATATAATTTTAAAACATTAAATTATGTAAATGATATTACACCACTGATTGTAACAAAGACTCTAGACCAGCTGTGGGCAAACTACGGCCTGCGGGCCGGATCCGGCCTGTTTGAAATGAATAAAACTAAAAAAATAAAAGACCGTACCCTTTTATGTAATGATGTTTACTTTGAATTTATATTAGTTCACACAAACACTCCATCCATGCTTTTCTTCTGGCCCTCCGGTCCAGTTTTTAAGAATCCATTGTGGCCCTCGAGTCAAAAAGTTTGCCCACCCCTGCTCTAGACCATTCTATTTCCTATTTATTAGCACTCCATTTTCTTGTGTTTTCTAATTAAACAGCCTATGATAAGAGGCATGGATGCCAGGTATAGTAAAAGGTAAACAACACTTTGCCAACTGAAAAAATACGATGAAATACTGGTGACTGCTGTTTCTTGTGAAAATTTCATTAGCAATAAATGAGTTACCAGATGTCACACATCAAATTTGAAATTAAAATATATTCCCAGTATTTATGTGCAGTTTGAGCAGGAGGGAAAAATGTACTGTTTCCAAGAGAGCTATATGAGATAATGTAACACTTCTGTCCTTGACTGTTGTTTCTGCTCTAAATGTAAAATAAAATGTACCCCTTGATTTGGAAAGTGGAAATAGAGCCTTTTGCAAGGGCTACTGAGTGAAATAGCACATTACTCATACAGTAGCAACTCTGTAACGGCAAGGAGAATATTTTTGAACATTCTGTGCCACATCAAGACCACTATCTCCTCTTGTTTTTAACTTTGCTATAGTAATTTCTCCTCTTCACACCTTCACTTTCAGCAAGCAATTTCTACTTGTATTACCCACAAAAAACACTGTTCTATCAGCAACTGTGGATGTCAAATCCACTCTTCCTGAACTTGCTGTAACAAACCTGGTAGTGCTTCATCTCCCCATGAGATATGAAACTCTCCTTATATTGTTCTAGCTAGCTAGCTGAGCTGACTGTCCTTGTCCTCAGCCACATGCCTCAGCAACATGGTTAGAAGGGAATCCACAGTAGGAAATAGGACAGCACAAGTTCATGTGAGCTAGCAGAAGTTTCAAATAACAAGCTGGTGTGATAGAAATATCTAGCATCCTCTAGTTTTTATGAACAAATAGTTTTGGCTGATGAAGGCTCATGTTCCTTTGCAATTTCAAAATCTCCAGTTACTTAGTTCCAGCTGGAAACCATGGCTGTTAGAAACTTAATTTATTTCTTGTCAATTAATTTTATTCTTAGGTGAAGCTTATAAGTAAAATTAAGAGGGTGAAAGTGAATTGTTAGTATCAAGCTTCCTCTTGGAGAAATATTTTCATTGAATTTCTTTACACACAGAAATCCCCAAAGCACTTAGAAGTTTATTTCTGGATCATTAACAACTCATGGGGGTTTGAGGGGAATGGTGTTTCAGGAGCTACTACCCTTTGTCTTAAAGGAAAAGGCACCTTGAAATGATTATCAATGTCAATGTGGGAAATGCCAACTTAAAATTTTCAGCCACTTAACTTCAGCACAAAGTGACAAGTGTTCAAATAAGCTTATTTAATGTGCAATTGTTTTATACTCCTCTTTTTATGGTATCTGATGCACAAAGAGGACTTAAAATAATGGCTCTATATTAACATTAGTAACGTTTATGATTTATGATTGATTGAATGCTCACTATGTGCCAAGTATTGTGATAATTACTTTTATTTCTATAAGAGCTCAAGAAATATGGACAGACTGTGTCTCCCCACAACCCATAGGTTGAACCCTTAATCCCAAAGGTGACTATATTTGTCAATAGGGCCTTTAAAGAGGTAATTAAGGTTAAATGAGGTCATATGATTGGAATCCTAATCCAATATGATGGGTGGAAAGCCCCATGAATGTGCTTGCAGTATGAAGAAAAGCCAAAGGAGCACAGGGAGAAGGGGACCATCTGCAAAGTGAGGGAAAGAGGTTTCACAGAAACCAACCCTGCCAGCACCTGAACTTCTACCATGCAGAACTGTGAAAAAATTAATGTCTGTTGTTTAAGCCACCCAGTTCCAGTCTCCGATATTTTGTTATGGCAGTCCAAGCAAACTAACATGAGGCCTGTGAGGGAAGGCCTCATTATTTCCATTCTTCAGATGAGGAAAAAGGTTTAGAGAGCAGGTCCTTACGTTTCTCACATTCTAAAGTTTCCAGGCTCAGTAATTTGTTTGTTTGTTTGTTTATTTATTTATTATTATTTTTTATTGATTTCAGAGAGGAAGAGAGAGGGAGAGAACGATAGAAACATCAATGATAAGAGAGAATCATTGATTAGCTGCCTCCTGCACACCCCCTACTGGGAATCGAGCCCACAACCTGGGCATGTGCCCTTGACTGGAATTGAACCCAGGACCCTTCAGTCCTCAGACTGATGCTTCTATCCATTGAGCTAAACCATCTAGGGCTCAGAAGTAGTTCAATGCTTCTCAATTGGAGGTAAATTTGCTCTTTAGGGGTATTTGGCAATGTTTGGAAACATTTATGGTTCTCACAATAGGCAGGGGTAGGAAATTGTTGCTGGCATCTAGTGGGCAGACAGCAGGGATACTGCAAATCAACCTAGAAAGCACAGGACAGGACCCTGTAACTAGGAATTATCTGGCCTAAGATGGCAGCAGTGCTATTGTTGAGAAACCTAGGTCTAGTTCCTACTTTTTTTTTTCAAACTTTGATAATCTGTAATTCTTATCTTTTATGGAATAAGTTAACTCTATATTTTATTGGTGATGTTTGTTTCATGTATCATATTCATATCTTCCCAGGGAAACTATAGATCCTTCAAAGGATAAAATCCTGTTAGGTAACCTCCAAATACCCAAGGTCATGTTGAATACTTAGAAGGAATTCTGAAATTGATCTGTTGTGTCAAATCATTCTAGAAATTACCCTCTTTGGCCATTTCCCAGAGCTCCGGCATTCTGCACAAGTACACTGGAAGGGAACATTGGAGCTTACAAGGTAAGGTCTTCAAGAAATTTGATGCTTATAGTGGCCTCAAGGCTGCCTCTGGAGGGTGGAAGCCACCCAATCTAAAGTCAAACCCTGCCCTCTGGTGGCATCAATGCCAAGGATACTGCCAACTGGGAATCTGACTGAGGGCCAGAGGGATTCAGTCTGTAATTAGGTTCTAAACTGACTGCAATATTTGAATGTAAATTCAACTTTGCATTCATTCATCTTAGGCCCTTTTTCTCTGTGGGACAACATATTAAATGTAACCTGTCATCAAGGCTCTCGTTAGAATTAAGCTAAGTAGAGAAAAGTCAGAGACAAAGAGGATAAACATGAGTAGTTACAAATGATAATTTCTGCAAGTTTGGCAACCAGAGTTTCAGTTACTTGGTTTGAGTCTGTGCCTTACCTCCTCTACCCAGCTGCTTTACTGATCCATAAAGACATTGAATAGTTGTTTTTGTAGCCAAAGGAGAGCATTTGTGGAAAAGGGCCTCTAGAGGATCAATTAATAGATTCTGTGGCCAACATTTGAGTTGTTCATTGGTTCCTATAGTATTTTCCCTACAACTTTCTTATAGAGTGGTTCTAGAAGAAAACACTATTGTGTTTGAAATACCACTAAATCTGAGGAAATTATCCTTTCCTCTTTTTCCGTTAAGAACTCTCTTCTCTTACTAGGAAAATACCACTGTACTTATTATCACAGAGTGCAGCCTTTTCTGTATACTGATGCCAAGTGAGTAACATTTTAGTGAGGCATTGAAGTCATGATATGCAACTCCACTGAAGACAAACAAGGTCATCTAGAAGGTCTTTTCATTGAGGACATCAGAACTTTCAAAAGATACAGGTAGCCTTTCCTGGATAATTGGGATAAAACAGAAATAAAGAAAAAAGTCAATAAAGTAGAAAAATAAGCCATCAGATGGAAGCACTCAGAATTAAGATTGAAATATATGGTGAATCTTTAAAGTGGGTGAAAGAATGTCAAATCTTTTCTTTTTCTTTAGATTTATTTATTTATTTATTTTTTTGAGAGAGAGAGAGAGACAGGGAAGGGGAGAGAGAGAAAAACATCTGTGGGTTGCCTCCCACACATATCTCTACTGGGGATCAAACCCCAAACCCCCAATCAGGAATAAAACCAGTGACCTTTCAGTATACAGAATGATGCTCAAACAACTGAGCCACACTGGCCAAGACCTAATGTCAAATCTTAATATATAAAACCAGAAACAATGAGTAAGAAAGCAACATAATTTAATAAGTCAAGAGTAGAAGTCAGTTGATCACAGGATATATCAGGGGGAAAAATAACTTAGAACAAACACTAGTCTAGAACTTGGGGTGGGTTTTTAATTTTTTTTTTTTTGTCTCTCTAGAAATTGAGATCTTAGGCAAATCGTTAAACCTTCCCTGAACTCTGATCTGACAAATAAGAATGAAACTCTATGGCTTCTACCTTGCCCTTGGAAGAATGTTGCAAGATTATATGTTTAAAGTAATTTTCTTAAAAGACAGTATATTATACCCATTTAATATAGACTAGATATAATAAAAAATAAGTTTAATACATGGCTGAAGTGGAAAGCTAATCTATATGTCAAGAAGTATATATTGAGCACTGATAATCTTAAAGGAAACATTAATCAATGTTAGAAAAGTCCATTGGCAGGCAGGCATTATAGAAAATGTCCATAAGCTTTGAAATTACAAAGATCAGTTTAGGTTATGGTTCCACCTCTGAGTAATCTTGTAACTGGCTAATTTATTCACCATCTTTGAGCATTAGTCTCCTCATCCTTAAAGTGGACTGAAAACTTACTGTATACTCTTAACATGAGGGTTAAATAAAACAAGGGGGGGAAAGATCGCCATATATTAAACACTCAATAAATCTAATA
The DNA here is from genome assembly GCF_963259705.1 of Myotis daubentonii. Taxonomy (NCBI): domain Eukaryota; kingdom Metazoa; phylum Chordata; class Mammalia; order Chiroptera; family Vespertilionidae; genus Myotis; species Myotis daubentonii. The sequence goes on from NC_081842.1 coordinate 108,025,846, forward strand.
TCTAATATTATTTTTATTTATTATTATTGTCATTATACATATTCTTAATATATATTCATATGTCCCCAGACAAATACTAATTACCCCATAATTTTACTTCATATATGTGTTATTGTCACATTATTATGCATGGCCAAAAAACAAAGTGGAATGACAAGAGCCCTTCAGTATGGTGTTCTAATGTGTTATTAAAGCAATGTAAAAAGGATCCATAAAGCAATGTAAAAAGGATCCATACAGGATGCACTTTTAAGAAGTGAAAGTATGAACATCTAAAGCACAGATAATTTGAAGATAAAGTTGGGGGAGGAAAATATATCATACTATAGGCCTTTGATACCTCAATAATTAAATGACAAAAATTTCCTTCAAAATTCAGGATTCAGGGAAAAAATTTCTTTGCCAACAGTTCCCCTAGTATTCCAATAACTCTCTTCCTTGAATTATCTGAGTTAAGATGTGGTAATTGTTGTTCTTTAATATGATTTCATGAGATTCACTTTGTAATAATTATATAATACTGTATTGTTTAAGATAATAACATTTTTGGTATCACTTTATTAATATATAAAATAATAGAAAAACAAAAAATTAGGCTAAATATTTTGTGCTCAGAATAGAGCAAACAGATTTGTGAAGTTCATTAGAACTTTGTGAGAATCCAATATAATAAAAGAGAAACTTGCAAATTAACTGTCCTGCCACTATGCTCAAGCCACACCCACAAGCCAATCAGGAGGGAGTATGCAAATTAACCCAACTAAGATGGTAGCGGCCACAGAGCTGGAGCAAGCAGGAGGCTTGGGTTGCCCCTGATGATGGAGGAAGGCAAGCTTCCTGCCTGCTCTGGCCAGCCCTAGGCTCTGCTCAAGGCTACAAAATTTCAATTATAGAAGATAAATAAATCCCAGAAAAAAAAGGAGAGGCTGGGAGCTTGGGTTGCCAGGGGGCATGGCCAGTCTGAAAATGGCCCTCAGCCCCTCACCCAGGTTGGCCACATCCCCATGGGGTGAGGGCCCCCGCTGGGGGGCTTGGCCAGCCTGCAAACAGCCATCGGCCCCTCACCCAGGCAGGCCAGGCACCCCAGTGGGATCCCCCCACCCTGAAGGGGCTGTGGCCAGCCTGAAAACAGCCAGCAGCCCCTTACCCAGGCTGGCCAAGGACCCCAGCAGGACCCCCACCCTGATCCAGGACACCCTTCAGGGCAAACCAGCTGGCCCCAACCTGTGCACCAGGCCTCTATCCTTTATAATGAAAGGGTAATATGCAAATTGACCCTAACAGCAGAACGACTGGGAATGACTGGTCACTATGATACACACTGACCACCAGGGGGCAGATGCTCAATGCAGGAGGGGTCAGTGTGCTCCCACAGGGGGAGCTCTGCTCAGCCACAAGCCAGGCTGATGGCTGCCAGCACAGTGGTGGTGGCAGGAGCCTCTCCCACCTCCTCAGCAGCACTAAGGACAGAGGTCCTCAAACTACGGCCCACGGGCCACATGCAAATAAAAATATTGTATTTGTTACTGTTTTGTTTTTTTATTTCAAACTAAGATATGTGCAGTGTGCATAGGAATTTGTTCATAGTTTTTTTTAAACTATAGTCCGGCCTTCCAACGGTCTGAGGGACAGTGAACTGGCCCCCTGTTTAAAAAGCTTGAGGACCCCTGGCTAAGGATGTCCGATTGCAGCTTAGGCCTGCTCCCCGCTGGCAAGTGGACATCCCCCAAGGGCTACCGGGCTGCCAGAGGGATGTCTGACTGCCAGCTTAGGCCTGATCCCCTGGGGAGTGGGCCTAAGACAGCAGGTGGACATTCCCCGAGGGGTCCCAGACTGCGAGTGGGCACAGGCAGGGCTGAGGGACTCCCCCGAGTGCACAAATTTTTGTACACCGGGCCTCTAGTAACTTAATCTGCTAATAATTTTGAATATCGTGAGATGAAGAGGTTCCAATTCAGAGAATATATGTTTATAAATCAGTCGATTTCACTAGGCATAGTATACATGTCAATGATTGGCTTAAAGCTAGTTTCCAGATAAATTACACAGTTTCTTTGTGCTATACCAACAAATTATAATGTTCTCTTTACATAAAAAGTCATTCTGCAACTATGGACTTTCAAATTATTTGGGGGAACAGCTTTAGCTTAGTGTGGATCAGGAAGTCACATAAATTTATGCTCTAGAAGGAAATACGTGGGTCAAATTTATTGCTTTTCTTCAGAAAATATAGGAATATATATGTATGCCCATTGTCCCTGTACATATATACAACTGCTATACTGCAAATGCTGTTTGGGTTGACAGGTTATCCCAGCAAAGTCTATTTTAACCTATAATGTAGTTGAACTATTATTCTCTACTAGAGGCCCGGTGCACAAAATTCATGCACTGGGGGGAGTGTACCTCAGCCCAGCCTGTACCCTCTCCAATCTGATAGAGATCGGGCCTAAACTGGCAGTCCGACATCACGCTCACAATCTGAGACAGCTGGCTTCCAACTGCTCACCTGCCTGCCTGCCTGATTGCCCCTAACTGCTTCTGCCTGACAGCCTGATCACATCCTAATCCAGCTGTGGGCAAACTACGGCCCACGGGCCGGATCCGGCCCATTTGAAATGAATAAAACTATTGAAAAAAAAGACCGTACCCTTTTATGTAATGATGTTGACTTTGAATTTATATTAGTTCACACAAACACTCCATCCATGCTTTTGTTCCGGCCCTCCAGTCCAGTTTAAGAACCCATTGTGGCCCCCGAGTCAAAAAGTTTGCCCACCCCTGTCCTAACCACTCCTCTGACAGCCTGATCAATGCCTAACTGCTTTCCTGCTGGCCCAATTGCCCCCAACTGCCCTCACCTGCTGACCCGGTCTCCCCCAACTACCCTCTCATGCAGGCCTGTTCCCCCCCAACTGCCTGCCCTCCCCTGCAGGCCAGGTCGCCCCTAATTGCCCTCCCCTGCCGGCCTGGTCGCCCCTAACTGCCCTCCCCCTGCCAGTCTGGTAGCCCCTAACTTCCTTCTCCTGCAGGCCTGGTCCCCCAGAACTGCCCTTCCTCCCCTGCAGGCCTGGTCCCCCACAACTGCCCTCCCCTGCTGGCCCAGTTGCCCCACCTGCCCTCTCCTTCCAGCCCGGTCGCCTCCAACTGCTCTCCCCTGCAGGCCTGCCCCCCCCCCCCCAACTGCCCTCCCTTTGGCCTGGTCGCCCCTAACTGCCCTCCCCTGCTGGCCATCTTGTGGCGGCCATCTTGTGCCCACATGGGGGTGGCCATCGTGTGCGAGGGTGTGATGGTCAATTTGCATGTTACCTCTTTATTATATAGGATAGTATTTTGCTTTGATTGAAACAACATGTCAGAGATTTGTAACACTTTATTGCTGGAATGGTCCCTAGAAATGATATGCTCCAGGGTTCACATATTCACACAATCAGTGGGGCTGGGTGTAACAGGTGGGTGACTCAGGCATGGTGGTAAATGCAGGACCCTTTCCCTTCCTCAGAGGAAGTGGGGCTGGGGAAGAGTCACTTGTCAGCTACAACCAATTATGGCAATTGTGATCAGGAGAGATACAGGCCAATTTCTTAAAAATAAGCTTGAAATTTTAAATTTTATGAGAAATATCTTATTTTGAAGTGTTTTCAACTCATGCAGGTGGGGGAAAAAAAGCAACACTATGTTGAACTGAAATCAAATCTGGTCTAAGGGTTGCCAATTTACAACATAGGATGTAGGCCAACCACCTATTTTTACAACTGAGAAACAGACTGTAAGCTCCTGCAAGATGCTGCAGACCTGTGTTGCAATGTTTTTAAACTGCACTAAATACCTTAAGTCTATCTTCATTAGACATCCCCTCCTTCCATTTCCACAATTCATGACGGAGGGGATGGAGGTAATAGGAAAGCAGAGGTGTGACTGGATGAGGTTATTATTCACCCCTGCTCCCATACAGCTGGGCTGCCCCACTCGGGTGTGCAGGAGATGGATGGAGCACAGTACAACAACTTTCAGAGCGGCAGTCTGGATGTCACCTTTCACTTCATTGTTCCTGCCAGCAACTGATTTTTCTCTTTTCATTTTCTATATTGTTAAAGATACCATTATATCTTTTAGAGCTTTTGTTGTGTTTCACTAATGTGATGTCTCCACATGGGTGAATATAGCACAGAATCTGAGATATTTTGGTATTCTTGCATATTGTTTTAATATGCATTTAAAAGAATCATTTAGTGCCCAAAAGGTTTTTTAAGTGAAAGGGACTGATGCTATTTCCCAGAGCCACACTGATCCAATGTCCTGGTAACATAATTGGTGATGAGGTTAAATTTTAAAAGATGTTTAGTAATTGCTAAAAGATATTTATTTTTTAAAGCTTCACTATCTAAAGTGAACTGTGATGCTCTAAGCATATTATGTGCACATTTGTGTCGCAAAATTACCTTCGTGTTTTTATACTAATATATTCTCCAAATCCATTCACTGAAGGTTTAGGAACACAAGCAGAAACAGATAAAGAGAACATATCTGCTATTGATCAGGAGAATACATTGATTGAGGAACTTTCACTGGATTAATTCTGGGTGGATATAAGATGTTTCTAATGAACTGTAACACTTGGCTAGCATGTACATGTCTTGGTACACCAGCTCTAATAAAACTTCCTGGACAAGTTGATTTTTCATCTTTGCTGAAAAAGTAGTTTAATTCTCATGACTATATTTTGAATTCTGTAAAAAAAAATGTACATTTTGGTTAATTGCTTCATTGGCTGGATGAACACAATTCATTATTTTATACACAGTACATTGGATGGGGAAGAACAAAAGTACTAATTTCCATTTTAATTTTATGTAAAGAGATAAAATTGTATGCCTTTTCAAATCACAGTAGTTTCTTCTTATCCATGATTTCACTTTCTGTGGTTTTAGTTACCCATGTCAAGTGTGGTCCAAAAATATTAAATTTCTTCAACCATCAACCTTATCTGCTCCTGACAATCAACCATTGACATTGTCATGGCTTGATGATCCTGCTTCTGATGTATTGTTAGAAAGTCAACAATAGCCCAACACTACATCAGTGCCTATGTCATTCACCTCACCCCATCTCATCATATAGGCATTTTGTGGTTTCATATCATCACAAGAAGAGTGAGAATAAGACAATATATTTTGAAAGAGACACCACATTCACATAACTGCTATAATTGTTCTATTTTATTATTAGTTTTATTGTTAATCTCTTACTGTGCCTATAAACCAAACTTCATCATAGGTATTTAAGTATAGGAAAAGACACAGTATATATAGGATTTGGTACCATCCACATTCTTGTAACTCAGACAGTGCCATGTTGAGAACTTCTAGCAGCTCCTTTCCATGTCAGTCCATGGAAAGTGGTGGAACCTGCTCCATGAACCAGAGACAGGCTGTGGGAATGGATCAAAGTGATGTGGAAAGGGCACACATGATGGCCTGGGGAACTTTGTTGTCTTTAACTGGTAACATCCTCCCGCTCTCTTAAGGGGAGCATTCACCTAGGACTTTTAGTATTAAGCAGGTATTACGTATTGGGCTGCTAAGATCAAACTCAGGACCCAGGGAAGAATATTGTGGAGGCAGTGGAAGGAACATGGTCTTGACATCTGAAGTCCTGGTTGGAGTTTTCATCTCTAGACATTCAATTTCAGTGTTTCCTATGTCTTCGATGTCTCTACTTAACATGTTCAGACTTTCTTTCCTCTAGCTTCTTAAACATATGGAATTCAGTTATAATTACCATTAATGGCCTTGTGTACTAATTCTATCCCCTGTGTCATTACTAGGTCTTTTTCCATTGATTGCTTTTTTTCTTCTCTTTATGGATTGCATTTTCCTGGCTTTTTGCATGCCTGGTAAATTTTTTTAAAAAATTGATCTTTAGAGAGTTATAGGAAAGGAGAGAGAGGGAGGGAAGATAAGAGAAAGATATTTGTTAATCCACTTATTTATGCATTCATTGGTGGATCCTTATATGTGCTCTGACCAGGGATTGAACCTGCAATCTTGGTATATTGGATGACGCTCTAACCAATTGAGCTATATAGCTAGGGCACATGCCTGGTGATTTTTGAATGGATGCTAAACACTGTGAATTTTGCCTTGTTTGGTATTGGATGTTTTTGTATTCCTATAAAAATTTTCCAGCTTTTGCTCTGGGAAGCAATTACTTGCAAATAGTTTAATCCCTTTATATTTGGCTTTTGGGCTTTGTTAGGTAAAACCAGAGCAGAACTTAGTCTACGGCTGATATTTTCCCATTCCTGAGACAAAACCCTTCTGAGTATGCTATCTGATGTCCCATGAATTATGAGGTTTTTGCACTCCAGCCTGTGGGAACAGGAACTATTTTCTGGCTCTGGATGATCTCTGGGGATTGTTCCTTCTAATCCTTTTGGGTAATTACTCACACACAAGCACTGAAACACAAAGGCCCCTTTGCAGATCTCTGGGCTCTTTCTCTGTAAAGTTCTCTATTCTCTGGTACTCTGCCCTGTGGACTCTAGCTCCTTGCCTCTCTGGACTTCCAACTCCATCTTCTCAACCCAGGGAGATATTGGAGCTCCTCCTGGATTCTCCTTCCCTGTGCTATGCTGGAAACTCCCTCTGGGCAGTGAGCTGGGGCAATCACAGGGCTCACCTTCCTTTGTTTCCCATCCCTCAGAGATCACTGCCCTTTGTTGTCTGATATCCACTGTCCTGAAAACCATTGTTTCAGATTTCAGATTTTCCTATGTGTGTTTTCTCTCTCTCTCTCTCTCTCTCTCTCTCTCTCTCTCTCTCTCTCTCTCTCTCTCTCTCTCTCTCTCTCTCTCTGTCTCTCTCTCAATTTTTAGTTGTTATTTTAAGTGATAAGGTAATCCCTGTTACTCCATCCTGGCTTGCTTGAAGAAGAAGACTCTGGTTTTTACTTTTGACCCTATATCTTTTGTGCTATTTGATTTTGGAAGAATTACTCAGCCTCTTCTTCTTCTTTGCCTATTTATGAAATGGGGATAATAACACAATACTTAATCAACGGAATCATACAGGGAGAGAATGTCACAGTCTATAAGGTTAGGCAAAGAAGTGTTCATACACTGAGAGTGGACTTTAAAACAACACCTGAATGGGATGCATCTCCCTTCTAGCAGGAATCACCTGAGTCCTTTTCTCCTGCCCAAACAGGAATACTTGTCTTAGTGGTTGCTCTTATCCTAACTAATGACCCTGCTCTTTACCTTGTGAGCCTGCTGGTAAAGGGACTATAGGTCAAAAGACAACTTGTCTCCTCCCAGAACCCATGAAGCACACACCATGTTTAACTGAAACATTTTGCCAAAGCTATGCCACAACACAATTGTGGTACCATCAACAGAGTCTATGTGATTTACAGTTAAAAAAATCAAATTTTTTCATATTTACACCTTATTTAAAATAGATGATCATTTTCACCAAACTCTTGTGAATCAGACTGCATAGAATACTAATTGAGAACATCTGCCCACCATTATAAATATATGGATCTCATTAGCTTATAATCAGTATATTGACTTTTGAAAATAGTGATTTTTTTAAAGGAAAGATATATTTCTCCTGTCATACTAAAATCCAACTTACTAGAGTAGTAACCAGAGTGAGGAAATAATAAAATTGTATGCCTTTGTTATTGCATGTTTTTTAGGCCAAACCAGTATGAGGCAGCTAGATTAATTACTTTTATACTGTTAAGTACTGTACATAGTTAATTATTTCATCTAAGTTGTGTCTGAACCAGACCTGTGAATTACCGTTCATGCAAGGCAATGATGATAATTTATGTACTCCATGCTACAGCTTGCTAATATATTATTTTTTAGTTGAAACTAGATGTTGGAAGTTTGCAAGAGGCTTTTAAAGGCTACCCTGTGACATAAGTTCTAAAATTATGTGCTTCAAAATTAAGGTTGACAACATGCTATTATAGGAAGTAATTTAGATGATGGAATTATAATAGATTTTGTCTGAAAAATTATATTTTCCAAGACTTTGACTCTGATCTGTTGACTCTTATGGTTTCACTTTGTGCTTTTTATTCTGCCCCACTTTATAATGTGGATGTTGCTTTGGGCCCTTCATAGGTTTTCAACATGCACAAAACCAGGTCTTACCCCCTCATCCAATATGGCTAACCAGACATTTAATTGTGGTTATAAGTGCCTAATGACCTCAATGCTTAGAGGGGGGCTCACAACTACCCAGGAACTCACCAACCGAAACAGATGATACTAAATAGATGTTTACAACGTATGAGCAATTTGACCTAGTTTGATTAACAGGTTCTCAAAGATATTTGTACATAGTCAAGTAAAAGGGAATTTTAAAAGTTTTATAAATTCAAAAATTAAAATTTAAGAGATGCCATTAAAGTAAAAACAAAAAAGATGAAGAGATCAGTAAAAACAAAAAACATAATTAATAAACCGGTACTAGAGTCTCCTTGTTACTCCCTGTGTGGTCCTAGAGGAGAGTATCTGCATCATCTGGGAGCTCCCTAGCAAAGCACTCTCAGGCCCTACCACTGAATTGCCTGCATTTCAACAAGGTGATTTGTGTATCCATTTAAGTTTGAGAAGCACTAGTCCAGGACAGTTAGCAATCACTTAAGCTTGCGCATGGATCCAAGAGTTTGTCCCTTCTGTAGATTGGAGAGCTACCCCAATTGCTGAGCTTGCCCCAGTGAAGTGTGGCTGGCCAGGGAGAGACCTGGAATAACACAGCCAAGCTGTGGCTGTGTGAGGGTCTCCTGCATTTCCATGGATAGCCCTCAAAATTCAGAGCAAGGGTCCCACTGAGGCAAAACTGTGAAGATAGGAAAACAAAACCTATTTCACATAACAAATATCTGTCAGCTCCATTTATATATGGATTGGATGTTAATCTTTTAGAAGACTCAATACAGATGCAAATTTCTTGCTGGATCTTTGGTGGAAAGATTCTTGCTTATTTAAGGAGAATTAAGGAGCATTAAAAATGATGGGAAGTACTCCACCTTCCCTTGAAGCATATTCTTACCTTTTTTGTTTGTATGAAATATGTGAGTTTTGCAACATGAATAATTTTAACTAACAACTGTTTTTTTTTCTCCTTAAAATGCTGGCACTAGCTCCTGCCTTACAGAGGCGGTCAGACTGTTCCACCACTAGAGGTCTGTATTACCTATTTAAAGACATCATACCCAGCAGTCTGGGATTTTATGCTCTCAATGTCAATACCTATTTCTCTGTTTTAAGATTTAAAATCGTTTAAAGAGACAACACCATGGAATAAAAATTACAACACTAGGAGACGAAGGAGAAAAACTAATAGGGATCCTTCCATTCTGAAGGGGCCAAGTCTTCACTGCTATTGCTGGACAGCTGAGCACAACTTTATGCTCTGAAACTCAGAAATCAATGGCCAGTCGCAATCAGAGGAACAATATATATTTTCTGCAAAATAGTTTTCCAGAATGTATTTTAAGACCTCTATGTTTAACTTGAAATTTTAAAGTATTTATTTTCTTATTGCAACAAAAAAGTTAAAGTGATTTAATTAATTCTCAGTTTAGCTCATTTAAAACACCAATTTTACAACATTTAAGAGTGTTTTAAAATAATATTTTCTTTTACTGGTCAGCCAATATTAGATTAAAATTAATGTTCTCTCAATCTTAATTTATAAGGATCTGCTAAAATGTTATAAACTGATGCATGAGCCTGGGCTTGCCTGGTTAATGCTATAATAGAAATGATGATTGCTAGTGGCTCTCGCAAGTTTTCACTGTGTCCCCTGATGGCCCCAGGATTTTCACAAGAGTAGCCCATTTGGGTTGGCCCTCTTCCAGCAGTGAGTGGTGGTGCAGCTCTGAGCCCTCCAGAAATCCAAATGTGGTGCCCCATTTACAGAACACCTGATAATGATGAAACCTTTCTTTCCATAGTCTTATAGCACAGGACTCCTAACACATTGAACACTTATGAATTCACATTTTTAAACGCAATGGTTGCAAATATTACAGACATAAAAGCTGTAATTTACTGAGTATTGCACCAGGGGTTTGGGATTCTGATGTTAGATTTTCATAGATTCTAATTATGCCTGCCTTTGGAGTAAGTGGCTACATTTGTTGCCAGGCAAGGTGTGAGCTAATAGGCTCCCTCCTTTTAAAAGGCATGATTGCATAATGCCCCTGGCCTGTGCCACCTCCAGAAACAGAAGCAGGCCGAGTGTGGCTTCTGTCTGTCACTTTATTAAAACACAACAATTTGCAAGTGTTACTTAGCAGATCAGCTGGATTCATTTCAAAGGCTAATATTTAACAGAGGAGAAAATAACCCATCCCAATCCCTTTAAAAAGTGTTTTTTGATGCATTCACAGGCAAATTACCTAGTGTTTTATATAGGTCTCAAATCTAGGACTCAAGATAATTTTAATAATGTTTTACCCTTCTTGTCTACATAATTCAACTGATCAATTCTACAGCAGAAGGAAACTAGTTCCCAGTGCAATTATGTGTACCACTGACCACATTATTTAGAATAGTTAAGTTGCATTTCTGTGTATGGCTGGTGGCATATGAGTTAACAATTTTCTCACTGAAATGTAACAGATAAACATGTTTTACCCAAACCTGAATATACCTTTCAGAGCTTCTGACTCTTCTATTATTTAAAGTAAGTCTATCTTATACTTGCATCCAATATCAATATAAACCTATAATTAAATGTTAACAGTGTTCACTTGTATACATATGTATATGTTAAAAAATAATACTGATAGTATAGTACCTAATTTAAAATAGCAACAGGAAAATCTCAGGCTCTGGAGAATTTGATGGGTTACATCTCAGAGAGAAATGGTCACAACTAGGACCGTGGAGTCAGTCCCCAATTCTAGTCTGATTCTGGTAGTGGTTAGCAATGTGGTCCCTTAGGCTCAGTGTCTGTGAAAAAATGAAACCAATGAGAGAAGCCGGCCTGTAGGGGTTGTTGTTGTTATTGTTTTGGTGGATTAAGTAAAAAAAGGCAGATGAGAGGCCTGACCTGGTAAATGTCCAATGAATAGATGTTAACTATGGTTTTCTCTGATCCTTTTTGTCTACACTTATCAAATAGCAATATAATACAATGACAGTAATCATAGTTGCCTCTAAGCGTTACTGTAAGAAGTAAATAAGATTCTATGTATGAAACAGTACCTGGCACTGGATGCTTCCCAAACTTGTCTCCCACAGTTTTCACCCATAAAACTGGATGGAAAGTTTGGAGAGTTTCAAGGATGATTCATCCTGGATCTGAGGTTTTTATTTATTTATTTTTGAGTGCGAAGATCTGCCATTTAGATTACTTTAAGTCTGACTTATTTCTTTCTTTTCTGGATGATGACTTAAATTTGTGACTCTACCCAATTAACAAGACAAAATTTTGCACGGAAGTAAGAGTCAACTAGAAAGAAATTATTTTCAGTGCCATTAAAAAAACTAAAGTTAAGAATTTGTTCAACCTCAGGGAATGAAAACAACATAATCATGCTCAAAATGCTATTTTCAACCCTTTCATTACTCCGAGCAATCGTTTTCCCTGTATGGTCTCTCTTTTCAGCAGAAATTTCTGTGGGAGAAGGAAGCTGTGACTAGCTTTTTCCTAGGGACAGAATACTGACTCAATTTCAGACATTATTTTAACTAGCTTTCCTTCCCAATACTATTTGGATTTAGAATTAGAACTGCTGAATTTTGCAATGAGCACCAAAGAAAACAAAGACTAGCTACGGATATACAATTAAAAAGGCTTTACCCGGAGGAGGACTCGACTTGGCAGTTTGGCCTTGATGCAGCAATTCCCAAGGACGCCTTGGAGTTACAAAGGAGGTGCGTCCTGAAGTCGGAGACACTTGCCTGGACAGAGGTCCCATAAATTCAAACCAACTCTCACGTTTTTGTGTGAGAGAAGGAAAACCTCTCCCTTAAAGTTATCTATTGTATATTCTCAAAACATCCTAGCTCCTTGCAAGGTTGATTTTATGGAATGTCAGTGATATGAGGGGCACTGGGAAATAAATTCCTGTCTAGTTATAAATAACTAACTGTTCCTATCATTTATGAGCCCTAAGACCTGAAATTGCCCCAAAAGCTCTTTTGGGGTCACGTTTCAGTTAAAAGCCAGCCACACACTGGCAGTTAAGGCCTCGAAACCACATCTTTCTGTCAACTTGGCATAGCCTAGTTTCCACGAGCCTTCTTATATCACCACTTCTTTGGAAATCAAACCAGCATTTTCATATGTACATACCCTAAAACTCTCCACTTTGCCAAAAATGTACAAAATGTTTACTGTAGCATTGTTTACCAGCCATTGAGTATTGCTTTTCTAGAATAAAGAAAGCTGCATGTTTCCCCTCATTCTATTCATGATTACTTCTCATTTTTCACTCTTCGGGGCCTGTAAAGCAGTTAAAAAAAACTAGTGCATGTGGGGAAAGCATGGCATCACAGATGGTTGTCTTTTCTTTGTCCCTATCTGCTAGAATTAGTAACTGGTAGGAGAGGAGCTTAGAAAATCAAGTTATCAGCAGAGAAACTATTAGTCTTCATTTTCTTGTTTCCTACCTGGAAATACAAATTGTTAAATACACCGGCTTCCTAATCCTCATTAGGAAATTTTGAAGAATAGCAGAACAGGAAAAAGAAAGAAAAGAAAAAGCATGGGGATAATGAGAAAACACTGACACTAAAAATAGCACAGCCCTAACCAGTTTGGCTCAGTGGATAGAGTGTTGGCCTTCGGACTCAAGGGTCCCAGGTTCAATTCCGGTCAAGGGCATGTACCTTGGTTGCGGACACAACCCCGGTGGGGAATGGGCAGGGGGCAGCTGATCAATGTTTCTCTCTCATCGATGGTTCTAACTCTCTATCCTTCTCCCTTCCTCTCTGTAAAAAATCAATGAAATATAAAAAAAATAAAAAAGAAAAAAAAATAGCACAACGTTGTGATTGTTCCTTCTCACTCAGAGCACCCTACATATTTACAGTTGGTTGAATTTGAGATTTTCCATTAAATAATTTTATTCCTAGTTACATGTGGATGAATGCCACATATACAATTCCAACTGTATCTTTTTGTTTAGAATTCTTTATGTTGGACTTGAAGATACAGTAATTTAAATGGAATAACTGGTATATGAAATTATTTCACATTCCATGGTATCCCTAGGACTTAAGTTCATTGGTGTATTTGTCTAAGAATAAGGATTATTATTAGAAGCAATCTAATGGCAATGTCATGCAACCCTAACTCTCTGTTGTTGAAGAGTTTTATTTTAAGGCCCAGAGACATGGGGTTAAGGTCAGTGACAGGCAAAGTCTTTTGAAGTATACCAAAGGCACTAAAGAAATCAGTTGAGTATTCAGGAGGAACTGACATCAAATGCAGGTTTTCAGTCTGGCTGGTGTTGCTCAGTGGTTGAGCATCGACCTATGAACCAGGAGTTAATGGTTTGATTCCCTGTCAGGGAACATGACTGGCTTGTGGGTTTGATCCCTAGTTGGGGGCCTGCAGGAAGCAGCCATGATCAATGATTCTCTGTCATCATTGATGTTTCTATCTCTCTCTCCCTTTCCCTTCCTCTCTGAAATTAATAAAAACATATATATATAAAAAACCCACAGGTTTCTTTTTGTATGGTTTCTAGGATACTGGCCTATTTGCTGTGCTTGAATATTCTGGCACAGTACTGCCTCAGGGCCTTTGTGTTTGCTCTACCCTCTGTCCAGAACAATCTTCCCCCAGACTCCATAGAGTTCCCTCCACCTTGCTAAGGAGGCTTTCTCTAAATACCCATTTAAAACTGCCCCTTCTCCTCTCACTGCTTCCGAGTTCTATTCCCATTCTCCAGGTCATCCAGTCTGCTGTATTACGTATTTGACTTGATTGTTTCTCTGTCGACGTGCACTGGGACTAAGTTCTGAGGCCAGGTTTTTTGTCTGCTTTGCTCACACTTCATCCTCAGTGCTGAGAACAGTGACTGGCATGTAGGTGTCTAACAAAAATACTTACTAAATGTATCACAGCAGAATCTGTTGCAAACTGCAGTCTAAATAGGAGTAACTTGTATTTAATGTAATTCTTTCAGGATTTTTACTCTCATGACATTTCTTTGATATTTCTATTTCAGATTAAGAGAAAAGAAACTTTAGGATTACCCCACACCCTTTTAATAATAAACTTCTAGGTCAGGAATGTTGCAAACTGAAATGTCCTCAGGATCTGGGCAGTTAAATAAATGTGTGAAGCACCCAATATAAGGCATTAGGGAGTGGTGGGGTCTGTGATTAGTATGTTCATATACATCTTACTTAAAGGTATTAAGATAAAAACAGAATTTAAACCACAGGCCAGTCTGAAGAAAACCTATTTAATAGCTGTAGTTTCCAAGGCCCATTTCAGCTGTCAGTTTGTGGCCAATAAGACCATGAAGACATTTTTTAATGTCATAACATTTTTTTCTACCCATTTTCAACTATATACTTAGGCTTGGGTATGTGCCTGACTTCACATCAGGACAGAAATACTCAACTGATCAAATCTAATTACATTTGCTTTCCAACTAAATTGTGTATCACCTTCCCCTCTTGTGAGAGACATGGCCTCTCTTGGATCCCCAACATCTGATTATTTCAAACCTAATTGATTTGTGGCATTTCATTAATACAGTTAACTAAAACTAATTATACATATTGAATAAAAGTTTCCTGTGAGATGAATTATTTTACTTAGCTTAAGGGTTTTTAATTGGCATGATGAACTGCTGAGAAGGACTGCAGAATTACATCCTCTTGGGATGGTTAGCTATATATATATAAAATCAGCCAATATGTATTGATAGATGATAACATAGAAACTGAAAAAAAGTGATTAAATATAAAAGTTAAAGATATAAAAACATCCTCCTAAATAGATAAAAATAAAAAAAATTGATTACATAGATCTCTTCATTTTAAGATGTCAAATAAGTCTATTAAATTTGTCCTATCATAAGCAAGTTAAACTAATTTTTTAAATTTATTGGCATTTATTGTTTTATTCATAGTATAACTTTTCTTTTACTTAACTGGTACATACTCCATTGCTCCTTCTTTAACTCAGATGGTATGTTTTGTCTGTCTATCCATCTAATTAATTTTAAATCCTAGCAGAAATGTAAGAAGAGACTACTACTACGTCAGTTGCCCCAAACCAATCTGATGTATTGTGGGCTAAAACTTCCCACAAGGCCATTTCCAATGTCCTGCTCTGTCCTATTATATATAGATAAACATGCTCTGTATAAAATAAAGACAGGTGTTCATTAATGGCTAATTGAATAAAAGATGGCTAATCTATTAGTGTCACATATATCACATGAGAAGCTGTTATCATTAGTAACTAATTCGCGTTGTTTTCACACTGCCAAAGCAGGTTGGACTTCTTGCATTGCATTGTTAAAGAACACACTCAGTTGTTTTTTCCTTCTGCTCTGTACACTGACCCCACTGGAGGGACCAGGAGGCAGCAAAACACCCACATTCTTCTTCTTCTTTGACCTGAGAGCATCACTGAGTGGCCAAGGCTCAGGCTCTAGGTCAAGAGATAGCCTTGACCTACTGCCTGGTTTTATCTACAGCAGCTGTTTGCTTTCTACCGTGGCCCCTGCTGTGTGTAAAAGTATTTTGGCTTTGCCTGGATGAGAGGAGGAGGAAGACTGCTCCTGACTGGATGTTGGACTTGTGGTATGACATTATTCCTGTTGTCTGTCCTAGGACCACCTGGGTGATTTTATCATTTGTTTACATTCTGAAAAGGTGCAAAGACCTAGTTTCAGATAACTGGTTACCTTCTGCCAGGTATGCACTATATTATTACATTTCTAAGATATCCTAGACCTTTCTGGAATTTAAAAAACTACTCCTATATGTTTCAATCTTCTTAAATGTCTTTATGAGAATTACCAACTAGTTAAAGGGAGAATATGACAACACTTTTAGTACTAGTCAAAAACTCTTTCTGCCAACAAAACAGAGTCTTTGAATTTAGAGGCTAATTCTCTTTTAATTGTTGAAAATATTAACAGTAATATCATTTAATTTAGTCTCCTACATAGTTAGTTATGTGCTAAGTATATTAGTCAAACCTAGGAACAATATTTATGTAGAATAATAAGTTATTTGGGGTACACTCTACAAAAAGATATAATTTTTTTATTGAAAAACATTCCACACATTGCTAATGTTTACTTTGTCTTCTTTTTCATTAGTAAGACTCTAGGACTCATATTTGACATTTACAAATTGGGTTCGAGCTTCGAAATCATAAAAATTATTTATGATTTCATTGAAAAAGGATACGTCTAAGTGTGCAAATAGAACATTGGCTGAATATTTATATACCTTTGCCACAGCCAGTTATATAGCTATTTCAAATATTCGATGCTTTAATGACTCAAAGACAAATTTGTTTTTAACTTTTTGCTTTGTGTAACACACAACTATTAGTCCAGAAGCCAAATATAATTAAACTAGTAGGTATAAGTGACTGGAAAGTAACTGAGACTGACATTTTAATAACAGGATCCTATCAGTGGAAAATGGTGACTGAGAACTTGAAGAATATACTATAATGGGGTGATTATATTAATTAAGATAAAAAACAAACTACCATTATTGTGATATATATATAATTTGGAAATAAAAATGGAGACTACTAATATCTTGTACATTTTCATAAAAAAAGAAGAAATAAGTGGTCTAAGATTTATTTTGCTTTGCTTTCCAATTGCCTAAAAAACATAAATCAGCTTTAGCCAATATAATGGAGACCTTTCTGTAATTGTAGAAAAATAAAATCTTACAGGATATAAATAGTAAGAAAGAAATATTGGCCTTTGAAAAATACCCTACATCTTTTTTAGTATTTCTTACTCAGAGAGGTCAGTGATAGAGGTAAAAAAAAAGCCAACAGCCATATATTAGCTCAACATAACTGTGTACCTCTTTTCACAATTTTTAAGAAATCAATAACCTCTGACTTTAAAAAGTTAAAATTATTTTATATACTCTTCTAAAGTCAGACACACACACACACACACACACCTTTTAAGGTGTATAGTTTGATGAGTTTTGATAAATGTACCCATCTGTGTAATTACCATTACAGTCAATATGCAGAATATTTTCATCACCCTCCAAAATCCCTTATACTCCTCCTCCCCTCCTCCCAACCCCAGTCCTTGCAGTCATTGATTGGTTCTGTCCCAATAGTATTGCCTTTTTCAGACTGTCATATAAATGGAATCACACAGCATGTAACATATTCTGCATGCTTCTTTTACTGGGTGTAGCCCTAGTTTGCTCTTTTCACTGCCGAGTGGCATTTTATTTTATTTTTTATTTTTTCTAAGTGGCATTTTATCATGTAGATGGAGCACAGTGTCTTTTTCCATTTCCCTGTGGGTGGACATTTGGATTGTTTCCAGTTTTCAGTAATTATGAGAGAAGCTGTTATAAACATTCATGTTTAAGTCTTTGTGTGAACATATATTTTCATGTTTCCTAGGTAAATACCAGAAAGTAGGGAAGCTTGGTTAATAAGCATTTATTTAAGTTTACAGTGGGGCCTTGACTTACGAGTTTAATTCGTTCCGAGACCGAGCTCGTTAAGGAGCTTGTTAAGGAGCTCGTTAACTCAAATTACTCTGTCAACTCAATGCAAAAAATGGGTGGAGAGACAGCTGGCATCTCAAAAAACTCGTTAGTCGGGATACTCATAAGTCAATGCCCCACTGTATAAGAAACTGCCATACTGTTTCCCTAATTGGCTGCACCTGACGAAGGCTTTTAAGATGCTAAGACTATACCAAAGTGTATGCTGATGAAGGAACCTGATTCTCACTGAGCACAGATTTATTTTTATTTTATATCCAGTTTTAACAGGTTTAGTTAGCATTTTTTTAAAGTCCATGGTGAATTAGAAACAGTAAGCTAGAGGCTGTACAGATAGGTTGTTAGACAAAAATGATAGTCACTAATATGACTATAATTACTGATTTTTTAAAAAGGCAGGAACCTACAGGGCTGAATTTTCCCATTTGATAAGTTCTATTTGACAAGTCCCAAACATGTCCATATATTAGAATCACCAGGGAATATTCAAGTGTCAGAGCCCAGGCTACACCCTTGAATGAATAAATCAGGAGTCTGGGGTAGAGCGGAGACAGCAGTATTTTTTAAGCTCCTTGGATGCTGTCGGTTTGGAACCACATCCTGGAAGCCCTGTAATGGCCTGCACGGCTCTGGCAAGCCTCTGCCTTTGCGGCTTCAATGTCAGTGCCGTCCTCTCTGTAGAAAGACATTGTAGGCACGTTAATTCCAAGGTGATATTAACATGGTTCTAGGTGTCATTAGACTGATAACAGTCATACTTAGGAGACACCACTGCCCAGGGAATGGCTCTACTCTGAATGGTTTCAGGGACTTCTTGGAAAGAATTTTGTTCACATGATGAAATTTTTGTTCTGTAAATTGAGACATTTATATTTGTTTTCTCTTAAATGATATTGCTGTATATTTTTTTTAGAATATTTTTTATTGATTTCAGAGAGGAAGGGAGAGACCGAGAGAGATAGAAACATCAATGATGAGAGATAATCATTGATCGGCTGCCTTCTGCATGCCTCCTACTGGGGACTGAGCCTGCAACCTGGGCATGTGCCCTTGACCAGAATCGAACCTGGGACCCTTCAGTCTGCAGGCTGATGCTCTATTCACTGAGCCAAACCAGCCAGGGCAAAACATCGCTTTGTTGTTCCACTTCTTTATGCATTTATTGATTGCTTCTTGTATGTGCACTGACTGGGGATCGAACCCACAGCCTTAGTGTATTGGGACAATGCTCTAATCACCTGAGCTACCCAGCCAGGGCCATATTGCTGTATGTTTTTAAAAACAGTTCGAGCATATGGAACAGTTTTTGATTACTGAGGGTGACTTATTTTGATAAGCCTGATGTAAAAAAAAAAAAAAAAAGCTTTAAGAACTTCTCAAAAATAATTTTTGAATAGCAATTGTGAAACTTATCAGCTATTTTTAGAGCTGGTCTAAGGAGCTAAGGAATCTAGGCTATATTTTCAAAATGTTGCTCCATTTGCCAAATGTATAAGAAGTTTGGACTCTTGGAGGGTGTTCAAAGCTGAGCAGATTCTGTACAGGTAACAGTGTTTTGAACACACTGCCTTGGTACATCTATACACATCAGTTCTATTGCTACTGACTGGATTGTGAGAAAATTTGATATTGAAGATACTTAGGTGTCATTTCGTGAAAGACTTAATTTCCTGTATTTTAATATGCAAATAAACAGGAAAAAGAAAAGGGTGCCTATGAGAACCCAATACCAGATAACCCACTACTCAGAAAATTGGAATTTAAAAATGATTTTAAATTTCCAAATAAGTTTAAGAAAGCATACAGCCTTTTTACCAATAGAAGTCTGCTGCTTTCCTAATAAATTTGTATAGACAGTACTGTCCAATAGGGCTCTTTATGATGAAAGAGATGCTCTCTATCTGTGCTGTCCAGTGTGCAGCCACTGACTACATGTGTCTCCTGAGCACTTGAAATGTGGCTAATACAACTGCAGAACTGAAGTTTCAATTTAATTTATTATAAATAATTCATATTTAAATTAAAATAGCCATAGTGGCAAATAGCAACCATATTGAACAGTGCAGGTCTATAGGTGTTAAGCCACTGACTATGGTCTTTATTCTTTTAACTATCCTAATCAGGTTTTCCCCATTTTCATAAGTAGATTTCAACCAAAATTCTTTTGGTCCTATAAAACAAGGTTTAAAATACTGTTTACACATTACTGGTTTAAATCAATAAGAGATCAGAGTTCTGTGGTTGTCAGTTGGTTAAAGGGACATTACAAAGTTCAGAAGGTCCTTCTGAAAATACCTTTTGTGTTTCAATATAATGCCCATGGGCTGGGATGGGGCCTTGGAGATCATCTCACAGGAAACTGAAGGTAAAATTGCTATAGTTAGTGGCAGAATTGGTATAGCATCGATTTAAAAAAATATTTTTATTGATTTCAGAGAGGAAGGTAGAGGAAGAGAGAAATAGAAACATCAATGATGAGAGAGAACCATTGATTGCCTACTTCCCCCATCCCCCCTACTGGGGATCAAGCTCACAACCCAGGCATGTGCCCTGACCAGGAATCGAACCATGACTTCCTGGTTCATAGGTTGATGCTCAACCACTGAGCCACCCACATGGGGCAGCATCGATTTTTTAACTAACAAAATATAACCTAGAATTAAGCATGTTTTGCTTATTCGTCTCAAACTTAAAAATTTGAAAAAGCTTTACATTTTACATAATGTTTTCCTCAATGTTTTGCAACTTGTAAGCAAAATGTAATTGTGAATGTTAGAGACTGAGGGCTTCCAACATGCATAAGGGCGGCTGGTCCCAGCCTCCTTTCCAGGCATCACTGTCCTACTTCTTCCATGGCAAGGCAGATGGGCTGTTAGGGACCAAGAGCTCCTTCTATTAAGTACTCTTAGGAGGTAAAATAAAGCTTCATGCCTTAGTGTCTTCCTAACTAGGACATATATTTTAAACACTTTCTCCAGAGTTGGATTTTTGCTGAAAATATGCAGTGTAGCTTCCTAGGCTTAACCACACCAAAAAAAAAAAAAAAAAAAGTCCTAAAGATTTCCAGCAACAGAACTCTGTGGAATGTTGCTATTTTTATCTCCAAGATTAAAGCAGTCCTAAATAGTTTCCTAACACCACCATGGAGTGCCCTTCAGCAAGCATTTCCTACTTGCCAATCCAGCAAATAATAGAGTCCAGGGAAGTTTGTCAACCTTCCCACCACCCATCCTAGCTACCTTCTACTTTGATTAGGTGCAATCACACATAATCAGAAGGGGGAAACTACTCTTTTCATTCGCCCTAGAGGGATTAGGGAGTGTCGCCCCTGTTATTTGGAAAGCTGAGGGCTTGTTCTTTGAGCTGAGTTTTTATCAGGAAAATAAATATTGCAAGCTGGGTAAATTCAGGAGTTTTATTTGTATGAAACCCATTTGACAGGAGTTGGGCCAACAAAGGTTCTGAGTGTGATGCCCTGTTATTCTAGGGACTCCTGCCTACCAGGGCCTTAGCCAGCATGGGCATTAAAGGGAGCCTCTATCTCCAACCTCATAGTGCCATTTTCCCTCTTTCTTAATGGAGTAAGGGAGACTTTGTAAGAATGAGACTGAGGCATGTGGCTTTTCAGAAGGTGAACAGATCAAATTTTAAGGTTTATGTGCTTCTGGAAGTCATGCTGGGGCATCTCCAATGACAATTCTCCCATCTTGCGGCAGTGAGGGCACACAGCATTCTCCTGGTTCTTCCAAAGCCCAGAGCTGTGCTGCATGGAAAGCCATCACCCACTCGGAGGGCAGTCCCTGTCACAAAGGACTGCAGATCTTTCACATGGTTTAACATCAGTTTATACCTGGATATCCTGGTAACTCTGACACCATTTGCACTTAAACTCCTCTGAGTATATACGTGTTCTTAAGCTGTCTACTAGAAGGAATAGGTAAGACTGGAATTTCTTTCTTCTGTTTCTGTCACTGGACAGGGATTTGTGTGGCTTCTTGTGCTACCTCTACTGTTGATGTGTTACAGAAACTCCTAGCAGATACAGTGCTACAAGTGGAAGGTATTTACCTGGACGCAGAGCTTCTGTGATGGCTTCAGTGACTTACTCAGATAAAGGCCCAGCCATTTTAGAGCAATTTATGATATACCAGATCTGGAAAAAAATTAGTGAGATTCACTAAATATCGTCAGATTTATTTTGTAATTTACAGAGCAAGCATTAACACTACATTCTATGAGTGGTTTTGGAGGGAATGAAGTCATCTGGTCCCCACTGAGGACATCTTTTTATACAGAACCAGGCTGCACTGAATGGCTACCCTGTCGTGGGAATCTCATCCTCTGCTTCTGCTCCACATCCGCCCCAGCCCTAGTAGACACACACTAGAGAATAAGAAGTAGGCTATTTTAATGTTAAATAGTGCAGTTTTATTCTAAGACATTTCTGTAGACATAACTACTAAATATAAGAAATATACCACCAAATATAAGTGTGGTTATCACTGGATGGTGGCACTTAAATTGGTTCAATGTTTTATACAAATAATGCACACGCATTATTGAAATGTAAGAAAATAGATTAAAATAAAAATAAGAAATGAATGATCACAATTCCACAAAACAAAAATAGCTATTTAAAAAAATATAATAGATTAGATTTTTACTTGTGAATCTAGTTAAACTTTGATAAATACTTATTTTTAATACAAAGCTTATAGTGTTATTGAACCATAACTTAAACGATATTTTAAAAGATCTTTGTTTTTGTGGTTCATAGAATATATGCATGTGAGATAAATGTAAAGTTACAGATGAGTATACTTTAAAAGTACATGTCTCCTAGCCCGCTCCAATTGTCTCTCTGGATCCACTTCCCAGAGCTACTTCCTACTGATAGTTTCTTATGTATCCTTTTAGGACTTTTAGAAAATATATTTACATGCATATAAATGTGTATATCCACATTTTTTTAAAACTCTACACATCATATTAACATTTTACTATCCTACTCTTTGCTTTATTATTTTTAACTTAACAATATGGCTAGAAGAACTTTCAACATCAGTGTATGTAAATCTGCCTCATTCGGGTTTTTTATTTTATTCCTCACCTGAGGATATTTTTTTCCATTGATCTTTAGAGAGAGAGTGGAAGTGAGGGAGAAGGGATGGGGGAGAGCGAGAGAAACACTGATGTGAGAGAGATACATCAAATGGTTGCCTCCCACACTCACCCTGACCAAGGCCAGGGATCGAACCTGCAACTGAGGTACATGTGCTTGACAGGGAATTGAACCTGTGACCCTTCAGTCCTTGGACTGATGCTCTAACCACTAAGCAAACAAGCCAGGGCTGCCTCCTTCATTTTGAGGACTGTACTGTATTATATTCATTGCACTGATAACATAACTTATTTATTAACCAATCCACTATAAATGGACTTAAGGTTTGTTTGATTTTTTTCTTTTCAGTTTCCCTTTTTGGCTGCTTAAAAAATTGCCTCAATAATGATATTTATACATATGCATTTTTATATTTATTTGAATATATCAGTAACATAAGTTTAAAACATAATTATTGAAGAAAATTGTTTGTATTCTCTAAGTTTTTAAAAGATATTTACAAAATGTCTTCTATAAAAATTATACCAATTTATGATACCAAAAATCTGGTCTTTAACAAATCTTAAATTTTTTTCTCTGTTGGATAAGTAAAAAGTATCTATTTTCTTTGATTTGCATTTCTTTAGTTACAAAAGAGGCTATGATTCTTTTTGCTATCTTGGTTTAGATAGTTATTCTTCTACAAGTTCGCCAGTCATGGCTTTTGCTCATTTTTCAGGTTGGTTATTCATTGTTTCTTATTTTAAAGAGCTTATGTTATATTAAGAAAACTGGCATTTTATATGCCGTGTGTGGCAAATTGTTTCCCCAAGTTCCTGTTTATCTTTTTATTTTGTTTATGGTATTTTTTACTACACAGCCATTAAAATATATCTTTAGGTAGCCAAAAAAGCATTTACCAATGCTTTTCATTATGGACTTTGATATTTTTATGTAAGATTTTTTTTTAAGCTGAAGAGTTAATAAGAAAGATTGTGATTAGGTTACTTTTTTAAAACAACACACATCAACGTTACTAAAGCGTTGTACAGAAGAATTTTGGCATTAGAAGGATCTATTTTTATCCCTATTTCTTGGTGGTTTTTTTGATAGCAAAAGAAATTTCCCATAAGATGACTTCTCCTATAAAATATCACTTCGGTGTGAATTCTGTGGAATCTTGTGAAGTTCTAGAGTACGTTAGGGGGGTAAATTAGAGATGGGTCAGATTTGTTATTCTTCAGAGAGTTCGTAGTGGTTGTCTAAGATCTAAAATCTAGAGTGGGTTAGAAGGAAAGTAATAGAAATTCTAAGACAAACAGAAAGTAAGAAATATAAAAGTAATAGAGGTTTATTATTGGAAATTTTGAAAGCACATAAAAATAAAAGGAAAGAAAAAAGTCACCTTTGATCTTAGTAGCTTTGATCTTAATAACCCTCACAAGCTTTTAAGATTTGTTATATATATTTCCTAGTCTTTGTTTTTTGTTCTACAAATATGTAGGCATTTAAAAATTATATAGGCAATTTTACTCACAAATCAGTGCCAATATACCTATATTGTTTTCATTAGAACACCAAAGACCTAAGTAAGACCTTATGGAACCTTGACTAGAATCTACCAAATACATATGCACACTGGATCACATTCAGGATTTGTTTTTATACACTACTTTATCCACTTATGATTACCTTTCTTTGCTATTAAATATTTTAAAATATATTATATATTAAATATATATTTATATAAATATATTATGGCTATACAGTATAATGTTCCATCATATGGCTTAACCTAATGGGAATTTTAAAAAATATAAATAGATTTGTGTTTCTCTCAGAAATATCTTCTGTTAACTTAGTACAGGGGTCCTCAAACTTTTTAAACAGGGGGACAGTTCATTGTCCCTCAGACCATTGGAGGGCCGGACTATAGTTTAAAAAAAAACTATGAACAAATTCCTATGAACACTGCACATATCTTATTTTGAAGTGAAAAAACAAAATGGGAACAAATACAATATTTGTATTTGTATGTGGCCTGCAGGCCTTAGTTTGAGGACCCCTGACTTAGTAGATCAGAGGCCAGGACAGTTTCAGGAAATCACTACATAGCAATCATATCAGATTCATTTTCATTCCTGATAAGGTGGCAGCAATTAATTGTGTGAAAGTTAAGGGCTGAGAGACATCATAGTATAACATCTTTAATGTGAAGTGACATCATTTGATTGGAAAGAGTTAGATTATTAAAGCTGAGGTAATGGAATATTCTTGTTCTAGGGGCAAACCACGTAGATTTAGAAGTTTGTACAATGCAATTGAATTGGATAGCAAGAATAATTTGGGTCTAAATGTGAAGAAAGTATATGTGATGATAAACTTATAAATGTATGAAGTTTATTAGAAGAAATGATAATGATATTTTTCCCATTTATTTAGAAAAAAAAAACTGGTGTATATTATATTCAGCCACAGTCACAAATATTTGGGCTTAGTGAGATGAGCAGGACTCTAAAGGGTCATAAGAGGATCACTGCACTGTGTCAGCACTAAGAGAACTGCCTGCTATGTGCAGGCTGTCTCCTGGACACTACTTCCCCTGGATTTTGACTTAACCAGTAACTTACAAGGTAGATGATTTACCATTAGTGCTGCCTGTACATCTAAAGTTCCAGATCCAAGCAGCTAGTGAAATTCTTTCTCCCAAGGATATGTCCCTTCATGACTGAGAAAATTGTGTCTGCTCAGTCCTGATGACATATCCCTCCTCTCAACTATGATCACAAGGAACCCAGACTCACCTCAGGCTTTTGAGCAACATCAATGATTACCTGTCAAAACAACAGACATCGGGCCAGATCTACTGACAGCTGTCAGAGAATTGACATGCCTGGGAGAAAGCATTCAGAAGAGGAAGCATTTGTGGAGTCACTGCCTTAAAATAAGTTAGCACTAGCTTGCGGACTGACTGGTTAGTAACTATATTCAACTACAGTTTTGTAAACAATTGCTTGTATATAAGTGTTTACATTAAAAACTGAAAGAATGATATGTAATTTGAATTGGAATGAACAGTTTATGTATGTAAGGAATGACATGTTCAATTCAAGAGAGAACTTTTTTTCATACCGTCAAAACACCAAAAGGTAAAAACAGTAAACTTAAGTTATGAGAAAAAATAGAGATAACAAACCTTAAGTTTAAAATGGGCTGCCATAGTTTTAGTATTTATTTCCCAACTAAAGAAGGAATTTCTAGGCTTCATTATTGTACTTAAATGTAAGATGACAGACAAATGTTACAACTAAAATGAAATAGATCTTCTTTTCCCTACGATGGAAACAGAACCTGATTTCACATCATAACTTTAAATAAATTCTCAAATAACTAGTTGGCTTAAAAAGCAGGCAGCCAAGTGTAGAATATACAGTGGGGGTGGCACCTAAGAGCACAGCAATCAGAATCCCTGTGTTTAAATATTGAATCTACCAGTTACTGCATTTGGGTGAGCTACTTATCTTCTTATTACTCAGAATGCTAATGTACAAAATGAGGATAAAGCAGTGGATATTTCATAGAGATGTTGTGAGCATTAAATAAAAAATATTTAAAAAAGACTGAACACTGTGTTTGGCACATTACACATGCTAATGGCTTTCTTTAAAATGTTTATTTAAAAACCAAGAAAATAACCTCTAGGTCAGTGGTTCTCAACCTTCCTAATGCTGCGACCCTTTAATACAGTTTCTCATGTTGTGGTGACCCCCAACCATAAAATTATTTCGTTGCTACTTCATAACTGTAATTTTGCTACTGTTATGAATTGTAATGTAAATATCTGATATGCAGGATGTATTTTCATTGTTACAAATTGAACATAATTAAAGCATAGTGATTAATCACAAAAACAATATGTAATTATATATGTGTTTTCCGATGGTCTTAGGCGACCCCTGTAAAAGGGTAGTTCGACCCCAAAGGGGTCGCGACCCACAGGTTGAGAACCGCTGCTCTAGGTGAACAAGTCATAGGTTGTTGTTGTGCTTCTCTAACTTAATGTGCATTTGAATTACTTGGGGATCTTGTTAAAATGCAGATTGTTATTCAATGGGTCCAGGTGGGGTCTGAGATTCTGTGTCTTTAACAAGCCCCTAGGTGATGTCCATGATGCTGGTCTGAGGACCTTGACACCTGAGGCAATTGTGGATGGTTGCTCCCTAAACTGTGATTCAGTGTTTCTCAAAGAGGAAGAGGGGGGAAGTGGCAGAAAGGAAATGCAGACATGTAGTCAAGTTAAAATGCTCCCCAAGTGATTGTAATATATTTGCTTTACTTGTTCCCTAACACTTTTAGAACTATATCAACGTTTTATTCTTCTTCATTTCTCTTTTTCTTATTCTTTCCTCTACTTGCTCCTTGCCATTGCAGTTTAAGACTAAAAAATGGAATTAATATTGATTCCCCGATTAGTAAGAATCATCAATTTTTTATTTTATTTTATTTTATATATTTTATTGATTTTTTACAGAGAGGAAGGGAGAGAGACAGAGAGTTAGAAACATCGATGAGAGAGAAACATCGATCAGCTGCCTCCTGCACATCTCCCACTGGGGATGTGCCCGCAACCCAGGTACATGCCCCTGACCGGAATCGAACCCGGGACCCTTGAGTCCGCAGGCCGACGCCCTATCCACTGAGCCAAACCGGCCTCGGCAAGAATCATCAATTTTAAGTCATTAGCAGGATAATGCAGGATAATGTACTTAAATTAGATTAGAAAAATGGTTTCTAACATCTCTCTTCTAAAATACAGGGATCTAAAAAAAAAAGTATTTAACATTTTCTGTAGCTTTAGCAGAAAATAAACAACAAAGAGTAAGCAAGTGATTGTGGAGCACTTAGTAATAGAATACAAGGATATTTGGTCAACATATGACATGTGGTCCATACTGTCAAACGAGTTATAATCCCATGGGAGGGGAAGGCTGTTGTGGTTATCTTGGAAGTGACAGAATCAAACTATGTGACCACATTAAACATTCCACCTGGTCTGATAGGTGGACAGGAGGAGAGTTATTTTTAAATGGCTTCCTACCCCAGTGGTACTGAGATGATTAAAGGAACCCGTATCTAAATATGTACTTAGCTTGAACAACATTTTTCTAGGACTAAGATCATTTTTCTACTCTGGTGTGTCTTTAGGGCTTAATATCACTAGATTCACAGTATTCCCTCTGTAAGTATCTTCAATTGTTGATACTATAGTTGATGCATTTCATAGATGAAATTCTTCATTTTCCAAGGTAGATAAGAGGACTTTGATTAATATGTAATGGGAAATATCTAAAGAAAGCTTAAAGAGAAAATTAGCAATCATAAACTCCCTTTAAGAGTGTATACCATATATGTAATTCTCTAATACCTTCGCTCTGAAGTTAACCATTCAAAGTACACTGATCTAAATAAGATTTTCACATCATCTGATGAAGGAACAAAGCAACGTATCCTATCTAATAATAGACAAACATAGTAATTGACTGTACCTTCGCTATGCCTCCCATTGGCTAATCAGTGAGATATGCAAATTAACCTCCAACAAAGATGGCAGTTAATTTGCATACGTAGGCACGAAGCGGCGGAGTGAAGACTGAAGGCGGCTCCAGCCAGAGCGAAGGCCTGGGTCACTGGTGCCGAAGGAAAACCGGTGCCAGCAGCCAGGGGAAGGGAAGGCCTTTTGCACGAATCTTTTCATGCAACCGGCCTCTAGTATATGTATGAAATGAATTAGAAATCACATAAGAATTGACACAAACTAAATGATTATTAATTCTATGATTTAAAATTTTGCAGACATCTAGAATTGGGTCCTGAAATATGAAGGCAAATGAGATTATAAAGAACAAAGCATATACATTTCTTACCCATTTTCCAAACTTGTAAATGTTAGAAAATTAAACATGAGACTAGCAATACAATTTAAAGTATTCTTGGGTACAAGAATTGGCTGATTCTAGACATTTATTTCTGCTTAAGATATTTAGATGATACACCTATTTTAGAAACCAAAGAAAAAAAAGCTTCGAAATTGAGTTATAAGAATAATGTAAAATAAACAGTCCTACAGTGTTTATAGTATATAGTGAATTCTCTGTTAGTGAAATATTTTGAAAGACAATTTGGTTTTCATACACAAGGTAATTTTTCCCCCATGGACATCTACTGTGAAGAGAATAAAAATCAAATAGCAAAACTTTAATGTGAATACAACTAGAGCTAAGAGCAAGATTCACTTGTCATTTCCATGACTATTCTAAATATATACTGTTTTCTATTTCCAATCGTCAAATTTGCCACTTAAGTAATTACTAACTAATGACACAGCTAGCAAATTCATAGCTCTTTAGATTTTTTTTTTTTAGTGTGATTGAAACATATTTTAGAGCTTTAGTAGGATGATGGCACTCAGTTGCCACATTAGTTCAATATTACCTTAAATCCTTTTAGATACTCCTTGATTTAAGTTGGCTTATATATTAAGCCATCAAAGAGTTGATTTTTGGTAGGAGAAATTCATATCATAAATAAAATAGAAAATATAAAGTAATAACTAAATTTAGACTGAAAATGAAATAAAATTTACTTTTGCTTATGGAAGTTTTATTAGACTTTGAATAAGCACCTAGTGAGAAGAAATACGAATCATGTAATCTGCTGACTTTAGGCAATTTTGAAAGAGAAGCCTATTCTGAAGAAGAAGAATGAGCACTTTCCAATGGCGATGGGTTTAAAAGTTGATTTGTAGAGTGAACAAGGGAGAAAAGCATTCCTAACCTGGCCTGGATACTTTGTCTAATGTTACTCTGGCTCTGATTTGTTTATTGCCACACTGTGTCTTCAAGACAGCTTTTTAATCCTCTCATTTCTTGGATTTACTTCAAACTTCTGAATAAAATTCTTACTTTGCTAACCTACATGGGAGACGCTCTGGCATTCTGAGTCATGAAGAATAAGAAAAGGACTAGGTACACGAATGAGCGTGGAAAGAAGGACTGGGAGCCTGCACTGGGCAGCCCAAACACGAAAGTGTGATGGGACTTGATTGTTTCCTGTAGCAAATTTGAAAGCAAAATACAGCAACTCTCAGGCGGCCGCTTGAAAAGAACACTGTGAAAACACAGACAAAACTGTAGGGGACATACATCATGCATTTAAACTATGAGTTTCAAATGGTATTTTATCTGTCCTTTGGGTAAGCAGCAAATTAAATTTCCTTAAATTATTTTCCCATGAGCATAGGGCAAATAATTAATCATAGTAAGAATAACAGTATATGCAGGAGCAAAACCCTCAAATCATGTACACGCATACAATTCTTACCTCAAACTAGAAAAACAGCCAAAATAAGAAAACCAAGCAATCCACAGTTCTGTTCTTTTTTGAACACTGAACCTGGCTCAAAAGTACAGAAAATATTTAAACTCAGTGCTCTCAGGATGGGGAGCACAGCCGAAGCAACAATGACTGGAAGACACTTTCTAACTCACAAAGAAGTTGAATCTTATTTGGCACCAGTGGAACCAATGGAAGAAACCAGTTTTCATCTGTGTTGGATGATGGAGCAGCTGATTCATTTCAAGGACAAAGAAGAGTTGAACCAGAAATCAAGGCCTCATGATGGGCACAAAGACCAATGATGTCAGACAAGAAGGGAGAGAAAGAATAGACAACAAACATAACTCTAGTAATCACTTGCCTTTAGCAAATGTTGAGGCCTAGTGACTTGGGGCCACTCCAGAGTCTCAGGTCAGGTTATAGGAACTGCCAGCCATAAGTTGTGGGATGGACACAGAGCCAGCAAAGAAAGACCTACTGATTTTCCAGAGCAGGTAACTTATCAGGTGAGTTATTTTGACAGTTTTTAAAATGCCAAATACGGGCTAAAAGGGTAATTATTTTAGACTTATCGGTATCTTCAAACAATAAATAAGAAACAAAACGAATCAAAGGCTTTTATTAGTGGAGGGAAACTTAAGTGCAGAGACTTGAGGTTCAAAGCTATGAAATATCACCCAGCTAGTTAAGTAGGAGTCTCTTCCCTGCTCCTGGGCTTCCCTGCCCTGCACTCTCTGCCAGGAAGGCGAGTGGCATCCAGAGCACCTGAGGAGGGATTACCCACAGGGCCTTTAGAGCTAGGGAAACACTACAGAAACCAGAGGAACAGGTGATTTCTTTTTTAGAGAAGATTGCAAGGGGTTACAGCTTATGTTAAGGGGAGCAAATGCCTTGGGCCCAGATCCCTCAGGTAATAACCACCAAGAGAGACATGTTGGGGATGAGGCACCTTCAGGAGGAGGTGCAAGTTGTTCTGCAAAGTTATAAACATGGAACAGCAAGGTGCCAGATTTTTTGCCTCCCTCACTGTTCCTTTTTCCTTCTGGAATGACACTAGAAATAAATGTAGCTAAGTCCTGAAAGTGATCCCAGGGGAAAGAGAGCACCCACACTTTCACCAACAGGGAGGGCTACTGGGTGTGGTAGTGGGTTTTAATGTTTATGAGGCCATCAGCAAACCGAGATTTGGTAAAGATGTCCCACATGGGTTTAATAGCCAGGACTCTAAAGCTGCCCAAAGACAAAGGGGCAGCAGGAGACAGTTTGGGAAAGACTTGCTGAGGTCTTCTGGACACCTCAGCAGGCTGGCACTGTGGAGAGATCAGGCTGGATGGTTAAGATAATTGGAGAGTGGAGCACTAAACAGGCAGGCGGAGTGGAGGAAAGGAGCCAGCAAGAACTGCTTCCAAAAGCCCGACTCAGTTACAAATGTGCATTGGCCTCTAGGCCAGTGGTTCTCAACCTTGGCTGCACATTAGAATCACCTGGGAATCTTTTTAAAATCCTGATTTCTGGGCCTCATCCTCCGGAAATTCTGTTTCTTTGTTACTAATGTTGTGGCCCCACCCCATAACAAAGAAACAGAATTTCCAGAGGATGAGGCCCAGAAATCAGGATTTTAAAAAGATTCCCAGGTGATTCTAATGTGCAGCCAAGGTTGAGAACCACTGGCCTCTAGCCATGGGGATTAAGGTGTGGAGACGCCCGGCTTCTTCCTTCCCCAATTTGATGAATCAAAGGGCACCTGAGGAAATCTTAAGGTGGGAGAGTTTACCCCAGGGTGGGCGGCGTACTGTGCCAAGGACCCGTCAGTAGGGTTTGCAGGGAGGCGGAAGGTAGATGAGCAGGGCATCCCCTGGGAAGCAGAGGGGAGTGTGGAGATCTCTGCAATTTCGCCCTAGAAGTAGCACAACTTTAAAATAAATGGACGCCCGGGGGAGTCATACCGCTTCCATTCAGGTCAGGGTTAAGAGACGGGAGTTAGCTAAAGCCTCCGGAAGAGAGTTTACTTGGTTTCATCCCATTTTTTCAGATTTCTCCCTTGTACTCGAAAGAGTTTGGTCAAATCGGAATGACATTTGGAGGGTAAGCAAGCAAACAAGCTCAAATTGTACCCTCTCAACCCAGACGCGCCTCTCACCTGATTTGGGGAAGGGTGGCCAGCTCGGGACGGGCGCGGACCCGAACTGTGTTCGCTCTGCTTGGTCCTCTGAGCCTCCCAGTCCAGCCCATAATTAGGACAACTGACAAGAAACTAACCACCTCCGCCCACCGCCCCCAAGCCCGGCCCGCAGTCCGCACCCACTCACCGGTGCCTGGGCCGCTGCGCGCACGTCGGGTCGAGAGCTGGCCGCTCTGGTGTGGTTATTCGCGCGCCGCCTTGGCGTCCGGGCTGTGAGCCCTACTCCGGGGTCCGTCGGGCTGCTCCGCACCGATCGCCGCCACGGACCGGGTGGAACCGCTAGCCGCGCGCCTGCTCTGGCACCCTGTCTCCAATGCTCGGGCCCTGGCTGACGGGAGCTGGAATCATCCGCGAAGAGGCAGCTCGGAGTTTATAGGGTGGGGCGTTGCTGCGAGTGGGTTCCTGGGGCGAGGCTCTGTTTTGCATTCCCTCCTCCTCCGCCCCGCCCCAGGAGACCCTCTCGGCCAACCCTCTTCCTCTCCAGCTGCTAACGGAAGCGGGATGATGCCGCAGTCATTCCCAGTGTCACCTTTTAGATCTGTGCCCACCTGTCCTGGAACCCGCTTGGGGAGAGATTGATAAAAGGAAGAGAGCTGGGGGTCCAGGAGCAGCCATTCACGCCAAGAGTAATGTTCTTCTACCTTTTTTTTTTTTTTTAAACTTGGAAAACTTTTAAGGCTAAAGTAGGGAGTCCTTTTTCCTGTCACTCAAACTTCACTGTTGTGGATCACAGATGACCTCATAGATAAATTTCAGCTAAAGGGTGAATTTTTTTTCTCCTATTGGACATCCTATCAGAATTTCATTTTTTAAAAACATAAAAGTATAAAAAGCTATACTTTTTATAACAAAATATAACTCAATATTTATGGAAGAATTAATGTAAATTCTTTATAAACTCTTTACGAAAACAAAAGAGGAAGTATAATTTCCAACTCATGCTATCAGTCCAGTGTTACCCTGATACCCAAACTAGATATCAGGAAAAAGCTACAGGCAAATATTTCTTATGGATATAGATAAAATGACAGCAGATAATTCAGTAACATAAAAAGGATTATATACTGTGACCAAGTGAGATTTACCGTAGGAATGCAAAATTATTTTACAAAAAATCAATTGATGTAATACACTGTTTCAACAGAACCAAAACAAAAACTACAGTATCATCTTAATACATAAGAACAAATATTTGACAAAATCCAACACCCTGTCACGATAAAAACACTCAACAAACTAGGTATTGAAAGAAACTCCCTCAGACTGTGAAATCTATCTATGAAAAACTTACTAACATCACCATGGTGAAAGATAAAGTTTCTGCATCTAAGATCAACAAGGCAACCATGTCAGCCCTGCACACTTTTATTCAACATTGTACTAGAGATTCCAGTCAGGGAAACTGGGCAAGAAAAAGAAATAAAAGGCTTCCAGATTAGAGAGGAAGTACACGTATTTGCAAATGACATGATATTGTTTGTAGAAAAGCTATTATAACTAATGAACAAATTCATCAATGCTTTAAGATATAAGATCAGTATACAAAATCAGTTCTATTTCTATACACCAGCAATGAACATTCCCAAAGTGAGGTGAAGAAAAACTACATATACCATAGGTCAAAAGAATAAAATACTTAGCAATACAAAAAGGGTGTAATTCTTGTATTCTAAAACCCAGAAAACATTGTTGAAAGATATTAAATTAGACCTACATGAATGGAATGACAGTCTATGTTCATGGATTGGAAGATAGTATTATTAAAACAGTAATAGCCCTAACCAGTTTGGCTCAGTGGATAGAGCGTTGGCCTGCGGACCAAGAGGTCCTGGGTTTGATTTCGGCCAAGGGTATGTACATTGGTTGTGGGCACATCCCCAGTAGGTAGCTGATCGATGTTTCTCTCTCATCAATGTTTCTAACACTCTATCCCTCTCCCTTCCTCTCTGTAAAAAATCAATAAAATATATTTAAAAAAACACAGTAATAATCTGAAAATGATATAGAGATTAAACACAATTCCTATCATAATCCCAACAAGAAGTTTTTGAAGAAATTAACAAGGTAATTCTAAAATTCATATGGAAGTGCAAAGATCCCAGAATATCAAAAACAATCCTGGAAAAGAAGAACAAAATAGGAGAACTCACAATTCCTGATTTCAAAATTTACTCCAAAGCTATAATAACCAAGACAGTGTGTTACTGGCATAAAGATAGATAAATAGATCAGTGAAATAGAATTAAGTCCAGAAATTAAACGAACACATTATTGTCAATTGATTTTTGACAAGTGAACCAACACAATTCAATGGGAATGAATAGTCTTCTCAGCAAATAATATTGGACTGGATAGTCACATGAAAAAGAATAAAGGTGGGCCTCTTATAATACCATAAACAAAAATGAACTCAAAATGGATCATAGATATTTTCTCCTTAAAAAAAGGATCATAGCACTAAATGTAATAAGTAAAACTATAAAGTAATAGAAAACATGGGAGTGAATCTTTATGAATCTGGGTTATGCAAGGAAAATTGGTAAATTAGACTCATCAATATTAAAAACTTCTGTGCTTCAAAGGTCAACATTAACAAAGTTGAAAGGCAACCAACAGAATTAAAGAATATATTTTCAAATCATATATTTGATAAGGACTTGTATCCAGAACATATAAAGAAGATGTCCAAAGAAGATGGCCAAAATGGCCAATAAGCACATAAAAAAAAATGTACACCATCATTAGTAATAAGGGAAATGAAAATCAAAACTGTAATGAGATATCACCTCATGCAAATTGACCATACCTTCACTACACCTTAAGCCAAGCCCACCAGCCAATCAGAGTGACTATATGCAAATTAACCCAACCAAAATGGCGGCTGGAAGCCACGGAGCTGAAGCAAACAGGAGGCTTGGTTGCCCCAATGATGGAGGAAGCCAAGCTTCCCAGCTGCCGCAGCTGGCTCTGAGCAACCCTCAAGGCTACAAAGTTTTAATTATAGAAGGTAAATAAATCCCAGATTTAAAAAAAAGAAAAAAAAAGGAGAGGTTGGGAGCTTCTGTTGCCAGGGGGGCTTGGCCAGCCTGAAAACAGCCCTCAGCCCCTCATCCAGACTGGCCAGGCATCCCAGTGGGGAACCACCACCCTAAAGGGGGTGTGGCCAGCCTGAAAACAGCCATCAGCCCCTCACCCAGACTGGCCAGGCACCCCAGTGGGGACCCCCACCCTGAACGGGGTGTGACCAACTGCAAACAGCTATCAGTCCCTCACCCAAGCTGGCCAGGCACCCCAGCGGGAACCCCACCCTGATCCGGGACACCCTTCAGGGCAAACCAGCCAGCCCCCACCCATGCACCAGGCCTCTATCCTATATAATAAAAAGGTAATATGCAAATTGACCCTAACAGTAGAATGACTGGGAATGACTGGTCACTATGACACACACTGACCACCAGGGGCTAGATGCTCAATTCAGGAGCTGCCCCCTGGTGGTCAGTGCACTCCCACAGGGGGAGCTCTGCTCAGCCACAAGCCAGGCTGATGGCTGCCAGTACAGCGGTGGTGGTGGGAGCCTCTCCTGCCTTCTCAGCAGCGCTAAGGATGTCTGACTGCAGCTTAGGCCTGCTCCCCGCTGGCAAGTGGACATCCCCCAAGGGCTTCCGGGCTGCCAGAGGGATGTCTGACTGCCAGCTTGGGCCCGATCCCCCAGGGAGTGGGCCTAAGCCAGCAGGTGGACATCCTCTGAGGGGTCCCAGACTGCAAGAGGGCATAGGCTGGGTTGAGGGACCCCCCCCCCCCCCGAGTGCACAAATTTTTGTGCACTGGTCCTCTAGTATGAGAAATAATGTGCCCTAAACTTTTGTCAGGGTTAAGGGAAAGAGTCTATATAAAAGTTTCTGATGCTGTGCCTGGCACATAGTAGGTTCTTTAATAAATGGCAGTAATTTTTACTGAGAAGCAGGCAGTTTTGTATGCTGGTCAGGGATGTAGTAGTAGTTTCTTGATGCTTTAAAAAAAAGAGATAAACTCATTGACATCTTTTTGATTATTTAATTTGTTCCTACTATTTAAAATTTGAAATTTTGATGTAAATGAAGTCTTCTTTCTCTCTTTCCTCTCTGTATGTGTCATATAAGGCAGGATCGGAGGTAACTGTCACATGAAGTTGGAAGTGGGAACACAGAACTAAAGGGTAGTGGGCATGGCAATGCTAGATGAGTGAAGGCAGCGGTACTTCACTTCTGTGGCAGCCCAGGCTCAGCTTGTGCCAGATTCAAGACCATCTACAAAAGACCCAGCTCTGAATATTAGACTGGAGTAAAAATCAACAGGGCATGCAAAATAAGTGCAATGCCTAATATGTTTACCCGTCACAGTAATAACAATGCAGCTTAAAACAATAAGCTGCAGTTTTTCACTGATAAAATTATCAAAGATTAAAGACAAAAGATAATAACACCATAATTCAGTTTTTGATGGATGTAGGAAAGCCACTCATATGTAGAAAAAAATGATACTGTAGGATTGTTGCATGCCCTCAGCAACCAGGAATTTATTTTAAATAATAATCATGAATATATGCAAAGATTTATATATACGAATATTATGCATAATATCACATTATTGGAAAAACCTTAATGTTTTTCAATAACAACAACAATAATACATCTAGAATAGAACTTATCCATTGAGAATAATGTAGAAGGCTATTTAATATGGATAGTGTTCATGATATGTAAATTAGCAAAAATCAACATATGAAACATTGTGTATACTGTTATTCAAAATATCTAACCCTGGCTGGTGCGGCTCAGTTGGTTGTTTATCTTCAGTGCACTGAAGGGTTTCCAGTTTGGTCCCTGGTGGGGGGTATGTGGAGGGAGCAATTGATGTTTCCCTCTCACATCAATGATTTTCTCTTTCTCCCTCTTCCTTCCTCTCTCTCTAAAAATCACTTTAAAAATCTTTAAAAATATATATATCTTAAACATAGACACAAATATATACATATACATGCATATGCAGAAAAAATTGGATGTATATTTACTAAAATGCATACAATGGTTATTTCTAAATGTAATAACTATGAATATTTTTAAATTATGTTTTCTTTTTATGCTTGTCTATGTTATCAAAATTTTATATAACAATTACAGCACTATAAAAATTAGCAGAATGTATAAGAAGTCAGAGAACTTAGCACAGGAACTGTTTGGAGAGCAAGGATATCAGGGGCACTTTTGTGGACAGTTCTTGCTGACACTAAACTTGAAGGCCCAGTGATTTCTGCCCTGTGAGTATGCCTATGCTTGCACTGTTTTTGAAAATAAAATGTAGCATGATTTTATGGGAGGAGATGTTATTAGGAGGTCACAGACCTGGAGTCTATTTTCCATTCTCTCAAGAGGCATCAGTGGAGCTTGGCCAAGCTAGTTGACATCTGGATCTTCCGTTAAAATAAGGGTTTTCTAATACCCTGTTTAGCACTTGTGCAAACTTGGACAAGTTATTTAACCTCCTATTCTTTAGTTTACTCATCAGCAAGACGTGGGCACTAATAGCACCTAATTCAGCGTGAATGAGGATTCAGTGAATTAATACTTGTGAAGCAAATAGTGCCTGGTCTGTATTAGTGCTCAAGAAATGTTAGCTTTTTATTAGTAAATTTACCCCAATAATTCTAAATATTATGTTATCCAAAAATTAAAATTTCTAAGAAATCCTAAGGAGTCTACCTTACTTGATATACTTTACTAAAATTGGCACCCTGCTTTAAATAGTTTTATAGGAATAGAAAGAGATGACTATAACAACATAACAGTATCATTGAACATTCTTGATTGGAATCATATTGATAGCCTCATTAACCATAACAAAGTTTTACAGTGCTATGAATTATAATGATAGTCTACGTCTCAGGTTATCTATTTTAATTGCCTGCAAAGTGTAAACAACTGCTTTACCTCTCTGATTTTCTACCTTTTGCAAATGTAAGCACTTAAAAAAAACAAAGTTATAAACTTCATAGATAATTAATCAGACAAGATTCCAACTATTACTTATCACCTTCATTTATAAAGATGGAGAAGGAATATTTACTTAGTCCTGTAACCCACCAGAGCATAAGGACATTATCCAATAAGCTGGTGGATGTGATAAAATTTGTAAAGGTCAGGAAAAATCTAAAAGAGTTAAATATATTATTCTAAGTCATATTTTGCTTTAGCTCTGCACTAGATATTTTAAAATTGTTTAAATGTTCATGAGGAACCAGGAAAAATACTAGTAAGTATAAAGCATTCTTAACTTTAGAAATGAAATCAGATGTAGTAAATTGAAGACGGACAAACTTAATATTGAATTCATTTCACTTTCTTAAAAAAGGCAAGGTTACTATATTCATCAAGAAAAATTCTGATAGCCCTGCCTGAGTTGCTTAGTTGGTGGGAATGTTGTCCAGTACACAAAAATGGTTGTGGGTTTCATTCCCAATATGGGCATGTACGGGAGGCAACAAATTGATGTCTCTCTCTTTCTTCCTCTCTCTAAAAATCAATGAAACATATCCTCAGGTGAGGACTTAAAAAAAAATGTTGATAGATGATAGGAAAGAATGAAAAAAATACTACTCAAATAAAATTCCCAACAGGAGAGTTGTAAAGTGTGAGTGTTTTAAATCTGAATATTTTACTATCATTAAATTATTGGTAATACATCATGCTCTGCACAGATGAACTGACATACATAAAACTATCAATTTCTTAAGTATCTAACTTTAAAATAAGGAAGTTTTATATAAAAATGTTAAAAAAATGAAGGTGCTGAGAAATTAAGTATCTGGAAAGATAAAGGTGGATACTTAGCTAGATTTCAAATAGTATATATTTGGACCCATATAAAGAACTCAGTAGACTTTCAGATTAAACATTCTAGAAAACTGGGTGGCATTTACAAAGTTTTGTTTGAATTTAACTGGCTGAGGAAAGATGAGATTAGGCTGTCCCAATTTTAGTTAAATTCCCATTGTCTTCAGAATATAATCCAAATATTTCCTACCATGTTTCTTATTTTGGTTCAGTTTGTGTGGGTGGCTTCTTCTTTACTCTGAAATAGTTCATCCACACACTCATGCCTGCTGTCCTTGACTTATTACAGAGGTCATGATATCAGGCTGCCCACTTGACTGATGCTTGTCTGGCGCCAGGCCACCTTAAGAATTTTTCTGCTGGCCCAGGGCACACACCCACCTGCTGACTGAGCTGCATGATTCCTGGTCCACACAGGAGCATCCTTCCTAAGCAATGAAAGGCATGTCTTTGACAGAGGGGAGATGTTATAGCTGATTTCAGCTCCACTAGGCTAGAGACCATTCCTAATGAATAAAGCTTCCTCTATTCATTATACCGACTTCTGTGCATGGGCCATGAAGTTTCAATCGCACTGTACGTGCACGCCCACATGTGGTATTTTGTGGAAGAGCCACACTCAAGGGGCCAAAGAGCCACATGTGGCTTGTGAGCCGCGGTTTGCTGACCATGGCTCTAGTCCATTTAGAATGTTTAACTTGACCTTGCAGGCCAAATACTTCCTTACACCTAAAGAAATTATCTTTAAAAAGTAAAATTTGAAACACTCACCTGCAGCCTCTGTGTTGCTAATAGCTCTGACCTTGTAAGGATTTCATCTACACTAGTTTTCATGCTGGAGGCTTTTGCAAAGACAGCCTGCGTAAACAGTTCAGCTTCGGCTGCCTTGGAAAATCACTTCTTAGCAAGGTTTGAGCAATTGTTTGTTGGGAGATGGAGTAAGAGTGTTGAAGTAATACCATTGGCACTCATATGCACCACTTGGAGTCCTGTGGTAGAGCTGTGGTTGGGTTGAAGGTATCTTCTGGATAGAAAGTTTTTAAAATTAATTGTTGTCTTCATATCAACCAAAAGTTACTTTCATATTTATTCTTATAGGATCAACTAATTTAAAACACTATTTTCACATGGCTATTGGCATAATTTGAAATAGACCAGTTTTGGTTCTTTTGGCTGATTCTGCTTGTACTCACACTTTCTGTCTGGTTTGTATTCCATGATCTTTCTACATGAAGTCATGCTGTTAGTTGCTCATTAAATTCTTAAATAAGTACTTCCTGATCAATTCTATTATTATTTGTTCTTACTCTTTCCTAATATTGATGTTAACTGCTTAACTGCTTGGTAATTTCCTGGATCTCCCCTTAGGCACATCTTAAATATTAGAAAAGTTATGATTATAATTATTTCCTTCAATTTTTCCACAGCTCACCCCTTATTCTCTATTTTCTACATTGTTTATGACTTGAAGACCTACATGATATAAATATATTAGTCACATAAAAAATATATTACAGTGAGGATAACATTCTAAAATATTTATTAGCAGAGAGATTTATCCTATATAATAAAAGCCCAATATGCAAATTGACCAAATGGCGGAATGACTGGTTTCTATGACACACACTAACCACCAGGGGTCAGATGCTCAATGCAAGAGCTGCCCCAGCCCGCAGGCCCCAGGCCAGCCAAGGCAGGTGCCAGCGGGGGCCCCCAAATCGCCCTGCCAGTCGCCCCACAGATTGGCCCAGATCACTGGCCAGGCCTAGGGACCCTACCTGTGAACAAATTTCATGCACCGGGTCTCTAGTATTTCAATAAAATATGCTTTCAACATACTAAAATGAGAAGAAAATTAGCAGATAAAAATCAAGCATTAATAGCTAAGTACGCCTTTATTGGCACATTATTTGGTTTCTTCTGAATTAAAACAATATAAAAGCCAATTATTAAAAGTAACTAGAGGCCCAGTGCATGAAATTCATGCACAGGTGGGGTCCCTAGGCCTGGCAGGCAATCAGGGCCAATCGGGGCCAGGCCGATTGGGGCTCAAAGGCCCTGGCAGGGTCGGGAGAGGAGGTGACTGTCACTGGGCCGGGTGTGGAAGGAACAGATGCCAGATGCTGACACTGCCCTAGGCGCCTTGCCACCCCACGATTCCCCATCTCTCCCCCACTCCTTCCCTCAGTGCCACGCCACCACCAGGAGCCTGCTGGATGGGGGAGGGCTGGGGGGAGAGGCTGGGGGAGGTTTCAATACCCAGTTTGGAACATGCAGGAGGCAGCCAAGCAATGATTCTCTATAATTATTGATGCTTCTATCTCTGTTTCCCTCTCTGAAATAAATCAAATATATATATTTTCAAAATGCAAGGTTTTTAGAGGAAGAAAGGTAGGGTAAGGGAACTATTGACAGGGGGGAATTTGAGATCTTGCTCACATTTCAAATAGGATAACATAGGTGGTCCTCAGAGGGTGACAGGTGAGGAGTGGCAGTGGGTGGAGCAGGGCACTGTGGGCTGAGGAACAGGCTGTAATGACTGGGAACATCTGTGACAGTGACACTGAGTGTGTGTTGGGGCCATCGCTGGGATCATTCATCCCCAAGAGATTTGGATTCTGGACAGGAGGAGAAACATGAAGATCAGTGGGGCTTTCTTAGCCTAGAAGGTGAGGCGGGCTGCAAGAGTGGGCTGCCCTGCTTCCCTACAAATGTAAACACACAGTGTAACTGCACATGGACGTCAGTCAGTAGCCAAATCAATGCCCAACCAGCTCTGGTGGCTGTGTCCTGCCACTCTCTGGTTGTGCTGTGGCATGATTGGCCAGGGAGGCCGAAGCCATGCCCCCAAGTGCACGTAGTATATGAAGGGGCAGGCAGGAAGCCAGAAGCTGGAAGTTGGAGTTGAGGCAGCCTGGAAGCACTGCATCCACCATGGAGCTGGACGGGGAGCAACTGTGAGTGCGACTGGCTTTGGAGTCAGAGGGGCTGCACTTCCTGCATGTCACCAGTGAGTCCCCGCGAGCCCATGGTGCACCAGCCAAGCCAGGCGGGGCCTGGGGAGGCCTTTCTCTAGTGGAGCCATTTTTCCCAGGGTGGCGGTGTTGGCTGCTTTTTAAAAAAATTTATTTATTTTTTATTGGAAAGCAAGCTCTGGGCTTGTGGTTCCTGGGATCCCCGGGCCATAGCATGCATCTCCAGGCCTCACTGTGCCCCCCTCTCCCTACCTGAATTGAGCATCTAGGCCCTGATGGTCAGTGCACATCATAGTAACTGGTTGACTGGTCGTTCTGGTCGTTCCCCTATAATGGTTGCTGGGCTTTTATTATATAGGATTACTTACAAATGCAAAGTACTATTTTATTTATATTATTTTCCACTAGGGACTCAGTGCATGAATTCGTGCACCTTGAAAGGCACTCTGGGCCGCAAGGCTGTGGTGGGCACAGGGGCAGGTCTTGGCCCATCCTCTGCGGCCCTACCTGGCCCCTCCTGCCACAGCCCCAGTCCCCTGTTTGCTGGCAGCCCTGCTTCTGCTGCTGCCGCTCTCACATGCTGATGGCACTGGCCCAGCCGTGGGCAAACTTCGGCCCGCGGGCCGGATCCGGCCCGTTTGGCTGTTCTATCCGGCCCGCGGAGTCGAAAGAGTGGAGGGTTCTCTTGCTCTCCCCTCCTCTCCTTCACCAGCAGCAGTGTTAACATGTATTAGTTCACACAAACACTCCATCCATGCTTTTGTTCTGGCCCTCCGGTCCAGTTTAAGAACCCATTGTGGTCCTCGAGTCAAAAAGTTTGCCCACCCCTGCACTGGCCCCACTTGCACCCACTGACAGCATGGAGCAATTGGGGCCAGCACCAGCAGTGGGTGCGAGTGGGGCTGGCGCCATCAGCGGATGCGAGCAGCAGCTGCTGCCCTCGGGTGATCGGGGCTTGCAGCTGCTACTTTCATCCACTGACAGCACTGAGCGATCGGGACCTGCACCGGGCCCCTGCTGCTGGTGCAAGCAGGACTGGTGCTGGTAGTGGGTGTGAGCGGAGGCTCTGGTGCTGGCAGTGGGTGCAAGCAGGGCTGTCAATGGCAGCGGGTGCAAGAGGTAGCTGCCGGCCCTGATCACCCATCAGGAGCAGGGGGAGGTGAAGCCCTGAGGGGTGATCAGGGCTGGTAGCCACTGCTGGAACTTGCTGATGGCACTGAGCAATTGGGGCCAGTGCTGGGCTCTGGCAGAGGGTGCAAGCAGTAGCTCCAGCGCTGGCAGCAGGTGTGAGTGCCAGGCGAGACTGTGGCGTGTGGGAGCAAAGACTTTTCAGTAACCACCAGAGGCTCGCCCTGATGACAGTGACCAGCACCCTGCCTTGGTCTGGCGCCCCGCTCACCTGCTCTACCATCCTGCTGTGGCCCATGTCCACCATGTTCTGCCACCTGCTATGTTCCATGCATGCCCCCTGGTGGTCAGAGCATGTCATAGCGACCAGTTGTTCAGTTGTTTGGCTGTTCTGCAGTTTGGTCTATTTGCATATTAGGGTATTATATAGATACTAGAGGCCCGGTGCATGAAATTCATGCACTGAGGTGGGGGTGTACCTCAGCCCAGCCTGCACCCTCTCCAATCTGGGACCCCTTGGGGATTGGGCCTAAACCAGCAGTCAGACATCCCTCTCATAATCCGGGACTGGTGGCTCCTAACCCCTCACCTGCCTGCCTGATTGCCCCTAACTGCTTCTGCCTGCCAGACTGATCACACCCTAACCGCTCCCTGGCCTGATTGACACCTAACTGCTCCCCTGCTGGCCCAATTGCCCCCAACTGCCCTCCCTTGCTGGCCTATTCACCCCTAACTGCCCTCCCCTGCTGGCCTGATCACCCACAACTGCCCTCCCCTGCCAGCCATCTTTTGGTAGTCATCTTGTGATGATGTGGGGGTGGCCATCTTGTGATGACGTGAGGGCAAGATGCACCTAGGCTTTTATTAATATAGATAGATGAGCAACATGTTGTCTCTTTAAATTTGTTTTTTACTTATTTATTGTTTTTTCAGATAGTGCTTATGATTATAATATTGATATAAGCCAGTTTTTGGCCTTTAGAGCCCAGAAGAGACACAATTAATTAATCAAAGCACCTATAATGACAATTGAACTAGGCCTGGAGGCATCAATGGACACAGCCTTTGATTATAAGATGTTGACAGTCTATTCAGCTCAAAGTAGGAGGAAAGTATAATTTTGTGTTTAAATACTAGAGATACACCCAGAGAATATAAAGGCCAGAATTAACTCTGATAGCTCCAAGTTGGGGAAGGTATTTGAGCCTCGTCTTGAAGGGTAGGGTATTCTACACAGAGGTCACTGCACATGCAGATGGCACTGTGACATTGTGCATTTTCCAATATGGGTAGAAGCAAAATGCAGTGATTCTTTGTTTAATCTTGATGTCTTCTGCTAGATTAGAATCCCCCTTTTGCTGGTGTTATTCACCAGTAGTCTGGCATAGCACTGGTACATAGTACATGCTCAAATATTTGTTGAAGGAATGAGTGGCTAAGCTGAGGGCAAGATTGTAAAAGACCAGGTTTAAGTGTTTAGACTTATTTTGTGGGCAATGAGAGTTACAGGGATCAATGAGCAGGGAGCCCTATGGTCCCATTTGTTATGTAGGAAGATGAAAAGTAAT
Source organism: Myotis daubentonii (assembly GCF_963259705.1). Taxonomy (NCBI): domain Eukaryota; kingdom Metazoa; phylum Chordata; class Mammalia; order Chiroptera; family Vespertilionidae; genus Myotis; species Myotis daubentonii. Next base: position 108,070,801 of record NC_081842.1, read on the forward strand.
TCTGGTGGAAATGTAGGGGATAGATCCAGATAGGATCAGACTGCATGTCTTATTGAGTTGGAAATTCCAGGAGATGAGTTAAAAATTCCAGAAGAGAAATGAAGATAACTTAAAATGGTGACTCTGTAGATGGTGGGACAGTTTCCGAAAAGCAACGGAAAGGATTCATTGATGAGTTGGACATGAGGGTGAGAAAGTGGTAGAAAGGAAAAGGTGAGATTTCTGGGTTGAGAGGTGGGTGGATTAACTGAGATCATGAATATAAAAAAGGAACTTTTTTTTAAGAGAAAGGATGAGTTTAATTTTGGATGTGCTCAGCTTGCTTTTTTGAAGCGCATCCATGTAAAGCAAGGTTTGGGCTAGGATATGTAATTTTTTGAAAGTCATGAGTATGGAAATGGATGCTTGAGGCTATGTGAGGAAATGAGGTTTACAAGGGTGAAGAGAAAAGAGAAGGAAAATATTAAGATGAAATCTTGGAGAACACACTTCTAAGGGATAGGCAAAGGGGGGTGGGGGGAAGAGTCAGCAGACCTTGAAACAGATGCCACCTTAGGTACTTGCATATGTCATCTGGTTTAATCTCCACAGCAGCTCCCGGAGGCCTTGCCAGAGAAGTAAGCACTTTTCCAGTAAAAACTTCCTGAAACCTTGGTTGAAGGGAGCGTGAGTAGGCATTGGAAAACTTTTTTTTTTTTTTTTTTATAAAGGGCTGGATAGTAAATATTTTAGGCTTTTTGGGCTATATTTCTCTATGGCAACTACTCAACTTTGCTTCCTCTGAAGTTCAAAAGCAACCATAGACAAACAAATAGATGTAGTTGTGTTTCAATAATACATTATTTATAGACACTGATATTCAAATCCTAATATATAAAAGCTGAGGGTTGCAACACCCGATCACAACTGAAGGCTGACCAACCTGGAAGTCCTTCAGTCAGTGCTGGGTTGCCTGGCGACCCAGCACTGACTGCCCAGGGGGCTGAGACCCAGAGGGAGAGGCAGGGTCTAATCTGTAGCCTCAGTGGCAGCACTTGCCTCTCTCTTTCTCTCCCTCTTGCTTTCTGGGCTTAGACAGCAGCCGGGCCTTTCTTTCTCTCCCAGCATCTGAGGGGGCTGCTGTTCAGCCCCGCCTCTCTGATCAGGCCCAGAGATAGGCCCAGAGATGCTGACCTGACCTCCATAGAAATCAGAACCAAATCTGGGTGCTGTGGGAAGCCAATGGCTGCCTAGCAGGCGGAGCTTTTGATGCTGACTGGCATAGAAACCGACCAATCATAACCAAATTGACCAGCAGAGGAGGGCAGTTGGGGGTGAGTTCAGGCTGGCAGGGGAGGGCCATTGGGGGCAACCAGGCCGGCAGAGGAGGACAGTTAGGGGTGATCAGGCTGGCAGACAGAGGCAGTTAGGGGCAACCAGGCAGGCAGACAGGTGAGCAGTTAGGAGCCAGTGGTCCCATATTGCGAGAGGGATGTCTGATTGCCGGTTTAGGCCCGATCCGACAGAAGAGGGTGCAGGCTGGGCTGAGGGAATCCCACTCCATCCACAAATGTTGTGCACCGGGCCTCTAGTTTTATATAATTTTCATATGTCAACAATGTTAGTTTTCTTTTGATTTCTTAACCATTTAAAAATGTGAAGACTATTTTAAGTTCATGGGCCATATAAAAACAGGGAGTAGGCTATAGGTTCATTTATAGAAAAAGGGGGTTTTAAGTGTCAGATATGAACTCTAAAAAATATTACTGAATCTTGCAAATAGAAGGCGGTTGATGTCCCAGAAAAAGTGGTTTCAATAGAGCTGGGAGCAAAACCCCACTGTAATAGGTGGGGGAATAATTAGGAGAGAGAATAAGTGTAGAGACTTTTAAACAAGTTTGACAGAGAAGGAAAAGACAGAATGAAGGAGCTGCCTTAAGCAAAGACAATGCCTAGAGAGATTTTTGTTTGTTTCTGAATGTTTTAGGATTTAGTACAAAATGACTTTCTTTTTTTTTGGATAAAGGAGCTATGTTAAAAATATTAGAGATTATAGATTTTGCAGAGAAGAAATCATTGGCAGGGCAAGATCCTGTGGAATACAGGGGGGCATGGGGTTCTGTGCACAGGTGGACAGATAACCTTTGGTTTTTCTGCCCTTTGGTTGAAGTTTAGACCAAGCCATCATATCCTTTCCCGTGGTCCTTATACTGAATGGTGCTTCTAAAATAGCTTCTAAGATGACTACGAGGAATTCTATTTGATTTAAAAAATAACACTGTATGGTAGATAAGTCTGGGTTACTGTCTACATTTTACAGATGAAGAACCTGAGGACCAAGAGTTAAATGTATACAGAGACATGTAACTGGCTGTTAGAAGATTAGAAACCAGATACTAATTCTTGGTCTAATTCCATTGTATTCTGCTTCCTCTCTCATTCTAATTTGCAACATACAAGAGAATTTAGTGGTGATATAAGTAAGATATGAATGACACATTAATCTCTTTACTTGTATTTAAAGAATATTTGATTTAAGGGCTTATGTTAAGAAAGAATCACATCCCTGTAGTCTTTTATTCTGGAAGTCTAAAGTAAACATATATTAATTAAAGTTTATTTTTGGCCTCTAGTTATTAAGACCATTTAACAAACTTGAATTACAACTCTTAGCTATATAAGTGTAAGTGATTCCTACATACCAGATATCCTGCTTTGATGATGTCATTTGTAGGACAGTTGACTTGGTATGGTTGTCCCTCAGTCCTTTTCAGCCACTGTCTATAGATTATTCTTGAGGTTAAAAAATTTTGCCAAAAACTTGGGGATGTTTGTAGATAGTTGAAAAATAATGGAAATAGTTGATTTAATCCATGCTGAAATATTAACCATATCAAAGGCTCCATCTTTTTTCCTTTGCTTGCAAAATAATTGAGAAATGGTGATGGAACATAAGCAGTGGTGTTTAAAAACTAAATTCTACCTGCTGTTTGAATTTCTCTTGGGCCTCCATGGATCCAGAGCAGTCTGGAGCCAATGCTACTAACCTGACAAAGAAGCATGCATATAAGCATAACCAATGGACATAAGACACTGGGGGGTAGGGGAGTCTAGGGGACTGTCAAGGGCGGGGGGAAAAAAAGGACACATATGTAATACCCTTTGTAATACTTTAAGCAATAAAAACAAAAAAGAAAATAACGCAGACCAAAAAAAAAAAAAAAAGTAACTTTCCTTGGCTCCCCTCACATCTGGCTCTCCCCACACTCCTGTATCACTTCTGCTAAAGCAAAAATTGCTAAAACCTTCAACTCTATTGTCCCTAGTAGGTACTAAATAGGAAGGGCAGGGGTCTCCAGGGAAAGTCATTTAAAATAAAAAATGAACCTTGTGGAAACATTTTAGGTCATGAGAAAAGTATGGTGTAAAAAGGAATTCAACAGAGGATGAAAGTCTTAGTATAGCTTCATAACACATTGCATTTAAAGTAATTTTTTTAAATTAGTCAAATCTGCTAAATTATTACTTAAATATTTCTCATTACCCATGATAAGTGACATCTCCAATATGCTTGCATATGAAAGAAAAATTTTGCTGCCCTAATTGGTTTGTCTCAGTGGATAGAGCATCGGCCTGTGGACTGAAGGGTCCTAGGTTCAATTCTGGTCAAGGGCACATGCAGGGTTGCAGGCTGGATCCCCAGAAGGGGCATGCAGAGGCAGCTGATCAATGATTCTCTCTCATTATTGATGTTTCTAGCTCTCCTTTCCCTTCCTCTCTGAAATGAGTAAAACTATATTAAAAAAAAATTATGTCAAAGTGTAATGGAACTTTTCAAAATTTAAAGGAATAGAAATCAAGTATGCTATATTAGGATTAGATCATTCTTTGAAGAAATAATTTTGCATATCAAATTAGGGCTCTATTTTAAGTTTCTTTTCCTTTCAGTAGGTATTTTCCTCCCATGCTAGACTTGCTTTCCTTCTACTTCTCTGTCTGGAACCCTGAGTACATAGCTCTGTCATCACTAGCCTTGACCCTTACCCTGATATGTCCCTGAGTCCAAAGTCACTTTGATTTTTGGCACAATAATATTATTTTAATTATTTAATGATGTTTTTATACTATAATTCTTCTCATCTGAGATCAAATCATGCAGTTATATTCTCTGTGCTGTATTTCCTTTCAAAGACAGGAGTCTTGGTACATGTGTTCTGGGGACAAACTGTTTTCATCAATATAGGTGCACCTGAGGTGTCTTTTCTACAGGGATTGTAGAAACAAAATGATTTGGGTTTTTTATATTCAGTGAGCACTATAATTGGAGATTAGGTGCCAACGGAAATTACTTTAAGCATAAAGTTTCCTGGAAAGGCATTATCTGTCTAATTACCAAGAAGGCTTCTAATTGTAAAATTCAAAATATACAAGTAAAAGAAACTCAGGTAATAACTTTAAAAACATTTTCATTGCAAATTATTACACACATATAGGAAAATACATTGTAGCAAGTAAATACAAAGCAAACATCCATATAAATACCATCTGTTATAGATTGAATTGTGTCCTCCTGAAGTTCACATGTTGAAGCCCTAATTCCAGTGTGACTCTGAAGGTAGGCCTTTAAGGAGGTAATAAAGGTTAAGTGAGGTCAGAGGGTGGGGCCTTAATCTGAAAGGACTGGTGTTCTTATGAAAAGAGGACCAGAGACTAGAGAGCTCTCTCCCACTGCACAAGGACACGGAGGAAAGGCCGTGTGAGGATGCAGTGAGAAAGCAGCCATCCAAAAGCCAGGTAGAGAGGCCTCAATCAAGCATTATGGTGCCTTGCTCTTGGACTTACAGCTTCCAAAACTATGAGAACATACACGCGTGTTAAATTCCCAAGACTCTGGAATTTTGTTATGGCAGCCCTAGCAGACTATTATACCACCCAAATCAAAAAATAAAACATGACCAAAATGCTCTATTCCTTGGGAAGTTGACTCCTAGGGTGGGCTTCAACTTGGTCTTCTTGCTTCTGGTTGGGTTCCGCCAATAAGAGATTGGGTTTGCATTCTGCTTCTGGCATCTTGTTGGGTTTGGCTAATCTGAGGTAAAGGCAGCATATTTGAGGGGTATTTTTTCCTGTCTTCCTTTCTACTTTGGAATTGAGTCTCTAGTAGTGGTTCCACTCCTCTATGTATCTAGTTCCTTCTGTGAGGCTCACTCTTCTTGGTTCCTCTTTTCACTGGGTTGCAGGGCCATTGTTTCTTCTCCGGTCTCTTTAGTCCCAGAGGTGGTAATGACTTCCCATTATTACTTGTCTACAAGCATCTTACTATGCCTTATTGTTTCCTCATCTCTACCCACACTTCTATAAGGCTTGTGAAAGTCTTCACTGATCCTTCTGGGTGAATGTTATTTCTTATTGGGACTCTGACTGATAATCTGGATCTTGAATTGCTATTAAATCAAAATTGCAAGTTTTTCTTTAAGTACAGTGCCTATTCAAATTTTCTGAATTGTTGTCACATTTATTTTAGGTTTAAGTAGAAAAGTGTGGCTAAAATTGAAAACACTGATCCAAATGTAAAAAAACAGATATTAAAGACTGACTAATGTTATTGTGTATTAGGTGATATGCATGAAAGTGAATTGAAATATGCAACATATGAATTAATCTAGGATCACAAATTGGAGCCCATATACCTTATCTGCAAGTCAATGATTAGTCATATTACTCATGGTTTTCTAAATCTCTAATACTTAAGTATTTATTACTTACCCCCCTTTATTTTATCTTTTAATTTATTTTCCCTTTATTGATTAAGATATTACAAATGTGTCCTTATTCACCCAATGTCCTCTCATCCCCCCAATCCTGCCCTCACCCTCACCCCCTGTTGTCCACATCCATAGCTTATGCTTATATGCATGCATACATGTCCTTTGGTTGATCTCTCTCCATCACCCCCACCTCCCCTACCTTCCCTCTGAGTTTTGAGCATCTGATTGATGCTTCTCTGTCTCTACATCTGTTTCTGTTCATCGGTTTATGTTGTACATTATAATCCACAAATGAGTGAGAGCACGTGATATTTATCTTTCTCTGACTGACTTATTTCACTTAGCATAATGCTCTCCAGCTCAATCCATGCTGTTGCAAATGGTAGGAGTTCCTTCTTTTTACAGAAGCATAGTATTCCATTGTGTAGATGTGCCAAAGTTTTTTAATCCATTCATCTGCTTATGGGCACTTAGGCTGATTCCAAATCTTAGCTATTGTAAATCGTGCTGCTATGAACATAAGGATGCATATATCCTTTCTGATTGGTGTTTCTGGTTTCTTGGGATATATTCCTAGAAGTGGGATCACTGGGTCAAATGGAAGTTCCATTTTTAGATTTTTGAGGAAACTCCATACTGTTCTCCATAGTGGCTGCACCAGTCTGCATTCCCACCAGCAGTGCACAAGGGTTCCTTTTCCTCCGCATCCTCACCAGCATTTGTCATTTGTAGATTTGTTGATGATAGCCATTCTGACAGGTGTGAGATGGTACTGCATTGTGGTTTTGATTTGCATCTCTTGGATGATTAGTGACTTTGAACATGTTTTCATATGTCTCTCAGCCTTATGTATGTCCTCTTTCAAAAAGTGTCTATTTAGGTCCATTGCCCATTTTTTATTGGGTTGTTTATCTTCCTTTTGTTAAGTTGTATGAGTTTCTTGTAAATGTTGGAGATTAAACCTTTATCACAGATATCATTGGCAAATATGTTCTCCCATGCAGTGGGTTTTCTTATTGTTTTGTTGATGGTTTCTTTTGCTGTGCAGAAGCTTTTTATTTTGATATAATCCCATTTGTTTATTTCCCCTTAGTTTCCATTGCCCTAGGACCTGTGTCAGTGAAGAAATTCCTTTGGCATATATCTGAGATTTTGCTACCTGTGGATACCTTTAATATTTCCCTTCTTACATTTAAGTCCTTTATCCATTTTGAGTTTATTTTTGTGTATGGTGTAAGTTGGTGGTCTAGTTTCATTTTTTTGCATATGTCTGACCAAATTTCCCAGCACCATTTATTGAAGAGACTGTCTTGCCTCCATTGTATTTTCTTGCCTCCTTTGTCAAATATTAATTGAGCATAGTGGTTTGGGTCGATTTCTGGGTTCTCTATTCTATCCCATTGGTCTTATATGTCTGTTCTTCTGCCAGCACCAGGCAGTTTTGAGAACAGTGGCTTTGTAATACAGCTTGATATCTGGTATTGAGATCCCTCCTACTTTGTTCTTCTTTCTCCAGATTGCTGCAGCTATTCGAGGTTGATTTTTTTTTTAATTCCAGATGAATTTTTGGAGAGTTCTTTCTAGATCTGTGAAATATGTTGTTGCTATTTTAATGGGGAGTGCATTGAATGTATAGATTGCTTTGGGTAGTATGGACATTTTGATGATGTTGATTCTACCAATCCATGAACACAGTATGTTCTTCTATCTGTTTATGTCTTCCTTTATCTCTTTTTTCAATGTCCTGTAGTTTCCTGGGTAGAGGTCTTTTACCTCCTTAGTTAAGTTTATTCCTAGGTATCTTAATTATTTTGGTGCAATGGTAAATGGGATTGTTTTTTTAATTTCTCTTTCTGTATGTTCACTATTGGCATATAAAAATGCCATAGATTTCTGGGTGTTAATTTTGCATCCTGCTACATTGCCAAATTCATTTATTAGTTCTAATAATTTTTTGATGGAGTCTTTAGGGTTTTCTAAGTACAATATCATGTCATCTGCAAATAATGACAATTTTACTTCTTTTCCAATTTGGATGCCTTTTACTTCTTCTTCTTGTCTGATCGCTTTGGCTAGCACTTCCAGTACTATGTTGAACAGGAGTGGTGAAGGTGGGAATCCCTGTCTTGTTCCTGTTCATAAGGGAAATGGTTTTAGTTTTTGCCCATTGGGTATGATGTTGGCTTTATGCTGGAGTCCATTCATTGTCTTCACTAGCTGAGTTTAGACAGAGACCCCCCAAAAGCTAGTAGCCCTTGAAAGTCCTAGTAAAGGTCAGGGCTTGAAAGTCCTAGCAAAGGTCAGGGCTGTGCACCACCCAGTTAATCTAGGAACCACTCAGTTAATTTAGGTAATAATAGTAGAAGCATCTCCACCTTAGTTCACTTAATTCCTTAGATACTTATGTAGATCCTTGTTGATTATTGTTAATCAGATACACCCGGAAATCTATTGATGAGCTAATCAGATACTCTGCCTACACTTGGAAATCTATTGATGAGTTAATCAGATACTTTGTCTATTCCTGGAAATTGTCTGCTGATCTGTGTGTCATTGAAACTTCCTTACCCTAAGGGCTACTCCAGATCAATAAAAGATTGGAGCAGCCTGAGCATGGGTGGAAGTCCTTTGGGACTTGCCTGCCTGGTCCTCCAATATTACAAAATTATCTCGTGTCTTTTTCTCTCATTTGTTGTGAGGCTCCTCTTTCAGATACCGAACCCTACTCCACGCAGAACGTGGAGGGAGTCTTACTCGACACCTGTAGGTTTGTCATATAAGGCTTTTATTATGTTGAGGTATGATCCCTCTATTCCCACTTTGCTGAGAGTTTTTATCAAGAAAGGGTGTTGGATTTTGTCAAATGCTTTTTCTGCATCAATCGATATGATTATGCGATTTTTGTCTCTCAAGTTGTTTATGTGATATATCACATTTATTGATTTGCGGTTATTGTACCAGCCTTGCATTCCTGGAATAAATCCCACTTGGTCATGGTGTATGATCTTTCTAATGTAATGCTGGATCTGATTTGCTAGAATTTTGTTGAGGGTATTAGCATCTATGTTCATCAGAGATATTGGCCTGTAATTCTCTTTCTTTGTGGTGTCTTTATCTGGTTTTGGGATTAGGGTAATGCTGGCTTCATAGAAAGAGCTTGGAAGTGTGCTTTTCTCTCGAATTTTTTTGGAATAGTCTGAGAAGGATTGGCTTTAGTTCTTTGAATGTTTGGTAAAACTCTAGTGAAGCCATCTAGTCCAGTGCTTTTGTTTGCTGGAAGCTTTTTGATTACTGTTACAATTTCATCAGTAGTTATTGGCCTATTCAGGTTTTTGATTCTTCCTGATTGAGTTTTGGAAGCTTGTATTTTTCTAGGAATGTGTCCATTTCATCAAGGTTGTCCATTTTGTTGGAATAGAGTTGTTTGTAGTATTTTTTGACAATCCTTTGTATATCAGTAGGGTCTATCGTTACTACACCTCTTTCATTTCTGATTTTGTTTATTTGGGTCCTTCCTCTTTGTTTCTTGGTAAGCCTGGTGAGAGGTTCATGAATCTTGTTAATCCTTTCAAAGAACCAGCTCTTGGTTTCATTGATTTTTAATATATTTTTTTGGTCTCTATTTCATTTATTTCTGCTCTGATCTTTATTATTTCCTTCCTTCTGGATACTATGGGCATTTCTTGTTGCTCTTTCTAAATCTTTGAGTTCTGGGGTTAGATCATTTATTACCAGTTTTTCTTCTTTTTTGAGGTAGGCCTGTACAGCTATGAACTTCCCTCTCAGGGCTGCTTTCATTGTGTCCCATAGATTTTGGATTGTTGTGTTTTTATTGTCATTTGTTTCCAGGATGCTTTTTATTTCTTCTTTGATCTCTCTGGTAACCCAGTCATTGTTTAATAGCATGGTATTTAGCCTCTACGTATTTGATTTTTTTCACTGTTTTTATTGTAGTTGATTTCTAGTTTTATGCCATTGTGGTCTGAGAAGATGCTTGTTATGATTTCTATTCTCTTGAATTTGAGGAGACTTTGCCTGTGTCCTAATATATGGTCTATCTTTGAAAATGTCCCATGTGCACTGGAGAAGAATGTATATTCTGTAGCTTTGGGGTGAAATATTCTGAAGATGTCAATTAAGTCCATCTGATCTAGTGAGTCATTTAGGATTGCTGTTTCTTTGCTGATTTTTTGTTTAGAGGATTTATCCAGTGGTGTCAGTGGGGTATTAAAGTCCCCTACTATGACTGTATTGCTATCAATCTCTCCCTTGATATCTTCCAGAAGTTTTTTTTATGTATTTGGGTGCTCCTGTATTGGATGCATATATGTTTACCAGAGTTATATCTTCTTGTTGAATTGCTCCCTTTAGTATTATGTAGTGGCCTTCCTTATCTCTTGTTATGGCCTTTACTTTGAGGTCTATTTTGTCAGATATAAGTATCACAACCCCAGCTTTTTTCTCATTTCCATTTGCCTCAAAAATTTTTTCCCATCCCTTCACTCTCAGTCTGTGTGAATCCTTTGTTCTGAGGTGGGTCTCTTGCAGACAGTAAATATATGGGTCATGTTTTCTTTTCCATTCAGCTACCCTGTGTCTTTTGATTGGAGCATTTAATCCATTTACATTTAATGTTATTATTGAAAAATACTTGTTTGTGGTCATTTTTATTCTTAATGTTTGTGTTTCTTGTCTGTTTCTCCTTTTTACAGCAGACCCTTTAGCATTTATTGCATTGCTGGCTTGGTGATAATAAACTCTCTTAGCCCTTTTTTGTCTGTGAAGCTCCTGATTCCACCTTCAATTTTGAATGATAGCCTTGCTGGGTATAGTATTCTTGGATTCATTCCCTTGCTTTGCATCACTTCATATATTTCATTCCATCCCATTTTTGCCTGGTGTGTTGAGAAGTCAGCTGATATTCTAATAGGAGATCCCTTGTAGGTAACTTTCTGTCTCTCTCTGGCAGCCTTTAAGATTTGTACTTTGTTGTTGGTGTTTGCCAATTTAATTTTGATGTGTCTTGGTGTTGGTCTTTTGGGGTTCATCTTGTTTGGCACTTTATGTGCTTCTTGGACTTGTGTAGTTTTTTTCTTGCCAGTATCAGGGAAGTTTTCTGTCATTATTTCTTCAAACAGGTTTTCTATTCCTTGCTTCTCCTCCTCACCTTCTGGTACCCCTATTAAGTGAATGTTGTTTCGTTTTGCATTGTCCCAAAGCTCCCTTAGGCTCTCCTCTTGCTTTTTAAGTTTTTCTTTCCAGTTGCCCCTGTGTTTGTGTGTTTTTTCCTACCTTGTCTTCTAATTCATTGATGTGGTCCTCAGCCTCTTCTAGTCTGCTGTTTAAGCCTTCCATTGTGTTCTTTATTGCAGCTATGTTGTTCTTCATTTCTTCTTGATTCCTTTTCATGTTGGTGACATTCTCATTCAGCTCCTAATAATTCTCATTGAGTTGTGTGTATTTGTCATCCAGCCATTTGAGCATCCTTATAACCATTACTCTGAATTGTTTCTCTGATAAGTTAGTAGCCTCGATTTCATTTAACTCTCTTTCTGGTGATTCCTCTTTTTCCTTCCTTTGGGGATTGCTTTTTTGTCTTCCCATGTTTTGCTGTAATGTTTAATTGTAGCTCTGATTGCTTTGTTACCCAGTTTCTTTTGGGTATAGTGCTACTGGTGTGACCTCTCAGGTCTCCTGGGCTTGGTAGTCCAGTGTAGCTCCCTACTTGAGCTATTTGAGTTCTCTTGATGTAGGCCTGCGAGCTGGAAAGGCACAACATAGATGTCTAGAAGTCAGCAGCCGTGGAAGGGGTGTTCCAATTTTTGCTGTCTTGTGCCCTTGGTTGAAATCAAGGTGCCCAGCGGGGATTCACAGTGGTACCCAGGAACCATCTGTTGGGGTGGTGGGGCTCAGGAGGCCTGCGTTCTGGAAAGGTGTGACTATGGTGTCCAGTGTTCTGTAGTTGTGGGGTGGGCAGCCTCAGCTTTTGCTGCTGCCTCCATGGTTGGATACACGTGATCCCAGCGGCAGTTCACAGGGGCACCTGTGGTGTGTTTGCCAGCAGGGTATACTGACACACTCTGAAAGGGCCCTGGCACTGAAGCCACTGGATTGTAGTGTCTGTGGGCAGGTATCCCAGAAGAGGGAATTCAGTGTTTCTACAGCCCAGCAGTGCACCCCTGTTTGTTAAAGTGCATTTCCAGTGGGGCTCACAACAGGGCCTCAGGGCTGCCTATGGAGCGGTGGTCTTGGGAGACCTGCACGCTGGAAAAGCATGCAATGGTAGTGTCCACAGTTCTTCAGCTGTGGGGTGGGGAAACTCAGTTTTTGCTGATGTACCTGTGGTGGATAGGCGCGCGTTCCTGGTGGTGGCACACAGGAGCACCCGCAGTGAGTTTGCTAGCGCAGGTACACTGAAGCACTCTGAAGGGCCCTCGCATGCTTAATCAAGGAGTCTTTGGGCAGGTATCCAGGATGGGTGAATTCAGAATTTCTATTGCCCAGGGGAGTGCGTCCCGTCCCTATGTGTCCAAGATCAGACCCAGCGGGGGCTCACTGCAGCTTCCCAAAGTGCCTTGTGGATAGATGGGCTCAGGGGGAATGAGCACCTGTGGCAGTGCCTTTGCCGGACTCTTGAGTTCTGATGCACTCTGAGGGACCCTGGCTCTGAAGGACCATGGCACTTAAGTTGCGCAGCTGGGTGTGTGTGGGCAGCTATTCAGGCAGAGGGAATTCAGAATTTCTACTGGGGGGCAGTGCGCCTGTGTCTGTACAAAATCACACCCAGCTGGGGCTCACAGTGACTCCCACGAGAAGTCTATGGAGTGGTGTGCCTCGGAGACCTGCGTGCTGGAGATGCGTGAATGTGATGTCGGAGGTCTGCCGCTGGGGAGGGGGAAGGTTGCACTTACTGCTGCGGGTGCAGTGCACCTTTGGAGGTAGAGATCCCAGGATCTGAGAGTCTGCGGGTGTGGCTGCAGGATTTTGGCTGGAGTAGCTGCTGGGTTGCGGGCAATATCCCAGGCCTGTCTGGGTGGTGGTGCAGATGAGTTCCTAGAAGAGGACACTCTCCCCTTCAAGATGGTGTGGGCTCCATGCCCGAGTCCTGCAGTCCAGGGAGTGCCCGCAGTGGGGTAGTCTCTCCCTGTCCCTGAGAGCCTGTTCTGCCAGCCTCTGCTTCTCCTGCCGGATTTAACTATCCATCACTCACACACACACCACACACATCCACACACTCTCTTTTCATCCCCTCACTCACTCACTTCCTATCTCTCACCTCCGTCCTGCCAGCCGCCATCTTTTTCCTCCCTTACCCTCCTTTAATAAGTGCATTTAAGAAGCCCTTTTTAAAGGCCTACTAAGCTATTCCCTGCATTTTATCTGACTTCCCTTTGTTCTGGTCTCTGCAGAGAGTACCTCATGTTCATGAGTTTGGTAACAAGATTGAGTCCCTGGAAGAATCAGGAATTTCAACATTTCAATTAGTCATGAGTTCTACCTCTATTTTCCAGCATTTAAGCTTGGAAGAAGAAAATATGCACAACCTTTCCAGAATTCCTGCTAGATTGAGCTCAGAACAGTTTATATTCCTAGTTTAGCTTTTATAGGCCTTGTTGCTGTTGATAACTCTAGGCTTGGTGTGAATTCCTAATCTACACTGAGGAAACACCTATGTTTACTAACCCATTTGTCTTGGGCATTTTGATTTTATCAAATTCCAGCCACAATAACAAATTAATTATTTTTTAAAGGAACATTTATAGTTTAATTTGAACATAATATTTTAAAAAACCTATCTTTTCCTAGCACCATTTGAATGTACAAGCATGAAATATTTAAGCACAATCACCCAAAGGCTTCTCACCTATATGATGAAAAAACACAAAAAGACAAAAAGAAAGGTCAACATATTCAATTGACTTTAGAGATATTGTATTACTCTTGAGTAGATATAAATGGTGAAGATTTTATTTGTTGATATATAAAATAATATAAGAACACTCAGTTTTGGTATGTTATTTCCAAGGAAAAAGATGATATGATATTGCCCATGATATTCTCATTGTTCAGAAGAATGTCTGGAACATAGTAGATGTTCAATAAAGATACTTTTTGTTGTTGAGAAAGCCAGTGCTCTTTATTCATTGAGGAGATCCACTCCTGCCAAATATTTATTATCATATAAGATTCATTTGATACTTAAACAAATCTGTTGTTTATATCTTCAGTGTTTTTCATGTGGTATTAAACAGATTGTAAAGATGAATTCCTATGGAATATGCTGTGTTTGAGGTGAATTCCCAGCCACCAAGATACTGTTTGTATTGCTTAATAGCCTCTGAAATCAGTATAAGCATAATGTACAGTTAATAATTTTATAACTGTCCTCTTCTAACATAAAACATAAGGTTTTAAATAAAACAAACAAGTTTAAATGTAATTTGTATCAACACATTAGAGTAACATTTGTACTCAGGGAAAAGAAAAAGAATGTAGTAGGTTTTAATGAATATAACAGTACAAATAGGTGCTTAGCATTACTTTGACATTGCAGTGTCCTTACAGTTTTTAACGTTAATTATTTTTTTCCTTTATGTTAAATTTTAATTGCTTAAAGTTCTTAAAGAAGTGAAATTTTTGATGATTTGGAATAAATCAATCATTTAAATGTGTAGTATGTGATACAAAGTAAAGAGGTAATATGCAAATTGACCATCACACTCTCACACAAGATGGCTGCCCCCATGTTGTGGAAGATGTCTTCCACAAGATGGCTGGCAGGGGAGGGCAGTTGGGGGGGGGGGGACAGGGCTGCAGGGGAGGGTAGTTAGGGGCAACCGGGCCGGCAGGGGAAGGCAGTTGGGGATAACTGGGTCAGCAGGGGAGGGCAGTTGTGGATGATTGGGCCGGCAGGGGAGGGCAATTAGGCATTGATCAGGCTGGCAAAGGAGTGGTTAGGAGGTGAACAGGCTGGTAGGCAGAAGCAGTTAGGGGCAGTCAGGGAGGCACGCAGGTGAGCGGTTGGGAACCAGCAGTCCCGGATAGTGAGAGGGATGTCCGACTGCCGGTCTAAGCCCAATCCCTATGGGATCGGGCTTAGACCGGCAGTCGGACATCCCCTGAGGGGTCCCAGATTGGAGAGGGTGCAGGCTGGGCTGAGGGACACCCCCTCAGTGCATGAATTTTGTGCACCAGGCCTCCAGTGTGTGTGTGTGTGTGTGTGTGTATATATATATATATATATATATATATATATATATATATATATATATATTTAATATATGTATAATTAATATATGTCATATATATATTATTTTAAAGTTTCATAATTACTGACCCTTGGCTATATTTTGATTTAATGTGTTCAATATTTGGGAAAATACAAAATGAAACCAGTTAATATCATGGAAATAAACAGGGCTAAGGTAGGATGCCAAAGTGAAATTGGAGTATAAGAAATATTGGCCATAGAAGGAGAAGGTTTAGCAGTGCCCAATCAACATTGCCAGACAAACTGATTAAACTTCTTAGGATGCTTTTGGGCTGTGTAACAAGACGGTATGCATATGAAAACATTTAGCACAGTATCTGAAACATAGAAACAGCTCAATGAATTATTAGCAGCCTCCATCTCCCCTCTATGTGATATGTTGTAACTCATCCATACATTTTTAAAGCTTCCCTGTTGAATAAAACCTGTATAGAGTTCTTTCTGTACTTGCTACATACACAATAAAGCAGATGAAAAGTGTCCTGCAAAGACATACTGACTTATCATAATTCCTAGAGCTGGAGAGAGCCATAAAGAGCTTCGAGTGCTCTCTGATGGTGTAGATGAGAAGTTGAAGAATAGAGAAGGTAAGTAATTCATCCAGATTCACTTGTTACTGATATAACCAGAATCTCCTACTTCCCTATCCAGGGCTCTATTAATAGCACACATAAAAAATGAATTAAATCCTATATAATAAAAGCCCAGGGACCGAATGGCAGAACAACCAGAACGAGCGGAACAATTGTGGCCCCTTGCCCTGGCCTACCCCACCCCTGATTGGCCCCCATCGGAGTGGGGCGACTGGATCCACCAGAGCATGAATTCGTGCACCAGGCCTCTAGTTTATAAATAATTGTGATACATCAGAAAGAAACACTGTTCTTATAATATAGTTTTTTAATCTTTAATTTCTTTATTAGTTAAGGTATTACAAATGTGTCCTCATCCCCCCATTAACCCCCAACTCCCCCCCCCCCACTCATACTCTCATCCCCCTGTTGTCCCTGTCCATTGGTTTGGCTTATATGCATGCATACAAGTCCTTTAGTTGATCTCTTCCCCTTACCCCCACCTTCCCCTACTTTACCTCTGGGGATTGATAGTCTGATCGCTGTTTCTCTGTCTTTGGATCTGTCCCTGTTCATCAGTCTATTTTGTTCCCTATACTCCACAAATGAGTGAGGTCATGTGGTATTTATCTTTCTCTGACTGGCTTATTTTACTTAGCATAATGCTCTCCAGTTCCATCCATGCTGTTGCAAATGGCAAGAGTTCCTTCTTTTTTACCGCAGCATAGTATTCCATTGTGTAGATGTACCAAATTTTTTTAATCCACTCATCTGCTGATGGGCACTTAGGCTGTTTCCAAATCTTAGCTATGGTGAATTGAGCTGCTATGAACAGGGGGGTGCAAATATCCTTTCTGATTGGTGTTTCTGGCTTCTTGAGATATATTCCTAGAAGTGGGATAACTGGGTCAAATGGGAGTTCCATTTTTAGTTTTTTGAGGAAACTCCATACTGTTCTCCACAGTGGCTGCACCAGTCTGCATTCCCACCAGCAGTGCAGAAGGGTTCCTTTTTCTCCACATACTCTCCAACACTTGTTGTTCGTTGATTTGTTGATGATAGCCATTCTGGCGGGCGTGAGATGATACTGCATTGTTGTTTTAATTTGCATCTCTCATATAATTAGTGACTTTGAGCATGTTTTCATATGTCTTTCAGCCTTCTGTATGTCCTATTTTGAAAAGTGTCTATCTAGGTCCATTGCCCAATTTTTGATTGGATTGTTTATCTTCCAATTTTTAAGTTGTATTAGTTCCCTGTAAATGTTGGAGATTAAACCCTTATCAGTGATATCATTGGCAAATATGTTCTCCCATGAAGTGGGCCTTCTTGTTGTTTTGTTGATAGTTTCCTTTGCTGTGCAAAAGCTTTTTATTTTGATATAGTCCCATTTGTTTATTTTCTCTTTAGTTTCCATTGCCCTAGGAGCAGTATCAGAAAAGAAATTCCTTTGGCATATGTTTGCGATTTCGCTGCCTGTGGATTCCTCTAGTATTTTTATGGTTTCCCGTCTTAAGTTTAAGTCTTTTATCCATTTTGAGTTTATTTTTGTGTATGGTGTGAGTTGGTGGTCTAGTTTCATCTTTTTGCATGTATCTGTCCAATTTTCCCAGCACCATTTATTGAAGAGACTGTCTTGACCCCAATTTATGTTCTTGCCTCCTTTGTCAAATATTAATTGAGCATAGTGGTTTGGGTCGATTTCTGGGTTCTTTAATCTATCCCATTGGTCTATAAGTCCGTTCTTCTGCCAGCACCAGGAAGTTTTGAGAACAGTGGCTTTGTAATACAGCTTGATATCTGGTATTGAGATCCCTCCTACTTTGTTCTTCTTTCTCCAGATTGCTGCAGCTATTCGAGGTGTTTTTTTTTTTGTTGTTGTTTTTATTCCAGATGAATTTTTGGAGAGTTCTTTCTAGATCTGTGAAATATGTTGTTGCTATTTTAATGGGGAGTGCATTGAATGTATAGGTTGCTTTGGGTAGTATGGACATTTTGATAATGTTGATTCTACCAATCCATGAACACGGTATGTTCTTCCATCTATTTATGTCTTCCTCTATCTCTTTTTTCAGTGTCCTGTAGTTTTTCACATATAAGTCTTTTACCTCCTTAGTTAAGTTTATTCCTAGGTATCTTAATTTTTTTGGTGTGATGGTAAATGGAATTGCTTTTTTTGTCTCAATTTCTGTAAGTTCACTATTGGTGTAAAGAAATGCCATAGATTTCTTAGCATTAATTTTGTATCCTGCTACATTGCTGAATTCATTTATTAAGTCTAATAATTTTTTGATGGAGTCTTTAGGGTTCTCTATGTACAGTATCATGTCATCTATGAATAATGAGAATTTTACTTCTTCTTTTCCAATTTGGATGCCTTTTATTTCTTCTTCTTGTCTGATTGCAATGGCTAGTACTTCCAGTACTATGATGAACAGGAGTGGTGATAGGGGGGCATCCCTGTCTTGTTCCTGTTCGTAGGGAAAATGGTTTTAGTTTTTGCCCATTGATTATGATGTTGTCTGTGGGTTTGACATATATGGCTTTTATTATGTTGAGGTATGATCCTTCTATTCCTTCCTTGCTGAGATTTTTTATCAAGAAAGGGTGTTGGATTTTTTTCAAATGCTTTTTCCGCATCAATTGATATGACTATGTGGTTTTTATCTCTCAATTTGTTTATGTGATGTATTATGTTTATTGATTTGCGGATATTGTACCATCCTTGCATCCCTGGGATAAAACCTACTTGGTCATGGTGTATGATCTTTCTGATGTACTGCTGGATCTGATTTGCTAGGATTTTTTTGAGGATTTTGGCATCTATGTTCATGAGGGATATGGTTCTGTAATTCTCTTTCATTGTGTTGTCTTTATCTGGTTTTGGTATTAGGGTGATGCTGGCTTCATAGAATGAGCTTGGAAGTGTTCCTTCTCTTGAAGTTTTTGGAATAGTCTGAGGAGGATAGGTTTTAGTTCTTCCTTGAATGTTTGGTAAAACTCCCCTGTGAAGCCGTCTGGTCTGGGGCTTTTGTTTGATGGAAGATTTTTGATGACTGCTTCCATTTCTTCCATAGTTATTGGCCTGTTGAGATTTTTAGATTCTTCCTGATTGAGTTTTGGAATGTTGTATTTTTCTAGGAATTTGTCCATTTCCTCCAGGTTGTCTAGTTTGTTGGAGTAGAGCTGTCCATAGTATTTTTTAACAATCATTTGTATTTCTGTGGGGTCTGTTGTTATTTCTCTTCTTTCATTTCTGATTTTGTTTATTTGGGTCCTTTCTCTTTGTTTCTTAGTGAGTCTGGCTAGAGGTTTGTCAATCTTGTTTATCCTTTAAAAGAACCAGCTCTTGGTTTCATTGATTTTCTGTATTGTGTTTTTGGTCTCTATGTCATTTATCTCCACTCTGATTTTTATTATTTCCTTCCTTCTGCTTACACTGGGATTTTCTTGTTGCTCTCTTTCTAACTCTTTGAGTTGTAGGGTTAGGTAATTTATTATCATTGTTTCTTATTTTTTGCAGTAGGCTTGTAGACCTATGAACTTCCCTCTCAAGACTGCTTTCGCTGTGTCCCATAGGTTTTGGATTGTTTTGTTTTCATTGTCATTTGTTTCCATGATGTTTTTTCTTTCTTCTTTGATCTCTCTGGTAACCCAGTCATTATTTAATAGAATGCTATTTAGTCTCCATGTGTTTGATTTTTTTGGATTTTTTTATTGTAGTTGATTTCCAGTTTTATGCCATTGTGATCTGAGAAGATGCTTGATATGATTTCTATCTTCTTGAATTTGAAGAGACTTTTTCTGTGACCCAATATATGGTCTATCTTTGAAAATGACCCATGTGCACTTGAGAAGAATGTATATTCTGTAGCTTTGGGGTGAAATCTTCTGAATATGTCAATTAATTCCGTCTGATCTAGTGAGTCATTTAGGATTGCTGTTTCTTTGCTGATTTTTTTGTTTAGAGGATTTGTCCAATGGTGATAGTGGGGTGTTACAGTCCCCTACTATGATTGTATTGCTGTCAATCTCTCCCTTGATCTCCTCCAGAAGTTTTTTTATGTATTTGGGTGCTCCTATATTGGGTGGGTATATGTTTACCAGAGTTATTTCTTCTGGTTGGATTGCTCCCTTTAGTGTTATGAAGTGGCCTTCCTTATCTCTTCTTATGTCCTTCACTTTGAGATCTAATTTGTCACATATAAGTATTTCTACCCCAGCTTTCTTTTTCATTTCCATTCGCCTGAAAAACCTTTTTCCATCCCTTCACCATCAGTCTGTGTGCGTCTTTTTTTCTGAGGTGGGTTTCCTGTAGACAGCAGATATATGGGTCATGTTTTCTTATCCACTCAGTTACCCTATGTCTTTTGATTGGGGCATTTAATCCATTTACATTTACATTTAAAGTTATTATTGGTAGATGCTTGTTTGTCGCCATTTTTATTCTTTACCCCCATGTTCCTTCTTTGTTTGTTTGTTTGTTTCTTTTTTTTTTTTTTTTTTTTTTTTTACAGCAGACCCTTTAGCATTTCTTGCATTGCTGGTTTGGTGGTAATGAACTCCCATAGTCCTTTTTTGTCTGTGAAGCTCTTGATTTCACTCTCAATTTTGATTGATAGCCTTGCTGGGTATAGTATTCTTGGATTCAGACCCTTCCTTTGCATGACTTTGTATATTTCATTCCATTTCCTTCTTGCCTGATGTGTTTCTGTTGAGAAATCCATCACTAGTCTGTTGGGGGATCCTTTGTAAGTAACTTTCTGTCTCTCTCTGGCCACTTTTAAGATTCTTGCTTTGTCATTGGTGTTTGGCAATTTAATTATAATGTGCCTTGGCATTGGTCTTTTGGGGTTCATTTTGTTTTAGACTCTGTGAGCTTCTTGGATTTGTATGAGTTTTTTCTTCCCTATATCAGGGAAGTTTTCTGTCATTATTTTGTCAAACAGGTTTTCTATTCCTTGCTCAGTTTCCTCTCCTTCTGGCACCCCTATTATGCGGATGTTGTTTCGTTTCGTGTTGTCCCAAAGTTCTCTTAGGCTCTCCTCCTGCTTTTTAATTATTTTTTTCTAGAAGCTGCTCTGCTTGGGTATTTTTTCCTACCTTGTTTTCTAGCTCACTGATGCGGTCCTCTGCCTCTTCTAGTCTACTGTTGATGCTTTCTATTGAGTTCTTTATAGCAGTGAAGTCATTTTTCATTTCTTCTTGGTTCTTCTTCATTTCCTCTTGGTTCTTACACATATTGTTGAATTTATCTTCCTTTCTTTTCATCCACCTTATGGCCATTTATATGAATTCTTTCTCTGACAGGTTGCTTGCCTCCATTGCCTCCATTTTGTTTACTTCTTTTTCTGGTGATGCCTGTTTTTCTTTCATATGTGGGCTCTTTCTTTTTCTCCCCATGATCTCCCTTCTCCAGGTGTTTGGTTATGTAGTTTTCTCTCTGCTGCATTGATTTAAAGGCACAAAATACGACACAACAAGGCACAATGCACAAGGCACTGAACACAAATGTATTCATGATACTAATAACCCCAAATAAAGGTGACCACCAGATCAAAGAGAATTAGAAGATAAAGAAGAGAGAAGAGAAAAAGAAAAAAGAGAAAAAGAAAAAAAACGAGTGCAAAAATGAAATTAGGAAAAGGAAAAAAAAAGTAAGAGAGAAAAGAAAGAGAATGAAATAGAAGAGGGGAAGAAACTATTTATATGGGGAGAAAACTCCAATAGAACAGCCACTAATCCCAACAAATTCCAGCAACAGATCCCTGGAGATGAATGCAAACTACAAACAACATCTAATATCAAGCGAGGTGAGGGAAAACAGAGTAAAAAAAATAACTGGAAAAAAAACAACAGACAAATAAAAAGAAAAAGCAAAACAATCTCACAAGCAAGCATTAAAAAAAACCAATATACTCAACAATCAAGCAAACAACAACAAAACGACATAGAGGGAAAAAAAAAACTTTGGATAGTGAACAAAGAGGAGAGGTGTATATGGATTTAGAGCAGGAGATTGGTAATTAGATATATAAGTAGGGTGAAATTTTAACAGGGAGTGAAAAATAAGGAATAGGGAAAATCTAAAGGAGGAATAGGGTAAGAGAAACAGGACAACAAAAGGGGAAAAGTGAGGAAGAGAGTTTTGGCATAAAGGTAATGTTGAGGTAGATGCTAAAGGATGCTAAAGGAAAGATGAAAATAGAATGTAGAACACTAATCCCAAAATATTCACTTTAACAAGACATGACCCAAAGAGAACAAAGCATGAATGTACTCATAGCACCGATAACCCCAATATAAGCAACCACCTAAGAGAAGATAATTAGGGGAGAGAAAAGAGAGCACAAATGATACCTCAGAGAGAGAAAAAAATATAAGAGAGAAAAGAAAAATGAGAATATATATTTATGGAGAAAACACCACAGAGCCAATCTAATATAGTTTTAATTACCAAACTGGTACTCATGCATTACTAGAGAACAAATATCTCTTTCTCACACGCACACAATAAGCACTAAATGTACTAAATAAATTTTGAATATTTTAAAGGTAATAGTGTGATGTAACAAGAAAAGAAGTTTTACTATTTTTTTTTTGTTTTTATTTTTTCATTGATTTTTTAGGGAGAGTAGAAAAGAGAGGGAAAGACAAAGAGAAACATTGATGTGAGTGAAACACATCGATTGGTTGCCTCCTGCACTCCTGCATGAGCCCCAACCAGGGCCTTGGCCAGGAAGGAGTCTGCAACCAAGGTGCATGCCCTTCACTGGAACCAAATCCGGGACCCTTTGGTCTGCAGGCCGACACTCTATCCACTGAGCCAAACCAGCCAAGGCTCAAGTCTTACTATTGCCATGCATTTCATGATTGATGATTTTAAACTATTTCATATGAAGCAGAATAGAGAAGAAATAATACAGATTGTGTTCCTTTCCCAAATTTATCATGTCTCAGCTGTTTGACTTTAAAAAGATTATTTAACTTTCCTGAGTCTCAGCAGCTTTGCCTTCAAAATGCCAAGGAGATCATGTGATAACATTTTGTAAACTTTGAGATGTTATTACATGGTAGAACACAGTACTCAAGAATGATTTGAGCTACACTGTCTGTTTTGTAATACTGTTTCTGCCACTTATTTGCAAGTTACCTTTCCAGGCCCTGTATCCTCATATATAAAATGGATATCATAATAGCATTTACATTGGCTAATTTACATGAAACTAGCATAGTACCACTATATTTTTAACACTTTTGTTAATGACATAAAAATGCTTTTATATTATAAATTCATATTTTTATAATGCTCAATGCTTAATTACTAATATGATGTAACAATGTTAATTATTAAGAAAGGGAAATATTATTGTTCTATAGTGGTTCCTTCATTAAAATGTACAAAATATTGGTAAAAACTAAGCAAAGAGGAAGTTTCTTGAACAAAATCACTTGAGGATAGACATGACTATTTAAAAATCAGGCGAGTAACTATTCTTAGAATTCTTCTCATCTCTTGGATCAGCTTTATAATCTTTTTTGTCATAATGATAATTCCTCATTTTACTTCCAGCTGTGCACTCTGTCCCCAAGTCATAGAGGAAAATAAAATGAAAATAAAATGAATAGCCTGAGTCCAGTGTTGAGAGAGAGAGAGAGAGAGAGCAATTAAACATGTGAAGATTAGTAGAGTAGTTTGTACTTTGCACGTAAAAAAGAAGGAAATTAGAATCAATAAGCAACAGGAAAATAGCACTTTAAATAGACCAGTAAGTTTTGATCTCTGGGTAAATCTCTCACCAGAGTTTAAAACTTCAACTTATTTAGTTTAAAATTTTTCATACAAAGCATATGTTTTCCTGTGTTTTATTTATTTATTTATTTACTTACTTAAAATCCTCACCCAAGGGTATGTTTGTATTAATTTTTTTAAATTTTTTATTTAGAGATAGAGGAAGGGAGAGAGAGGAAGAGAAGCATCCATTGGTTGCCTCCTGTATGTGCCCTGACTGGGGATCGAAACCACAACCAAAGTATGTACCTTGACCAGGAATCAAATCTGTAACTTTTTGGTGTACAGGACAATGCTCCAACCAACTGAACCACCTGGTCAAGGCATTTATTAATTCACTAGAGGCCTGATGCATGAAGATTCATGCAAGAATAGGCCATCCTTCCCCTGACTGCCAGCACTGTCTTCACTCTGGCCCGAAGGCACCTTTCCGCCTTTGCTCTGGCTTGTAGCTGCCTTCTGCCTTTGCATGCTGCCCAGTGGCCGGGAGCAGCTGGGGCTGGGCAGAACGCCTGCATTGTTGCCATGGTGATAACGCAAGCTTCCCGGCCTGGCCTCCGCCATCTTTGTCGTGTCAATTTGCATAATCCCTCCTTATTGTCTGTGAGCGCTGCCATCTTTGTCATGAAGTGATGATCAATTTGCATATTCCATTGTTATTAGATAGAATTTAATTTTTAAAAATAGAGTTTACATTTACTATTATTTTGTATTAGTTTAAGGTGTTTTGCATTGTAGTTAGATAATCACATACTCCATATACTGTTTCCCTGATATTTCAAATACCCACCTGAAGCATACATACAGTTATTACAATATTTCCTATTTTTTGCTTTACATCCCCATTACTATTTTGTAACTACCAATCTGTATTTCTCAGTTGCTTTACTTTCTTTTCCAAGTCCACCACCCCCATCACTTCTGGCAACAATCAGTTTGTCCTCTGCACCTATGATTCTGTTTCTATTTCATTGGTTCATTTATATTGTTCATTAGATTCCACATATAAACAAAATCATGTGGTGTTTGTCTTTCTTGGACTGACTTATTTCACTTAGCATAATACCCTCTAGGTCCATCCATGTTGTGGCAAATGGTAAGATTTCATTCTTTTTTTTCAGCTTGTTGATATATACAATTTATTTTTTTTTAATATATATTTTATTGTTGATAGTATTCAGATGATACCCATTTTTCCTCTTTTACCCTCCTCCTCCCAGCCCCTACCCACTCTCTGCATGTCTTCACCACCCTATTTCCTGTGTCCATGGGCTATGCATATCTAATCGAATAAAAGAGAAACATGCAAATTGACCGCACCTCCACTATGCCCCAAACCACGCCCACCAGCCAATCAGAGCGACTATATGCAAATTAACCCAACCAAGATGGCAGCTGGCAGCCACGGAGCTGGAGCAAGCAGGAGGTTTGGTTGCCCTGGCAATGGAGGAAGAAAGCAGGTCTAACTTTCTCCGCTCAAGGCAACAAAGTTTCAATTATAGAAGATAAATAAATCCCAGATACCTGCTTTCAGCCAGCCTCCACTGGGAGCTTGGGTGGCTGGAGGCCTTGGCCAGCCTGCAAACAGCCATCAGCCCCTCACCCAGGATGGCCACACCCTCATGGGGTGAGGGTCCCCACTGGGGGGCTTGGCCAGCATGTAAACAGCCATTAGCCACTCACCCAGGCTGGCCAGGCACCCAAGCAGGGACCCCCATGCTGAAGGGGGTGTGGCCAGCCTGAAAATAGCCCTCAGTCCCTCACCCAGACTTGCCAGGCACCCCAGCAGGACTCCCCACCCTGAAGGGGATATGGCCAGCCTGAAAACGACCCTCAACCCCCTCACCCAGGCTGGCAAGGCACCCCAGAGGGAACACCTACCCTGAAGGTGCTGTGGCCAGCCTGCAAACAGCCATCAGCCCCTCACCCAGGCTGGCCAGGCACCCCAGCAGGACCCCCACCCTGATCCGGGACACTCTTCAGGGCAAACCAGCAGGCCCTCACCCATGCACCAGGCCTCTATCCTATATAATAAAAAGGTAATATGCAAATTGACCCTAACAGCAGAATGACTGGGAATGACTGGTCACTATGACACACACTGACCACCGGGGGGCAGATGCTCAATGCAGGAGCTGTCCCCTGGTGGTCAGTGCGCTCCCACAGGGGGAACTCTGCTCAGCCACAAGCAAGGCTGATGGCTGCCAGCACAATGGTGGTGGCGGAAGCCTCTCCTGCCTCCTCAACAGTGCTAAGGATGTCCGACTGCAGTTTAGGCCTGCTCCCTGCTGGCAAGTGGACATCCCCTGAGGGCTCCAGGGCTGCCAGAGGGATATCTGATTGCCAGCTTAGGCCCGATCCCCATGGGAGCAGGCCTAAGCCAGCAGGTGGTCATCCCCCGAGGGGTCCCAGACTGCGAGCGGACTCAGGCTGGGCTGAGGGACCCCCCTCCTGAGTGCACAAATTTTTGTGCACCAGGCCTCTAGTCTATATAAAAGGCTAATATGCTAATTCTCCCTCCAACCGTCTGACTGGTCACTATGATGTGCACTGACCACCAAGGGGCAGACGCTCAATGCAGGAGCTGTTGTGATGCGTACTGGCCATTTACAAAGAAATAGCACTGCGGACCTGGTGCCTACAAAGCAACACTCGGCTTCCCCCAAGTGGGACACAGGCTCTGCCACCACCCTGGAGTGATACCTCACCAAATTGCAGTCAATGCTGCTGAGACCCCGTGGTGCAAAATGTGGCCCACAGCCCAGCTCAGCCCAGCCCAGAAACGGTTGCTGAGGGCACCAGGTAATGACATCATGTAGCAATGCCCGGCTTCCTCTCCCTAGTGACTAGCCTCCTTGGAGTTTCTTCAGCCCAGGAACATGACTTGCTTTATAGCCAGGTGCAAACATTTTACACCAAATGTCTGTGAAGCATTTTCCCGTGTCTCATCTCATTTGATCCTCACAGAAGTCCTGGAGTAGGTAGATAGGAGACTTGGTGGAATCTTATTTTCTTTTCATTAGCTGAAAAATGGAGATTTAGAAAGTTTAGAAACTTGACTTAAAAGAAATAAGAAATTCTGGACATTGAAATGACTTCAGGTTTTTACACTGCACAGAATATAGTCAAACACTGCTGCAGTTAAACATTTTACCCTTTGTTCTCCCTGAGTGATCTACAATAATAATCTGCTTCATGTTGATATTTACTGGTGTGTTGCTGACAATTATCTGAAAGAGAAGTTGGGATGCTTCACTGGGCTGGAAAAAGTTTAGCTAAATCAGAAAGCCGTTCTAATTAAGCAAGTTTATTCTATATATATAAAAGGCTAAGTTGACTCACGCATGTTTGATACATATAAAGCTTTTGCTGGTGCCAATTGCATGTGTGTGTTTTGATCTGTCATTGTTGATCCTGAATTCAGTTGGCACTTCTATTATAGAGAAAGGGCAAATAGAGATATTAAAATATTTTTTAATTAATTTCCTTTCAATGTGCATGAATCCGTGCATTGGGCAACTAGTCTATATATATAAAAGGCTACGTGACCGTCCGACCATCCAACTGGTAGCTATGATAAGCAATGACCACCAGGGGTCAGTCAATGAAGGCATAAGCTGCTGAGATGCAGTGACGTGGCAGCTGTGGTTCTCAGGTGTTGCACCCACAACCAGAGAGGAAGGAGCCCGATTCTGGGGTGCATCACCAGTGAACCACCCTTTCACAACCTGGGATCCCTTGGGGGATGTCGGAGAGCGGTTTCGGCCTGATCCCCGCAGGTCAGGCTGAGGTACCACACCGGTGCATGAATTGGTGCACTGGGCCTCTAGTAAGTATATAAGTTCTTTGGTTTATCTCTTCTCATCCCCCCATCCCCACATTGAGGTATGTCAGTCTGTTACCTGCCTCCATGCTTTGGGTCTTATTTTGTTGGTCAGTTTGTTTAATAACCAAGTAATATTCCATTGTATATATGTACTATCTCTTCTTTACCCACTTGTCTATTGATGGGCACTTGGGTTGCTTCCATAGCTTAGCTATTGTAAATAACACTGCAATGAACATAGGAGTGCATATGTTCTTTAAATTAGTGTTTTGGGGTCTTTTGACTATATACACAGAAGTGAAATCACTGGGTAATAAGGCAGTTCCATTTTTAATATTTTGAGGAAACTCCATACTGTTTTTCACAGTGGCTGTACCAATCTGCATTCCTACTAACAGTTCACAAGATTCCCTTTTCTCCATGTACTCAGCACCACTTGTTGTTTGTTGATTTATTGATGATAACCATTCCAACAGGTGTGAGGTGATATCTTATTATGGTGTTAATTTAGATTTCTTTGGTGATTAATGATGTTGAACATGTTTTCATATGTCTATTACCTATCTGTATGTCCTCTTTGGAGAAGTGTCTATTCATTTCCTTTGCCCATTTTTAATTAGATTGTTTGTTTTTTGGTATTGAGTTTTATGAGTGCTTTCAAAACATATTTTGAATTGGGAAGGTGGGGGTGGGTGGGAGAGATTAACCAAAGAACTTATATGGATACTAGTGGCCTGGTGCACAAAATTCATGCACGGGGGTGCGCCTCAGCCTGGCCAGCACCCTTTCCGATCCGGGAGCCCTCAGGGGATGTCCGACTGCCAGTTTAGGCCCGATCCTGGCCTGGTAGCTCCTAACTGCCCCCTGCTGGCCTGGTCACCCCTACCTGCCCCCCGCCCCCCGCCGGCCTGGTTGACCCCAACTGCCCCGCCCTGCTGGTCTGGTCACCCCAACTGCCTCCCCTGCCCATCTAGTCGCCCCTCATAACCACCCTGCTGGCCTGGTCACGCCGTGCAGCCTGCTGTTCAGTCATTTGGTCGTCCCTCACTAACCCCCATGTCGGCCTGGACATAGGCAGCCATCTTGTGAGGGCATGAGGGTTAATTTGCATATTACCTCTTTATTATATAGGATATGCATAACCTATGGACCCAAATAGTAGTATGGTAAAGGACTGGGGTGGGGCATAGTGGGTGTGGGCTAGAAGGGGTCAATGTGGGAAAAAAGGGGACATCTATAATACTTACAATAATAAAGATAAATTAATACAAATAAAAAAAATAAAAAATCCTACTTACAAAAAAAATTAGCTTCTGAGAGAAATCCAATCCTTTGCTCCAATAGTGGCCTAATTTTTTGTGAGGATCGATACCACACACACACACACACACACACACACACACACACACCATGAATGAAAAAAGGGGTCTATGGAAAGTAATATTACAGGGAGATAAAAAAAAGAAATTCAATTTTCAGAAGGAAAATATCAGAAACTCAGATTGCAAAGCCTTTGAGTTGCTAGTGGTATAAATTCTGCAACCAGGGGAACAATTCTTTAAGATCTTTTTAGTGAACAATCAGGAAATAGACAATTTTGGGGATTTTGAAAGAAGATATTGAAGACGTTGAGCAAATAAGGGGAAGTGATCCTTTGAGCACATATCAGAGGAGCTTTTATTACAGGAAACTCACAGCAGCAATACCCCTCAGGTGTGTTGCCCCAGCACTCTGAGGAAGCAAGCAGAGATGTAACAGTATCATATGCCATTTCCAGACTCTGGAAGAAGGAACCCTTGAGCTGGAGACCTCTTTAAACTGAATGATTAGGAGAAGACTAGCCCTCACCCTACCATGATCAGGAGCTGAATGAACAACCCTCAAAGATGGGGAAGGGACATCACATGCTCTTTTCAGATGTACATGGGATAGTTGTATCATGTTAGTTGGCAGTAGGACTTTGCTCTTGTCTTTAGTTGGAAGTTAAATATGATTTAAAGGAATATATGGGGGTGTTGACATGTTGCCAGGAGGTGGACTATGGTGGCTTTATGATGTGTCAACTTGGCTAGACTCAACTTCATTTCTCAGAATTTCCTTCACTATATGTTTTCAATTGAGGTGGGCCACAAGAGAGATGTTTTTGCAAGATTTGGGGCTGCAAAAGCAGCAGCTTCCATATTGTTTATGCATTCAGAAGGTCCATGCAGGTGCTATGCAGCTCACTCCTGTTGTCGGTGCTGGTATGGGGCAGCAACCAGGCCTGCCACTGCTTTCTCTTCCTCTCAGTCCTCTTTCTGCTTCCTCGGCTTCTGGGTTAGGTGTGTGTCTAGTTCTGTAATGGAGAACACCAGATCTTGGTTTTGACTGACTGTATTTATTAAAGAGAGACAAACACCAACATGTCATTTTGTAGAATTTTGGTTGAAGTAGACTCGCTCTCTTTTTATTGATAAGGTATTTTAAATCATATTAACTATTATATTACATTAATTTAGAAAGTAGAGTCTGTTTTTCAATTTTTTTCTTTGTTCCTCATGTATAGTTGAATGTCTATGTACATGCATATCTGTGTGTGTGTGTGTCTGTGACAAGGAGGGAGAGACTTGTTAAAGCCAAACATCTAAATGTGGCACTAATTATTTCATAGTTTAAACAATTTTTGCTATAATCCCATTGCCATACTCTGCCAATACTTGCCTTTGCTGTATTTTTATTCAGGAACTTAATCATCTATACTTGTTCAGCACTTAAAATTCAATGAATAAACAATTGTAAAAGTCCTTTATAGAAACAAGTATGAAACACGAAGAGTTTATCTCCCTTTTTAACTTAACTCATTTATTAATGTTCTGCTAGTAACTAATTCATATCATTTTACTCTCCCCTTCTATATATCTGTAAATGGGAAAAGTAGTGTTTTCTTATAACTAGGATGTCACTGTAAACAAGTTGTTAATAAAATTGAGCCACCTACTTGACTTTTTCATGAAATATATAAAGTCTTTGAGTTTACGTGTAAATTTTAGAGACTTGAATGATTGGTAATTCCCCAGGCTATAGATATATATTTTTTTATCTAGCAGTAATCCTGCCTTGGCCAAGCAAAATAAAGGAAATTCAGAAATAAAGGTCATTTATTAAAAAAATTGCTCCCTTGTTGGTTTTTTAGGAGTATCACCTGAAATGTCGTTACTCTGATGATGCAGATCATATATCACTCACTTCTTAAAGGCAGAGTGACTGGCAATATCTAAAACTATCTTTTGCTTAATTCATCCATTCATCCACCCATCCATTTATCCATTGATCCACTTATCCATCCATCCATCCATCCATCCATCCATCCATCCATCCATCCATCCATCTTGCTTGTTATTTAAGTGCAAATATTTATTAGGTACCTGTTATGTGCCAAGCACTGTACTAGGGGCCTCACTTCCTTAATCTCCTTTTATCTTTATAAATAGTACTCATTCATTTTACAGATGAGAAAACTGAGGTTCAAAGTGGTCAAGTGATTTTTACAAGATCCTAGTGCATAAGCACTTGAGCTGGAATCAAATTCAGGTATGTCTGACTCCAGACACTAAACATAGTCCCTTCTTTTGGTAATTTTTTTTCTGGAGTAAAAGGAGTGGAAAAAGGGGAGAAGAACAAGACAACAGCAGTAGTTTGACTGAAACAATTTGTATTGCTTGTTTTTGAATTGGAGGTTCAGCACTGGAGGGGATGGGGAAGGGTACTTTATGTTATGTCTTTATATGAAATAAGAAAAGACACTTCTTCCTCCAACTCAGAGCAGAGCATACACACTTAATTCTAGCCCCTACTCACCACTTTGACAGGTGCCCTTTTGCAAGGTGCAACTAGCACAACCATTTGTGGTGGCCCTGTATAGAAGCGTGTACCAAGTAGGGCTGATGGGGTGAAGGTAGGGACACAAAGCAGATGACTTTTCTTGCAACTGACTCCTACCCAATTCTTTCATTCTCACCCTCAACTCCTCACTTTATTTATAAAAGGAAATGAGAAGTAAAATATTATGGATGTATAGTTAAAAAATAGCTAATTTTTCCCATGCTGCAAGCAAGGGAAGTGTGTAGTTTAGAATCATTGGCTAGGCTAGCAATTTAGCTGCAAACTGTCTTACTTGTATATCCCCACCATCTGCTCTGAAACAGCATTTTCAAGTACATGATATTTTACACAGAGCAGAGTTAAGAAAATTCTAATAAATAATAAATGGAAAAATAACATAAACATTAGTAAACTATAATAAAACCTAACAGTTAAATAGCAACATGTCAGATAAGTATACCATGTTGTATCCCAAGTTAAATATTGGAATAAAACAATAAAAATATTAAAATACCAGTAAAGGTTTTTTTGCCACCTGGGTGCTATGGAGAGATGATGTTTAAGGGAGTTGAGAATGTTGGCAGGTGATTGTTGAAGAACTGAGTATTAGGCTATTTTTTGAGAAGAAAACAATGAAAGGAGGAGGGATTGATGGCTTGGAATAAGGTGGAGGAGTTGTGGGACTGGAGAACCCAGAAAATTAAGGAACAGAAAAAGGAGTAACTGCAACAGAGAGCTGGCAGGAGCAAATATTATGGTGCCAAAGCATTAGTTCTTGGAGGTGCCTGTTTAGAGTCCAAGGTTTCTGTGGGGGAACTGGATATGTGGGTCCCTGCCAATGAGAAGATCAAGGAAAGAGGTCAAGGTGTTGTGTAGTTCTTGTGGACATTGATATTACTCAGGATGACATCAGATCTTGGGGTGGAGAAATGTTAAAGAATGGGTACCATACTATTTTCCAAGAGATGAGGAGGGTATTGCCAAAGAGGGAAAACCTCGAAGAGGAAGACATTACTGTTAAAGTCAAAGAGAGGTGTGGAGGTCTGGAGAAGTGAGCTGGTGCTGTCTGCCCCTGTGAAGCCACAGGGAACATGATGTCTGATGAGAAAACCCAATTTCTATACAGAAAGGTGGGAGATGAAATGTTTAGTTAAGAAGTTAGGACAGAGGACACTCTGTTTATGATTCCACAGATGTTCCAAGAGGGCACAGTAGGAAGATCTGGCTAAGAGTGACTCTGTGGGATAAGAGGGCAGAGCAGGATAGAGATTAAGAAGGAAAAGGAGTGAGACATGAAGGTTTTCACTGTTCCTGCTTCCCAAAAGGTATTCCCAGCTGTCTACTGTTGTCTGATGAGGGGAAAGAAGGATCAGGCCTTTCAGGAGTGGTCAGCTGTGCCTGAGATGAATCATTGTCCTGGGAACTCTTGGTACAGTTGATCAAACTGGTCCCAGGACATTTGCTGCTCTCATGGCCAGTAAAGTGTTCTGTTTTGCACTAAGGATTTGTACTTTTTACTTGAGGATGTTGAGGGAAATAAAGGAAAGTGTACACGATACAAAGTAGCGAATTCCAGACTACTTGACTTGTAAGACTGAATTTCAACCATGTGCAATGTTTCTTAGGAAAACAAATTAAATTTTCAGGTTAATGTTGGAATAGAAACAAATCCTAGAATGGAAAATGACACAAAGGATTGAGAGGGCAGTAATTCCCATACATGAACACGACCATCCCCAGGGTGGAGGAAGTGAGCATGTGCAAGTGAGAGAGAGCTAAGAGTGCAGAGTTGGTATGAAATTTAGGGGAGGAACAAGCTTAAAATTGTTTTTCTCTGCTTTTATGTGTTTGTGTTGTTACAAAATACTTTTAGGACTTGTCACAAGGGAAGAACTTAGTCTGCTATCTGGTAGCTTTGATACATATTGTAAAATATTCAAATTATTCCTGGAAAAGGGGGATTGACAAGGGGAGATGGCTACCAAGCAGGGAGAGGAAAATATAGAACCTGGTTTAAGTAATAAATTCAACACTATTTACAAATTTCAAATTTAGAATACTAGAGATAGGGTTGGCCCAGATCCATAAAAACTAATTGGTATTTTCCCTTTCCTAATATTTTCAGGTTGACCTCTTGGGAGATAAAGAATACTCAACCAAAGAACTTATATGCATATATGCATAATCCATGGACACAGACAATAGTGTGGTGAAGGCCTTGGGAGGGGAGTGGGTTCAGGGTAAAGGGGGTTAATAGGAAAAATATGGGGGGGGCGTCTGTAATACTTTCAACAATAAAGATACATTTAAAAAAATAAATAAATGCTAGAGATAAAATAATCTCAGCCCTTACCTGAATACATTTGCTCATAAAAGTTTACTAACTACCTCTTGTTTGGATTTCAGGTGTACAGAGCAGATTTATTCTCAGCCTTCAATTCATGTCATAGTATCCACACTGGTCTATGCAAGCCCTCTCTTACTTTATTTATTTATTTGTTCTCTTTTATACCTATTTACCACCATGGCAATGATTCTAATGTGTTGAATTTGCTTCCTTCTTATTGATGTATATTCCTGAAAATGTGTGTTGCTGTACACATATATTTAATTTATATAAATTGTGTCTTCAGTTGTACTCCCTGGAAGCAGAGCCCGAGACAGGAATTCTGTTCAAGTGATTTACTGGGGGAGAATACTCAGAAGAAAGGGAGTGGGGCAAATGGGATGGGTCAGAGAAAAGAGCTTGGCAAGGATGGGGCCTCAGAGACTAGCTTCAGTCTGATTCCACAGGAAGCTTGGGTAGCACAAGTTGTAGTTCAGTTGATCCAACTTGAAGGTAGGGGCTGGACCTTTTATGCCCTGCTAGTCTGTCACTGGCTGAAGTCCTCCCATTCTTGGGTATGTTGGGGAATACTTCCAGGACTAGAAGGTTTCTGTGAGCCACGAGTAGCCAGCACAACAGCTGGGAGAGGGGTACACCAGCCAGAAGGGTATGTAGACTAGGCATCAATAGTGTTGACTACAGACTTCCCCTTGCTTCACCCATAAACACTTGCTTTTTCACCTTAATTTTGCTCCATCCAGGTACACCTTCTCCAGGATTCTGTTTGGTTATAATCTCTGAAAATTTACAAAAGGAGTAGTAGTAGGACAGCAGACCCAATACTATAGTGGACTCCAAGGCTGTAACTAACCCTCCTATTTCCCTCCTCCACCACTCATTCCAGATACCTTCCCTTTTGGCTGGCACTTCTACTGGGCTGGTTTTTAGTATAATGATATCCTCCTTCTAGTGGATGCCTCCCTGAATTCGTTCCAAGAACCGTAGTCCATGTTGCCAAAAGCTACAAGGATACAAAGCACAGATTCTCCAAATGGGTATCCCTGGGAGTGGTGATGAGCAGTGTCTCTCTGACTTTTATCATTTAGTTTCTGCACCCACATATTTTAACCATATAATGTCTTCAGTTTAATGTGTATATCATATCCTAAAAGACAGTATTTCATCCTCACAGGATGTCATACCCAGGCTGGTGCCTCAGCTGGTCCTTTTTTTATATATATATTGCTTAAAGTATTACAAAGGGTATTACATATGTGTCAGCTTGCTGGGAGCCGGTCCATCCTTGCTGTTTCAAAGGACCTGGCATATATGGCATACTGTTCTTAAAATGTTTGCTCACCTTCTTGGCACTATGTGTTTTAACCAAGGTCTCCTCTCTGAGAAAGGTTGTTTCCCCAGGTAGGGATTTTTCCCTGAAGTTAGGGAGGGAATAAAGCCCCTCAACTAAGTGCCAGGCGGGTAATTAATCACTTTAACTACGAACAATCATGCTTAAGCTACATAATCTTTACTCCCTGGAATGGAGATAAGAAACGCCCTAACCTTTGTGATAGAGATTGATAGGATTGAATCAACTGGTATAAATACAGATGTAACAAGACAGAAAGAGACAGAACTTAGAAGAGAGAACCTACAGACAGAACCTGCACAGAACCTAGAGACAGAAGAACTTCACTGGAGAGAACATGGCAAAAGATCCTGGACTGAACCTGACTACAGAAATTGGCAAGAGAACCTGACTAGAACCTGGTGACTTAACCTGGCTGGAGAACCTGGACAGAACCTGGCTGGAGAACCTAGCGAGGGAACATGGCCACAGAACCTGGCTGGCGATCCGAAGCAGAACCTCTCTGGAGATCCAGACCAGAACTTGGCTGGAGATCCGGGCTAGAGATCCTGGCTAGGCTGCTGATCAACTGAACGCTGTCTCCGTGTCATTCCTTCTTCGCCGACTCCGTCCACACCTTTGGGGACCCCTGGACCTGCTGGGGTTGGACCCCGGCATCAGCTGGTCCTTTAAGAGGTCATTTCCTTGTTTGATAGGATCATTGATTCACATACTCATTTACTCATCACAGTACCTGTTTTGCTGTGGATGCTCATTTTGCTGTGGGCATTAATTGCAATAAAATATTTTCAGATTTTGTGGTCACTCTTATAGGTCCATTCCTATACCTCTTTCCCTGCCAGGACTGACCGGTAGACCCTGAGCAACGGATGAATAGATTACTCTGACACATATTTTTGTGAAAGAGAAGGCTAAGGGGCTATTTGGCTTTAGGAGTAAATAGCCTCGATTGCCTGCCTTGTTAGGCTTTTATTGTAACAACAGCTTGAATTAAAATTAACCTCTAGATACAATCAGCAAGGTAAGCATCCTTGAGAAAGCACATGCTTCTACAACAGTGGTTCTCAACCTGTGGGTCGTGACCCCTTTGGGGGTCGAATGACCCTTTCCCAGGGGTTGCCTAAGACCATTGGAAAACACATATATAATTACATATTGTTTTTGTGATTAATCATTATGCTTTAATTATGTTCAATTTGTAAGAATGAATTGGGGGTCACCACAACATGAAGAATTGTATTAAAGGGTCACGGCATTAGGAAGGTTGAGAACCACTGTTCTACAAGGTCAGGTCTTAAAGACTAAATATAGAGATTTCAGTAAAACACCCGGGAACTCAGACTTGTTTGGAAAAGTCAAGGTAGGGGCTGCCACCTTTGGCAAGGTTCCCTCAGCGGCCCCTGACCTTTCAGAGAATCCTTCTTATAGATATTGCAACCAAGTCCTGTGCTTCCCCACATTTCCCAAGTATCCCTGATTTTCCAGTCTCATTTCTTCCAGGCTTTAGACCAACCAGCTAAGCGATTCTGCATTGTCCATGAATCTGTGTGAATCCTCACTTTGGGCTACTTCTTTCTCCACACAAAGTGAAAGGCCAGATATGCTACCCATTGGGAGGATTTCCCCTCACCATTGTCTTTCAGGGCCACTCCTGAATGGGACTGTAATGCAGCACCAGTCCATTTGGTCTTTTCCCACTTTCCAAGCCAATACATTAAGAATGAAGCTCAGACTTTTTCTTTTTTCATTCACTGGTCATAGGTGTGAGTTGAAAAACTAATGTCAATGCAATAAAGGTACATGACATGAAATATCTGGTACCTTAGCTGACCATTGCCCCCTGAACTTAAGCCCCAAACAAGATGTCTTAGTTCATTTGGACTGTTAACAAGCAACCATAGACTGGGTGGCTTGTAAACAACAGAAATTTGTTTCTCATGGTCTGGAGGCTGGAAAGTCCAGATGATGCACCAGCAGATTCAGTGTTTGGTAAGGGTCCACTTTCTGGATCATAGATGGTGTTTTCTCCTTGTTTCCTCACATAGAGGAAGGATTAAGAGATTACTGTGGGGTATCTTTTATAAAAATACTAATTGCATTCATGAAACTTCTACCCTCATGACCTAAGAACCTTCCAAAGGCCCACATCCTAATACCATGATCTTCAGAGGGTTAGGATTTGACATATGAATTTTGGGGGGACTAATATCAGAGATGCCACTTCCATTTGATAATAGAGTGTTACTTCTCTCCCAACTCTATGCCATTATTGTTTTGATAGAAACCAACTCATGATAGGCAGTTCTGGCTATATGGTCACTTGATGTCCCATGTTCACATGCTCAGTTTTTATCAGGACCCAGTGGCAGGCCAGGACCGATAATTATTTTTGAAGTATTATTTTTCTTTGTCAGAGATGGCCTGATCTTCTCCAGAATCCTAGAGATCTTCACTACAACTCTCTTAACATACCAAAGACTTCCCATGATGTGTTCTTTACCACTGCTTGGATTTCTGGCAAAGTTCTGTTCTACTGTGGGCCCCATTCAAAGCAATACATCTTCTGCACGATCTACTAAGTCATTTTGGTATTTTCGGCTGTGGATGATGCTGCTTCCAAAACTCAAAGAGGCCCACGAGGTATTGTGATTTTTTTTCTTAGTTGAAGGAGACACTTTTTACTTTGAAAAGGATATTCCAGCATGCCTCAGGATGTCTAACAACTTTACTCATATTGAAAGTTCTTGATCATTATAGAATTTTTCTTCCACACTCTAAAGCTTATGTATTTTTTAAAGGCATCCAAAGTGCTTGCCATTTCTTTCCTATAAGCTCTGATTAACATGATTCATCAATATAGTGGACAAAAGTAATATTCTGAATGACCAGATCATATGGGTTCCTTTGAATTATATTATGATAGCAGAAGAATTAATATAGATCTAAGAAAAAAACAGAACGTGTGCTGTTGTCCATTCCAAATAAATGCAAACTGCTTCTAATCCTCCCTTTTGATAAGTATGGAAAGATTCGTTAAGCCATATCAATAGCTGCATATCATGTACCCGATGCAGTATTTAACTCTTTCATTAGATACCATACTCAGCATAGCAGTTTCAAATGGAGTAATGATTTGGTGTTTCTTACTGTAATAACTTTTCATGTATAGGTAAAAAAAAAAAAATCAGTGTGATGCCTCTACCAATGCTTAGTATATCGGTTCCCATTATTTACTTGAGAAATAGTGAAATAACTATAAAGTTGTATCCTTGGATTCTCTGTGAGACATCTGATACAAATATGTCCCTTTGTTACTAGAGAGGTCATCATAGTGTTTTAGATGTCCGAGTCAATATTAACGTGGGCCTCGTATCCAAAGAGTATTCCCCTTCCCTTAGTGTACGGCTATCTGGGTGAGTGTCTGTAGGCCTTTGGGGGAGAACTGAGGAGTCACTGCTATACACATTTGCATGATGTGGCAGGGTCCTTTTTTATAGGATCTTGCCTACCTGTAGTTGATTGGTTCTGTGTTTGAAAAATTAGTCATACTAATGCTCTAAAGGTTACTTTTCAAGTTTAAAAAAAATGGAAACTCTTAAAACTTGACAATAAGAAAATAAGAAATCTGATTAAAAATGGGCATGGGTCAAAGATCTTAATAAACACCTCACTAAAACAGAAATACAGATAGCAAATAAGGATATGAAAAAATATTCTATATCATATATCATTAGGTAAATGCTAATTAAAACAACATTGAGATGCTACTACATAACAATTAGAATGTCTAAAATCCAGAACACTGATAAAACCAAATGGTGAGGGTGTGGAGCAACAGGAACTCTCCTTCATTGTTGGTGGGATGCAACATGGTACAACTACTTTGAGAAGCAGTCTGGCAATTTCTTACAAAATTAGACATACTATTACCATACAGTCCAGCAATAGTGGTACTTGGTATT
The DNA here is from genome assembly GCF_963259705.1 of Myotis daubentonii. NCBI lineage: Eukaryota > Metazoa > Chordata > Mammalia > Chiroptera > Vespertilionidae > Myotis > Myotis daubentonii. The sequence continues at coordinate 108,109,527 of NC_081842.1, forward strand.
TACCCAAATGAGTTGAAAACTTATGTCCACATAAAAACTTGCACACAAATGTTTACAGCTGCTTTGTTCATAATTGCCAAAAATTGGAAGCAAAAAAAAAATGTCTTTCAGTTGGTGAATAGATATATAAATTGTGACACATCCATATAAAGGAATATTATTTAGTGCTAAAAAAATGAGCTATCAAGCCATGAAAATACATAGAAGAACCTTAAATGCATATTACTAATTGAAAGAAGGCAATTAGAAAAGACTACATATTATATGAGTCCGACTATTTAACATTCTGAAAAATGCAAAACTATGGAGACAGTAATAAGATCTGTGGTTGCCAATGTTTGAAGGGTGAGGGAGAGAGATGAATATGTGGAGCACAGAGGATTTGTAGGGCAGTGAGAATAATATGTAGGATATTGTAATAATGGATATATGTTACTATACATTTGTCTTAACCCATAGAAGATAGGACACCAAGAATGAACCTTAATGTAAACTATGGACTTTGGGTCATTATGATGTGTCAGTTTAGGTCCATGAATTGTAATACATGTATCACCCAGGTGGGGATGTTGCTATGAAGGAGGCTGTACATGTGTGAGGGAAGGAGGTATATGGGAACTCTCTGTATCTTCTCAATTTTGTCGTGAACCTTAAACAATTCTAAAAACATAAACTCTTAAAAAATTGGACAGTAACCAGCATTTGTTGACAAATGCAAAAATTAGAAATATGTATTCTTCCAGAGGAAAAGTCAGTTCCTGAGATGGTACTTGTCACAGTAACTCCTACCTTCAAGGAGTTTATAATGAATTATGGAACCAATATCTATGTATATAGAAAGATTACAGAAGTCTATTTAGTAGATTGCCTATCACAATTCACCATAAAAGAATTTTCCAAGTTTGCTAAAGCTCACCAAACATTTTTATGGTATGAGAAATGAGATTCTTGAAATCTGCTTTCGCAAAATTAATGCTGTTTGTAGCACTATGTTTCACCTATAAAACTAGAATCCTCTGTAGACTCAACTCCTCTGACAATATAAATTATTTTCTTCTTCAATTTAGGAAGTTTTAATTAGAAGAGCCACATACAATCACTTTCTAGGAATTGGAATAAATGCAAAATGCATATAACTCCAGAAACTGAGTGGGTTAAAAATGAGAAAATAAGAAATGAATCTCTTCTGTTAACAAGCACATATTATACAATCAGCATGGAAAACTCTATGGAAATACAAACTACCTTTTCTCTTTAGTAGGGTTATGCTTCGCCAATATTTGTCATATCTCTTTTGGTTCACAGGAGATGCTATTTCCAGGGGGAATGTCTAGAGGAACCTATAGGAGGTAATTTTCATTTGGTTCAAATGGTGCACCAGGGATTTCTTAAATTTAAGCTTAAATAGATTAAATTTACTTTTATTTACTGTCTCCTCAAATAACTGTCTGTAAACTCATCCTTCTCTTAATTATTTTTCACTCACCCCAAATTCTCGCTTAATTACATAAAGACAAGTAAAATGCTTCCAAGGAAAAAAAATTACTTAGTTTTGATGATCAGTTTTTTTTTAAAAAAATGGAAATCTAATTTTTGCAGTATGCTTCTTTTTATTGTTTTCACAATTGATCAGATGCTTCAGAGTCATATATATGTATATGCAGTAAATACAAATGTTATATATTCCGTGTTTCCTTTTGTAACAATGGGTATTAGAAAGAGTATTCCATGTTTCCATCCTCAAAATTATATGTGCTTAAATTTCATGGTTTGCCTAAATAAACCATATGTTAAAGATCTAGTAGTGGGAAAGATATGAGTACTAAAAATGTCATCCAGGAAAGGTAGTTAAAACATGTTCTAGCGATATACTAGTAGAAAGAGTTGCAAATTCTGTGCGCGTGTTGCTCTGTCATACCTGGGAAAATAATTCATATTTTACCCTCTGGCAGAATCCCTTTCTCCTCTTGCCTTTGTTCCCACTACTTCCTATGTGTCCTCACATTCTTTAAACCCACTTCAATTGCCAGCTCACCCAAGAAAGCCCCCTGGATAGCCACCTTAGGCTGACTTCCCTGTTTTTGTGTCCCTTGCATGCTGCCATGTGATTTTTTCCATTAGCCCATAAGCTCTGGACATCAGGGACTATCTATCTAGTGAGGTGTTCTCACAGGGTTCTGCCAATGAGACCAGAACTTTTGAGTTCATGGCATGTTGTTTAATGAAATGTATTATTTTGAACAGTTCTTAAGAAATTTTCAAAACTGAGCAAATATAACTTGTCAGATAGTTGAAGCCATTTGGAATGTAAATATAATTTTAATATATATTGGGCACCAACCACAAAGAATATAGAAGCTAAAGAAATACCAGTAACTTCCTCATGATTAGTTTTTTCCTCTAAGAATTATTCTCTGTGAAATTTAGTAAGCCAAAAATTGTTTGTTTTTCTCAAAGCTGTGTTTATGAAATGCTGTGCTTAAAACAGATATTTTTCTGAGTTAGATAAATTCCACACAAGTTCATCCATTTAAGCATGAAACACTTGACCCTCATTTCATTTCAGTCTTCTAATCAGTTTAAATGTACCACCAGCCTGACTCTCACATATTTCAATATCCCTTCCTCTCTTCAGCTGCCCCTTCCCCTCACATAACCCTCAGAGGAAGAGCAATTATTTGATAAAATGAAATCAGGTAAATAAGCTCTATTAAAAGAGAAACCAAGTAGCCAGCCATATTAAAGCTATTCAGGTTTCTGTGTCTTGGTGAAACAACAATAACTATTTATTGTGATGCTTATTTTTATGAGCATTTCAGGGCCCATCTGTGGTATTAATGGCTTATGAAGCAAACCTATGCATTAAGAGAAACTGTTTTCATTGAGATAAATGAAGCAGAGGCAAAGGAAAATGAGGCAAGGTTCACCTTGTGAAAGTCACAAATTAGATGTGGAGCACTGCCACAGGCAAATTTGAATTCAATAGAATAAAGCTGGCAGCCATGAGCATAATGGAATAGGCTTATCAAATGAGGTTTTGTATTTTTTTAATAATGTACATTTTATGGGGAGCAGCATAAAACTAGTCACTAGAATAAAATATAATTTAAAAAGAAAAATTCAACAACAGATTCTTTTTTTTAAATTGAAAAACAAACTGCCTCAAATTTGCACCAAGTGAAAGGTGTAGAGAAGCTTGTAAACAGGCTTCCTCACCTCCTAATTCCTGATGACTATCCACAGTGTCTCGTATTCTCCTTCCACTCTCATCTCTCTCAGCCCTGCCTCAAGAAAGAAGAATAAAAAACTCATGCAACAATTAGGATATAAAAGTACGTGAATTCGACTTAAAAATAGCTATTGTCCTTGGTCAGTAACATTATTCTGTAGGTGAATTTACCCAACATTTATTGAATACTCAGTATATTCCAGACCACACTTTAGGAGCTTTTATATTTATTATCTCATTTAATGCTCACAAAAGTTCCTGCAAAGAATGGGATTATGCCTTATAGAATACAATCCATTTATATAAAACACAAACAATGCATGCAAGCCATAATGTTTTATGTTGTACCATCTGTCTTAACCTAGGCTATCAGTATCTGTGTTTCCCTTGAACTTCTGCCAAATTTAGAAATCTATATAAATGCACATGTTTTTCTCATTTGCAAGCTTGTCTTGCTATTACTCATTTAGTGAGTAAACAGTAGCACACACTAAATAGGATTCCTTTCCTTCATTGCTGTCCCCATCTTCCTGTGGTTAGCATATTCTCTTTCTGACCCTCCATGGATCAGATTAATTTAAAATAAACAAAGTCTCAATTAGACAGGAACCTAGCATATAGTCATAAATCAGTCTTACACAGCACCACTCTGCTAGGAGCTTCAGAGTACAGAAACGTGACAAATGTGTATGTTGTAAGATGTTATGTTATTTATAAACAAAGGTTACAAATGTTATGTTATTTATAAACAGAGGTTTCTAAAATATCGTGACATGTGCAAAAGTGGAGTTGTGTACAAACTAGGGAAGTACATGGTAGGAATGGAACCTATTGGTAGAATAATACTCCACAGAAGCTTAGGAGCTGGGTTTAATAATTAATACTAGTTGATCAAGGGCAAAGGGCCAGAGAGGAGAGTGAAATTCGGTGTTATAAGCAGAAGAATCAGCGTGTGGAAACACATGGAAGCACGAAAGTGCATGGCACACAGGTTATTATTGTGGAAGCACGACATGGGAGGGGGGTGCGTGCATTAGAATAATTCATACTGCTGTTGTAAATAAATCTCCAAATTTCAGTGGCTTAACAGTATGCAGGCTTAGTTCTTATTCATGTAAGGAGCCAGTGAGGGTATTTCTTCTATGCCCATTGTATCCAGCTGGCGAAAGAGAAAAGAGGAAGTGAGGAGAAGACACATTTACTTCCTCAAACATCTTGGCTCAGAAGTGACCCATCTCACTTTCGTGGACAGCCCACTGGCAAGAACTAGTCACATGGGCCCCACCTAGATGCAAGAAGAGGTAGGAACTGTAGTCTCTGGCTGGGCAACTACTTCTCAGAAGCAGCTTAAATTATGGAAAAGAGGACTAACAGGTGTGGGGACAGCTAGCTATCTCAGACGTCAGAAACAACTTGTTCCTTAAGCCATGTTGACTTCTTGCTGATTAGATTAATTAGAGGCTGACATTAGAGTGGAAGAGGAATGGCAGCTGGTAGCAGGAGCATGGATAGTAGAAGAATAATAGTTCTTTCCACTTTTCCTGAGGCTCTAAATTTTCCAGAGCAATTGTAGATCCACTAAAGGATCATATCTGAGCATCTTGTGAATTGATCTTCCCTTCAATGGAAAGAGCAACTATCTTATTCCCTCAACAAGAATATTACCTTTGATTAAATTGAATCCTCATTTAATTGAGAGGTTAAAGAATTAATGTTCATTAATTTTACCGGTTCACTAATGGAGATAGTTTTGTTTAGGAACAGTGTTTATTATGAAATCACCTGTCTCACCATGATTTTAAGAATTTTATTTTATTTTAAATATATTTTATTGATTTTTTACAGAGAGGAAGGGAGAGAGATAGAGAGTCAGAAACATCGATGAGAGAGAAACATCGATCAGCTGCCTCCTGCACATCTCCTACTGGGGATGTGCCCACAACCCAAGTACATGCCCTTGACCGAAATCGAACCCGGGACCCCCCAGTCCGCAGGCCGACGCTCTATCCACTGAGCCAAACTGGTTTCGGCGATTTTAAGAATTTTAGATGGTAAATCAAATGTTTATGTTTTCAGTTTATGGTAAAAGCTTGCATTTATTTATTCATTTATTTAGCAGCATTTCTGATGTATAACAGACATGGTGCCATCAGTATATCTCTGAGTGGGTGGGATTTAAAGAGCAGTCCTCAACTTTTGTACCAACATACCTAAGGGATACTACATAGTTTAGTCAAAACAGTGGCTCACTGTGTCACTGTTTTTCAACTGATAGGAAGTGCCATTCTTTCCCATTCCCACCTGCCAGGGGAAAAAATGCAAATCTCCAATGATGTCTATAGGTGCAGCTTGGCAGGGTACTACAGGGATTCTGATATGACACTCTTTGGCAAGCCATGTCTTTACATTGTGTCCCACTACTAATTACTGATGCTGAGATTCAACTACCACCTCAATAAGGCCGAATGGATTCCACATGAGTAAACCAGAGATCTGGCTGGTTAGAATGCAGGGACTCTAGAAAAGAGAAAAGGCAATAGGAAATACACAGTGTAGGAACAGAGACAGCTTTATCCTGATGAAGAATTGTTTTTTAAAATATCATATAACTACTCCAGCAAAACCACCCAACTGTGCAATAGCTACCTAATTACTAAAGGCAGCTTTTTGACAGATGTTATTTGTGTGGCTATTTTTGCCCCTGAAATAAAAAGGAAAAATATATGCTAATATGATAATTTAAGATAAAAGTGTGAGAGAGTTTCAGCACTTCATGTTCTTATGCAGTTTGACAATGTTAATGTGCTTGTGCTACTATTGAATAAAAAGGCCCAATTACAATGGGTGTTGGAAATGTTCAAGAAAACAGGTCCCTGGTGAATCCCAGGTTCTTTGAAAAACATGCATTATTCAATCACTAAGAACTATTTGTGCAAAATCAAGTGTCTGGTCTGCGTATACATTGCTACACAAAACTCCTTCACGTCATTTAGGTAAATTAATAACCACTACAGTTTCTAGTTTTAAAAGAGGCAGAGGCTCTCCCTTGAATGTTTATAGAAGGAAACAATTTGAGGATAGATATCAATTGTCAACTAGAGTTCTACAGACCTGGAAATTTTCTTACCTTCTGTCCCTTAGGGGGTCAATTCCTTATTGTGAATGAAAAGCTGCTTTTTCCCTCAAGAAAATGAAAAAAAAAAGTAGAATAACCTTTGTGGTTCCCCTGCCTGCCTTCCCAGACTAGTGTTTCAATATCCGAAGAGCTTATATTTGAATGTCATTAAATATAGCTAGTGATCCTTTAAATGAAATGGATTATATGGCAAATGGCTTACTGTCTTCTACCCTTCAGTTTAACACCTAAAAAAATTCACAATTCAAAATAAGATATATAAAGTAATCCTAATTCATCTATATTTTTATTTTTCTTGGGGAAAATGTTTCATTGGTGATAATTGTTTCAGTGTATGCTGATGTACCTTTCATCAACATCTTCTTACAGTAGCAAGGAAACTAGTCTTCTCAGCTGTCTCACTTAAGGTTTGGAAGTTGTCATGGCTTCCAAAATTTTATCGGGGAAAGAGAACTGTAATTCCTCCGCCCTTAAGAAATGATTTTGCTAATGGAAAGTTTACTCATAGATGTGTGACATTTTGAGCTATTTATTTCTTAATTCCAACAATTTCTTACCAAAGCCCTGCAAGGAAACAAAGGGAAATATGCTAATTAGATCGGGTCGACTAGACATCTTCCTGACATCCGACTTCCTTCTGGACAAAGCCATGGTGGTGGGGGTCGAGGCAGAGGCAGTTAGGGGTGATCAGGCCAGCAGAAGAGCAAGCACTTAGGGGCGAGATCAGTCCTGCGTAGGGGAACAAGCATTTAGGTGGCAATCAGGTCGGCAGGGGAGAGCAGTTAGGGGGTGATCAGGCTGGCAGGGGAGGGCAGTTGGGGGCGATCAGGCCAGCAGGCAGAGGTGGTTAGGGGTGATAAGGCAGGCAGGCAGAGGCAGTTAGGGGCAATCATTTAGGTAATTACACAGGCAGGTGAGCGGTTAGGAGTCAGCGGTCCTGGATTGTGAGAGGGATGTCTCAGATTGCAGAGAGTGCAGGTTGGGACAGAGGGACACCGCCTCCCATGCATGGATTTCATTTCATGCACTAGGATTCTAGTCTACACTAATAAAAGAGAAACATGCAAATTAACCATCACTCCACCACTCCCCTACACCCACAAGTCATGCCCACCAGCCATTCAGGAGCAAGTATGAAAATTAAGCCAAATAAGATGGAAGCAGCCATGGAGCTGGAGGGAGCAGGAGGCTTGGGTTACCCCCGGTGATGGAGGAAGCCAAGCTTCCCGCCTGCCCTGGCCGGCACTGGGGTCCGCTCAAGGCAACAAAGTTTCAATTATAGAAGGTAAATAAATCTGAGAATTAAAAAAAAAGAAAAAAAGGAGAGGTTGGGAGTTTCCATCACCGGGGGGCTTGGCCAGCCTGAAAACAGCCCTCAGCCCCTCACCCAGACTGGCCAGGCAACCCAGTGGGGACCCCCCACCCTAAAGGGGGTGTGACCAGCCTGCAAACAACCATCAGCCCCTCACCCAGGCTGGCCAGGCACCCCAGCGGGACCCACACCCTGATCCGGGACACCCTTCAGGGCAAACCAGCCAGCCCCCACCCATGCACCAGGCCTCTATCCTATATAATAAAAGGGTAATATGCAAACTGACCCTAACAGCAGAACCACTGGGAATGACTGGTCACTATGACACACACTGATCACCAGGGGCAGACGCTCAATGCAGGAGCTGCCCCCTGTTGGTCAGTGCACTCCCACAGGGGGAGCTCTGCTCAGCTACAAGCCAGGCTGAGGGCTGCCAGTACAGCGGTGGTGGTGGGAGCCTCTCCCGCCTCCTCAGCTGTGCTAAGGATGTCCGACTGAAGCTTAGGCCTGCTCCCTGCTGGTAAGTGGACATCTCCTGAGGGCTCCCGGGCTGCCAGAGGGATATCTGATTGCCAGCTTAGGCCCAATCCCCCAGGGAGCGGGCCTAAGCCACCAGGTCGTCATACCCTGAGGGGTCCCAGATTGCGAGAGGGCACAGGCCGGGCTGAGGGACCCCCTCCCGCCTGGAGTGCACAGATTTTTGTGCACTGGGCCTCTAGTGAGTAATATAAAAGGGATATTGTCTTTGCTGTACAACTTGCTGTACCTGTTTAAATAATATAAATAGTCTTTGGTCATCGAGCCATTTTAATTGAGCAGGCTCAATTTTGTTTACCAGGCCAGCAGCATAGGCAAAATCAGAAATATTAAGAGGCTCTTGGAAATTCTGTAGTGAAGCTTTGATAGCTTCGAATTCAATCCTTTGTATAGAAGTGTGACTAGTCTGGATGACTCGGTCTGAATCCATTGCATGATAAGCAGCTTTATATCAACCTATTCCAGGAATGTTTCAGGAATAGGTTCCTGTCTAGTATTTTTTTGGTATAATAATAGGGGTGTAATATAGGTGACAACTGAGTTCCCCTGAATATCTACTTAGTCCAATCTGCCAATTTAAATCAGTCTGAAATAACATTTCTAATAGCTTTCCAGTGAGGAGAAGATAGATACATTGGGGTTCTTCTCCTCTAAGCTGCCTGCAGCGCTTTCTGAGTTGAGATATGAACTGAGCCATGAGTTCTATATGTGTAACCACAGTTTTAGAGGATTGATGCCCTAGGTCAGTGATGGCGAACCTTTTGAGCTTGTCATGTCAGCATTTTGAAAAACCCTGGCTTAACTCTGGTGCCGTGTCACGTATAGAAATTTTTTGATATTTGCAACCATAGTAAGACAAAGATTTATATTTTTGATATTTATTTTATATATTTAAATGCCATTTAACAAAGAAAAATCAACCAAAAATATGAGTTCGCGTGTCACCTCTGACATGCGTGTCATAGTTTTGCCATCACTGCCCTAGGTGGACTCACTCAATAATAGTTGGAGAGTTCTTATTTTGTAAAATAACTCCATTGGGACTATTTGCAGTAGGATTAATCTTTCCTAATAAAGGTAATCCAGGCTGTACCTGTGCTACTTGGGCTGAGGAGATTGCCTGCTCAATTTTTTATTACTCCTTCCTACCTTCATCTGTTAATGTTCAGGGTGAGGAAAGATTAGAGTCACCCATAACTATATTGAATACATTTAGCATTTCTCCCGTAGAGATTTTTAGATAAGGTATTAACCAATTAATGTCCCCTAATAATTTTTGAAAGTAATTTAAGGTCTTAAGGCAATCCTTTTGTATTTCCACCTTTTGAGGCCTAATACATTGGTTTTCATTTATGGTTCCTAGATATTTGAAGGGCATTTCTCTCTGTACCTTTTCTGGAGCAATCTTTATTTAAGCCCCATTAAGGGAGTTCCTTCTCTAATTGGGAAAACATTGCTAAAATCTGCTTTTCCTGTGGGCTTGCCATAAATCACTACATTAAAGACTTTTACTTTCTTTCAAACAGAACAACCAACTTGGTTGCTTTTCAGAAAAACAGGTAAGAGAGAAACATGCTGGCCAATACTGCAATGCATACATCTCAAGTAAAAGTAACTTCCTTTTTACTTATGGTATCTCATTAATGCTGATATTTAATGTTTGGGTAATAACTTTTAGTTTACTTTGTAAATAGTAGTGGAAGAGATTTTTAAAATTTCTCCTTTTTAAGCTTCAATTTACTTCTAAACAGCATTCCTTTTGGCTAGTGCACATTTGCATATGTATACAAATTTTTCTTTGGACTGTACTAGAATCAGTTGCTCATAAAATATTGACTTCACATATAAATTAGTTTATATGAGACCTTGATTATGTTGTGAAAAGCTAAATTATTAAGTAATTAAAGTATGCACCTTTATTGAAAAAGCAAAGTAAACAAACCTATACATTTGACCCATGAAGTACAGATGCCACCCCACCTCCCAACCAATCTGTAGAGCAGGCTAGGTGGGAGTCTGTGACATTATGTATGCTCCTGTTTTGAAATTCCACTGCTGGATATTCTGGTTTTGCTTAAGAAGTATTTAGCAACTTTGTCCTGCCAAGCTTAGAGGCTGAAACTTCTATAATAGTTATATGTATATAAATAGAACACAGTAATTAATTTTTTATTTGACAAGGCTTTCCACGTGACTTCAAGTATATTAGATTGGCCTAATTTAGTTCAAAAATATTTCTTTTAAGAAGAGAGAATAAATCCTTGAATCATTCCAGGGCCCTTGAAATGTCCCAAAGCTATCTCTCAGATAAAGTTGAAATTTAACTTGGAAAAACTATCAAATATACATAACCTAAATATTATATTATATGCTTTTTGTAATTATTCTAAAGTACATCAATTAAATTTAAACCGGTTTTAACATTAAAAATTTTGTTCAGACAATAGAATTAATCCTCCTTTTTGATTAGGCCAATAAAATGTTATATCCTAAGTTAAAATTTTACCACATAAAGTACACAGGCACACATACACATAAAGACTATAATATATTTTGAACTATTTTTTCAGAGAAAACGCAAGAATTATTTTCCTCAAAAATGAATTTCTATACTTCATGCATTCTATTATCACAACCATAATTTCTCCCAACTTAATTTGAACTTTTAACTCTTAGAAGCCTCAAATTTTAGATGACAAGTTAAATACTTAGCATTTCTCAGATTATTAATATATTCATATTTTTAAGGATATATTTCAAATAAAAACAAGACATATTCAATTAATAGATTCAAATCTATCCTTTAGAATTTTTATATGAGGTATACACAGATTAATATTTCAGTATCCTGTTATTTCAAAATATCTAGCTATTTAATAATTTTTTTAAAAAATATATTTTACTGATTTTTTACAGAGAGGAAGGGAGAGGGATAGAGAGTTAGAAACATCAATTAGCTGCCTCCTGCACACTCCCCACTGGGGATGTGCCTGCAACCAAGGTACATGCCCTTGACCGGAATTGAACCCGGGGCCCTTCAGTCTGCAGGCCGACACTCTATCCCCTGAGCCAAACCAGTCAGGCTTTAATAATTTTTATTATTTAATTCAGCCAACTCTAGTTTTAAGTTACCGAAGACTTTAGAAAACTATGTTTATTCATATATAATTACTACTGAAAAATATTTTTTACCATATGCTCTTCATTTTAGTGGTACTAATTTATATTTTGCCTTAACAACTTTGAGATTTTAAAGCCAATTACTATTACCCAAGGCATTTTCCTTGGAAAATTCTGTAACAGAGATAACTTACTGACTTTCAGTGGCTTTAATGTTAAAGTATTATTTTATTTTATTTTTCTTTATAAAAATAAGAGTGCCCCCCGAGATCTGGGAGGAAACCTTAGAATGCGGTCCATTATTATTCAAGAACTGCCCTTTATCATGGAAACATTAGTCTTGCTTCCCAAACAGCCTGTATATTTTCCTTGTGACATTTTTGCCATCTTCTAAAAAAAAAAAAAAAAGCAGCCTGGGGCCTATTCTATAGCATCTGTAAAGAGATGGGGCTTAGGCCAAGAGGCCACCCAAAATTGGGTGGGGCACCTTCCTCTTAAACTAGCCTTTTTCTCTTCATGGGTATAGAAGTCCCTGAAGTATACCTAAATTGTGAGAAATGTCTCATTTATCCAAATTTTAAATGACAAGCTGGGGAAAATGAGACTTTTAAGAATGCTCCTGAGAGTGGGCATTTATTTTACAGGATCACTAAGAGACCTAGTAATTAATGGGCTGGGGCCATTTTTAGTTACCTCCCTTTGTCTAGGGAATTTTTCTAGGACCTGTGTTATTGGCCATGAGTACTGCTCATATTCTTTTTCCCCACCCCCATATTCTGTTTGCTCTGGAGAAATTTAGTAATGTCCTGGCTACCTGCTGTTTCTTTTCTATGAAGATAAATTAAAGGCAAATAACATAGAATATCAAACAATCAAAAACTTATGGGACACAGTGAAAGTAGTCCTGAGAGGGAAGGTCATAGCATTACATGCCTACTTCAAAAAACAAGAAAAACTGGTAATAAATTATCTAATGCTAAATCTTAAAGAATTAGAAAGAGAGCAACAAGAAAAGCCCAGAGTGATCAGAAGGAAGGAGATAATAAAGATCAGAGCAGAAATAAATGACATAGAGACAAAAAAAATACAAAAGAGCAATGAAACCAAGAGCTGATTCTTTGAAAGGATAAACAAGATTGATGAGCCTCTAGCCAGGCTCACGAAGAAGCAAAGAAAGAGGACCCAAATAAACAAAATCAGAAATGAAGGAGGCGAAATAACAACAGACCCCACCAAAATACAAAGGATTGTAAAAAAAAAAATACTATGAACAACTCTATTTCAACAAACTGAACAACCTAGAGGAAATGGACATATTTCTAGGGAAATACGACCTTCCAAAACTCAATCAAGAATAAAATAAAAAAAAAATCTCTACAGGCCAATAACTAAGGAGGAACTTGAAGCAGTCATCAAAAACTTCCAGCAAATAAAAGCCTGTGGCCAGATGGATTCACAGGGGAGTTTCACCAAACATTCAAAGAAGAACTAAAACCTACCCTTCTCAGACTATTCCAAAAAATTCAAGAGGAAGGAACACTTCCAAGCTCTTTCTATGAAGACAGCATTACCCTAATACTAAAATCAGATAAAGACACCACAAAGAAAGGGAATTACAAGCCAATATCCCTGATGAACATAGATGCTAAAATCCTCAACAAAATTCTAGCAAATTGGATATAGCATTACATTAGAAAGATTATACACCATGACCAAGTGGGATTTATTCCGGGGATAAAAGAATGGTACAATATTTGAAAATCAATAAACGTGATACATCACATAAACAAATTGAGAGACAAAAATCACATAATCATATTATTTGATGCAGAAACAGCATTTGACAAAAGCCAACACCCTTTTTTAGATAAAAACTGTACACAAAGTGGGAATAGATGCATCATATCACAACATAATAAAAGCCATATATGACAAACCTATAGCCAACATCATACACAATGGGCAAAAACTAAAATCATTTCGCCTAAGGACAGGAACATGACAGGGATGTCCACTTTCACCTCTCCTGTTCAACAGAGTACTGGAAGTGCTAGCCTTAGCAATCAGACAAGAAGAAGAAATAAAAGGCATCCAAATTAGAAAAGAAGAAATAAAATTGTCATTATTCACAGATGACATGATATTGTACATAGAAAACCCCAATGACTCCATAAAAAATCTACTAGACTTAATAAATGAATTTGGCAATGTAGCAGGATACAAAATTAACACCCAGAAATCTATGGCTTTTTTATATACCAATAACGAACTCACAGATAGAGAAACAAAAGAACAATCCCATTTATCATTGCAATAAAAAAAATTCAGATACCTAGGATTAAATTTAACCAAGGAAGTAAAGGACCTGTACTCAGAAAATTACAGGATGCTGAAAAATAGATAGGGGAATACATAAACAAATGGAAGGCTATACTGTGTTCATGGATTAGTAGAATCAGTATCATTAAAATGTCCATACTATCCAAAGCAATCTATAGATTCAATGCAATCCCCATTAAAATACCAACAGCATATTTCAAAGACCTAGAACAAACTCTCCAAAAATTAATCTGGAATAAAAAAAGACCCCAAATTCAGCAGCAATCTTGAGAAAGAAGAACAAAGTTGGAGGGATCACAATACCAGATATCAAGCTATATTACAAAGCCACTGTTTTCAAAATTGCCTGGTATTGGCACAAGAACAGACATATAGAGCAATGGAACAGAACAGAGAATCCAGAAATCAGCCCAAGTCATTATACTCAATTAATATTTGACAAACGAAGCAAGAGCATACAATTGAGTCAAGACAGTCTCTTCAATAAACAGTGTTTGGAAAATTGGACAGATACATGCAAAAAATGAAACTAGACCACCAACTTACACCATACAGAAAAATAAACTCAAAATGGATAAAGGACCTAAACATAAAATACAAAACTATAAAAATCATAGAAGAAGCCATAAGCAGCAAAATAGCCAACATATGTTGTAGCAGTATCTTTACCAATACATCTCCCAGGGCAATGGAAACTAAGGAAAAAATAAACAAATGGAACTATCTCAAAATAAAAAGCTTCTGCACAGCAAAAGAAACCATCAACAATAAGACAGCTCACTGCATAGGAGAACATATTTGCCAATGTTATCTCCCATAAGGGTTTAATCTCCAAAATATATAGGGAACTCATACAACTTAACAAAAGGAAGAAAAATGATCCAATCAAAAATGGGCAAAGGATCTAAACAGACACTTTTCAAGAAAGGACATACAGAAAGCCAAGAGACATGAAAACAAGCTCAAAGTCACTTATTATCTGAGAGATGCAAATCAAAACAACAATGAAGTACCATCTCACACCTGTCAGAATGGCTATCTATCATCAACAAATTAACAAAGGACAAGTGCTGGTGAGGATAGGGAGGAAAAGGAACCCTCTTGCACTGCTGGTGGGAATGCAGACTGGTGCAGCCACTGTGGAAAACAGTATGGCGTTTCCTCAAAAAATTAAAAATGGAACTTCTATTTGACCCAGTAATCCCACTTCTAAGAATATATTCCAAGGAAACAGAAACACCAATCAGAAAGAATATATGCACCCCTATGTTCATAGCAGCACAATTTACAATAGCTAAGATTTGGATACAGCCTACTGGTAAGTGCCCATCAGCAGATGAGTGGATTAGAAAACTGTGGTATATCTACACAATGGCATCCTATGATACTGTAATAAAGAAGGAATTCTTACCATTTGCAATAGCATGTATGGAACTGGAGAGCATTATGCTGAGTGCAATAAGCCAGTCCAAGAATGATAAATATCACATGATCTCCCTCATTTGTGGAATATAATGGACATCATAAACTAATAAAAATAGAACCAGATTCACAGAAGTAATGAACAGACTTTCCAACCTATGAGGGAAGGCAGGGGGTGAGGTGGTAAGAAATTATCCAAAGGACTTGTATGCATGCATATGAACATAAACAATAGACACAGATTGGGGGAGAGTTGAGGGCATGTGCTGGTGGTGGGGGCAACCGGGAAGAGGTCAATGGTGGAAAAAGGAGACTTATGCAATACTTTAAACAATAAGATGTTAAATTTAAAAAAAGGAAATAGGCTTAAAATTCAAGGTCTAAAAATATTTTAAAAACTATTATCTAATAAGGGAGAAATAGGTGAATTCATATAATGTAGGCAATATGTCAGAGACATACTGATTTATCCAGGTGTGGGATGGATCTGACTCACCTTTGCTGACAATGACTATGATCATCTTGTCAATCCTTTCTGGATCAAAAAGTATAAGTAGAATACTATGGCCCACATGGGCAGAGGAGAAGAGGACTAGCAGGTAGAAACTGCTGTTCATAGGATCTGATGATAAGAGTACACAGCTGTAAAAACTTTTTGGAGAGTAATTTGGTAATGTGAGTCAGACTTAAAAAATACCCTTTAGCCCAGCAATTTCACTATGAGGAATTTATGCTAAGGAAGAAAACATCAGACGAATGCACCAAGTTGAATGTATAAAAATGGGTTATTCATCATAAGGTTTTTTTAATAGTGAAAAAATCCTCCAAAACAAGGAAGTATTTAATGAGAGGTATAACTGCATACAAATGCAACAAATGTGTTATATGTATTTGAAAAAATTAGGGTCATATTACACATGCAAAATCTGGAGCATCTTTATATGTCAGTAACATACAACTATATCATCATTTTTAGTAATGACATTTTTGTTCCACTATAGATTTTCATATAATTTATCCATTAAAATGGTGTATACTGGCAGCCCATGACTTGGAGCTTACAATTGCATTTGCTTTTTCCTGCACATAATTTTAAAACTTAAAAATATCTTACAAAAATATGGATTTACAGTTAATTTTGATAAATCAAAAACTCTGGCAACCCCAAGCCCACAACTACAACCAGCAATCACCCACTAGAGCTACCTGCATGGTCTGGGGCCCTCTCCATTTGCCACAATTATCTTCCATCCAGCCTATTTCACTGACTTCAGTTACTTTTCACTGGGAAAAGACTTGCATTATATCCACTAAAATCCTCATGGCTATCCCTGGATGAGGAATTCAGGGACATTTTTATTTTATATTTTTTCTACTTTAAGTATATATTCTGTAATAAAGTTTAATTAAAAACAGCAAAATATGTTTGATTCTGTAATGGAAAATGTGATACAAAGTGCAACAAGAGAATAACATGAGAAGAATGTAATGATAGTGATGAATTTAATAGGAAATTTAGAATGCACTAAAACTGTTGAGGAAAAATATTAATGCTTCAAAAATCATTGTGACAAATATGTTTTATATTACTGAAAGGGTTATTTTTCAAAAGGATACCAGAGTTACAAAGATAAATAAGACAGAATCTCTTCCCTCTAAAAATCCATAGACTAATGAGGATCTCCCAGTGTTACCTTTTAATTGTGAAATCTAGAAATGTAATTGCAGAATAAAATAAGGACATAAGGCCCGGTTGGCATGGCTCATTGGGTGAGCATCGACCTATGAAGCGGGAGGTCATGGTTTGATTCCTGGTCAGGGCACATGCCTGGGTTTCTGGCTTGATTCCCAGTAGGGGATGTGCAGGAGGCAGCCAATCAATGATTCTCTCTCATCATTGATGTTTCTAACTCTCTCTCCCTCTCCCTTCCTTTCTGAAATCAATCAAAATATATTTAAAATATATTTAATATAGTTCCTCATGTTGTGGTGACCCCAATTTCATTGTTACAAATTGAACATAATTAAAGCATAGTGATTAATCATGAAAACAATATGTAGTTATATATGTGTTTTCCCATGGTCTTAGGTGACCCTGTGAAAGGGTCGTTTGACCCCCAAAAGGGTCGCGACCCACAGGTTGAGAACCACTGCCTTGCGGAATGTCCACCTCGGGGGATGTCTCCATGGGGATTGGGCCTTAGCTGGCAGTCAGACATCCCTCTGGCAGCCTGGGAGCCCTTGGGGATGTCTACCTGCCAGCTTAGGCCCATTCCCCAGGTGATCAGGCCTAAGCTGACAGTCAGACTTCCCTCTGGGAGCCCGGTGCAGTTGGACATCCTTAACACTGCCAAGGAGGCAGGAGACGTTCCCACCACCACCACTGCATTTACAGCCATCATCCCAGCTTATGGCTGAGCAGTGCTCCCCCTGTGGGAGCACACTGACCACCAGGGGACAGCTCCTGTGGTCAGTGCATGTCATAATGACTGGTCATTCCTGGTTGTTCTGTCATTAGGGTCAATTTGCATATTACCCTTTAATTATATAGAATTTGAACATTGTTCTCTCAACAAACAAAACTAAATTGGTCCTGAATAAAGAGCCTCTTAAACCTGGATCCTTAAAGACTTTTCCTGGTGGGATTGAACTTACATGTTTATCATCCTGGTATATGATTTTCCCATTAACTTCTTCATCAGGCCCAGGTTTCTGGACATGCTGGATTTGTAGGAATAAGATCCTGGCCTTAGTTCCAGCTCACTGAGCAGAGGCCTGGGTGAGAACATTCGCCAAATCACATCAGGCTGTAGGGCCCAAACCTTTTTTCTTTCCTCTGACCCTTACTATCACTTTCTCCTCCACCTTCTTCAAATCCAACTCTTTCCCATCCATATTATATGATGCCTGCAAGAGACCCACTTCAGATTCAAAGACACACACATACTGAAAGTAAGGGAATAGAAAAAGATATTTCATGCAAATGGAAACAAACAAAAAAAGCTGGGGTAGCAATGCTTATATGAAACAAAATGAACTTTAAAACAAAGGCTATAATAAAAAACAAAGAAGGACAATACATAATGATAAAGGGATCAATTCAACAAGATAATATAACCCTTGTAAACATTTATGTCCCAGCATAAAAGCACCTAAATTTATAAAGCAAATCTTAATGAGCATAAAGGGAGAGATTGACAATAATAGAGGTATAGTAGGGGACTTTAACACCCCATTGACATCAATGGATAGAAAATCAAGAAGGAAACAGTGGCCTTAAATGACATATTAGACTAGATAGATTTAATTGATAATTTGAGAGCATTTCACTTTGAAGCAGCATGCACCGGGCCTCTAGTAGATGTAGAAATTCTCAACCAAAATATTAGCAAATGAAATTCAGCAAATACATTAAAAAGATCATACACTATGATCAAATGAGATTTAGTTCTGGATGCAAGTTTGGTTCAATATTAGAATTAATAAAATAAATTAATGTGCTATACCACATAAACAAAATGAAGGATAAAAATCACATGATAATATTAATAGATACAGAAAAGCATTTGAGAAAATCCAGCATCCACTTATGAAAAAAACTCTCAGTAAAGTGAGAATATATGGAGTATGTCTCAACATAATAAAGGCCATATATGACAAACCCACAGCAAGCATCATATTCAATGGCAAAAAGCCAGTAAAAGCATTTTCCTTAATTTCAGGAACATGACAAGTTGTCCAAATTCACTCTCTTTCTCAGCATAGCATTCAAAGTCCTAGCCCCAGCAACAGCAGACAATAAAAAGAAAATTGGAAAAGAAGTAAAACTGTCATTATTTGCAGGTGACATCCTATATAATAAAAGCCTAATATGCAAATTGACCAAACAGCAGAACAACTGGTGGAACAACCAGTGGAATGACCAGTCAATATGATGTACATTGACCACCAGGGGGCAGACTCTCAATGCAGGAGCTGCCCCCAGCCCGCAGGCCCCAGGCCAGCCAAGGTGGGTGCCAGTGAGGGTCCCCCGATTGCCCTGTCGGGAGGTGACTGGCAGCTGCGGGGCTGGCCTCTGCAGTAGCAGGGTGATTGGGGGGCAGGGCTGGCCAGCGAGCAGGCTGGTGCTGCCCCCAATTGCCCTGTCGGTTGCCTCCTACAGAGGGAGGCAACCAGCAGCAATGGCGGGGGTGAGACCGGTGAGTGGGCGGTGCCAGGCTGGCCAAGGCGGGGGCCAGCAGGGGCTCCCGAATGCCTCGCCAGTGGCCCCACAGATTGGCCCTGATCACTGGCCAGGCCTAGGGACCCTACCCATGCACGAATTTCATGCATAGGGCCTCTAGTAATACTATCTATCTATCTATCTATCTATCTATCTATCTATCTATCTATCTATCTATCTATATCCTATAGATTCCACCAAAAACTACAAGAACTAATAAATGAATTCAGTAAAGTAGCAGCACACAAAGTTAATATTTAGAAATTGGTTGCATTTTTATACACCAATAATGAGTTATCAGAAAGAGAAATTGAAAAACATTACCATTTATAATTGAATAAAAAATGCCTAGAAATAAATTTAACCAAGGATGCAAAATATCTGTACTCAGAAAATTATAAGACATCGAAGAAACAAATAAAAGGAAGCATATCCTGTGCTCATGGATAGGAAAAATTAATATCATTAAACTGTTCATACTACTCAAAGCAATCTATAGATTCAATGCAATCCTCATCAAAATGCCAATGGTATATTTTTTACAAAACTAGAGCTAATAATCCTAGAATTTATATAGAACCCCAAAAGAAGATCCTGAATAGCCATAGCAATCTTGAGAAAGAAGAACAAAGTTGGAAGAATCATGCTAGCTGATATCAAACTATATTACAAGTCTAGGGTAATCAAAGCTGACACTTGCATAAAAACAGACGTATAGATCAATGGAACAGAACAGAGAGCTCAGAAATAAACCCAAGTCTATATGGTCAAATAATATATGATGAAGGAGGCAAGAACATACAATGGAGTAAAGACAGTTTATTCAATAAATGGTGTTAGGAAAATTGGACAGATACATGCAAAAAATGAAGCTTAGACCACCTTCATGCACCATATACAAGAATAAATTCAAAATGGGCTAAAGTCTTAAATATAAGACTAGAAACCATAAAATCCTAGAAGAAAGCATAGGCAGTTAACTTTCTGACATTGCTCTTAGTAATATTTTTTCGGACATATCTTCCTGGGCAAGAGAAACAAAAGGAAAATTAGACAAATGGGACTATATCAAACTAAAAAGTATTTGTGCAGGAAAGAAATCCATCAACAAAACCAAAATACAACTTACTGACTGGGAGAAGATATTAGCCAATGATACATCCAAAAAGGGGATAATATCCAAAATTTATATGGAATTCATACAACTCAAAACCAAAAAGCCTTCAAACAATCTAATTAAAAAATGGGCAAAGAGCCTTTATAGACACTTCTCTGAAGAGGACATACAGATAGCCAATAAACATACACAAGGATACTCAACATCACTATTATCAGATAAATGCAAATAAACAACCTCACCCTGTCAGAATGGCTATTATGAATAAATCAACAAACAACAATGTTGGTAAGAATGTGGAGAAGAGAAAATGTTGTAAGAATGTATTGATTGGATTGCAAATTGGTGCAACCACTATGGAAAACAATATGGAGGCCCCTCAGAAATGAAAAATAGAGCTATCTCATGATCCAGGAACTCCACTTCTGTGAGGAAACCCAAACACTAATTTGAAAAGTTATATGCACCCCTATGTTCATTACAGTGTTATTTACAATAGTTATAATATGAAAGCAACCCAAGTGCCCATCAAGAGATGAGTGAATAAAAAGGTAGTGATACCTATATACAATGGAATATTATTTGTTCATAAAAAGAATGAAATCTTATCATTTATGACAACATTAATGAACCTAGATGGTATTATGCTAAGTGAAATAATATATTTCAGAGAAAGACAAATAACATGATTCCTCTTATATGTAGAATCTAAAGAACAAAATAACCCAATAAACAAAACAGAAACTGATGGTTGCTAGAGGAGAAGGAGGGTGGGGGGCTAGATAAAAAAGATGAAGGGATTAAGAAGTGCAAATTGGTAGTTTCAAAATAGTCATAGGGGTGTAAAGTACAGCATAGGGAATACAGTAAATAATATTGCAATAATTGTATAATGCCAGGTGGGTACTAGACTTATTGGGGTATCATTTTGTAAATTACTAGTATATAATTGTATAACCCAGTGGTTCTCAACCTTGGCTGCACATTAGAATCACCTGGGAATCTTTTTAAAATCCTGATTTCTAGGCCTCATCCTCCAGAAATTCTGTTTCTTTGTTATGGGGTGTGGCCACAACATTAGTAACAAAGAAACAGAATTTCCGGAGGATGAGGCCCAGAAATCAGGATTTTAAAGAGATTCCCAGGTGATTCTAATGTGCAGCCAAGGTTGAGAACCACTGATCTAACCAATATGCTACACACCTGAATCTAATATAAAATAATATTGAATGCCAACTATAATTGGGGAAAAAAAAGCCAAAACAGGCACAAGATAAAAAGAAACCCAACTCCTTTCCCAATGGGAATTCCACCCAATGTGTTATAATATTGTAAATCAGCGAGCTTAACAGAAGATGCCAGTAAGCCAAATTAATATGGAGTCTCTTTATTACACTAGCAGTCTCAGAGGAGTAACCTCCCAAGTCTGAGCAAAGCAATGTGGAGGAAACTTTTTCTTTATATTCCCCCCCTCCCCAGCTCCTTTGTCTCCTAAATATGGGTTTTCTGGACCTTTTGCAGGCTTTACAAAGAGCCCAATGTAGACATTTTCTGCAGGCAGCTTGTAACCTTGAGCACAGCATAACTTAGTTGCCTTGAGTACAGTACTATTCAGATATAATGACACCTAGTATGGGAGTTGCCAGGGACAGCAGCAGAGCTGCTTGCAAGGCCAGATAATTTGAGCTTATTTTTCTATTATTTAAGCAAGCAGGTTTACAGAATCCAAGAATAGCAGAACAAAGGACTATCTATGTTTAATGGGAAATTTCAAACAGCAGTTTTTACAAAAATAGAGATTTATGGGAACAAAATGGAGTGCCACTGTTTCAGTGTAAACCCATTTTACAGACCATATCATGGGGAGTAAGCACAAGATATTTAATCTGTGAAGACTCCTGGAATTGATCACATTTTATACAAATTTGAATTAAGATAATTTAAAAGGTCTTAAAATTTTAATGAAATCTTACTGTAAAACCAAATTAGAATTCAGGTGACATCCCTGTGGTAACTTTTCTCACACCCAAAAGTTCAGGAGAACCTGAGGTCCTGTTGCATCTCCTGTAATTACACTGAAAATCAAGATCAAGAGGTTTCTCCCTATGTTCAAATTAAAAGAAAAAAAAAGAATCTGAAAAAATTAAGACTTGTGTAATTTCAATGCTGATGTGCCGAGTACATTGCAAACTAGGCTATTTCTATAGCTGGTAAACAGAAATGATAGCTTACTAAGACTTACCAAGTCTGGCACTTCTTGGAGCATTCACCAAGTGGTGGCCATAGAGCTAGTGTTGAACAACTTACCTGAAAGTCAGTAACTTTGGAACCAAGTTAGATGTCAGAAAACTACTATGATGCTGATTCAGGAGAGAGCACTCTGCCAAATATCAGCAATAATATTGAAAAAATGCAAAGACAACATTAAGTAAATGTACCTTCTAGAGACTGTATGTTTATGCAGGCCAGGCTAAATCCCCCATACTTTCTTTCCATTTATCCCATTGGAACTGAATCTTAATGCCAGTTTTGAGTTATGGGGGGACTTGCAGGAGTACATGCCTCCATTGCATAAAACTCCACCACTCTGTAATTCTGAGATTGCCAGGAGAGGTAACTCTTATTCTTGCCCTTTCTCTCCCTTTGTGCCCTGACTACTCTGCAGGTCTGGGGCAGCCTGGAAGCCTGGGGTCTCAGCCACTTGAGATTTCTGAACTCCAGTAACCTAGACTACACAAACTCCGCAGCACCAGTAGCACCTGAAAATCTGCCTGCAGCTCTGCTTGTTTCACTGCTGCCTGGTGTCACACAGAAATTTTAATTTATGTAGTAATAGAAGGTAAAGCAATATACTCGATTATGTACTTTTAAAGATCTTTTTTTAGGTTGAATTATTAGCCTAGATTTTTTTCTGTTGTTGTTCAAATAGATCACTGTTGAAAAGCCTGGGTGTATATCTCTTGTGTAATTCCTGGGGTGCCTTGGGGAGACAGGTTTTATCTATTATATTAGTTTCCCAGTTTCTTAAATTGTGCCAGATTTGTACTTAAAACACATGTCAAAATGATGGAAAGTATAAAATAACTTGTGTGGCATTGCCTACCTGCCTAAAAAATGTTCATAACATTTCATCCATAGTAAAATAGATTTTGAGCTCCCAATAACTGAGTAACAAATGTGCTGTTGGAATTTATTCTGTTGATTTTAATTAAGGCTGGTTTATAAAGAACAAATTGAGAATCATTGTTGCAAATGGATTATTTGCATCCACAATTACACTGCAGAAAGAAAACATGTCGCATCTCTTAGGCAGCTAATCCCTATCTAGTCAAGCTACCATGACTGTGTTGTAACTTCACCATCTTCAAGAAACGAATGCATTCTTTTTCAGCTGTAATCATCTTGGCTCAAAATACCCAGGCATTTTGTTTTGTTTAGTTTTTTTTTTCTGCAGAGGCCCTATGATTCATAAAAAACAAACAAACAAACAAAATACAAACAAAAAACCCCAACAACAAAAAAACAAACAAAACAACAACAGAAACTGGCCAAAATAATTGTGTAAAAATTCCTCAAGGAAAAGAGCTACATAACTAATTGTGGATTCAATTTTCCAGTAGATGTTTTTCCCTTCTTCTTCCTTCTTCCTTCTTCCTTCTTCCTTCCTCCTCCTCCTCCTCCTCCTCCTCCTCCTCCTCCTCCTCCTCCTCCTCCTCCTCCTCTTCTTCTTCTTCTTCTTCTTCTTCTTCTTCTTCTTCTTCTTCTTCTTCTTCTTCTTCTTCTTCTTCTTCTTCTTCTTTTTCTTCTTCTTCTTCTTCTCCTTCTTCTTCTTCTTCTTTTCTTAATCCTCTCTTGAGGACATTTTTTTCGTTGACTTTTAAAGAGAGTGGAAGGGAGGGTTAGAGATAGAGAGAAACATGGATGTGAGAGAGACACATCAATTGGATGCCTCCTACATGCACCCCGACCTGAAACTGGGTCCAAGGATTGAGCCTGCCACCAAGGTACATGCCCTTGACCAGAATCAAACCCACAACCCTTCATTCCAAAGTCAACACTCTAGCCACTGAGCAAAACAGCTAGGGCTGATGTTCTTTCTCTGAATTAAAGAACAAAGTCACCGAAGCAAAACAAAACAAGACACGGCAAACAAACAAGCACAACCTTTTACTTAGGACATTTTGTTCAGGACATTTTTGTACCTTTAATAAAATGCACATATATTTACATCAATACTGGGCAAATAATGCTCAGAGAGGTTATGGAATGGAAGCCTCTGGAAAGACATGCATCACTGTCACACTGTGTCTCAATCTCACAGTGGTTCAGAAACAAATACATCGAATGATTATTTTACCACTTAATGACTCACTAGATCCATAAGAGATTTTCATAGATCCAGTTCAAAGAATTGTGAAAAGCAAAATTATGATTTGAATATGAATTCAAAATTTTCCATTTTTAACAAAAGAAGACTAAAGATGTAGGGCAACTTCAAAGTTTAGTGAATGCATGAGGCTCATGAATTAAATCCTCCAAATTGTCATGCTTCTTATTATTTTCTTTTTTTGTTTTTTATTTTATTTTTAAAAGTTCTTTATTGTTTAAAGTATTACATATGAATCCTTTTCCTCCCATTGACCTCTCCCCACTCACCAACCACTCCTCCTCCCCCGTGCCCCGCCCCCGGCATAAGCCCTCACCCCCCGCTACTGACTGTGTTCATGGGTTATGCTTATATGCATGCATATGAACCCTTTGGTTGATCTCTCACTCTCTTCCCCCAGCCCCACTCCCCGCATCACCATTTCCCCCAGAGGTTATAAGATCTGTTCAATGCTTCTATGTCTCTGGATCTATTTTTGTTCATCAGTTTATGTTGTTCATTATATTCCACATAGGAGTGAGAACATGTGATATTTATCTTTCTCTGACTGACTTATTTCGCTTAGCATAATGCTCTCCAATTCCATCCATGCTGTTGCAAATGGTAAGAGTTCCTTCTTTTTTATAGCAGTGTAATATTCCATTGTTTAGATGTACCACCTGCTTTTAATCCACTCATCTGCTGGTGGGCACTTAGGCTGTTTCCAAATCTTCGCTATTATAAGTTGTGCTGTTATGAACATAGGGGTACATATATCCTTTCTAATTGGTGTTTCTGTTTTCTTGGGATATATTCCCAGAAGTGGGATTACTGAGTTGAATGGGAGATCCATTTTTAATTTTTTAAGGAAACTCCGTATTGTTTTTCACAGTGGCTGCACCAGTTTGCATTCCCACCAGCAGTGCAAGAGGTTTCCTTTTTCTCCCCATCCTCACCAGCACTTGTTTGTTGATGATAGCCATTCTGACAGGTGTGAGATGGTACCTCATTGCCATTTTGATTTGCATCTCTCAGATGATTAGTAACTTTGAGCATGTTTTCATATATCTCTTGGCCTTCTGTATGTCCTCTTTCATAAGGGGTCTATTTAGGTCATTTGCCCATTTTTTAAATTGGATTGTTTATCTTCCTTTTGTTAAGTTGTATGAATTCCCTATAAATGTTGGAGATTAAATCCTTATCGGTGTTAACATTGGCGAATATGTTCTCCCATGCAGTGGGCTTTCTTGTTGTTTTGTTGATGGTTTCTTTTGTTGTGCAGAAACTTTTTATTTTGATGTACAGTGGGGCCTTGACTTACGAGTTTAATTCGTTCCGAGACTGAGCTCGTTAAGGAGCTCGTTAACTCAAATTACTCTATCAACTCAATGCAAAAAATCGGCCGAGAGACAGCTGGTATCTCAAAAAATCTCATTAGTCGGGACACTCGTAAGTAAAGGCCCCACTGTAGTACCATTTGTTTATTATCTCTGTAGTTTCCATTGTCCTAGAAGCTGCATCGGTAAAGATATTGCTACAACATATGTCTGATATTTTGCTGCCTATGGCTTCTTCTAAGATTTTTATGATTTTGCATCTTACATTTAAGTCCTTTATCCATTTTGAGTTTATTTTTGTGTATGGTGTAAGTTGGTGGTCTATTTTCATTTTTTTTGCATGTATCTGTCCAATTTTCCCAACACTATTTATTGAATAGACTGTCTTGACTCTATTTTATGTTCATGCCTCCTTTGTCAAATATTAATTGAGCATAATGGCTTGAGTCGACCTCTGGGTTCTCTGTTCTATTCCATTGGTCTGTCTATATGTCTGTTCTTGTGCCAGTACCAGATAGTTTTGAGAACAGTGGCTTTGTAATATAGCTTTATATCTGGTATTGTGATCCCTCCAGGTTTGCTCTTTTTTTCTCAGGATTGCTGCAGCTATTCAGGGTCTTTTTTTTATTTCATATGAAACTTTGGAGTGTTTGTTCTAGATCTGTGAAGTATGCCATTGGTATTTTAATGGAATTGCATTGAATCTATATATTGCTCTGGGTATTATGGACATTTTAATGTTGTTGATTGTACCAATCCATGAGCATGGTATATTCTTCCATTTGTTTATGTCTTCCTCTATCTCTTTTTGCTATGTCCTGTAATTTTCCAAGTACAGGTTTTTTACTTCCTCAGTTAAATTTATTCCTAGGTATCATAATTTTTTTGTTGCAATAGTAAATGGGATTGTGTTTTTAGTTTCTGTTTCTGTGAGTTCCCTGTTGGTGTATAAAAAAACTGTAGATTTCTGGATGTTGATTTTATATCCTGCTACATTGCCAAACTCATTTATAATTCATTTATTTGATGGAGTCTTTGGGGTTTTCTATGTACAATACCATCTCATCTGTGAATAATGACAATTTTACATCTTCTTTTCTAATTTGGATGCCTTTTATTTCTTCTTGTCTGATTGCTAAGGCTAGCACTTCCAGTTCTATGTCGAACAGGAGTGGTGAAAGTGGGCATCCCTTGTTCCTGTCCTTAGGGAAAATGATTTTAATTTTTGCCCATTGAGTATGATGTTGGCTATAGGTTTGTCATATAAGTCTTTTATTATGTTGAGGTATGATCCCTCTATTCACACTTTGCTTAGAGTTTTTACCAAGAATGGTTGTTGGATATTTTCAAGTGCTTTTTCTGCACCAAATGATATGATTAGGTGATTTTTGTTTCTCAATTTGTTTACGTGATGTATCACATTTATTGATTTGTGGGTATTATACCAGCCTTGCATCCCTGGAATAAATCCCCCTTGGTCATGGTGTATGATCTTTCTACTATAATTCTGAATCTTATTTTCTAGAATTTTTTTTGAGGATTTTAGCATCTATATTCATCAAAGATATTGGCCTGTAATTCTCTTTCTTAGTAGTGTCTTTATCTGGTTTTGGGATTAGGGTAATGCTGGTTTCATAGAAAGAGCTTGCAAGTGTGCATTTCTCTTGAAACTTTTTGAATAATCTGATGAGGATAGGTTTTAGTTCATCTTTGAAAGTTTGGTAAAACTACCCTCTGAAGCTGTCCAGACCAGGGCTTTTGTTTGCTGGAAGTTTTTTGATTACTGCTTTAATTTCATTGGTAGTTCTGTGACTATTCAGGCTTTTCTATTCTTTATGCTTGATTTTTGGAAGATTGTATTTTTCTAAGAATATGTCCATTTCGTATAGGTCAGGGGTGGGCAAACTTTTTGTGAGTGCATGCCCAAACCAGCAAACTCTCTGACTCAAAATTCTTCTGCGTGCCAACCCTAATTTTTTGAGAACATGTTACCCTACTTGATATCTCTTAAGGTGTACATATGTGAAGAACCTTGAAGAAATAATAAAATTCATTTGGGCGACAAAAACACAGTATATGATGATGAAAAATACATTTATTTTTTAATGTATACATGTACACTGATAGTCCGACAGAAAACTTTATGACTCCGTTTGATATTATCAGTGGGACCTTTGCTGCTGCATCACTGATGACAGAGATTTTACATCAAGTTTATATTTTGTGACCTTCAGAGATATGCAAGAGCTACTACTTTCATCCATCAGGCTACTCCTATTACCAGACTTAACAAAATTCATCACTGAGAACAAAGATTCACAAGCATATGTGGATGAAACCAAAACACTGGTCAGATCTAGGAAGGCAGGGAGAGTTAAGGCAGAGGCATAGAAATTGCTCTTCCCCTCTCTCATCAGTCCATGTCTATGGTCTTTAAGATAACTTGTTAAGTAAAATTATTTTTTTATCTAAGGTGCACCTACACTGAATTTATCTGAAAATTTAAAAAGTTGATATTAAGAAAAAAATTGTAAATGGAACATTATAAGAGAGGGTTTCGTGTGCCAGCAAAAGTTACTGGCATGTCATGTTTGGCATGTGTGCCAGGGGTTGCCCACCCCTGGTCTAGGTTGTCCATTTTGTTGGAGTAGAGTTGTTTGTAGTATTTTTTATGAACCTTTGTATGTCTGTGGGGTCAGTTGTTACTTCACCTCTTTCATTTCTGATTTTGTTAATTTGGGTTCTCTCTCTTTGCTTCTTGGTGAGCCTGGCTAGAGTTTCATAAGTATTGTTTATCCTTTCAAAGAACAGCTCTTGGTTTTATTGACCTTTTGTATTTATTTATTTATTTATTTATTTATTTATTTATTTATTTATTTATTTATTTATTATTTTTGGTCTCTATGCCGTTTATTTCTGCTCTAATCTGTATTATTTCCTTCCTTCTACTTTTCTGGGCTTTTCTTGTTGCTTTCTTTCTAATTCTTTGAGTTGTAGAGTTAGGTAATTTATTACCATTTTTTCTTGTTTTTTTTTGAGGTGGACCGACAGGGCTATGAACTTCCCTCTCAGGACTACTTTCACTGTGTCCCATAGTATTTGGATTGTTGTGTTTTCTTTGTCATTTGTTTCTAGGATGCTTTTTATTTCTTCTTTGATCTCTTTGGTAACCCAATCATGGTTTAATAGCTGCTATTTAGCCTCCACATGCTTGATTTTTTTTCATTGTTTATTGTAGTTGATTTCTAATTTTATGTCATTGTGATCTGAGAAGATGCTTGGTATGATTTCTATCTTAATTTGAAGAGACTTTGCCTGTGTCCCAATATGTGATCTATCTTTGGAAATGTCCAGTGTGCACTTTAGAAGAATGTGTAATCTGGTGCTTTGGGATAAAATGTTCTGGAGATGTCAATTAAGTCTATCTATCTGATCTTGTGTGTTGTTTAGGATTGCTCTTTCTTTTGTTTAGAGGATTTATCCAGTGTTGTCTATGGGGTATCAAAGTCTCCTACTATGATTGTGTTGCAGTCAATCTCCGCCTTGATATCTTCCAGAATTTTTTTTTTTATGTATTTGGGTGCTCCTGCAGTGGGTGCATATATGTTTATCAGAGTTAT
Source organism: Myotis daubentonii (assembly GCF_963259705.1). NCBI lineage: Eukaryota > Metazoa > Chordata > Mammalia > Chiroptera > Vespertilionidae > Myotis > Myotis daubentonii. The sequence goes on from NC_081842.1 coordinate 108,139,285, forward strand.
ATCCTCTTGTTAAATTGCTTCCTTTTGTATTATAAGTGGCCCTCCTTACCTCTTGTTATGGACTTCACTTTGAGGTTTATTTTGTCAGATATAAGTATTGCTACCCCAGCTTTTTTTTCACTTCCATTAGCCTAAATTTTTTTTTCTGTCACTTCACTATCAGACTCTGTGAGTCCTTTGGCCTGAGGTGGGTCTCTTGTAGACAGCATATATATGGGTCATGTTTTCTTATCCATTCAAATACTCTATGTCTTTTGATTGGAGCATTTAGTCCATTTACATTTAAGATTATTATTTATAGGTACTTGTTTGTAGCCATTTTTATTCTTTATGCTGGTGTTCCTTCTTCCTTTTCTTTTTTTTTTTAAATTAAATCTTTATTGTTCAGATTATTACAGTTGTTCCTCTTTTTTCCCCCCATAGCTCCCCTCCACCTGGTTCCCACACAACCCTCTGCCCTTACCCCCCACCCCCCCCCCCCACACACACTGTCCTCATCCATAGGTGTACGATTTTCGTCCAGTCTCTTCCCACACCCTCACACCCCTTTCCCCTCCCCCCCAAGAATAGTCAGTCCACTCCCTTTCTATGCCCTTGAATCTATTATATTCACCAGTTTATTCTGTTCATCAGATTATTTATTCACTTGATTTTTAGATTCACTTGTTGATAGATGTGTATTTGTTGTTCATAATTTGTATCTTTACCCTTTTCTTCTTCTTCCTCTTCTTAAAGGATACCTTTCAGCATTTCATATAATACTGGTTTGGTGGTGATGAACTCCTTTAGCTTTTTCTTATCTGTGAAGCTCTTTATCTGACCTTCAATTCTGAATTATAGCTTTGCTGGATAAAGTAGTCTTGGTTGTAGGTTCTTGGTATTCATCACTTTGAATATTTCTTGCCACTCCATTCTGGCCTGCATAGTTTCTGTTGAGAAATCAGCTGACAGTCGTATGGGTACTCACTTGTAAGTAACTGAATATTTTTCTCTTGGTGCTTTTAATATTCTCTCTTTGTCTTTTGCTCTTGGCATTTTAATTATGATGTGTCTTGGTGTGGTCCTCTTTGGGTTCCTTTTGTTTGGGGTTCTCTGCGCTTCCTGGACTTGTAAGTCTATTTCTTTGGCCAGGTAGGGGAAGTTTTCTGTCATTATTTCTTCAAATAGGTTTTCAATATCTTGCTCTCTCTCTTCTTCTGGCACCCCTATAATTTGGGTGTTGGTACACTTAAAGCTGTCCCAGAGGGTCCTTACACTATCTTCGTATTTTTGGATTCTTTTTTCATTTTGCTTTTCCGGTTGGGTGTTTTTTGCTTCTTCATATTTCAAATCTTTGACTTGATTCTTGTGATCCTCTAGTCTGCTGTTGGAACTCTGTATAATATTCTTTATTTCAGTCAGTGTTTGCTTAATTTTTAATTGGTCCTTTTTCATAACCTTGAGGGTCTCACTAAATTTATTGGCAGTTTCTAGAAAATTCTTGAAAAACCTTATAAGTGTGGTTTTGAACTCTGTACCCAGTAGTTTGCTTTCCTCCATTTCTGTCATTTGTTACCTGTTTCTTTGTCTCCACATTTTTTATGCTTCTCTGTATTGATAGAGTGGCTTTCTGTGCTAGGGGTCCGATAGGGCCCAGTGGCTCAGCCTCCCCAATTACCTGAGGTGGACACTCTTGGTGCACCTCTTTGTGGGCTTTGTGCACAGTATTGTTATAGTTTGTGCACAGCCTTGATTGTTGTAGGTATAACTGGGAGGAATTGACCTCCAGGCCAATTGGCTGTGAGAATCAGCTGTGTCTACAGTGGGAGTACTTCTGTGCTGGAGACACCCTTCTGGGGCAAGACTTGCTTCAGTGGGGCTTTGGTGCTCACTGAGCCTGCCTCCTGAGTGTGTCCCTTATGTATCTGAGGAGTTGTAATCTGGATGGTCCCACTCTGACCACTGGGAACACTGGCTCTTGGGTCTCTAAAAAGGTGCTAATTTAGCCTCTGCCTGAGGCTACCCAGCAGTAGCTATGGAGAGATCTGTAGATTCCTCTTCTTTGTTTGGGGTTTGGAAGTTCCCAGATGAGGCCCAGCTGTGAAGCAATGCAAGCTGCTGTGGGGCCTTGGGCCTTCTTTTGGATGTTCTGGGTCTCTCTGACCCAGCTACAGTTTGTTAGGTAATTTTCAGATTGCAAAGGGTCAGGCCTTTCATATGCAAAAGCCTCTGCACACAGCTTGGGTGGGGCGGAGTCTCAGGGGATCAACAGCTATGGCTGCTCCTCAGTCCTACCCTAAGAGGCCCCGTGTTTCAGTGTCCCAATAATCACTGCAAGCACCTCTGAGAGAAAGCCGCCCTCGAGTTCTGACTGATGCCAGAGTGTCCAGTTTCTCCCCGTATGAGTCTGGGTCCCCAGAGACTCGCCCAGAACTGGAGTTAAGAGCAGTTGGGAGCTTGAGATTCCCTCCCTATTGAAAAAGACAACCGTGTCTTCAGTTGCCAGCCCTTTCCACATGCGCCTCCGTACCTCTGCACTTTACTTCCGCACCTCCTCTGAGTCTCAGTGTGCTTTTCTCTTTCCTTCTAGTTGTAGAATTTCCACTCAGCTAGCATTCCTGTGTTTCTGGATGATGTCCGTTTTGTCTTTTAGTTGCATTTTTGAAGTGGTTATGTGAGGCAGCATTTTCGGTGTTTACCTATGCCGCTATCTTGGTTTCTCCTTCCCTTTCTATTTCTTCTTTTTACAACAGTGCCTTTAGCATTTCTTACATTGCTGGCTTGGCTGTAATAAACTATTTTAGTCTTTTTTTTGTGTCTGTGAAACTCCTGATTTCACCTTCAATTTTGTGATAGCCTTGCTGGGTGTAGTATTCTTGGATTTAGTCCCTTGCTTTGCATCACTTTATATATTCCATTCCATTCCCTTCTGGCCTTATGTGTTTCTGTTAAGAAATCAATTGATAGCCTAATGAGAGATCCCTTGTCAGTAACTTTCTGTCTCTCTCTGGCAGCCTTTAAGATTCTTCCTTTGTGGTTGATGTATGCCAATTTAATTGTGATGTGTCTTAGTGTGGATCTTTTTGGGTTCATCTTGTTTGGAGCACTGTGTGCTTCTTGGACCTGTGTGGCTTTTTTTCTTCCTAACATCAGGGAAGTTTTCTGTCATTTTTTCCAACAGGTTTTCTATTCCTTGCTCAGTGTCCGTTCCTTCTGGCACCCCTATTATGCAGATGTTTTGTTATGTGTTGTCCCATAGCCCCCTGAGATTGTCTTCCTGCTTTTTAATTTTTTTTTTCCAGTTGCTGCTCTGCTTGGTGTTTTTTTCTACCTTATCTTCTAACTTGGTGATGTGGTCCTCAGCTTCTTCTAGTCTACTGTTGAGGCCTTCCATTGTGTTCTTCATTGAAGCTATGTCATTCTTCATTTCTTCTTGATTCCTTTTCATGTTGGTGACATTCTCATTCAGCTCCTTATAATTCTCATTGAGTTGTGTGTATTTGTCATCCAGACGTTTGAGCATCCTTATAACCATTACTCTGAATTCTTTCTGTGACAAGTTATTGCCTCCATTTCATTTAATTCATTTTCTGGTTAGTCCTCTTTTTCTTTCCTTGGGGATTGTTTTTTGTCTCCCCATATTTTGCTGTAGTGGTGGTAAGGGCTCCCTGTCCAGGAAAACCTGGTCTGCCAGCCCTGATAATCCTGCAGGATCTAACAGTCCTTCACTCACTCACACATATACTACACATCCACACACTCCCCTTTCAACCCCTTTCTCACTAACACCCTCTCCCTCACCTCTGTCCTGCCAGCCACCATCTTTGATCCCCCTATTATTTTCATAGTAAATCAATATAGAACTTAAAAAATTCACTAAATTACCTCATATGCAGCAAAAGTATAAGCTAACATGGAAGATGTTAATAGTGCCATTAGCCAGTGTGATTTCCATCATTATCAGTCATCATTCTAAGAATGGTAAGTGGCAGATAAAGAGCTCAGAGCTCAGCTGAAATTTCCATCTTTTTTGTAGTTAGCATATAAAATTCATAAACTTAGTTTCTAAATTGTCACCCTTTTGTCACAAATTGTTCATTATATTTGCTTAGACTTGTGAAATGGGAAATATTTTATTTAAAAGAAACAAAGGCAGAAAACATTGAGTAAGAGACCTATGACTTTTTTTGTTTAGGATGTGTATTTTAAAATCTTTAGCAGTGATTGTAGACTATAAATGAGTCAGTAGAAGCTAGGAATTCGGGCGATTAAAAAATGAAAGAAAGGAAAATAAAAATAAAAGCTATACTGTGACTAATGCAACCTGGAGAAGGGTTCTAGATTTTTTAAATTAAAAGTTACTTTGAAAGCCTCATTTGAAAGGGGCCTCAAAAAAGCAGTTCAAGAAGCTCATTACATCATGTGTATATTGTTTACTTTAATCAGAAGTTACACTGGTTAATCTTTGGTGATTATAATGAATATAATGCCACATATAAAAATTTGTTAATACTAGAATGTCTTATTCAAAGATTAAAATGTAGATAGAATATGCTAGAATTTTGGTCTTGTCTAAATAGCAGAAGAAAGAAAAGGAAGTGAGGAAAAGGGTTTACATTGTTCTCTTAAGGAGAGAATGTGGCAATATTAACTTAGTTTCAGGATAATGTATTACAGTCTTTGACTGTTAGTTTTTATTCTTCTTGTGGGGCTCTTTCTTAGATGCTTAATGTTGGGATGATTGCTTAACACCCAAAAACCAAGAGATAGCATGTTGCAGAATTTGAATTAATGTTACACTTCCCTTATCAGAATTCAGTTTGTACTCTGTAACATGCCCAGCAGATAGAATTTAAATGCATGTATTGTGCAAAGAGAATGGTTGTACTTAGTAATAACTCACAAACTACCAGATCTTCAAATGATTTTTGAATCATCATAAAAAATTAAATTTTGTTCCTAAGTGGCTTTAATGAAAAAACATATTTTGACTGGATTTGAATTCTGTAAGAATTTCAAATTTGTATATAACGTGTGAAATATCTGTTTATAAAAAAATTGTTATCTCCCACTATTCCGAATGATTGTACCATATTATGATTTCTAAAAATTATATTTTAAAGCAGAATGCTTCATGAATGGGTAAGTTTTTATAACATAGAGGGCATTATTTTTAAATGTATTTGGTAAAATAAACATTTTATTTTTATTTACTAAAAGAACCTTAAAAGAATAACTGTCATATGACACCCACCATTTTACGCAAGTGCACTAAAACAGTGCATCCATATGTGTGCGGTTTCTAATATATGCTTTTTAATCATTCTTCTTGCTTCTTCAAGAAAAACAACAACTTACACTCACTGGCATTAAATGACAGAAATCACAGTTAGTAATTCTGGTTGAAGTTGTTTGTTAATACTTCATATTTATAAAAAAATAAAACCTCCCTGTTCTAGGTTTTAATGTATACTGCAATTGAAAAATGCAAATAGTACCAGAGAGCATATGGTTTTTTAATTTCCTTAAAAAATAAAAAGCTAGGGAATTAAATGCCTGCTAATGAAGTGTTACATTTCTTAGTTTTCTGCAACTCATTTTTATTGGAAAGAAACACACAAAACTTCCTCCCTTAAAGTGTCTCCCATTTTCCTATTCTCAGAAGAGAAATAAGAATGATCTATAAAAAAATGCAGTTCAATGACTGAAAAACTGAAGCAAAAGGAGGCATTCTTTTAAAAATCTTGCATTCCTTTTACATATGTGACAAGAGGTGCAGAGTTCAGATGTTCAAAAATTTATTTTAACAGATTTTTTTTCAATGGATAAATATTTCAGTAGAATAGTCTCAGTAGTTTAGGGGAGTGACAAATGAATACTTTAGGCTCACCTGACCCCTGGCAACACTGAGCTAACTTACTTGTTCTCCAAATGGATCCTTTTATACATCTCTCTCTTCCTTGAAATGTTGATTAAAACAGCAAGAGACTGATGAAAAATACGTTGTGTTGACACAGAGATAAAGCTTAGGAATATTGATTTCAAACAGAAATCTATAGTTTGGTAAGATAAGCTGGCAATATTGACTTGGCTTGATAGTTTTGTGGGCTTACGACATTATTACTGACTTGCGGGCATTTTAGATGACCCAGCTGTTGGGGAAGAGACTCCTGGTTTTAACCTTAGAGACATCAGATTGACTTAGCACTTTAGGGGATCTGGATTGGGATCTGTTTTTGTCAATAGAAACTGTGATTTAGAACAGCTCTAGCCTTTCAGGTAATCGAGCTTAAACCATGGGCAGCAAGTATTCTAGGAGCTTTTCTGGAGTGTGTTTGGAAGGTGTCTCCGCATGAACTGGTTGTACCCTCAGTCATACTCACCTGGCAGCATGGTACTCTGGCATCCTTGGTGAAACCCTTTGTTAGTCGATTTCTGCGAAGTTTATTCACAGTGATGTTCTATTTGACCAGAGGTCTAACTCCCAGCACACTCTGTTCCCTCAATTGCAAACTTATAAATAAGTAAAAAGGTCCTTGAGTAACCAAAATAGCTTCCATGTCCCCAGACCAAAGCCATTGACTTTCCTCCTTCTTAAAGATTTATGTGCTCTCACTTAGAGATTGTTTATTCTTACTTAACCGAGGTCAGAATACTTGTGCATTTTCTGGTTTCCTAGCCCGATTATAAGTAACAAATTAGAAAGGGGTAAGAGGCTATTAGAGGCAAGCAAACTGGCAGTAATGAAGTGACAGTTGTTAGATAAGGAAGAAGGAAGAAGAAATTAAGAACACAGACACAGAGCTATGTGTATTGTAGAGAATAATGCAATGATAGCGATTCATACTGATGGTACAGCTATCATTATGCCAAGTTATGTTCAGCTGTTGCTATTTTTAAAAGGCAGGGAAGAATTTAATATACTTTTAAAAATTACATAAAATGATATAAAAAATAGGTTTGAGCATCCAAAGGAATAAGTTTGAGCTATCTAGATGAAATGCGCCTGCCTCCTTCCCAAAGATGATTACTGTATTTGAATTCTCAGAGCACTTTATTTGTACCTTTTTAATGGCATTAGCTGTTTTCATCATTGTATTACAGTCATTTGAGTTCATGCTGAAAGCCATTTAACTCGCTGGGAAGCAAGGAGGAAGCTGGATTTCATCTCTATCATGTCCCAGTGTATCTGACTTTAATGAGTCAGCCTGTCTTTCTGTACTTTAGCTTTTTTATTTATTAGACATGGTTTTTGGAACAAATGAATTTGATGTCCATCTAATTTGTAAATTTTATTCCTTTATGTAGTGAATTTTAAGGATTTTATAGTGAGATGAAGAAGTATGGATGAATCTCAATTTTACACTTTAAGGACAACTGTAGTCACAACCAAATTAATTACCTGGGCCTAATTGCCTGACCAATACTCATTCCTTGCAACATAAATAAAGGAATTTCTTTTTCAAAGTCATATTTGGCATCTGTTGTTTTTACTTGCTTGGCAACCATTTTCTGTCTGATATTACTTTGGAAAAAAAATGCCTTTGCTATTATCCCAGTCTATGTGGTTTCAGAGAGGTGTGACCTCATCCATTGGCTCTAAAATAGTCAAATGACCTGGGTCTGACCAATCAGCATAAGCCACCACTTAGGGCACAATGATTGGTTCAGTGAAAGACACGTGACCCAAGCTGATCCAATAAAAGTCAGTTCCAGGCCTTTTACTACAACTACTCAAATATTCAGGAAATGTGTAAACATTGAATCTTGTTTTATATTTTCCAAAAAAGTAGAATCCTATAAAAATATAAGTGCATTGAGATATAACTCCCATTAATTAATATATAAATTATCATGTCACTATTTAAAACATATTTTTTCTCTAAGTAAATTAAATTATTTAGTAACACAGATTGACCATAAATCATTTGAATGAGTTCTATAATTTTGCTTTCTTTAGGTCAGTGGTTCTCAAACTTGGCTGCACATTAGACTCACCTGGGAATCTTTTTAAAATCCTGATTTCTGGGCCTCATCCTCCCGAAATTCTGTTTCTTTGTTATGGGTTGTAACAAAGAAACAGAATTTCGGGAGGATGAGGCCCAGAAATCAGGATTTTAAAAAGATTCCCAGGTGATTCTAATGTGCAGCCAAGTTTGAGAACCACTGCTTTAGGTATTATTGATGTGATTTTTGTTGTTGTTTCTGCATGTATTTGTTTCTTGCTAAATAATGCGCAATACAGGCCATTATTTCAAATAGAAAATGCCATTAAGCCTTTCCAATGAATAGCCATAATAACAATTTAATTTTAAAACATTTTCATCATCCCCCAAAGAAACTTCATATCGATTAGCAATCATTGCTTCCTTCTTCCTTTACTAATACCAACTCACACCTCACTACACCCCCCTCATTGACCCTAAGCAACCACTAACTTACTTTTTATCTCTATTAATTTGCCTATTTTGGAAATTTTATACAAATGGAATCATACAACATGTGGGTTTTTTGGACTGACTATTTACTTAGCATACTGTTTTCCAAATTCATCAATGTTGTAGCAAGCATAGTTACTTCATTCTAATTTATTGTTGAATAATATCCCATTGTATGGGTATGCTACATTTTGTTTATCCATTCATCACAGAAGGAAAATTTGGCTGTTTCCATTTTGCAGATACTATGAATAACGCTGCTATAAGTGTTTATGTACAAGTTTTTGTGTGAAAGTATGTTTTCATTTTTCTTGGATATATATATAGGGGTGGAATTTCTGGGTCATATAGACTCAAGAGATCTTAAACACAGGTCTATCTGTGAGCCCTGTTCTCTTCTAATTTCTCAAGATGGCTTTTCTGCATTCCATATAATTTATGTAGAAGGATGATCTACTTAGATTTTAATTCCAACTTTATTCTTGCTTCTATAAGAAATTGAATCAATAATGAGTAATTTTCTTCCTTCTGTACCTCTCATTACCCACACACATCTTAGAAGATGGCTTTGCCAATTTATTCCTAGATATCTTGTCCCAAGGGAAATTAAAACTACTTTGTGTTTCAAAAGCAATAAACAAGTCTCATGTAAGTCCTTTGGTGAAAAAATGGGTAAAGGTAAAGGAATTGGGAGGATGGAGGGTTTGACTTTGGTGATTTTCTGTGAGATATTGGATATGTGTTATCTAAATGAAGAGAATGGCCATGCATGTTTACTGGGAAAATTCTGGAGAGTAGCGGGTGAGAGTCTCCTATGGCTATGGATAGCTGTCAAGGGTATCTCTGTGACTTGTATGAAGATACAGTGAAGGACTAGAAGGAAACAATAGTAAATGGTATTGTAGTAAAGGTGATGACCACCAAGGGTCAGGCCCATTTCCTGGTCTCTTGGAGCTACATAAATTCCCAGGGTCCATGAATAATCTTGAAGTGAGACAGCCTCACTAATGACCAGAACTGGACCAATTCTGTCAAACTTGGTGGGTGCAGCCATATTTATTTAGGTAAAACATGTAATTTAGGGCCCGGCTGTGGTGGCTCAGTAGTTGAGCATTGACCTATGAACCAGGAGGTCAGGATTCAATTCACGGTCAGGGCATATGCCTGGGTTGCAGGTTTGATCCCCAGTGTGGGGCGTGCAGGAAGCAGCCAATTAATGATTCTCTCTCATCATTGATGTTTCTGTCTCTCTGTCTCTCCCTCTCCTTTCCTCTCTGATATCAATAAAAATATATTAAAATTACATGTCACTTAGGTACTAAAAAGGAAATAGTTATATACTTTTTAAATTTATAAAGGATGCCAAGTTACGTACCAGTTTTTCAAGATATATAAGCCACCATGCCTTTAAACAGTATAATCATCATTATTATTGATCAGGTAATTTCTCTTATTCTATATCAGCGGTTCTCAACCTGTGGGTCGCGACCCCTTTAGGGGTCGAATGACCCTTTCACAGGGGTCGGGTTGCCTAAGACCATCCGAAAACACATATATAATTACATATTGTTTTTGTGATTAATCACTGTGGTTTAATTATGTTCAATTTGTAACAATGAAATTGGTGGTTACCACAACATGAGGAACTGTATTAAAGGGTTGCAGCATTAGGAAGGTTGAGAACCACTGTTCTATATAATAAAAGTGTAGTTTGCAAATTGTCCCCTCTACTGGAAGTTGTCCGGGAATTCGTCCAGGGGGCAGGGCCAGCCGAGGGAAGGGAGGGAGGCCCTGGCCGGTGGTGGCAGGTGACTGGGAGAAGAGAGGGAGGCCCCCTCAGGGCAGCCAGAAGGCAGCTGGGAGAAGGGAGGGAGTACCCAGCTGGCAGCCAGCAGCCGGCAGCTAGGGACCCTACCAATGCACTGGGCCTCTAGTTTCAAATAAATGATAACTATTAGGGCAATTTTTCTGAGCCATCAAGAAAATGATTACTAATATAAGGACCATTTGTTATTCTATGATGTGCAGATGTGAAAGTTGGCAGCCACTTTTCTTTAATTCCATCGGAAAGCCATTTTTAAAATAAGAAATGGTTCTGAAAACTGTTCAATTGTAGACATTTTAAAAGTTACATTGAAATGAGCACAGCTTAAAATGCTTTTTGAAAGTTTATTTTGGTCTCAATGTTTTTTACACATCTGAATATAGGTACATAATTGTGTATATAAGCAATCACTTTGAGAACATAATAGTTAAGCATTTATGGGTGGTTACTAGTTTTGATACTTCCTGGAAGCTTTACATATATTGTCTCTTCTGACTTTTACAATGAAAGTTTTTGGTGGATGTTATTTTCATCCTTTTATTGATGAAAAACAGGGGTTCAGAAGATTAAGAAAGCTTCACAGGGTCATACATATAGTAATCGGTTAAGCTAGTTTTATATTTTTGTCTTTCCACCATGTTTTGCTTTGAGAATCATTAATTCAAGTTATGCTATTGCACACCTACTATGCTGTGCATCAAGATTAGAGTATTGGGATAGAGGAACTCTGAGCTGAGTCCTCCTATGTTGTCATTTAAATTTTAACTATTTAATATTTTTCTCTCATCTGCTTAGCTACTTTTTTCTTCCTTCTCATCTCCCCATTTATATCCCATCAGCAACACCACCTTTTCAATGGTATTCTGACAGTACACTTCTTGTTTAAGATGTTTTATAGTAAAGCAAGGAAAGAAAAACTTTAAAAAGGCAGTAAAAATTCACCAGGCTTCCTGGGAACAGCTGAGTGTGAACATTGACTACAAATTTAAGCTTTAAGGAGGTCTATGGAGAGCATATTTCATAATGTTAAGCACCATAGAGGTATATGTACATTTTATGCCACAATCAACCATAACATATCGATAAATCTTTAAAGCAAAGTCTTAATGTAATAAAATAAAGTTTCAGAAATGCAGAATAGCTTCAAGATAAATTAATTTGAAAGCGCAAGAATCATTTAATAATTTAATCCCAAATTTAGTCTACTAAATCACATGAATTCATTCTTTTTTTTTTCAAATATGGGAACCAGGAAGAAACTGATTACTTAATTATATTTTGGCCAAACACATAAACACCCAGGAAAAATCAGCCAAAAATGTGAAAGTGGTACACCAGTTCTTAGTTGGCTGAACTTTCCTTCTAAGCCTTATATATACAAAAATTTTTAAAAGAAGAAAACAAAAAATCTCAAATGCCAAAAATAAACCAGAGTGAAACACCATGTAAAGTATTTATTCCTTTTACCCTAAATGTTTCTGTGGAGTAAGTCAGCCTGAAGGAATTCAAGTTCTGTTTTGATTCTTTCCCCACTTACTACCCCTGGGATCTGTCTTGCCTGACTCAGCACAAAGACCCTGAAAATAGTGAGCATTTGGTGTGTACCCCCCACTTTACTATAGGAAGTATTAAACTCTAGACTGAGACCAAATGCACTGGATGAGTTTACAAAGAATGATTGTGTCTGAACTTTTTTGCCTGTGGGTAATTAAATTTTATCTCATGTGACATTGTATACCAGGAATGAATTGGTATTGTTTCAGAGCAAATGCTTAATATCCTCATTTTTTAAATTGATGTGTTTTCAATAATTCTCATATTCTGACTTTTTTTTCACACTCCCTTTTCATTAGTGGAAACAATATTTTACAAAGTACCAGAATTGTAAAAACACCTTGGTTTTATTTTGCATTTGTTTAATCCCTTATCGAAATGTGCAACTGTTCATTATTTTCTTACACACATTTTCCTGCATTGCTGCTTCCTTCAGTGAAAGATAAACACACTGAAATGACAAAGTCAATTTAAGGAGTTTTAATATATGAGTTTCTCTGCCTGTAGAGAGAGTATCACATTCTTTTATTATTTTATTTTATTTTATTTTTTGGCAGATTAATACAGGAAAGTGCTTTGGGGATAATCAACCAGGGCTAAGGTCTATTGTATAAGTTTGTTATTTTATTTACCAACTAGTGGCCCAGTGTGCAAAATTCATGCACATTAAAAGGGAATTAACTAGAGGAAATATTTTAATATTGCTATTTGCCCTTTATAATAGAAGTGTCAGATATGAAAGAAAATTAGTAGAATGTATATGAAAATCTTTCTCCTGTCAGAGTCTGCAGCACACCACAGGAACCAGAGTCAAGTCCTCGCCCACCCACACATGCCTTGAAATCACATGAGACCCAGACCTGGCTGGCCCCACCCCCATTGGTTGAGACCCAGACCTGGCTGGCCCCACCCCTGCCAAGTCCCGCCAGGTGGGGGACGCAGCCTCCTGCTGATTGCACCTAGAGGCCATTTGCATATTAGCCTTTTATTATTAAGATATGCATAACCTATGGACACAGAAATTAGGGTGTTGAAGGCCTGGGGCAGGGCAGGAACAGGGTGGAGGGGGCAATGGAGGGGAAAAAAGGAGACATTGTAATATTCTCAACAATAAAGATTAAAAAAAAAACACCAAATGGGTGTAGCTGTGTTCCAATAAAACTTTATTTAAAAAGCAGGTGGAGCTGGATTTGGCCTGCAGGCTGTAGTTTGCTGACCTATTTTATTTTATTTTATTTCATTTTAATTTTAAAGAATAGTTTATTGATATTTAGAGAGAGAGAGAGAGAGAGAGAGAGAGAGAGAGAGAGAGAAAGGAAATGGGAGAGAGAGAAAGAAATAGAAACTTCAATAGGCCCACAACTGGGGCATGTGCCCTGACAGGGAATCTGGCAATCTCCTGGTGCAGGGTACGATGCCTAACCAACTGAGCCACACCAGTCAAGGCTGCTGACCCCCTTTAAATAAGTTTGCATTTCTGCTAGGATATTATCTAAGTCTAAGAACTTTTTTGTTTTGTTTTTTTTCATTCTTAGAGTGTTTTTCCCCAAAAACAGCATCAAATTTTTATTTCACATGTGCCATATATTTTCCTAAGTCTGAATATAGTAATAATAGTTTTGTTTTTCTTTTCCCCCTGCATATTGTTTCCTCAAAATTCTGTTTGTTTTTGTTATATTAGAGGTTTTTCTCAAATATTGATGACCCCTGGTTATCTGCTCATGTCTAAGAGATTGAATAGCATAGTGTTTGCCTCTGTGGTGGGGGAGGTGTTGACTGGGGCATGACAAAACTTTCTGGAGAGATGGAAATGTGCTATATCTTGAGTGAGGTATGGTTGCACAGGAGTATACAATTGTCAAGAGCCATTATACTGACCACTTAAGACCTTTGCATTTTCCTCTAATTGCTTAAAGAATATAAAAAACGGTTTATGAAAGCAAGTTGCTGAGTGGGGTGGGGTGGGGGGGTTTGGGGGGAGCGGGGTATGAGGGTTGGTTGACTCAGGGCTCAATACAGAGAGTTGGGGTTGGGCTGTTTCCTTGGGAGATCTCTGATGCCAACCTATTTAGGTATTCTTTTCTTGGTGAGTTGGATCCTGAAAGAGAACTAATACAAACAGGGAAAAAAAACACACAAACAATTTGGAGAAAACAGTATGCAGGGAGAAGAAAACAAAAACAAATAGGAAATGAAACAACAATAACACAATAGTTGTTAATATAGTCAGAGATTGAAGGGAATACATTCTGGAGTGTCCTGTCTGGAAAGTTTAGCCCTAACTTCACTGTCTGGGAGCCAGAGGGGAGGGGGCCCCAGGTGATGGGACGGAGGCGGGCTTCCTGCATTCAGGATGGAGCAGTCAAATAAGCCACTGGTGGGTCACAGGGCTGCCCCTCCCAGTTGTCCTGCTGGGTCCTGGATTCAGAGACCCTGTTTTATCCTCTCAGGACAATGACCCTTATGACTTTGTTGGGGCCGGGGGCGGGGCAGCTGCCCAGCTGTGCGGAGTGGAGAAGGAAATCTGAGGATTAGAGTCCTTTGTAGACCAATCCTCTTGTTTTTGGCCCCAGCTTTGCTCCCACTTCCAGGGGTACTTAGTTCATTAACACAATTGCCTTTGGGGGGTTTTGGGGGGTACCCCTGAGAAAAGCCCCTTCGCTTTTCTCACTCCTGGCTTACGGTTCACTTCAGGGGCAATGTCCTTGGGCTGCTAAGGCACGGACCACATTCATCCGCCTTCCAGATTTAAATGTTTGTTGCCGTTGTCCATTTTCACTTTATTCTTTCTGATTCATACTGTGGCTGGCAGAATAATGGCCACCAAATGTTGCCTGTGGTGCCACCTGGCTCCTCAGGAGCCAGGCGCGCTCCAAGGGTGGGAATTTCCCAGAAACAGCCCAGGGAGGGCGCCTCTGGGCCAGTGGGACTGACGGAAGTGGGGGTGTGGCATGGAGGTGGTGCCTGAGCTTCTGTGAAGGGGGTGAAGTGGAGCCTGCAGGACAAGCTGAAGCAGCGCCTGTGGGCTATCAGGAGCGCTCACAGCTGCCCCACCGCTAGGACCAGTCTCCCCCTTCCCCATCCCACTGCCACAAGTCCCCTCCCACCCGAGCCTCCTACACGCTCAGCCTGGCATTCGGGCAAGCCTCCGGTCATTGTGGATATTATGGATCCTGGCTCTTTCTATACCTAGATCCTTTAGTATACTTAGGATTTTGGATATTTTTCACCATTGACCTGTTCTAACCATTCCAAGTTAATATTTAACATGTATCTAGTATATATTGTATATATTTTTTAAATCATGATGAACTTAAGAGTATATAGAGTCTGTGCTTGTTTTGAAATATTTACTGATGATACAATAGGAAAACATCATTTAAGATTTGGAAGTATATTTCTAAAGAAACCTTTAAAAAGTATATATTTCTGCATATAGAAAAGTGGACATAATAAGTGTATAGCTCAACCACAAAATGAATATAACCACATAAATACCTCCCAGTTCAAGAAATATAGCAATGTTAGCCCCCCAACAGTCCTCATAAAATCCCCCTTCTCTCCTTCCAAAGATGACACTATTCTGGGTTTTAACACCAGAATAGTCTTGGATTCTTTTCACACTTACCTGCTAGCATAATAATGTTAGGATCTGTTTGGCTGTTTTAACTCAACATACGCTAGTGGAATCATTCATATTCTTTGTTGAAGTTGCCTATTTGAATTTTGTATTGTATTTCATTATATGTAATTACAGTGAATTATTGAATTTTTAAAATAATTTTTACTACTTTAAAAATTATTAAAAAAATTTTTTTTATTGATTTCAGAGAGGAAGGGAGAGGGAGAGAGAGAGGGAGAGGGAGAGGGAGAGGGAGAGAGAGAGAGAGAGAGAGAGAGAGAGAGAGAGAGAGAGAGAGAGAGAAACATCAATGATGAAAGAAACATTGATCAGCTGCCTCCACTAAGGATTGAGCCCTCAACCCGGGCATGTGCCCTGACAGGGAATCAAACCATAACCTCCTGATTCGTAGTTTGACAGTCAACCATTGAGCCACACCAGTGGGCAATCATTTTTGCTATTTATGAGCCTTTGAATTGTCCAGTTTAGCTATTATAATTAACTAGAGGCTCAGTGCATGAAATTCATGCACTCGGAGGGGTCACTCAGTCTGGCCTGCACCCTCTCGCAGTCTGGGAGCCCTCCAGGGATGTCCGACTGCCACCGTAGGCCCACTCCCCATGACTCCCGCCACTGCCGCTGCGCTTGCTAGCCATGAGCCTGGCTTCTGGCTAAGTGGTGCTCCCCTGTGGGAGTAAACTGGCCACCAGGGGGAAGCTCCTGCATTGAGTATCTGCCCCCGGTGGTCAGTGCACATTATAGCGATCAGTCATTCCACAGTTTGGTCGATTTGCATATTATCCTTTTATTATATAGGATGCTACAATGAACATTCTTGTACATATCTTCTGATGAACACATGCACCATTTTCTCTTGGGCATACACCTAGGGATGGAATTGTTTTTCAAAGGGTATACATATGTTCATTCAGCTTCACTGTATATTACCAGACAGATTTTCAAAATGGTACCAGTTTACATTTCTACCAACAAAGAGTTAGAGTGACAGCTTTTCTACATTCTCAATATCACTTGGTATTGTTAGTCTTTTAAAAAATTTCATTCATTCTGATGTTTGTAGATTGATATATTTTGGTTGTAATTTGCATTTTCTTGATGATTAATGAAGTTTAGCATATTTTAATATGTTTATTGTGCATTTGAATGTCCTCATGTGGAAGACTCATTACAGTCTTTTGCCCATTTTTCTATTTTCTTGCCTTTTTCATATGATTGTAGGAGTTCTTTATATACATTTGAAATATAAGCCCTTTGTCAATTATATATGCTAAACTTATCTTCTCTACCTTTGTAGCTTGCTTTTTTATACACTTAATAAAATATTTTATTGAAAAGCAGTAGTATGTTTTTATGTAATCCAACTTTTCTTCTATGGTTAGTGCTCTGTGCATCCTACTTAAATAGTCTTTGCTGCCCTGAGATCATACCTACATTCTCCCATGTCATCTCATTGAAGCTTTATCATACTTATTCTTTCATCTTTAGATCTATATTCATTTGAAATTGATTTTGCTAAGTGGTATGAGAGTTCTAGTTCTATTATTTTCCATATGAATAGCTAATTCTTCCAGAACCACTTAAGAAGTCTTTATCTACTGCTCTATAGTGCCAACTTTGTCATAAATCAAATTTCCCCAAATGTGTGGATCTACTTCTAAATTTCTGTCATGCTCCATTGGTCTACATTTGTCCATTTTGAATCAGTAAAAATTGTCTTAATTGCTATATTCTAACAATAAGTCCTGGTGTACAGTAAAATAAGTTAGACTACTCCTTCAATTTGTTTCTTCTTCAAGATTGTTTAGCCATTCTTGGTTATTTAAGTTCACATGCATTTGAGAATCAGGTTGACCCTACTGGAATTTTGATTTGTATTGCATTGAATAATTCAGGTAGAACTAACACTGTTTAACAATCTTATGTCTTCCAGTACAATAAATTAATATTAGTTTTTTTCTGTTATTGAAGTATTTTTTATTATCTTTAAATAATGTTTTATAGTGGTTTTTTGTGAAGAAGTCTGTTATACTTTTGTGTGAATGTCTTCAATACATTCATTTGTTAGGTATTAGAAACCTTTTTATTCTACTGTACATTGTTATTTTTAAAATTTTATTTTCTAATCATTGTGGCTGATTTATAGAAACAAATTGACTTTTTAAAACTTTTAAAATTCTTTATTGTTTAAAGTATTACATATAGTATTATATATATCTCCTTTTCCATTGAGCTCTCCCCACCCCCATCCCCCGCAACACCCCCAGCACATGCCCTAACACCCTTAGTTAATATGTCCATTGGTTATGCTTATATGCCAACCTCCCTGCCTTCCCTCTGAAGTATGGCAGTCTATTCAATGTTTTTCTCTTTCCGGATCTACTTTTGTTCATCAGTTTATGTTGTTCATTATATTCCACTAATGAGTGAGATCATGTGATATTTATCTGTCTCTGACTCGCTTATTTCACTTAGCATAATGCTCTCCAATTCCATCCATGCTGTTGTGAATTATAAGAGTTCTTTCTTTTTTACAGCAGTGTAATATTCCATTATGTAGTTGTACCATTGTTTTTTAATCCACTCATCTTCAGATGGGCACTTAGGCTGTTTAGCAGCACAATTTACAATAGCTAAGATTTGGAGAGATTAGGCCCTTATCGGATATAACATTGGCAAATATGTTCTCCTATGCAGTCAGTTTTCTTGTTGTTTTGTTGATGGTTTCTTTTGCTGGGCAGAAGATTTTTATTTTGATGTAGTCCCATTAATTATTTTCTCCTTAGTTTCCATTGCCCTAGGAGCTGTATCGGTAAAGAAATTGCTATGACAAATATCTGCTATTTTGCTTCTTCTAGGATTTTTATGGTTTCTTATCTTACATTTAAATCCTTTATTCATTTTGAGTTTATTTTTGTGTATGGTGTAAGTTGGTGATCTAGTTTCATGTTTTGCATGTATCTGTCCAATTTTTCAAACACCATTTATTGAAGAGATTGTCTTGACTACATTGTATGCTTTTGCTTCCTTTGTCAAATATTAATTGAGCATAATGGCTTGGGTTGATTTCTGGGTTCTCTGTTCTGTTCCATTCGTCTATATGTCTGTTCTTGTGCCAGTACCAGTCAGTTTTGAGAACAGTCGCTTTGTAATATAGCTTGATGTCTGGTATTGTGATCCCTCCAACATTGTTCTTCTTTCTCAGGATTGTTGCAGCTATTCTGGATCTTTTTTTAATTCCATATGAATTTTTAGTCAGTTTGTTCTAGTGTGTAAAATATGCTGTTGCTATTTTAGTGGGAAGTGCAGTGAATCTATAGATTGCTTTGGGTATTATAAACATTTTAATAATGTTGATTCTACCAATCCATGAACATGGTATATTCTTCCATTTTTTTATGTCTTCCTCTAACTCTTTTTTCAATGTCCTGTAGTTTTCTGAGTATAGGTTTTTTACCTTCTTAGTTAAGTTTATTCATAGGTATCTCAATTTTTCAGGTGCAGTGGTAAATGGGATTTTTTTTTTTTGGTTTGTTTCTATTTCTGTGAGTTCATTTTTGGTGTATAAAAAAGCCATAGATTTCTGGTTGTTAAATTTGTATCCTGCTATATTGCCAAAATCATTTATTAAATCTAGTGGTTTTTGATGGGGTCTTTAGGGTTTTCTATGTACAATACCATGTCATCTGCGAATAATGACAGTTTTACATCTTCTTTTCCAATTTTTATGCCTTTTATTTCTTCTTCTCTGATCGCTAAGGCTAGCACTTCCCGTAATATGTTGAACAGGGATGGTGAGAGTGAGCATCCCTGATTTGTTCCTGTTCTTAGTGGAAATGGTTTTAGTTTTGCCCATTTATTATGATGTTGGCTGTAGGTTTGTCATACAAGGCTTTTATTATGTTGAGGTATGATCCCTCTATTCACATTTTGCTGAGAGTTTTTATCAAGAAAGGATGTTGGATTTTTTTCAAATGCTATTTCTGCCTCAATTGATATATGATTATATGATTTTTGTTATGTGATGTATCACGTTTATTGATTTGCAGATATTGTAATATCCTTGTATCCCTGAAATAAATCACACTTGGTCATTTATCATCTGAAAGAACTTCCCAGGGAGACACTCTTCCTTCCCTGGACATGTAAGAGAAAGGTTGTTACTTCATTCTACTTCTGGCAGCTGTCGTCTTAGGAAAGCAGTTATGATGAAGTTGACAATGCATAGCAGAGAATTGGGATCCTTATGATATCATTAAGCTGCCTGGTTAGTCAACATTAGTTAGTATCTTTAGAAACTGTGTGTTTTATTATTGTTTAGCCAGCTTGAGTTGTTTTCTGTTAAGGACAGTTGAAACATCTGTATAAAATGCATTGTATATCATCAGACAATACAAGTGAAAGGGCCTCCAGGGAGTAAAAAGTGTCATAAAAATTCAAGGGCTAAATCAATGATGGCGAGCCTATGACACGCATGTCAGAAGTGACATGCGAACTCATTTTTTTGGTTGATTTTTATTTATTAAATGGCATTTAAATATATAAAATAAATATCAGAAATATAAGTCTTTGTTTTACTATGGTTGCAAATATAAAAAAATTTCTATATGTGACACGGCACCAGAGTTAAGTGAGGGTTTTTCAAAATGCTGACACGCCGAGCTCAAAAGGTTCACCATCACTGGGCTAAATTGTTTGCTTGAACTACTCCTCTGCCATTAATGTGCTTATATAAATGTACTTGTCATATAAATATTTATTGAGAGCTTGACATGTGCTGGGCACCATATTAGAGAATTACTTTTCAGGACACATCCCAATTAACTGACTTCCTCAAGGCCACACAGGGAGACTGAAGTGGTGATAGACAAAAGACCAGCAAGATAGAGTATTTTTTTTTATTGATTAAGGTATTACATATGTGTCCTTATCCCCCTTTGCCCCCCCATCCCCCACTCATGTCCTCACCACCCCCTCCCCCGCTGATGTCTGTGTCCATTGGTTATGCTTATATGCATGCATACAAGTCCTTTAGTTGATCTCTCCCCCTTACCCCCACCCTCCCCTACCTTCCCTCTGAGGTTTGAGCATCTGATTGATGCTTCTCTGTCTCTGGATCTGTTTTTGTTCATCAATTTGTGGTGTTCATTATATTCGACAAATGAGTGAGATCATGTGATATTTATCTTTCTCTGACTGGCTTATTTTGCTTAGCACAGTGCTCTCCAGGTCCATCCATGCTGTTGCAAATGGTAGGAGTTCCTTCCTTTTTATAGCAGCATAGTATTCCATTGTGTAGATGTACCACTGTTTTTAATCCACTCATCTGCTAATGCCTTAGGCTCTTTCCAAATCTTAGCTATTGTACATTGTGCTGCTATGAACATAGGGGTGCATATATCCTTGATTGGTGTTTCTAGTTTCTTGGGATATATTCCTAGAAGTGGGATCACTGGGTCAAATGGGAGTTCCATTTTTAGTTTTTTGAGGAAACTCCATACTGTTCTCCACAGTGGCTGCACCGGTCTGCATTCCTACCAGCAGTGTTCCTTTTTCTCTACATCCTTGCCAGCACTTGTCATTTGTTGATTTGTTGATGATAGCTATTCCAACAGTGATGAGATGGTACCTCATTGTACAAAAGCCCGGGGCCAGACAGCTTCACAGGGGAGTTTTACCAAACATTCAAAGAAGTACTAAAACCTAGCCTCCTCAGACTATTCCAAAAAATTCACGAGTAAGGAACACTTCCAAGCTCATTCTCTGAAGCCAGCATTACCCTAATACCAAAATCAGATAAAGCAAGATAGAGTTTTAAAAGGACTTTTTTTCATAGGCCTTTAGTAACATGATGCATTTTTCACTTCTGGAAAAGAGACATTTAACATTAGAATATATTACTCATAAGACAAATGTACTAGGATATTCCCAGCTAAAAATGAGCTACTTTACAATTTTCTGATTCCATTGTAGAAGGGAAACTGGGTGATGATAAAACAAAAAAACTATTTCAAATCTATCATTGTTTTAGGAAAATTCATATATTTGGGCAAATAATGTGCACTGTCTTTTAGTACGTCGTTTCTGAAACACACACATAGTTGATGAATATTTCATTACCACTTTCTTTAGCCGTAATAATGCTTTTAACCTCATAATTTGGTTAAATGTCAAACTTTCTCCATTCACTCAACAAATACTAAGTTCCTGTTACATACTGGGAATCATGCTGCTAAGGTCTGAAAGTCTTCACTTCATGTCCTTCATGCTTCCCAAGAATTTCTAACAAATTGGCAACATTTTTACCTAAGCTTTGGATCTTCACATTCTACCTGCCTTTTGACTTTATCTTCTGCTGCTCATTTTGGAATTTTTTTCTGCTGTAAGTAAATCCTTCTTGGTCCCCAAATACTCTTTGTGATCAACAACTCACTACTGTTTACTTTTAGAAAACTTTCATTCTTGCTTTTCTTGATTAACTTCTTTTAATTGCCCCAAATTTAGTTTGCCTCATCAGTTTTGAAGAAAATTATTATAAAAAACAGTTTTAAGGAACAAGGACTCAGAAAATTTATCTACACATGCCCTTCCTAAAATCATTGCTTGAAGGTATAATTTTGTAAAACAAAAAAGGATACAAGAAATAGGACAACATGAAAAACAACAAAGTGTGTATTAATAATTTCCCTTAATCCTAAAGATAAAGCAAAATTTAATTCTTCAGAAAGAATTGAATACTTAATAATATATTAATAGTCATTTATGGTTTTTTTGCGTTTGGTAAGATTAGGATGTTTATTTTCTTCAAGACATTTTTTCAAATGTTCTACTAAAAACAGGCATCATTTTGGCTATTAGAAGATGAAAAATATAATTTTAAGATATGTAACTGTTATTTTATAATGAAGACAAAAATTATTTGAAAAGAATTTAATGCTATCATCATATTTAGAGATTTAGTAGTCAATTATTAAGATGTTGCACTCACAACATGCCTTCCTTCTTTTGGAAATATCCAAAATATCTAACTATAGTGGTATTGTTTATATTAATTTTGATACACCAATATAATAGAGAACTATGCAGACCTAAAAACTTTTGACTTAAAACCATGTTTGTTGATATACTACATTCAGGGAAAAGAAGTATGATTTTGTTTTTTGAAGTAAAACATGGGGAGGACACACATTAAAATGATATTAGTGATTTTTCCCCAGATAATTTAATTATGGACAATTTTTTTATTTTTGCTTTCTACTTTCTATATTTGATACAATGGATATGTATCTCATATATAATAAAATACTTTTTAATATATACTCTTCAGATTCTTGAAGTATGAGAAAAATTACTTGAGTTGATAGAAATTACACAAGGACATAAGAGAACCAGGAACCCCAGCAGCCTTCTCATGGGGTCTCTGGTCCTCAAAAACCAATGTGTAAAGTAGGCCTCAGTAGGTCAATCAGCCTAAAGATACCAGCTGAGCTCGAGGACGCAGGCTTCCCTCGTTCCCTTGACATTTACATTACCAAAGATAGGCTTCGAATCCGAAGCTTGTCATAATGCAGTGTAGAGTGCAATTCAGCAGTGCTCAGGCCCAATGTCCTCAGGGGCACAAGTCAGCTCTATGCTTGCTTTTAGTTAATGTATCCAACTGTATCCACTGTAAAGTAACTAATTACATGAGTGTAAAAGAAATAATTCCTGGAAAACAAGAATTTCTGCCTGAGTTTCTAATGGTCTATATAGATGAGGTGGTTGCAATGTAGCTTTCAATTAATACTTCATGGCCTTATTCAGTCCTTTCTATATTTCATTCACCAATATTCATAAAGCCAAGAATATTGATTGAGCAACTTGTTTGTGCCACGGAGTATGCTAGATGCAGTGAAGAACAAATACAATCAGGTTACCAGTCATTACCTTGAAACATTTCTCTATAGTGTATAGTATATACACTATAATGTGTATATACTTTTTGTTTTTTTAAGTGTATCTACATTGATATCCTTATCTATATCTATAATTTCTCCTCCAAACTTTGTAGACATTGTTTCATTTTGTTTAGACAGTATAGTTAATTAGAAGTGTGAAGCCAGTCTAATTCTCACTTCTTTGTTGGTATCAAGTTTTAACATTCTGGGAGCTTTCAGAATTCTTGTTTTGTCTACTGAATTCAGTAAATGTCTAGGTGCATGCCTTTTTCTTATTGTCTCCTGCCTAGGCCTTAGATAGGCCATTTCAGTCTAAAGACTTGTATCTTTCTTGAGCTCAGAAATTTTTCTTCCACTAATATTACTCTATTATTTTCTTACTTCCATGAACCCAATTTTGTCTATCTGGAGTTACCTTTTCTCTTATATTCACAATTTCTATGTTTTTGTTTTTTGTCCTCAGAGATTTATTCAACCTTATACTCCATGTCACAAATTTGGTCTTCAGCAATGTTCATTTTGTGATTCAGCCTGTTTAAAAATTTGTTAATAACTTTATGACCTATATTCCAATAACATTTTTTATTTGATTGCCCCTTTTTATAGCAATATATTCTAGTTTTATGGATGCAGGTGTTTAATTTTTCTGACATAATTTAGAATGATTTCAAATTCCTCTTTTGCAGCACTACTATTTCCTCTGGTGTTAGAGGTTCCGTTTATTTCTCACAGTCCTCTTTCATCCTGTTCATTTAACTCAGGTGCTTGTTGACTCTGGGTTATCCTTTCATATTTATAAAGGAATAAGTAGTTTGATAATTTGGGGCAACTAATATTGTGGTTCTTCTGCAGTTGCGTAGGCCAATTTACACAGAAGTTCTCTCCCTGGAATGGGGAGTCTAACTAAGGGCGACCCTTTAGAGTGTGTGGGAAAGAAACAGACAGGTGAGCTTATTCCCCAACACGGAAGATGTTAGGAGTCCAGGGTTATATCAGAATCTGTTGTGTTTTTCTCTGGCCCAAACACCCTTGCTGCGACAGTTTTCCAGGATGGTCTTTTCCTTTCTTTAAAATTATCCATGTTGACCTGCCACCTGTGTGTTCAGAATCATTCTCCTCCTCCTCCTCTCTTCCTCCTTCTCCTCCTCTTTCTTCTTTTTACTGGCAATGTAGCATAGGGACACCCTTCATGGGCTCTGGACTAAAACCCTGGCTTCCTCAAAAACTGTTTTTGTGATTTGACACAAGCTCTTTATATTTTTTGTGCCTCTACTTGTTTATCTATAAAATGGGAGTTACTAAAGATTAAATGATATACCTGCAGTGGAGTGCCTGGCACATAATAGGTGCTCAATAGAAATTAGCTATTGTCATTTTAGTTGCCATTATTATTTTTAAATTTAATCAGATTTTGGGATGGGAGGGTGGTAAATGCCTGCGTTCAGTCCATAATTTAAACTGGAAGAATGTAGCCTGAGTGTGAACTATTAGAGTGCTATTTAGCATATGATGAAATAGCACATACTAGTACACCGAGAAAAGTGAAAAGCAAAGTGGATAAACTTGCTTTTGATAAGGACAGGAAAACAGGCAGAAGTTATATCTTGGTGTACAGTCTAACAGCTCCCATTTACAAGTGGATGCCACAGCAAGTGTCCATATAGAGTAGCCTGGTTTCTGAGATCTGCTTATCCACCCACCCGCTTCTTTTCCAACTGCATTGTGTATTGAAGCTTTTCTCTTGTAGGATGAAGAAAGGGTTTTCTTGCTTGGTTTTATTCCTAGAATAATAATTCATATTGGCACTATTTCTTCTTTATAATTGTTTTTATAATTTGTTGTAATAAGTCTTCTTTTCAACAGGAGAGAAATAACATATACAACCCCTAAAAATTATTTTCTCATGTTTGTAAAAAAGGGCATTGTAAAACTCAACAATAACATATGGTGAGCCAATTTCTATCTTTTGGTTTTTTTTTTTTTAATTTTAATCACTAATTTAACTTGCAATTTTGTCTTAAGTTTACGACAAAATACAAAAGCAGAATTTTTTGGAAGCTATCTGAGTGCCAGGTTGATTACATCATATTTCTTCCTAGAAAACTTATCTTTCCATACAAAAGCCTCAAACCTTTGGGTGATACACAGTCCTGAGTTCTTCTTAATATCTATCCATCTTTAGTTTGATGGCAAGAATCTTCTTGGGGAGACAGTAGACTTTGACAGCACTTGGATATGTTTAATGTCCATATTTGTTAAATGTCTATATTTCTCTTTTATGTAAAAAACTACTTTCTTACTCAGCAGTTCATCAGCTACTACAAAAGCTATATTTCTTTGTTCCTTAACATATTTTGTAAATTTAAGTTGTAAAACTATTTGAAAATCAAAAGTAAGTTATAATAGACATATAAGAAAAGATTTCATTTTTTAATAAATGCAAAACTCACATTGGGTGTTTTAAAAGAAAAAAAGGACTTAAAGAAATATGTTGTTGCCCTGGCTGGTTTGGCTCAGTGGATGGAGCGTCAGCCTGTGGACTCAAGGGTCCCAGGTTCGATTCTGGTCAGGGCAATGTGCCTTGGCTGTTGGCACATGCCCAGTGGGGAGTGTGCAGGAGGCAGCTGATCGATGTTTCTCTCTCATCAATGTGTCTAACTCTCCGTCCCTCTCCCTTCCTCTCTGTAAAAAATCAATAAAATATATATATTTTTAAAAAAGAAATATGTTGTTTGATAGAGGCTATTTTTAAAAGCTATATTTTATGCATTTATTTATTTGCTTAAATCTTATTTTATTTTTACATTTTATTTTTCTATTATAGTTCACATTTAATTCTATTTTGTATTAGTTTTATGTGTGCAGCATAGTGGTGAGGCAATCATATACTTTATTTTTTATTTTTTTAAATTAAATCTTTATTGTTCATATTATTACATTTGTTCCTTTTTTTTCCCCCCATAACTCCCCTCCTCCCAGTTCCCACCCCACCCTCCACCCTCACTCTCCACCCACTGTCCTCATCCATAGGTGCACGATTTTTGTCCAGTCTCTTCCCGCATCCCCCACATCCCTTTCCCCCCCAAGAATAGTCAGTCCATTCCCTTTATATGTCCCTGATTCTATTATAATCAACAGTTCATTCTGTTCATCAGATTATTTATTCACTTGATTTTTAGATTCACTTGTTGATAGATGTGTATTTGTTGTTCATAATTTGTATCTTTACCCTTTTCTTCTTCTTCCTCTTCTTAAAGGATACCTTTCAGCATTTCATATAATACTGGTTTGGTGGTGATGAACTCCTTTAGCTTTTCCTTATCTGTGAAGCTCTTTATCTGACCTTCAATTCTGAATGATAGCTTTGCTGGATAAAGTAATCTTGGTTGTAGGTTCTTGGTATTCATCACTTTGAATAGTCCTTGCCACTCGCTTCTGACCTGCAAAGTTTCTGTTGCGAAATCAGCTGACAGTCATATGGGTACTCACTTGTAAGTAACTGAATATTTTTCTCTTGGTACTTTTAAGATTCTTTCTTTGTCTTTTGCTCTTGGCATTTTAATTATGATGTGTCTTGGTGTGATCCTCTTTGGATTCCTTTTGTTTGGGGTTCTCTGTGCTTCCTGGACTTGTAAGGCTATTTCTTTCACCAGGCGGGGGAAGTTTTCTGTCATTATTTCTTCAAATAGGTTTTCAATATCTTGCTCTCTCTCTTCTTCTGGAACCCCTATAATTCAGATGTTTGTACACTTGAAGTGGTCCCAGAGGCTCCTTACACTATCTTTGTATTTTTGGATTCTTTTTTCATTTTGCTTTTCCTGTTGGGTGTTTTTTGCTTCTTCGCATTTCAAATCTTTGACTTGATTCTTGCGATCCTCTGGTCTGCTGTTGGGAGTCTGTATAATATTCTTTATTTCAGTCAGTGTATGCTTAATTTCTAGTTGGTCCTTTATCACAACATCAAGGGTCTCACTAGATTTCTTGAGGATCTCACTACATTTATCGGCGGTTTCTAGAAAGTTCTTGAAAAACCTTATAAGTGTGGTTTTGAACTCTATATCCAGTAGTTTGATTTCCTCCATTTCTGTCATTTGTGTCCTTTTTCTTTGTCTAGGCATTTTTTATGCTTCCCTGTGTTGATAAAGTGGTTTTCTGTGCTAAGTGTCCTCTAGGGCCTGGTGGCTCAGCCTCCCCAATTACCTGAGGTGGACACTCTTGGTGCATCCCTTTGTGGGCTTTGTGCACAGTCTTGTTGTAGTTAATCCTTGATTGTTGTAGATAACACTGGGAGGATTTGACCTCCAGGCCTATTGGCTGTGAGAATCAGCTGTGTCTACGATGGGTGAACTTCTGTGCTGAAGACACCATTATGAGGCAAGACTTGCTTCAGTGGGGCTTTGGTGCTCACTGAGTCTGTCCCCTGAGTGTGTCCCTTATGGATCTGTGGAGTTATAATTGGATGGTCCCACTCTGACCACTGGGAACACTGGCTCTTGGATCTAAGGAGGTGCTAATCTTGCCTCTGCCTGAGGCTACCCTGCAGATGCCAGCTATAAAGCAATGCAAGTTGCCCTGGGGCCTTGGGCAGCTGCAGTTTGTTAAGTAATTTTCAGATTACAAAGGGCTGGGCCTTTCATATGCAAAAGCCTCCATGCACGGCTTGGGCAGGGCAGAGCCCCAGGAGATCAACTGGGCGGGCGGAGTGAGCAGTATGGCTGCTCTCAGTCCTGTCCTCAGAGGTCCCGGCAATTGTTGTGAGCACCTCCAAGAGAAAGCTGCCCTGGAGTTCTGACCGATGCCAGACAGTCCTGTTTCTCCCGTATGAGTCTAAGTCCCCAGAGACTCGCTCGGAACTGGAGCTCAGAGCCTGAGGCTCCCTCCCGATTGAAAAAGACAATCGTGACCTCAGCCACCAGCCCTCTCCGCATGCACCTCTGCACCTTTGTATTTTACTTCCCCACCACACCTTGTCTGAGTCTCAGTATGCTTTTCTCTTTCCTTCTAGTTGTAGAATTTCCACTCAGCCAGCCTTCCTGTGGTTCTGGATGTTCTCCGTTCTGTCTTTTAGTTGTATTTTTGAAGTGGTTTTTCAAGGCAGCAATCTCTGGTGTTTACCTATCAGGCAATCATATACTTTATAAAGTGATCTCCCTGATAGTCCCAGTACCCTACCCACCTGGCACCATACATAGTTATTACAATATTGCTGACTAAATTCCCTATGTGAAAAGCTATATTTTAAATGTAATTTTGAAAATATATATTTTACACATGAAACATTTTTTAAGTGATGTGCTTTGGTCATATGCCTATTGTCCTTTAAGTGAAAAAATCATACATCTAGAGACAACGTGAGGAAACATCTGCATAAAGTCTATACTTTGATGTTGTATTTGCTGAATATTTGTTTAAAAATATCAATATGATAAGGAGCAAGTGATTGCTGGTCCCAGGTTATCACAGTTGTAGGACTCTACACATAGACTCAATATAAGAAACACATTTATTCTGATTTAAAAAGTACTTAACAAAATGCACTTTGTACTAAAAAATGAAATATTTGATCATGGGAATAAATTTGACTAACATTTTTGTCTTTATAAAATTCAATAGCTGCCAAAGTGTACATCTGTTTATTCTACAGTGACTAGCCCATTTCTTAGAGCTCAGCATCCCTCAGGCTGATGCACATGTGGCAAAACTGTCTTTTTTTTTTTTTTTCATCAGAATTACTGAAAACATAATCTCAAGGGTCCAAAAACAACTCCAGAAGTTGCCTATTTATTTGTGTTCAAAATCACAACAATTTTAACTTCAACTTAAGTATCCAAGGAAGGAAAAGAACACATTGTGCCCTAGGAAGGATCTGGGGTATTTTCAAGGTTTAGTGACCTAAGGGGAATATTTCCAGTGAAGTAAGTTCTAATAATTGCTAGGAGATACAATGGGATGTCTGAAAGTAACAAACTGATGATGCTTAAACAAACTTAATTATTCTGTTATAGTTTCAATGCTGTAAAATAAATGTTTGAAAATAGTTAAATAAAAAATAAATGATTCCAAATAGGTATAAGCCTTTCCTCTAGATCTGGCTACATAGTCAGTTTTTTTTTATGTGAAAGTGACAAATATATAATTTGCATATGACTACATAAAAGAGAAATAAAAATAATTGCAGCAAAATAAAATGTTTAAGCATTAATCTCAGCTGAATGAGACAAATGAAGTTTAATAAAGTAATTCTATTCCTGTACACAATATGCCAATCACCTCTGTTCTGAAGAACAAAATATCCAGACACATCTACTTTAATAAAATGAGTGTATTAAGCCTCAGGTCTAAACAAAAATAACCCAGAAAGTAAATAAACAGCAATACTCAAGCCCATAATGTCCAAGAAGCAGTGATTCACATATTTGATACAAGGAAAAGCTGATATTTCAGAAGAAAATTGGTTAAGTATGATTATAAAGAATAAAAATAAGATATATACATATGCATGCACATACCAAGTTTTAAAAAATATTATAGCAACTAGAGGCTTTCATGCACTGGTGGTGGTGGTGGTGCAGGGTCCCTCAGCCCAGCCTGTGCCCTCTCACAGTCCTGAAGCCTCACAATCTATCACCTGCAGAGGGAGTCCCCACCCACCCGCCACAGCACTGCTAGCCAGGTAGACTGGGTCTCCCTCTGTGGGGTGATCAATCACAGGGCTCTGCAATCAATTGCCCCAAAGAGGTAGGCCCCGCCCACCTGGCCAGGGCTCCATGGTGGATTGCTCCCTCAGAGGGAGGCGCCGCCCACCCACCACGGCCTGCCGGATGGTGGCCTGGGCCTTCCTCTTTGGGGTGATTGTGGAGCCCCCCGATTGATTGCCCCGTTGGCCAGTGGCCTGGATCTCCCTCTGTGGGGCAATCATTGGGGCAATGGCCAGGCCCCTGACCAATCACATCGCACCCACCTTGACTGGCCTGGCGCCAGTGGGTGTCATAGCATGGTCATCTGGACAGTCATTCTGCTGTCTGGCTATTCAGTTGATTTGCATGTTACGCTTTTAGCTTTTATTATTATAGATACTAGAGGCCTAGTGCATGAAATTCGTGCACTCAGGCGACCCCTCAGCCCAACTTGCACCCTCTCTCAGTCCAGGAGCCCTCGAGCGATGTCTGACTGATGGCTTAGACCCACTCCCCACGGAGAGCGGGCCCAAGCCATCAGTTGGACACCTTGAGTTCTGTCACAGAGGCAGCAGAGGCTTCCACTACTGCTGCTGCTCTCACCAGCCCTGAGTCTGGCTTCTGGCTGAGTGGCGCTCTCCCTTCTGGCTGAGGGCACTGACCACCAGTGGGCAGCTCCTGCATTGAGCATCTGTCCCCTGGTGATCAGTGTGCATCATAGCGACTGGTCATTCTGCAGTTTGGTCAATTTTCATACTAGCCTTTTATTATATAAGATAGAGAGCCAATGCTACCATATATATGCAGCCCAGACACAAATAACCATCAATATTGAGTGAGTCCCACTTTTAGGACTAAGTCTTATCATAAATAGATATGATGTCTTTTTTTTACTCTTGCAGTATTTTACAAATTTCTTTCTTTTGTATTCCCATTTTGGCATTTCTAATGTATTCATGTATCACCTATATTATTATTTGCTGAATACTTTTACACATATTTAACTTATGTTTTTTTTTTAAATATAAGTTTATCAAAAGAGAAACATCACTTACACCACTATATAGTTAGGATCACTTGCCATAAATAGACAACAAAACCAGAACAATGATAATAGGTTCTAGCTGTATGCTTCTGCTCACCAAGTGTTCTTAGCATAAGGACTGCTCTCTGCACTAAAACTCTGGGTGTTAAAGCATAGCCCCAAACTAAGACGTTTTTTCCTGGTGGAATTAAATGATTGAAGAAAAGTACAAAAGGAAGCAACTTTTTATTATGATTTTTACTATCATTATTTTCCTGGGTAGAGTACCACCTGACATTGATAATCTTGCATTCCAACCAGAGTCATCTCAAATAGCAATAGTACCCACATTTGGGGAGGTGATGCTATTCTTCATAGCTGTTGCTATTTCAGGCTCTGTTTCTCCTGTTTTAGATGAGGCAATGAAAAAGAGTGAGATGCCTCCATAATATGTATTTTTCTACCTTCTTCAGTGGTTCTGGAAAACAAGTAATAGGAAGAGTGGAGGTGGCCAATTTGGCAAAGATGGAAAGAGTTCTTTAAACATGTGCCATTGGTGTTAGATTGGCTACTCCATGTAAGAGATGTCACCAGTAAGAGAACATCTCTTTTTTATTGCTCAATAATGGCCCAGAACTGAAAGAAAAACATGAACCTGGGATTGGAAGATAATAAATGGACACATTTTCGGGGGGGGGCGGGGGGCGGGGAATGAGGGTAGCAGGGTTAATGAGTTACAGATAAAGTTGTTTACATGAGTGAGTACTGTTTGCTTTTCTTGCAGTCAGTTTTATCCTTTTCAGTATAAGTTCACTTACAATAGAAATAGGGGAAAGAAACTAAACAATGTTTAATTTTAAAAAAATGTACTTTTAAAATAATGTTTTGGCTGCCTATTTGTAATGCTTTTTAATTTCTAGTTGACTCTTAATGCTTACAAGCCATGCTGCTGATAGGAAATGTTTCTGAAACAAGAAAGAGGTTCTAGTTCAGGGGCAAAGCTGGTGTGGGCTTATGTATAAGGGTGGTGGTGTTGTGTTCTTTACATTTTATCAATCTGACAGAAATTTTGAAAGTTATAATGTGATATGGATAGGTTCATGGCATACATATCAGGAGAACAGGACTCTGCATGAGCCAGATGGGAGCAATCTCTCAGAGCTGGCCCTGAAAACAAGGATGCAAGGAAATCTCCAGAATGGTTGCACACAAACATTCTAAAAGGAAAAAATGGCCTGACCATGTATGTATTTGAATAATGCACTGTGGCTAATGGGCTGATGGAGTGGTCATGGATTTGAAATGAACTAGTCTGAAAGACTGGTGACAAATGAGGTCTAGGGAACAGGTGTATAGTTCTTATAATGGGAACTGAGTAAAAATATTTGTGATCCACATCAATGTGTACCAGAGGGCTTCATCTGTGAAGAATACACTTAATAATGAGGTAGACAATCTGACCCATCATGGATGCCAGTCACCCAGGCACCCTGGTGTCTGTTTCATGGATCCACTACAAAGTGGCCATGGCATCAGGAATGGAGGTCATGCATGGGCTCCGCAACATGGACCTGCTCTCACCAAGGAACTGTCCTCCCTGACTGTGCCAAAGGACAAAAATGAGTCCCTGGAGCACTCACTAAGGGAACAGCTCCTTGTCTGCCATCATGGAAGAGGCAGCACTTGTCCACACAGGGACAGACTCGTTCAGGAACATATTTTCCTTCCCTGTCATCAGGGCTTCTGCTAGCATCTTGCTTCATGAATTACAGATTGCTGTATCCATGGCTTTCCATAAAACCTCACCTCTAATCAAAGAAATCATGCCCATGGAATTCATTCTGATCTTACTTTGTGCCCACACTCCTCAAAAAGTCTTGACAGAACACTGTAATGGGCTGAGGAAGGCTCAGTTACAGTGCCAGCTAGGAAAAATACCCCGTGTGGCTCAGCACTATTCTATAGGATGTGGTTAATATCCCTTAAGTTAGTAACTAATATTTGGTTCCATTTACATAGTCAGAATATGTGTAGGATCCAAGGGATAGAGATGAAATTGGTTTCTCTCACTGTTTTGCTTAATAACATACTGGTTTCCAAATTTTTGCCTCTTGTTCCCATAACCCTGAGCTCTGTGAATTTTAACATTCTAGAGAGGACCAGCAGAAGTAATTATGATTTTGATAAATTAAATGTTCCCTGGCCACTTTGGATTCTAAGTTCTTTTAAACCATCCATCCATCCTTGGGTTTTTGTTTGGGTCCAGGCAATGAAGAGCCCTAAGTGGGAAAGTAGGGAGAGGAAGACATGGGAAGTCAGGGTATTTCTTTTCCCGTCCCCTCCTTGTCATCAGCAGACTGAAGACCACTTGGTCTTTGCTTCTTATCTTATATGTGAGAACCTTAACTGAGAGGTGATGCGATTATCCAGAGGAACAATTTTAAAATGTTTTATTATATCGAGCCTCAGGAGAATCTGAGTAGCATCAGGTAGAGTCAGAGGTTGTAAACTCAAATGACATCCTGTGCCATCAGGTGTCACAGAGGTGGGGGAAGGTGATTTTATTAGTGGGAGCATGAGTACCACTTGAGGTTTTGGGAAATGGAGGGTGCATTAACCCCTGTGCAAGTACAGCACCTTTTACTTAGCCTCAGCTAGTTGTCACAATGTTGGGGATGCAGAGCCGAGTGCTGCCAGTTGTTTGGGCTTTGGAGAGTAGCTAAAAACCTGGAATTTTGTGTGAATTCTCTTAGTTTAAACAGCAGTTCACTTTAACTTTAAACATTGAAAGGGTTAGCAAAACAAACATGCTCTGCAGGCCACACGAGCTGGTATAAGCTACCACTGAAGAATCTTACAAAGCAGGAAGTGTGTTTGGATCTGTAGTGAGAGATAGCTGAGAACCCTGGGAAACAGATAGGGCAGTTGTTTGGAAAGGTAGTGACAGGGAGGGAACTTGAATTTACCGTGATTTAATAAGCCAGGGATAATAAAAACTTAAAGAGTGTCAGGACATGGGAAGAAGGACTGGATTATAGAGATAATAAGGAGTGAAATTTAGATGCATATGGTAGGAGACAAGCAGATGGCAGATAGCAGTTCTCAGGGTTTTAGTTGGATAAAAATGCCATTCACCAAAGTTGGAAGTACATGAAGGGGAGGAGCTAGTTGTGCAGGTAAGGTAGGTCATCTAGAAAGTTAGTAAGTTCAACTGGAAATATGAACTTGGAGGTGTGTTTGAAGTTAGGTCAACTAGGAACAGTAATTGGGATTTTAAAAAAATTCTTTATTGTTTAAAGTACTACATAAGTCTTTATCCCCCATTGACCTCTCCCCAGCTGCCCCCCCACACCCTAGTACATGCCCTCACCTGCCTAGTGTCTGTGTCCATTGGTTATGCTCACATACATGCATACAAGTCCTTTGGTTGATCTCTTACCCCTCACACTCCCCTGCTTCCCTCATAGGTTGGACAGTCTATTGGATGCTTCTATGACTGGTTCTATTTTTGAGTTTATGTTGTTCATTGCATTCCACAAATGAGTGAGATCATGTGATATTTATATTTCTCCAACTGGCTTATTTTGCTTAACATAATGCTCTCCAGTTCCATCTATGCTGTTGCAAATGGTAACAATTCCTTCTTCTTTACAGCAGCATAGTATTCCATTGTGTAGATGTAGCACAGTTTCCTAATCCACTCATCTGCTGATGGGCACTTAGGCTATTTCCAAATCTTAGCTATGGTGAATTGTGCTTCTATGAACATAGGGGTGCATACATCCTTTCTGATGGGTGTTTTTGTGTTCTTGGGATATATTTTTAGAAGTGGGATTTATGGGTCAAATGGAAGTTCTATTTTTATTTTTATTTTTTTGAGCAACACCACACTGTTTTCCACAGTGGCTGTACCAGTCTGCATTCCCACCAGCATTGCAAGAGGGTTCCTTTTTCTACACATCCTCTCCAGCACTTGTCATTTGTTGATTATAGCCATTCTGACAGATGTGAGATGATACTTCATTGTGGTTTTGATTTGCATCTCTCAGATGAATAGTGACTTTGAGCATGTTGTCATATATCTCTTGGCCTTCTGTATGTCCTCTTTCAAAAAGTGTCTATTTAGGTGCTTTGCCCATTTTAAAATTGGATTATTTATCTTCCTTTTGTTAGGATGTAAGAGTTTCCTAAAAATTTTGGAGAGTAAATCCTCATGGGAGATAACATTGGCAAATATGTTCTCCCATGCAGTGGGCTTTCTTATTGTTTTGTGATGGTTTCTTTTGCCGTGCAGAAGCTTTTTATTTTGAGGTAGTTCCATTTGTTTATTTTATCCTTAGTTTCCATTACCTTAGGAGCTATATCGGTAAAGATATTGCTACAACATAAGTCTGATATTTTGCTGTCTATGGATTCTCCTAAGATTTTTATGATTTTGCATCTTATGTTTAAGTTCTTTATCCATTTTGAGTTTATTTTTGTGTATGGTGTAAATTGGTGGTCTAGTTTTATATTTTTTTTGCATGTATCTGTCCAATTTTTCAAATACCATTTATTGAAGAGACTGTCTTGACTCCATTGTATGCTATTGCTTCCTTTGTCAGATATTAATTGAGTATAATGGCTTGGGTCAATTTCTGGGTTCTCTGTTCAGTTCCATTGTTCTATATGTCTGTTCTCAAGCTATACTACTTAACCACTGTTCTCAAAAGTGTCTTAATCTGGTACAAGTAATTGGGATTTGAAATCCTGATTATCAGCAAGGTGAGAAGTAAAGAAGGCTAAGTGTAATACCCAGAAAGTATCAACCTCCAAGATGGAATTTATAAAACTTACTAGAGGCTCGGTGCACGAAATTCATGCACTGGTGAGGTCCCTAGGCCTGGCCGGTGATTGAAGCGTGAGTGTCTGGCATGGAAGGGCAGGTCCCAGCTGACCTCTGGGCCCTGGGAAGCACCTGGATCCCTGGGCCTCCACGCCCCCCTCTGCCTGAGTCATGGTGCCCGAGTCCCCATGCAAAGATGCAGTTAACACGGCTGGACACTGCGGACTGGGGCACAGTGTGTGCCACTGGGCAGCCCAGCAGCGCTGCCCAGAAGCCATGCAGGCAGCACGCTTTCTCCCAGCCGGGCTCGGCAGACCAGCTCCTGCATGAACCCACTGTGAGCCTGACCAGCCCCTGTGGTCCTGGAAGCTGTGGCCCAGCTCACCTGGAACCCCACTAGGGCCAGCAGCTCCTCCACTGCTGCCTGCTGTCAGTGCCTTGTTGCCGACACCTGCCATGTTCTGTGCCACCCGCTGGTGGTCAGCGCATGTCCTACTGAGCAGTTGAACTCTTGGTCAAACTCCTGGTCTAGGGGACAATTTGTGTATTAGGCTTTTATTATATAGGATATCTTACATTGATTTCAGAGAGGAAGGGAGAGGGAGAGAGAGATAGGAACATCAATGATGAGAGAGAATCATGGATCCGCTGCCTCCTGCACGCCCCACACTGGGGATTGAGACCACAACCTGGGCATGTGCACTGACAGGGAGTCAAACCTTGACTTCCTGAGTCATAGTTCAACATTCAACCACTGAGCCATGCCCACCAGTCTCTTGTTTTCATTTTAAAGGAGAGAGAATTAACACTCCAGAGGTCTATATGCCCAAAACAGCCAAGTTACGCAGTGGCAGAGTTGGGGGGAGGGGAAGGGACTGGTTCTAAACATGCACTCATGAGGCTTCTGTGCTAATGTAATGGTTCAGCCAGGGGGGCAGGTGGACAGACACTGTCTCTGGTTCCTTAATCAGCACTTCCTTGAGGCCCTCAGATTCCCCACATGCCCCCCCCCTCTCCTACCTGCCATCAGAGCTGAGGAGGGCAGAGGATGAGAAGGGCCATCTGTGGTTCACCTGGTAGGGGAGAGGGCAGGGGTCGTGGGGCAGAGCTAGGAGCACCACAGACCCTGTGTGAGAGTTAGAGGCAGTGATCTGGATGCTGATCGCCCTGTCCCAGTATCTCAGGAGCGTTTCTTTCTCTGGAAGCACAACAAGCATTGCCTTAGGTCACGGGGCTTGGGGCTGGTCTTGGCCATTCTGTTCTGTAGTGCAGGATCCTCTCTGCCCTGGAAACTGAGTCAGGGATTAGAGCCAGATCACTAGGGCAAGCCCTTTGCATTGGACCCTGAGACCTCTTGTGTCACGTGTAACCCGGGTTCCCAGCACAGCTGATCTGTGTATCCACAAGAGGGCTTCATTTTCCTAGTTTTCAACGTTTGCTTTCCATAATACTGTACATTCTATTTTGTTGGGTTTTTTTTGTACCAAAAATAAAACCATTTGCTTGTTTCCAATAAGTACTTGTCATCACTGAAGGGGGTTGGGAGGTGCGTGGAGGGATTAGGGCAACCAGATGGGAATTGACCCACCTCCTGGACCTCAGGGTGGGAGGCTGGTCATGAACATTCCATGTCCCTCATGTGGAGCTCAAACTAAGGTCTGGGTTTTACAGTCAGATCCTCAAAACGGATGGGATCTGACCACAGGCCCCTCACCAGCAGCTGCTGGAGACCCTGCCTTCCCAGGGGCTGAGCAGAGCATGGGGCCTCCTTCCCTCACCCCACCTCCCACCCACATCGTTCTTCATGCTCTGGCTTCCCTCCAGAACACCCCAAAGTGGCCACCTCAGCTGCCACAATTTCCACTGTCTCCACATCGCCCTTGGGGAGGGTGTTGTTGCCTCCTGCTGTCTCCCTGCTTCCCCTTCCCCCTCAATCTGCTCCTGACATAGAAGCCAGTGGGTTCTCACCTACAGCCCTGGCACCTCCCCTTGTACTCAGGGATGCCAGATTCTCATGGGCCCTTGATCCCGGCAGAATGTGCCCCTCGACCCAGCCTTGACCCACTTCCACTT
This sequence comes from Myotis daubentonii, assembly GCF_963259705.1. Taxonomy (NCBI): domain Eukaryota; kingdom Metazoa; phylum Chordata; class Mammalia; order Chiroptera; family Vespertilionidae; genus Myotis; species Myotis daubentonii. Next base: position 108,177,257 of record NC_081842.1, read on the forward strand.
GGCTTCTTCTTGTCCTGCTGCCCCTCTGTGGGCTGCCCCTCTGCCCGATGCCCTTCTTCAGGCATCCACCTCACTCTCCTCCATCCATCCATCTTTCCCTCAGTGAGCCCCCCTTTGCCCCTCCCTCACAGAGCTCCTATGTGACTTCAATCCCATGTTTTCATGGTGCCATGCCCTCTAATGGCTGCAGCTCATGTCTGTTCAGGGCTGTTTCCTCCCTGCACTCCCGTCCTCTCCTGGCAGGTGGCTGGCTCCCTGCTGCTCTGTGAGCACCCAGGATCGCCTGGGACACGGTGAGTCCTCAGTTAGTGATAGGGGTTGAGTAAGATGCTCAGGCAGCAGCATTATGTGTAAAGGCCATTGGAAGGCAGACTCACTTGGAGCCGAGGGCCATGAGCTCTCAGCACAGCACTCAGGGTGGGGCCATGGAAACCAGTTGTTCCTTTTCTCACAAGAAGGTGGGACTAATAATGAAAAAGGAACAGTGTGTTTTCCCTCAACTACTTAAAAGCTGATGATCTCATTCCATTCTTAAAGCTGTGAATAAAAACCCTTAGGTCAACCCCGTGAGGCTGGTTCTGGGATTATGAGATTCTGTTGAGAGTACATGGCCTTCCCCCACCACAAGGACGGTGCTTAGCTTTTAGTGCTGTGATTCATGCACTAAATGGGGTGGCCTGTGGGGATCAGCCTGCTGTGGGAGCACTGCTCATCCCAGTCAGCAAAGTGGCTGTGGACCTGTCCTCTGAACAGCTGCTCCCGCTGTGGGAGCGCCGTGCACTGACCACCAGGAGGCAGCTCTGCGATGAGCGCCTGTCTGGTCCAACAGACATTCTGGTCGTTTCACCGTTTGCTCGCTGGGCTTTTATTACATAAGACTAGAGGCCCGGTGCACAAAAATTTGTGCACTAAGGAGGGGTCCCTCAGCCCGGTCTGTGCCGTCTCGCAATCTGGGATCCCTCAGGGGATGTTCACCTTCGACCTATTCCCCAGGGGAGCAGGCCTAAGCTGGCAGTCAGACATCCCTCTGGCAGCCCGGGAGCCTCAGGGGATGTCCACTTACCAGCGGGGAGCAGGCCTAAGCTGCAGTAAGACATCCTTAGCGCTGCTGAGGAGGCGGGAGAGGCTCCTGCCACTACCGCTGTGCTGGCAGCTGGCAGCCTGGCTTGTGGCTAGCAGAGCTCCCCCTGTGGGAGTGCACTGACCAACAGGGGGCAGCTCCTGATTTGAGTGTCTGCCCCCTGGTGGTCAGTGTGTGTCATAGTGACCAGTCATTCCCAGTGGTTCTGTTGTTAGGGTCAATTTGCATATTACTCTTTTATTATATAGGATAGAGGCCTGGTGCAGGGGTGGGGGCTGGCTGGTTTGCCCTGAAGGGTGTCCCGGATCAGGGTGTGGGTCCCGCTGGGGTGCCTGGCCAGCCTGGGTGTGGGGCTGAGGGCCGTTTTCAGTCTGGACACACCCCCTTCAGGGTGGGGGTCCCCACTGGGGTGCCTGGCCAGCCTGGGTGAGGGACTGATGGCTGTTTGCAGGCTGGTCAAGCCCCCCAGTGGGGACCCTCACCCCATGGGGGTGTGGCCAGCCTGGGTGAGGGGCTGAGAGCTGTTTTCAGGCTAGCCACACCCCCTAGTGTGGTGCCTGGCCAGCTGGGTGAAGGGCTGAAGGCCATTTTCAGGCTGGCCACACCCCCTTCAGGGTGGTGGTCCCCACTGGGGTGCCTGGCCAACCTGGGTGAGAGGCTGAGGGCTGTTTTTAGGGTGGCCACAGCCCCCGGCAACCCAAGCTCCCAGCTTCTCCTTTTTTTCTTTTTTTTTTCCTGGGATTTATTTATCTTCTATAATTGAAACTTTGTAGCCTTGAGCAGAGCCCAGTGCCAGCCAGGGCAGGAGGGAAGCTTGGCTTCCTCCATCGCTGGGGGCAACCCAAGCTTCCTGCTCACTCCAGCTCTGTGGCCTGTTGCCATCTTTCTGACGGAGTGACGGAGTGATGTTTTATTTGCATATTACTCTTTTATTAGATAGGATTAGTGCACAGAAACTTTTAAAATGATAGTACATCAACAGAATGCACACAGGAGTGCATCATTCTCATACATGATAAGGAGAATATACACTGACTGGCCAGATTATTATGACCACCTGGCGCTTGTAGGCAAATTAGCTATAATTTTGCACTGAAGTTGCTAGAGGGCCAGACCATTCATTATAAATAGGGAAGCAGGTTGTTTACTATGACAGTAGAAGTGATTTTTTTTCCTGAAGATATGGGTAAACAATGCGATTTTACAGCCTTTGAACATGGGATATATATATATTGACTGGCCAGATTATTATGACCACCCCATCAGTACTTTGTTGGGCCACCTTTTGCCTTCAATACTGCAGAGATTCTTCTTGGCATTGACTCCACGAGATGTTGAAAGGTGATGTGAGGAATCTGACACTATGCCTGATGAATAGCACTGTCCAGTTCTGTGAGATTTGATGGTTGTGGAACCAGCTGCCTGATGGCTCTTTTTACTTTGTCCCACAAATGCTCAATTGGATTGAGATCTGGTTATTGTGGGGGCCACCTAAGCAAGGTAAAGCCTCCCTCATGTTCTTGAAACCACTCCTACACAATACGAGCACCATGGCATGGTGCATTGTCTTGTTGGAAGAAGCCATCTCCATTGGGATTTGCCATCAACATGATAGGATGAACTTGATCAGCAACGATACTTAGGTACGTTGTGCTATTCAGATGTTGTTCCACACAAATTAAAGGGCCCAAATCATGCCAGGAAAACATGCCCCAAACCATAACACTGCCCCCACCAGCCTGAAGAGTTGTACTCATGCATGTGGGGTGCATGCTTTCATGCTGTTTCCGTCCAATTCTCACTCTGCCATCTGCATGATGCAACTGGAAATGAGATTCATCGGACCACATGACTTTTTTCCAAAGCTTGACTGTCCAATCCTTGTGTTCCTGTGCGAATTGGAGACATTTTATCTTGGTAACTGCAGACAAAAAAGGTGATTGAACAGGCCTTCGGCTTCCATATCCCATATGATGCAGTGTACGGCTAATTTGCCTACAAACATCAGGTGTCATAATAATCTGGCCACTCACGTTCAAATATATCCCACATTAAAAGGCTGTTAAATCGCATTGTTTATCCATATCTTCAGAAAAATATCACTTCTACTGTCACGGTAAACAACCTGCTTCCCTATTTATAATGGTCTGGCTCCCTAGAAACTTCAGCGTGAAATTATAGCTAATTTGCCTACAAATGTCAGGTGGTCATAATAATCTGGCCACTCAGTGTATAAAATATATATAATGTTTTTCTGGTAAATGAATTGCTGATGAATAGCACTGTCCAGTTCTGTGAGATTTGATGGTTGTGGAACCAGCTGCCTGATGGCTCTTTTAACTTTGTCCCACAAATGCTCAATTGGATTGAGATCTGGTGATGTGGTGAATACTATTATATGAGAAAATGTTCGTATACATGTTTTTACTTTGTAATAAAAAATATCATAATAAACCCCTAGAGAACTTATTTTGTTTTTATTTTATGGCAAAAATGCATCAAAAATGTTATAAAACATTAGATTTTTTTACATGATAATAATATTCTTTGTGTATTTTATTTTGTTTTGTTTGCCGGGGTCCAACCCCAGCGGGTCCAGGGGTCCCCAAAGGTGTGGACGGAGTCGGTGAAGAAGGAATGACACGGAGACAGTGTTCAGTTGATCAGCAGCCTAGCCAGGATCTCCAGCCAGGATCTCCAGCCAAGTTCTGGTCTGGATCTCCAGAGAGGTTCTGCTTCGGATCTCCAGCGAGGTTCTGTAGCCATGTTCCCTCGCTAGGTTCTTCAGCCAGGTTCTGTCCAGGTTCTCGAGCCAGGTTCAGTCACCAGGTTCTAGTCAGGTTCTCTTGCCAATTTCTGTAGTCAGGTTCAGTCCAGGATCTTTTGCCATGTTCTCTCCAGTGAAGTTCTTCTGTCTGTAGGTTCTGTGTAGGTTCTGTCTGTAGGTTCTCTCTTCTAAGTTCTGTCTCTTTCTGTCTTGTTACATCTGTATTTATACCAGTTGATTCAATCCTATCAATCTCTATTACAAAGGTTAGGGCGTTTCTTATCTCCATTCCAGGGAGTAAAGATTATGTAGCTTAAGCATGATTGTTCATAGTTAAAGTGATTAATTACCCGCCTGGCACTTAGTTAAGGGGTCTTATTCCCTCCCTAACTTCAGGGGAAAATCCCTACTTGGGGAAACAACCTTTCTCAGAGAGGTGACCTTTGTTAAAACACATAGTGCCAAGGGGAGCAAACATATTAAGAACAGTATGCCATATATGCCAGGTCCTTTGAAACAGCAAGGATGGACCGGCTCCCGGCATTTGTTGCATGTTTAGGTCACACATTAATTTTTCATTAGGGACCCTGTTGCTGAGCTGGACCCTTATTTATAGTGAGTGCTCTTTTAAGACTGCTTCCATGTTGGGCTGTCAGGGAAGTGCAAGGGGAATATGCTGTTTTATGTTGGGGGAAAGGTAAGAGCATACACAGTTTTGAAAATCCAGGTACTCCTTAATTAAGCTGATTGAGAATTTACTAATTGCTTCTTTGGGGGAAGCTCATTTTCCCGTTTTTCTCCCAAATAAAACAAGAGTTGTGATTATTTATTTTCATTTTATGATTGTTGAAACACATTTTGAAGAATAAGATTTTTCTTATATTTACATATTTTTTTTTCTCAGCCACGAATCAATGAGGCCTGAGTTTGTGTAATATAAATATTAATAAATAGAAAATATTGTATGATATTATGAGTTTGTGTAGTATAAATATTTACACTAGATAAAGGTTAATAGTATTTATTCATTCAATAAATATTTATTGCATGTCTACTTTGTGCAAATTCTCCTCTAGGTGTTTGATACACACATGAATAAAATAGATAAAAATTTCTTTACTCATTAATTTTACATTTTGCTGGTGAGAGACAAAAGAAAAAAATTATATGTCTGGACATATTACATTTTTTAGTGTCTTTTGGATCAGCTTCACTTTTCCAAGTGTGGTTTTCAGTTTTGTTAGGGAAGGTGCAGAGGAGCTTCTACTCTAGAGCTACTTTAGTCCCATTATCAAGGAGAAGTCCCTTCAGGATCTCTAGTAAATGCACTGGGTGTCCTGACTGGTTAGAACTGGAATGTCTTCTGGTTGTATGCAAGCTTTGGGAAGTGTTTGCCTTTAACTCCCCAGTCATCCTTTGCCTGTCCTTGAGAAGATTCACTCTATGCCTGCACAGCTTACCATTCAGACAAATGAGAAGACAAGTTTCTAGAGCTCTTTCGCTGCAAAGCTCCCTCCTCTGTAGATCCTTTACTTCTAAGCTCACCAACACTACTGTGTTTTTTGGGGGAGGCTCTTCTCTGGGCCACAGTTTTGAATGTGTCTTTAGGAAGAAACCCAGAGATTTGGAGGACTCACATTATTTGTTTTCCTTCCCTGAGAAAATACAATCCTGAGCTGTCATTGTCAAATGTCATGTATTTTGTCTAATTTTCCAGTTTTTTATTCTGGAAGGGAAAGTCTGGAGCCTTTCATTCTGAGGGAAAAGTCCAACCTGACCCTTGAAATGTCACTTTCCTCACTATAGTGTAATCAATTTGATTTCTTAAATAAAAATAAAAAAAGAATCCAACAAAAATAAAGTCCCAAAACAACCTCCAAAAATTTTCTGTGACTCAAAAAATACAAAACAACATAAATTATCATAAAGACAATATGAGCTCAGTTCAGAAGGGAAGATGACAACTTTGGAGTGGCCCAGACAGGGTCCACAGAGGAGAGATGTTCAGACCTCAGAGAGATAAACTTGAGCAAAAATCCTATATAATAAAGAGCTAATATGCAAATGCTCATCACACCCTCATATCATCATGCCCTCACGCAGTCATGCCATAACAACTCAGACACTTAACACTGGGGAGAGAGGATTGGGGACCAGTCAGGCACAAATGAGCTCACAAGCGAGGAACAGGGATCAGCCAAGCTGCGGCCCGGGAGAGGGACAAGCCACCTGCCCCATGGTCTCGGGTGCCAGCAGCTGTGCCTGTGGCCCTGGAGAGGGACAAGCCACATGCCCCGCAGTCCTGGGCTATGTGGCTGAGGCTGCGGCCTGGGAGAGGGACAAGCTGCCCACCCCATGGTCCCAGGAGCCAGTGGCTGTGCCTGTGGCCCAGGAGATGGACAAGATGCACGCCTCATGGTCCCAGGCTCCACAGCTGCACCAGCACCTGTGGCCTGGGAGAGGGACAAGCCACCCGCCCCATGGTCCCAGGCGCTAGTGGCTGCAGCCTGGGAGAGGGACAAGCTGCCCGCCCTGCAGTCCTGGGCACCTGCAGCTGCAGCCCAGGCAAAGCCACCTGCCCATGGTCCCCTGCCGCTTCAGCTGGCCTGGGCTAAGCTGGCTCAGGTCCTGGGTGCCTGTGGATGGCCAGAGGGAGGGAATCCTGGGTCCCGGTGTGGGGCAAGGCAGAGTCAGTTAGGGGCAATCAGGCCAGCAGGGGAGCAATTAGGGGCTACCAGGCCAGTAGGGGAGCAATTAGGGGCAATCAGGAAGGCAGGCAGAGATGGTTAGTGGTGATCAGGCAAGCAGAGGTGGTTAGGGGTGACCAGGCAGGCAGGAAGAGGGGTTAGGGGTAATCAGGCAGGCAGGCAGGTGAGTGGTTAGGAGCCAGTGGTCCCAGATTGTGAGAGGCTGTCAGACATCCTCTGAGGGGTCCCGGATTGGAGAGGGTGCCGGCTGGGCTGAGGGACCCCCCCTGTGCATGAATTTTGTGCACCGGGTCTCTAGTTAGTCTAATAGGCTTGGAGATCAAGCAAGCCCTTTTCTTTGTCTGCTTGGGCCAGTCAATTTTGCAGCACAGGGAGAGATGTCAGTTCTTGAAAACACTCCCATTGGCAGTACCTTCTCATTCCCAAGTCTGTTTTGCATTGGTGATGTCAAGTAGTAATAAACATGTCTTAAAATAACACCATGCCTTTTAATACAAATGTTCTTAATGTACCCTTTGTTCCACACTTAAGTAAATCCTGTAGGAGCATTCATTCCATAATGTGCTGAAAGGCAGCCATTTCTGGGAAAGAAAGAAAGACCCAATAACTATTTGCAAATGGAAACTGATAGCAATGAATAGAAAAATGTGTCTTATGACCCTTCCTAGTTGGGGACTCCTCTTTCTCCACCAGTGCCTGGCCTGTTGTCTGCCTCTCTCTCTCTCTCTCTCTCTCTCTCTCTCTCTCTCGCTGTACACATAAATCTTTAGTAAAGTATAACAGTAGGTGACAGCATAAATCTATTTTGCCAACTCTCAATATACATTCTCCTCAAATCCACCTCTGTTCAAGCCACAATAATTAGTTTAAAAATTCATCCTGTTCAGTATTTCTTCTCTGACAGAATCATTTCAGGTTGATTTTTGACAGGTTAATATTAAAATGCATGAGGTACATTTCCAAACATTTCAAATGACTTGCCATGGACTGTCAACACTACATTACTAAGCCTTTCTTATGTCTACTTTGTAATTAATTAACACAGAGATTATTGAATAGACTGGAAGCCCAGTGCACAGGGGAGGGGTCCCCGCAGTCCAGTCTGCACTCTCTTCAATCCAGAACCCCTTGGGGGATGTCCTAGGGATCAGGCCTGAACCGGCAGTTGGACATCCCTCTCACAATCCAGGATCGCTGGCTCCTAACTGCTCACCTGCCTGCCTTCCTGATCACCCTAAACTGCCCCCCCCCTGCTGGCCTGGTTGCCCCCAACTGCCCCCCTGCCAACCTAGTTGCCCCCAACTGCCTCCCTGCTGGCCTGGTCACCCCCGACAGCTCCCCCTCCCCCGTGGCTTGGTTGCCCTTCAGGGCCCCCTCTGCTGGCCTGGTTGCCCCCAACAGCCCTCCCTGCCATCCTGGTTGATGCCAACTATGCCCCCTGCCAGACTGGTCACCCCCAACTGCCCCCCTGCTGCTTGGTCACCCTTCAGGACTCCCCCTGCCAGCCTGGTCGCCCCACACTGCCTGCTGTTTGGTCATTTGGTTGCCCCTCACTGCTCCCCCTGCTGGCCTGGTTGCCCCATGCAGCCTGCTGCTCAGTCTTTTGGTAATCCCTCACTAAACCCCCTGCCAGTCTTGTAGCCCCACTAAGCCTGTTCAGTTGTCCTTTCAGTTGTTTTGGATGTGATGGCCCCTGGCTCTTTATATATAGAGATTATATCCTAATATATAAAAAGCCAGGGGCCATCACCACTGAATCAACTGGTTGGATGACCAAACAGCAGGCTGCGTGGGGTAACAAGACAGGTAGGGGAGTTAGTGAGGGACGAGCAAATGACTGAACAGCAGGCTATGTGGGGCAAACAGGCTGTCAGGGGGGCAGGTGGTGGTGACCAGGCCGGTGGGGGGGCAGTTAGGGGCAATCAGGCCAGCCGGCAGGTGAGCAGTTAGGAGCCAGTGGTTCCAGATGTGAGAGGGATGTCCAACTGCTAGGGATTGGGCCTAAACTGGCAGTAGGATATCCCCTGAGGGGTCTCTGATTGGAGAGGGTGCAGGCTGGGCTGAGGGGACCCCCCCCATGCACAAATTTTGTGCACTGGGCCTCTAGTAGATTATATAAAATCCCCAAAGGAAAAAATGGTATGCCTCTGTCCCATAGGCACTTCTTTCCTATGTAGGCTATAACTGGTAATTATTTATTGAGTAATTTTCCAGAGATTATAAATATAAACCTATACGCAATATAAACATTTATGAAAATATATGTATATATGTTTTTATACATACTTTTCCACACAATTCTTTTCTCAAAAATATATTAATACTAGAGGTCTGGTGCACGAATTTGTGCATGGGTGGGGTTTGGCAGGCCTGCCCCAATGGGGGCCAATCAGGGCCAGGCTGGCTGGAGGGAGGGGCTGCTAGAGGTTGGCTGGCCGTCCCCACCCCTAATTGAATGCGGGCGGCGGGGGGGCGGGGAGCTGATCGGGGGCAGGGCTAGCAGGGGGAATGGCCGTGGATGTTTTTTGGGGGCAATTAGGACCCTGATCCAGCCAGTTGACCTACTGCAGTGCACATCATAGAGACTGGTTGTTCCAGTCATTCTTCTCGTTCTGGCATTCCGGTCACTGGGCTTTTATACATATAGATGTGTGTTTTAACACACATGTATGCATAGCATCTTATAGTATTCTTTTGTATGGATATATCTTAATTAATTTAGCTAGTTCACTATTTCTGAACTTTAGTGTATTTCAACTATTTAGCTATTATAAATATTGGTTCAATACCCATATATAAAAATTAGTTTTCAAATGTGTATGTTTATAAAAGATTTTTAAAAGTGTAATTATTGTTTTAAAAGGCATATACATTTTCTGTTATAATGGACTAGAGGCCTGGTGCACAAAAATTTGTGCACTCGGAGGGGTCCCTCAGCCCGGCCTGTGCCCTCTCTCAGTCTGGGACTCCTTGGGGGATCGGGCCTAAGCTGGCAGTCAGAAATCCCTCTGGGAGCCTGGGAGCCCTCAGCGGATGTCCACTTGCCAGCAGGGATCAGGCTTAAGCTGTAGTCGGACATCCTTAGCACTGCTGAGGAGGCGGGAGAGGCTCCCGCCACCACCGCTGTGCTGGCAGCCATCAGTCTGGCTTGTGGCTGAGCAGAGCTCCCCCTGTGGGAGCTCACTGACCACCAAGGGACAGCTCCTTCATTGAGCGTCTGCCCCTTGGTGGTCACTGTGTGTCATAGTGACCAGTAATTCCCAGTCATTCTGCTGTTAGGGTCAATTTGCATATTACTCTTTTATTATATAGGATAGAGGCCTGGTGCATGGGTGGGGGCTGGCTGGTTTGCCCTGAAGGGTGTCCCGGATCAGGGTGGGGGTCCCGCTGTGGTGCCTGGCCAGCCTGGGTGAGGGGCTGAAGGCTGTTTGCTCTTTTCTGTAATGTATGTTGCAAATATTTTTCCTATTCTTTTGACATGCCTGTCACTATTGATGATGATGTTTTAACTTTTAAATCATTGAAACGAACAATATTTTCTTTTATAGTTTTGTATCATACTTATAAGTTCAGTATTTCAAGTTCATAAATTTTTCTATTTATTTTGCTTCTTTTGTTTACACTTTTCACATTTAAAATCTTAATCTACAGGAACTTTCTTTTGACATAAGAAGTAAGTAGGGATCAAATACTGTGTTATTCAGTATGGCTATTGGTGTTCCAACATAACTTTTAACAAATCCATCATTTCTTCTTTGACATATCATGCTATTTTATATATACTTATCTATATATATAAAAGGCTAATATGCAAATTGTCCCCTTGGGAGTTCGACCAGTGGACTGGGAGTTTGATCACTTCTTATGCTATGTGCTGACCACAAGGGGGTGGCGTGGAACAAAGAAAGGCCCAGACGGCAGCTGGCAGCCAGGGAAGGAAGGCCCAGACAGACAGTCGGAAGGCCCCAATTGGCCCTGATTGCATGCCAGGACTGGGGACCATACCCATGCATGAATTTCGTGCACCAGGCCTCTAGTATATACATGAATTCATTTGGGATTTAGGTTTATTTCTGGCATCTCCATTCTGTTCTATGAACTTAATCTTCTTTTATTTCACTTATTTTCAGAATTTTAATTGTTGTTTATTTTTCATATAAATGTAGAAATATATTTCTCCTTCTAAAATTAGAATTGACAGTGTACTTATTGAGATCATTGAATCTATATGGAGAGAACTGACATATATTTGATGTTCAGAGGCAGAATAACTTCTGATGGGTATATAACACCAGACTGACATGCTACTTGTTCTGTTCTTAGGTCCAGACTCTACTACTTACTAGCTTTGTTACCTCTGATAAGAAACATTCTATGTCTCTGCCTGGATGATAAACAAAACAAAAACAAAACAATATTAGTATTAATATCACATGGTAGACTAAGAGTTTATACATGTAAGATCCAAGATGTTGGGGAGTAGGTGGAATGTACACTCATCTCCCCCAGGACCAAACTGGAATTACATCTAAAATATAGAACAATCAACCTAAATAACCAACTAAAGACTAGCTGAACATAAATCTTATATCAAGAATTTACAGAAGAAGCCACATTGACATTGGAAGAAAGGGTGGATATGTGAAAAGGGCTGGCCCTGCTCACACAAGAGATAGCTGATATCCTCAGCTGCAAAGCCAGGATCCCAAGCACCAGAGCTGGAAAGAGGTGCCCATCTAACATTTGGTGATAATCAGCAGGGATTCTGATCACCAGGGAGAGACAGAAGTCTTCTAGAGACTCAGGCACCCTCTTGAAGAGCCAATGCACAGAATCTAATTTGCAGCCACTCCCTTTGGCAAAGGGAGGGCAAAGTGTATTAGAGTCTCAAGAGGAAAGATTAAGGTTTGTGGCACTGTATAGAGAGATCAAGGGAAAGCTGTCAGGATCCCTGCTCTCAGTCCCTGTCACACTGCAGACACCGTCTTTTTTGAGTGCAGCACTCCTCTCCTTATGTCATCAGCCTGAGGAATACAATATCCTGACCCTCTGGACTCCCTGTCTTCCCAACCTGTGGAGCTCATGCCCTTCTAAGGAGTCAGCTGTCTGGGCAGGGGTTTGGAGATCCAAGCAGACTATGAGGTTTCAGTGGCTGAGTTGTGGGCTTTGGAGCAAGGGTCACTCCTCCTTCCTTTCCCCAAGTCTGATCTGTGTTCCCCCTCGTGGGAGAGCCACAGGCTCACTCTCCTGATTTTGGGAAGCCTTGCCTTTCTGAGCTGGGGCTCCAGGCAGAATCTGGGACTAACTGGTTTTGTGGCTCTAAGACAGGGCCCATTTTTTCCTCCCTTGACCAGTGCTAAGTTCTTCCTTCACACAGTCAAATTTTGGTCGGTTTAGGCCTGATAAACTCAACTGGCTTCACCCTGATGATTTCCTCACCCCACTCTACCACAATGGTTTGCGGACACCTGGTAAGTAGCAGCTAGACTTGGTATACACTGAAACTACTGCTGAGTGGCTTCAGATTCAGCACTAGCATAGAATTTGAACCTGTATCAATCTGGTAAAAGCCAATCACCTCTGCTCAGTGACTCACTGAGACCCTTCTTCATGCAATTTGAATACTGCCAGGGGAGCTTATGTGACTGAACATAATAGGCAGCTGACAGGTAGAGGCAGTGGAAAAATGGACCTTGGGGTGCCTTGGGTCTATTGCTGACCTTCCCTTTGATTTAGAGCTGGTGGAAACCAGCCTTTGTATACAACCTGGTCCTTCCCATGGCCACCCAGGCTCAGAAGAGGTAGCCACAAACTGTGAATAGCTTTGCAGCTCCAAACCAGTTGCCTAGGGCCAGTCACAGGCAGTGTCTAACATTGAAATAAAACAGTCTTTCCGAAGGGGTCCCAGAACCAACATATCCAGTGGTCAGCTTCAGGAAACATCAGTGCAAGATACAATTTGCTTCACAAGCAACATATCCAAAGGTAGATCTTGGCATGCATCAGAACTTGCTGAGGCAAATTCTGCTTCATGTGTTCAGCAGCTCACACAAGGTTGATCCTCTCAGTCAGCCAGTCTAAGGGTTGAACACATGCACAAACAAGCCAATAGAAGTCAAGATTCACTCAGAAAAGTAAGCTCCCATAGCCCACACAAGAGACAATTCCTAGAGCACCCTGGCTCAGGTGATCAAGGAAATTGGGCCATTGGATCCCACAACATACCTATTATATAAGGACAGCCTACCAAGACTATCACATACAAACAAACACAGAGAGGCAGCCAAAATGAGGAGACAAAGAAACATGCCTCAAATAAAGGAACAGGAGAAATCTCCAGAAAGAGAGCTAATTGAAATGGAGACAAACAATTTACAAGATAAACAAAAATGGTTATAAGAATGTTCAAGGAAATTAGTGAGAACTTCAAGAAACTTAGTGAGAACTACAACAGCATGAAAAAGCATATTGAAGCCATAAAAATGAAGCAGTCAGAACGAAAGAATACAACATCTAAAAAGAAGACTACACTAGAAGGAATAAACAGCAGGTTAGATGAAGCAATTTGGAAGAAAGATAGCAGAAATCACCCAATCAGAGCAGCAAAAAGAACAAAAAATTAAATGAGGATAGTGGCTCTGGCCAGGCAGCTCACTTGGTTAGCGTGTCAGCACAATACACCATGGTTATGGGTTCAATCTTCATTAGGGGCATATATAGGAAGTAACCAATAAATATATCAGTAAGTTGAAAAACAAATCAATCTCTATCTATCTATCTGTCTATCTATCTATCTATCTATCTATCTATCTATCTATCTAAAAACCAATAAATTATAAAATAATGAGGATAGTTTAAGGGTCCTTTGGGACAACATGAAGCATAACAATATCTGCATCATAGGGGTATCAGAAAAAGAATGGAGAGAGCAAGGAATCAAGAACCTATTTGGAAAAAAAAATGACTGAAAACTTTGCTAACATGGTGAAACAAAAGGCACCCAAGCTCAGGAAGTGCAGAGAGTTTCAAACAAGATAAACCCAAGGAACCCACACAAAGACACATCGTAATTAAAATTGCAAAGGTTAAATACAAAAGGAAAATCTTAAAAGCAGCAAGAGAAAGACATTTAGTTACTTATAAGGGAACTCCCATAAGACTGTCAACTGATTTCTCAGCAGAAACATTTCAGGCCAGAAGGGATTGGCATGAAATATTCAGTGATGAAAAGCAAGGACTACAACCAAGGTTACCCTACCCAGCAAAGTTTGTCATTAAGAATTAAAGGACAGATAAAGAGCTTCCAAGATAAGAAAAAGCTTAAGGAGTTAATCATTACAAAACCAGTAATAAAAGAAATGTTAAAGGGTCATTTGAAGAAGAAGAAGAAGAAGAAGAAGAAGAAGAAGAAGAAGAAGAAGAAGAAGAAGAAGAAGAAGAAGAAGAAGAAGAAGGTGGAAGAGGAGGAGGAGGAGGAGGAGAAAGGTTTAAAGAATAAAATGGCAATAGCTATGTACCCATCAAAAATCACTGAATGGATAAGAAAAGAAGACCCATATACATGCTGTCTACAAGAGACCCATTTCAGAATGAAAGATACACACAGACTTAAATAAAGGGATGAAAAAAAGATATTTCAAACAAACGGAAATGAAAAAAGAAAAGCTAGGGTAGCAATACTTATAGCTCACAAAATAAACTTTAAAGCAAAGGCTATAATAAGAGCTAAAGTATGATACCACATAAAGATAAAGGAATCAATCTAATAAGATATAACCCTTGTAAACATTTATGCACTGAATATTAGGAACACCTAAATATATACTAGTAAAACAAATATTGGTGCACATAAAGGGAAAGATAAACAGTAATACAGTCATAGTAGAAACTTTAACAGCACATTGAAATCAATGGATAGATCTTCTAGACAAAAAATCAACAGAGAAACAATGGCCTTAAACGTCACACTACATCAGATGGATGTTAGTGATATCATCAGAGAATATCACCCCAAAACAGCAGTATATACATTCTTTTCATGTGCACATGGAACATTTTCTAGGATAGACCACATGTTAAGACACAAAACAAGTCACATTAAAGTTAGAAGATTAAAATTACATCAAGCATTTTCTCTGACTAAAATACTATGAAACTAGAAATAAATTATAAGAAAGAAATAAACCTGAAAAATATACTAAGACATGGATGCTAAATAACATGTTACTAAATGATGAATGGTTTAACAACAAGATCAAGGTAGAAATCAAAAGTTAGCTTGAAACAAATAAAAAATGAGAATACAACAACCCAATATCACAAGCAGCCCTAAGAGAGAAATTTATTAGCATTACTCAAGAAACAAGAAAAATCTCAAATAAACAATTTAACTTTACACTTAAAGAAACTAGAAAAAGAAAAACAAACAAAGCCCAAAGTAAGTTGAAGAAAGGAAATACTAAAGATCAGAGCAGAAATAAATGAATAGGCTCTAAAAATCAAAAAAGAATAATATAAAAGATTAATAAAACCAAAAGCTGGTTTTTTGAAAAGATGAACAAGATTGACAAACCTTTCACCATACTTATCAAGAATAAAAGAGAGAGGACCCAAATAAATGAAATCATAAGAGAAAGAAGAAAAGTAACAACTGACAGCACAGAAATACAAAGGAATGTAAGAAAATATTACAAGCAACTATATACCAATGAATTGGACAATCTGAAAGAAATGGGTAAGTTCCTAGAAACAGCAATCTTTCAAAAATGAATCAGGAATAAACACAAACTCTGAATAGACTGATAACAAATAGTTAAATCAAAACAGTAATAGTAATAAAAAATCTCCCAACTATCAAGTACTGGACTGGATGGCTTCACAGGTAAATTTTATCAAACATTCAAAGAAGTACTAACAACCTACATATCCTTCTCACACTAATCCAAAAAAAAATTCAAGATGAGGGAAGACTCCCAAGCTCTTTTTATGAGACCAGCATTACCCTAATTCCAAAACTAGATAAAGACACTACAAAGAAATAAAATTATAGGCCAAATCCCTGATGATCCTAAAATTCTCAAAAGAATATTAGGAAATAAGATCCAGCAATACATTGAAAAGATCATACACCACGATCAAGTGGGATTTATTCCATGGATGCAAAGTTGGTACAATCCACAAATTAATAAACATGGCACAACACATAAACAAAATGAAGGATAAAATCACATGATTATATCAATTGATACAAAAAAAGCCTCTGATAAAATTCAGCACCTGTTTATGATAAAAACCCTCAGCAAAGTGGAATAGAGGGAACATACATAATAAAGGCCATATATGACAAACCCACAGCCAATGATCAAAAACTAAATGTGTTTTCTTTAAGATCAGGAACAAGACAGAGATATCTGCTTTTACCATTCTTATTTGACATAGTCCTGGAAGATCTAGCCACAGCAATAAGACCAGAAGAAGAATAAAAATCATCCAAATTGGAAAGAAAGAAGTAAAACTGTCACTATTTTCAGATGACATGATAATGAGAAACCTAAAGATCCCACTTAAAAACTACTACAACTGATAAATGAATTTAGTAAAGTAGCAGAATACAAAATAAATATCCAGAAATCAGTTGTAATTTTACACACCAATAATGAACTATCAGAAGGGAAACTAAGAAAACAAGTTCATTTGCAAATGCATAAAAATTACTAAGAATAAATTTAACCAAGGATATTAAATACCTATACTCTGAAAATTATGAGACACTGAAGAAAAAACTGAAGACGATACAAATAAGTGTAAGCATATACTGTCTTCATAGATTGGAATAATTAACATCATTAAAATGTCCATATTATCCAAAGCAATCTGCAGATTCAATGAAATTTCTATCAGGATACCAATGATATATTTTGAGAAACTAGAACAAATATTCCACAAATATGTATAATTAATAAATAAAGTATCCCAAATACAAACAGCAATCTTGAGAAAGATATACAAAGTTGGATGAATCACACTTTCTGACATTAAACTATGTTACAAGGCCATAGTAATCAAAATAGCATGGTACTCGCATAAAAACAGACATATTGATCAATGGAACAGAATTGAAAGCCCAGAAATAAACCCTCACCTTTATGATCAATTGATATCTGACAAAGGAAGCAAGAACAGACAATGGAATAAATATAGTTTATTCAATAAATGGTGTTGGGAAATTTGGACAGATAAGTGCAAAATAAAAGGAATCGAGATCACCTTCTTACACTAGGCACAAGAATAAATTAAAAATGGATTAAAGACTTAAATGCAAGACTTGAAACAATAAAAATCCTAGAAAAAAATAGGTAGTAAAATCTTGGACATTTCTCATAGCAATAGTTTTTCTGATATATCTCCTTGGGTAAGGGAAACAAAAAGAAAAATAAATAAAATGGACTACATCAAACTAAAAGTTTTTGCATAACAAAGGAAACCATAAACAAAATGAAAAGACAATCCACTGAATGGGAGAACATATTCACCAATAATGTATCTGATAAGGGGTTAATATCCAAATTTTATACAGAACTTATAAAACTCAACAGCAAACAAACAAGTCAATAAAGAAAATGGGGCAAAGGACCTGAATAGACACTTCTCCAAAGAGGACATACAGATAGCCAATGAACATATGAAAATATACTGAAGGTCACTAATTATCATAGAAATAAAAATTAAAATCTCAATGAGATGTTACCTCACACCTGTCAAAATGACTACCACCAATAAATCAACAAACTAGTTTTGGTGATGATGTGGAGAAAAGGGAACCCTGCTGGTGAGAATGCAGGCTGGTGCAGCCACTGAAGAAAGCAATATGGATTTACCTCAAAAAATGGAACCGCCTATGACCCAGCAATTCCACTTCTGGGGATATATTCAAAGAAACCTGAGAGGAGAACCAAGATAGCAGCATAGGTAGAAGTGAGTACTTACTGCCTCCCACAACCACATCAAAATTACATCTAAAATACAGAACAACCACCACTCAGGATCGCCTGAAATATGGTGGAATGAAGGTCCTACAATTAGAGAAGTAAAGAGGAAACACACAAAAACTGGTAGGAGGAGCAGAGGCATGGAACAGGCTGGTCCAACACCCACATATGGCTTTATTATTTTTTTAATCCAGAGGAATATCTAGGCAGTGGAGGCTTCCTATGAGGGGCAAGGGGTTCCAGCCCCACACCAGACCCCTCAGCTCAGGGTTCCAGTGCTGGGAAGAGAAGTCCCCATGACTTCAGGCTGTAAAAACCAGTGGTGATTGTGGCTGAGTGATATGGAGGCTGCTGGAGATGCAGGCATTTCCTCCTAAAGGACCAGACTTACTCAGACTCCATCCCTCTGGGCTCCAGTGCAGCTTGAGAGAACTGGATTGTCTGGCATTGGAACAGGAATTTGAGGGTGGTTTTCTCCCAGACAGGGATGCTCACAGGGGTCACGAGGACCTCCCCCATCACAAAGCTGACTATCTGAGTTTCAATCAGCATGGCCCACACTCTTTACTCTGCCATGGTGATTTCCTGAGACCCCACCCCATCCAATTTACAGCCCCACCCAAGCTGTTTGCAGCAGGATTTTCCATAGAAATGGCCTGTCCTGCCTCAGGCTTCATACTTTTCTAAAATCTGTCAAACAAGCAGCAGCTGGCATCAGCATGCTCCAAACCTATCCATCAGAGGCCCAAGACCTGGAACTAGCACCAGCCTGCCTTGCTTCACAGCTGGGCCTCACCTGGGCACTTCCAATCCCAATACAAGTATCATCCATCTGCAGATTGCTCTGTAGTTCCTGCTGGGTGGTCCCAGACAGTGGCTAATTTTGTACCTCCTGGAAGGCCCCAGAGCCAGTGCACCTAGTGGACAGCTTCAGACCATAACATATTATAACTCTAATCATCCACAAGTGACACTCTCAAGTGGCAGACTCAGTGAGCACCCAAACCCCAATGAAAGCAAGTCCTGCTCCATAGGGGTGTTTCCTGCACAGCAGCTCTTCCACTATAGTCACAACTGATCCTCACAGCCAATTGGCCTGGAGGTCAATTCCTTCATGTGATGCCAACAGCAATAAAGGCTCAACTACAACAAGATTGTGCACACAGCCAAAACAAGGGTGCACATAGAGTGCCCAGCCAAGGTGACTGGGGAGGCTGAGTCACTGGGCCCTATAGGACACCTACTACAAGGGCTACTCTACCAATTCAAAGATACATAGCAACTCTACCTAATACATAGAAACAAACACAGGTAAATAGCCACAATTCGGTGACAAAGAAACATGTCACAAATGAAAGAACTGGAAGCAAGCAAACTACTGGATACAGAGTTTAAAACAATGGTTACAAGGTTGTTCAAGGATCTTAATGAGAGCTTCAAGCGAATTAGTAACAATTTCAGGATCTTAGTGAGAATTTCAAAGACATGACAGAACCAGTCAGAAATTAAGCATGCACTGACTGAAATAAAAAATAATTTACAAGGATTCAACAGTAGAGCAGAATATTCTAAGAATCAAATCAACAATTTGGAATATGAGAAAGCAAAAAACACCTAATCAGAAGAGCAAAAAGAAAAAAGAATTGAAAAATATGAAGATAGTATAAGAAGCCTCTGGGACAACTTCTAGCATACCAACATTCACATTATGGGGGTGCCTGAAGGAGAAGAGTGAGAGCAAGATATTGAAAACCTATTTGAAGAAATAATGACAGGAAATTTCCCTTACCTAGTGAAAGAAATAGACTTACAAGTCCAGGAAGCACAGAAAATCCCAAACAGGAGGAACCCAAAGAAGCCTACACCAAGACACATCATAATTAAAATTCCAAAAGGAAAAGACAGAGAGAATCTTAAAAGCAGCAAGAGAAAAGCATTTATTTAGCTACAAGGGAGCACCCATATGTCTGTCAGCTGATGTCTCAACAGAAATTTTGCAAGCCAGAAGGGAGTGGCAAGAAATATTCAAAGTGATGAATAGCAAGGACCTACAACCAAAATTACTCTACCCAGCAAAGCTATCATTTAGAATTGAAGATCAGTTAAAGAGCTTCACAGACAAGAAAAAGTTAAATACTACTAAACCAGCCGTAACCGGTTTGGCTCAGTGGATAGAGCGTCGGCCTGTGGACTGAAGGGTCCCAGGTTCGATTCTGAGCAAGGGCATGTACCTTGGTTGTAGGCACATCCCCAGTGGTGGGTGTGCAGGAGGCGGCTGATTGATGTTTCTCTCTCATCGATGTTTCTAACTCTCTATCCCTCTCCCTTCCTCTCTGTAAAAAATCAATAAAATATATTAAAATAAATAAATAAATAAATAAATAAATAAATAAATAAATACTACCAAACCAATATTACATGAGATGTTGAAGGGTTGTCTTTAAGAGGTGGATGAGGAGGAGGAGGAAGAAGAAGAAAACATATGAACAAAAAAATGGGAATAAATACATATCTATCAACAATTGAATATAAAAAATCAAAATAAACAAACAAGAAATTTAATGAACAAAATAAACTGATGAATAATTAGAATCTGAGGCATTGAAATATGGAACAGACTGACGAATCTCAAAGGGAAGGGGGGAGAAGAGGGGTAGAAAGAGATTAACCAAAGACCTTATATGCTATGCATACTAGAGGCCCAGAGCATGAAATCTGTGCACTTGGGTAAGGGTTTGGGGAGTCCCTCAGCCTGGCCTGTGCCCTCTCGCAGTCCAGGAACCCTCAGGGGATGTCCAATTACATGGAGGTGAGAGAGGCTCCTGCCACCACCACTGTGCTCACCAGCCGTGAGCCTGGCTCAGGGCTTCAGGCACTGACCACCAGGGGGCAGCTCCTGGGTTGAGTGTCTGCCCCCTGGTGGTCAGTGCGTGTCATAGTGACCAGTGATTCTCAATTCAGTCGATTTGCATATTAGCCTTTTATTATATAGGACTAGAGGCCCAATGCACGAAATTCATGCACAAGGGAGGGGGGGGGGGTCCCTCAGCCCGGCCTGAGCCCTCTCCAATCCGGGACCCCTCAGGGGATGTCCAACTGCTGATCCCTGTGGGATCAGGCCTAAAACAGCAGTCAACATCCCTCTTGCAATCCAGGACTGCTGGCTCCTAACCACTCATCTGCCTGCCTGCCTGATCACCCTTAACCCCTCTGCCTGCCTGCCTGATCGCCGCCTAACCACTCTCTCCTGCCAGCCTGCTTGCCCCTAACTGCCTCTGCATTGGTTCTACCACCATGGCTTTGTCTGGAAGGACGTCCAGAAGGTCTCCCCGAAGGTCTCCAGGTCTAATTAACATATACCCTTTTATTAGTATAGATTTTTAGGACAATATTATTTATGTCTACAAAAACTTTGCTAGGATTTTCAAAAGAATTACCTTAAATCTATAGCTCAGTTTCAGGAGATTAACACTTTTACTATGATGCATGTTCAAATCCATGAACACAATACAATATGTCTTTATTTATGTAGGACTTTGATTTCTTTCATGAGCATTTTGAATTAAGTATACAGATTTTAGACATGTTTTTATTTTTAGTTTTATACCAAAATATTTTATTTTACTTGTAATGAGTGTGAATATTTTGTTTTAAATTTTGTTTTCTATATGTGTGTGTTTTTAAATGTCTTTATTGATTTTAGAGAGAGAGGAAGGGAGAGGGAGAGAGAGAAACATCGATGTGAAAGAGAAATAAGCTGCCTCCTGCATGCCCCCTATTGGAGATCGAGCCTCCAACCCAGGCATGCACTCTGACTAGGAAATGAACCAGCGACCTTCTGGTGCACTGGATGATACTCAACCAACTGAGCCACATTGGTCAGGTTTCTATGTTCGATGTTAGTATATAAAAATGTAAGTGATTTTTTGTGTTGATCTTGTTTCTTGCAAACTTAAATTAGCTTCATAAGTCTAGGAGTTTTTTTGTGGATTCCTTTGAATTTTCTATGCAGAAAATCATCATTTACAAGTAGGATAGTTTTAGTTTTGGAGCTTATATACTTGAGCTATTATATTTAAAACAAAAATGTGTTTTTTTTAAATTGTTATTCATTATATATTATCTCCTATGACTTATGGAAGATGATGGACTAATGAGTTTCTAAAATACAGTGGGGCCTTGACTTACGAGTGTCCCGACTAACAAGTTTTTCCAGATACGAGCCATCTCTCAGCCGATTTTTTGCTTTGAGTTGCGAGCTAAAATTCTGGTTACTAGCCAGCTTCAGATACCCCACCGCTAGTTGGCGCAGTGAACATCACAGTGAACGCCACAACATCAGCCCAGCATCACGTGTCTCACTCATTCATTGTTGATTTGACATTCGAGTAATTTGAGTTACGAGCTCTGTCACAGAACGAATTAAACTTCTAAGTCAAGGCCCCACTGTAATCCTTAGGTTAGTGGTTCTTAAAATATGGTTTGGTACTCTAAAGAGTCCATTGAAACTCTTACAGTGTTCCACAGGATCAAAACTTTGTTCAAAATTAGACTAAGTTGCTATTTTGCCTTTTTTTTTTGCTCTTATTTTTTCATGAGCATGTGGTTGAATTTTTCAGAGGCTATATGATGTGATGTTGCAACAGATTTAGAAAGCCAAATCTTCCATTATGACACACATTGAAAAAATTTGCAAATTGCAAAATAATGCCAGACTCTGATTTTCTGTTTTTTGAAAAAGTTATTTTTTCATAGAAATGGTTTATGTTTAACATGCAAGGCATTTATCTTTTAAAATGAATTATTAAATGAATACTTTATAATTTCCTCAGAAATTAAAACAACTTCTCATATGAAAAATATTGATAGATGAAACCTTCATAAAGAAGAGTTCTTTGAGGTCTTTAAGAATTTTTAAGAGTTTAAAGGGTTCTGAAATGAAAAAAAGTATTGAGAATCTCTAATTTAGGCTAATTATATTTAAATTAATTCTCTGGGTTATCAATTGATTGCCTAACATATTGCCTGGTGGTAAGTAAATACAGGTTGATTTCTAGGAAATTATCTTTTTATCTTGCTAGTTTGTTTATAGCAGAAGAGAAAGTTTCTGTCAGTTTTACAGTTCTTTCTTTCAATGAAATCTTACATGAAAGTTCAGTATTTAACAAGTGAGAACAATGTTGACTATATTCCCTATGTTGTACTTTATTTTCCCATGGGTACTGAAAATATCAAGGGGAATACTTTGTAAAGTATATGATTGAATATATTGTATAATTTTATAAAGTATAGATTGTCTATGTTGTACACCTTTTTAAAGTATATGATTGTCTATGTTGTACACCTGAAACCAATACAAAATAATACTGGGTGAGGGGAATGAGAACAACAACAGAGACAGCTTGGAGTTTATGCTGTTTGAATTTTTGTCATTATACAACAGGGCAACAGTAGAACAAATCCTAGGAATCCTTTGAGCGTAATATGAAAATGATGATTGTAAAGACTTAATTGCAAACTATGTAAACAAATCCAGAATCTTACTTAGTGGCTGACACAGGGTAGGGCTCAATAAATGTGTTACATGAATGACTGACCACTGGGATGTGGACATAACTTCAGATCATTTTTTGAAATAGTAGCTATTAAAGTGAAAATTTATCAATAGAAAATAAAGGCAATGCCCTGACGGGTTTGGCTCAGTGAATAGAGCGTCGGCCTGCAGACTGAAAGGTCCTGGGTTCGATACCGGTCAAGGGCATGTACCTTGGTTGTGGTCACATCCCCAGTAGGAGGTGTGCAGGAAGCAACTGATCGATGTTCTCTCTCATCGATGTTTCTAACTCTCCCTCTCTCTTCCTCTCTGTAAAAAATCAATAAAATATATTTTAAAAAATTTTAAAAAATAAAGGCAAGATTTACTAGTATTACCATCGGACTATAATTACTTAATAGATTTCATATAAAAAACACATTCAGACAAATATCTGAGTTCCAATTAATTAAAAAATAAATATATGAGAAAATGTAACTAGGCAAGAAGTCAATGCTGGGTTTTTGAGGAAAAGAAAATGATATGAAAAGTAGGAGAAAGGCTGCATTAGTTTTAGAAGGCAAGAAAAATGACCAGTTAAGAGAAAGTTTTAACAGGATTCTCTATATTGCATGAATTGTACCAAATTATTATTACTTTAAATTTTCCCACACAAGCATATCCAAGTGCTTGGTGATGATGTTTGCAGAGTAGGGATGTATTATAAAAATAAGACTCATCAGCCTGGTCGGTGTGGCTCAGTGGTTGAGCACAGACCTATGAACCAGGAGATCATGGTTTGATTCCTGGTCAGGGCATATGCCCTGGTTATGGGCTCCATCTCCTGTGTGGGGTGTGCAAGAGGCAGCTGATCAATGATTCTCTCTTATCATTGATGTTTCTATCTCTCTCTCCCTCTCCTCTCTTCTCTGAAATAAATAAAAATATATTTTTTTATAAAGATAAAACTCACCCACCAGACTAGATCATCAGTAGAAGAAATAACATGTGTTTTTCCTGAGGCCATTCCAAAAATAAAAAAGAAAAGAATATTATATTAATGGATGCATACAAATTAAAAAACAACAGTTTGGGATGTTTTAAGACAGTTGTTTAATTAATTAGGTAGCCTCTGCATACTGGATTGCCACATTGCTTATTCTTATGGGGGCTTCACATGCTGTGACACTGCCCCTGGTTGGCTGCAGCAGCAGTGATTTCCAGCATCTTACCATATCTTAAGACAAGGCAAAATCAAGCAAACTAGTCAGCATGTCACCTAGGACACTTTCTCACAGTCAGCAGGAAACACATTTTTCATGAGACTGCTATTTTTATTTACAAAAAAATGTGGGGCTGTTTGTTGTATCATCATTAAAACAGTCAGAGGATAAGGAAAAGTTGATGGATAACTTCCTGGTATAAATGAATATTTTTTTTAACTCCCCTGAGAGTAGAGGTCAGTAACATGCTCTAACACAGTAATACAGATTTTAGTTCTTATAAGAAGAAACCTCGACAATAATGTCCTAAGTTTGGTAAGAGTTCATTTTGTGCAAGGCAAAGCAAAGGAAAAGGGTTGAAGAAAGCGAAGCAAAGTGCTTTCATTAGTGATGAACTATGTGTTTTCATTCACATCAGTGAAAGTGTCCTTTATCTTTGGCTATAATTCTAGAAGAGGCTTTCCTATGCCAGTCCCGGAACAAGAAAGGCCCCAGCTGGGTACAGATTTCCATGCCTACCTGCCCTACAGTGTACATTGTGGCTTATTATCAGATTATTTTCCTTTTCGTGCAACAAAATACAAGGTCCATGAAAGCAGTTTTCTGTCAGCTTTCTTACCACTATACACCCAGTTCACAAAACAAGCATTTAATATTTGTTGAATGTATGTATAACTATGTAAAGTTTTCAGAAGTGAACTTTTGTTTTTGGTTGTGTTACTTTTTATTAGCTGAAAGAGAATATTCATAGTCAACAGCACAGAGTTAAAAAAAAAAGGTTAACAAAAGCATGTAAAAAAGTTCCTGTACCACTATTTGTACACATATTTACAGAAAGTATGTTTCCAGTAACATTCCTGTATGCACAATAAATATCTGAAATTAAACACCAACTGTAAACACCAACATGTAGACATTTCTGTCTGCCTATTACAATGGTTCTCAAACTTTTTAGACTCAGAACAACTTTACACATTCAAAATTGAGGACTACAAAGAGTTTTGTGGGTTATATCTATAGATATTCACCATATCAGAAATTAAAACTAATAATATTTAAAACATGTTTTATTTATTCATTTCAAAATAGCATAGCTTGTTTTTATAAATAATTACTATAATTTTCAAAACAAAAAAAGTGAAGGAGTAAGATTTTTAAAATTTGGCTAATCTTTGTAACTTCTCTCCAATGTCTAGCTTAATAGAAGGCAGCTAGTTTCCCATAACTGCTCTTATATTCAATCTGTTGTAATATCTGATATCATGAGATTGACAAATGTCTTTTGTTCAAATAAGAAGATCCACAAAATACCTGTAATTAGCATTATACTAAATTATTACTTTCCCCCTAAGATCAGAAACAAAGCAAATATGTCCGATCATGCCTCTCCTATTCAACATAGTACTGGAGGTGCTAGACAGTGCTGTGGGGAGAGGAAAAAAAAAAGTAAAATAAATAAATAAATAAATCTTTCTATTTGCAGATGACACGATTATTTACATAGAAAACCCAAGGAATCTATAAAACCAAACCAAAAGCAAACCAACCAACTAACAAAAACCCCTAAAATTTGCTAGAAGTGAGTGAGTCCAGTAAGATAATCTTTAATGTCTATATGTTAGCAATAAAAACGTGGACATAAAATTAAAAATGACTTACAAGCACTCAAAAAAATGAAATACTTAGGTATAAATCAAACAAAACCTATAATACAGGACTTGCAGGCTTAAAACTGTAACATAATGAAAGAAAAATGGCCTAAATAAGTATTCATGGATTAGACAATTCAACAGAGTAAACATGACAATTCTTCCCCAATATATATAACTGATATAACACAATTCCCGTCTAACACTAGCAAGATTGATGTTTCTGATTTCTTGGGATATAATCCTAGAAGTGCAATCACTGGGTCAAATGGGAGTTGCATTCTTAATTTTTTTGAGGAAACTCCATACTGTTTTCCACAGAGGCTGTACTAGTCTGCATTCCCACCAGCAGGGTATGAGGGTTCCCTTTGCAACACATCCTCGGCCACACTTGTACTTTGTTTATTGGTTGATGGTAGCCATTCTGACAGGTCTGAGTTGGTATCTAATTGTCATTTGATTTGCATTTTTCAGATGATTAGTGACTGAGCATTTTTTCATATGCCTCTTGGCGTTCTGTATGTCCACTTTGGAGAAGTGTCTGTTTAGGTCCTTTGTCCATTTTTTTAAGTGGATATTTTAAGTTGTATGAGTTCCTTATAAATTTTGGAGATTAACCCCTTATTCGATGTATTATTGACAAATATGTTCTCCCACGCAATGGGTTCTCCTGTTACTTTGAGGATGGTTTCTTTTGTTGTGCAGAAACTTTTTATTTTGATGTAGTCCCATTTGTTTATTTTTTCCTTAGTTTTCATTGTCCTAGGAGATGTATCGGTAAACATATTGCTATGAGAGATGTCTGAGATTTTGCTGCCTATGGATTCTTCTAAGATTTTTATGGTTTTACATCTTACATTTAAGTCTTTTATCCATTTTGAGTTTATCTTTGTGTATGGTGTAAGTTGGTGGTCTAGTTTTTTTTTTTCATGTATCTGTCCAATTTTCCCTATACCACTTATTGAAGAGACTATCTTGACTCCATTGTATGTTCTTGCCTCCTTTGTCAAATATTAATTGAGCATAATGGCTTCAGTCGGTTTATGGGTCCCCTGTTCTGTTCCATTGGTTTATATGCGTGTTCCTGTGACAGCCAGCTGTTTCGAGTACAATGGCTTTCTAGTATAACTTGATATCTGGTGTTGTGATCCCTTCAACTTTGTTTTTCTTTCTCAAAGTTGCTGTGGCTATTCGGGATCTTCTTTTATTCCATATAAATTTTTAAAGAGTTGTTCTAGGTCTGTGAAATATACCCTTGGTATTTTGATAAGGTGGTATGGACATTTTAATGATGTTGATTCTACCAATCCATGAACATGGTATTTTCTTACACTTGTTTATATCTCCCTCTATCTCTTTTTTCAACATCCTGTAGTTTTCGGAGTGCAGGTCTTTTACCACCTTGGTTAAGTTTATTCATAGGTATCTTAATTTTTTTGTTGTAATCATAAATGGGATTGTGGTTTTTAGTTTCTCTTTCTTTGAGCTCATTATTGGTGTATAAAAATTCCATAGATTTCTGGGTGTTAATATTATATCCTGCATCCCCTATGTTCATATCAGCACAATTTAAAGTAACTAAAATTTGGAAACAGCCTAAGTGCCCAGCAGCAGATGAGTAGATTAAAAACTGTGGTACATTAAACAATGGAATACTGTGCTGCTGTAAGAAAGAAAGAACTTTTACTATTTGCAACAGCATGGATGGACCTGGAGAACATTATACTAAGTGAAGTAAGCCAGTCAGAGAAAGATAAGTATCACATGATCTCACTCATATGTGGAATATAATTAACAACATAATATGATGAATAAAAATAGATCCAAAGACATAGAATCATTGAACAGACTGTCAAACCTCAGAGGGAAGGGACGGGAAGGTAGGATCCACCAATGAACTCATATGCATATATGCATAACTGATGGTCACTGACAAAAGAGTTGTGAGGCCTGAGTTGGGGGGCAGGAGCAGGCTGGGAGAGGTCAATGGGGGAAAATGGGGACATATGTAATATTTTAAACAATGAGAATTTAAAACAAAACACTAGCAAAATATTTTTCTAGGTATAAACTAAATTATTCTAAAATTTATATGGAATTGAGAAGAACTTACAATTGTTAAAATTTTTGAAACAGAAGGGAAAACTGGAAATAATCTTACTATATAAGTTCAATATACAAAATTGCGTAGTATTGACAGAAGGAGAGATTATCTATACTAATAAAAGGGTAATATGCTAATTAGACTGGACAGACTGGCTATCTTCCAGACGTCCTTCCGGACAAAGCCACGGTGACGGGGGCTGAGACAGAAGCTGTTAAGGGTAATCAGACCGGCAGGGGAGACCATTTAGGTGTGATCAGGCCAGCAGGGGAGAGCAGTTAGGGGCATCAGGCTGGCAGGCAGAGGCAGTTAGGGGTGATCAGGAAGGCAGGCAGAGGTGGTTAGGGGCAATCAGGCAGGCAGGCAGGAGAGCTGTTAGGAGCCAGTGGTCCCAGATTGCAAGAGGGATGTCTGACTGTGAGTTTAAACTGGCAGTCAGACATCCCCCAAGGGGTTCCAGATTGGAGAGAGTGCAGGCCTGGCTGAGGACCCCGCTGTGCACGAATTTTGTTCACTGGGCCTCTAGTTGGAACAGAATAGAGAACCTAGAAATAGACCCACAGAAATATGCCAAGTGTTATTTGACAAAGGTGCAAAAGCAATTCAATGAAGAAAAGATAGTTTTTTTCAACCTTAATCTAAACCTCAGACCTTATATATAAATTAAGTTAAAATGAATAGTGAACTTAAATTGTAATTTTTTTAGAAAAATATATGAGGTAATCTTTGAGTTTTAAAGCTAGGTAAACAGTTCTTAGACTTGACATAAAAAATACAATCAATAAAAGTAAAACTTGAAAACACAACCTCATCAAAATTAAAAACTTTGACCATGAAAGACCCTGTTAAGAGGATAAAAAGAGGATAAAAAGACAGGCTACCTACTTAGAAAAATATTTGCAAATGACATCTGACAAAAGACTCTTTCTAGAATATATAACAAACTCTCAAAGCTTAGCAGTAAAAAGAAACAATTCAATTAGAAATGAGCCAAAGAGATGAAGAAACACTTCACTGAAGAGGACATACAGGTGGAAAATAAGTACATGAAACATTATTCAATATCATTAGCCCATCTGGAAAATGCAAATTTAAGCCAGGATGAGATATTGCTATACAGTTATCAGAATGGCAAAAATAAAAAATAGTGACAACACCAAGTGCTGGTGAGTATGTGGAGAAACTGTTTCACTTAACTTATACATGGTTGGTAGGAATGCAAAATTGTGTGACCCCTCCAGTAGACAGTTTTTTAAAAGCTAAACATGGAACTACCATACAACCTAGAAATAGCACTCCTGAATATTTATTTCTGAGAAATTAAGACATCCTAGAATAAAAGCCTAATAATATGCTAAGTGTCCAGTCGTCCAGTCATCCGTTCAATCAATCAAAGTGTAATATGCTAATTACATGCTAAGGCCACTCAACCTCTCACTATGATGTGCACTGACCATCAGGAGGCAGATGCTCCAACCAGTGGGTTAGCTTGCTGCTGGAGTCAGGCCAATCGGGAATGAGCTAGATGGGCTGGACATGCCCTGGAGCCCTCCCGCAGTCCCTCCCCTGCTGGTCAACCTCCCATGTATGTCCCTCCCTGGCTCCTATCATGCACTGGTGGGGTCCCTTGGCCTGGCCTGCTCCCTCTAGAAATCTGGGACCCCTCAGGGGATGTCAGAGAGCCGCAGGCCAGGCTGAGGGACTCCACTGGAGCACGAATTCATGCACTAGGCCTCTAGTATTCACATAAAAGCCTATACACAAATGTTTATAGCAACTTTATTCATAATAGCCCCAAATTGAAATCAATCCAGATATTAAAAGAATTAATAGCTATACATTGCACGGTACATATTTCATGGAGCATCAGGAAGACCCGACAATTTAGACAGATATACAAGTACCAAAAGGTTACATATTGTATGATTCCATTTGGATAGCATCCTTTAAATGTCAAAATTATAGAAGTAAAGAACTGATTATTGTTTGCCAGCTACTCAGGACAACAGGAAGGGTGGATGGAAAAGTCATTGTTGCTATAAATGAGTAACAGGAAGAATCCTTGTGATGGACTTGTTCTGTATTTGATTATATGAGTGTCAATATCCTTGTGATATTGTAATACAGTTTTAAAGATGTTAGGTTACATTGAAGAGACTGGGTAAAGTGTTTTTGGGATCTTTCTATATTATTTCTTTCAGCTGCATTTGAAACTATAATTATTTCTCAGAGTAAAGAGTATATGCTTTACTTTTCAAACTGGAAATACTCTTACTGGCTTTGGAGGGGTGGTAACTAGTATAGCATAGAGTTAGTTAAAATTAGTTTATTTTTTTGATTTTTAAAAATTGGAAGACATAATGACTAGTACTGTTCTAAGAATTTAAGTAAATACTTTTCATAATAATGGGAGGAAGAGTGTTTACTGGGAGTGTTAAAATTCTTGTTTTAAATATGATTAGCTGGGATAATTTAACTAGTGTATTCGTACTATTCTAAAGATATAAGAGCAAGCTCTTTAAGACTTTTCATACCTCAAGAGCACTAAATATATGTTGCCAAGGGAAGTTGTTCATTTTCAACTGCTTTCAATGTCTTGAAAGACTCAGTAGTTCTTGTTTGCAATGATAGTGGAAAGGAATAAAAAGTAATGGATATTCTAGTGACAATTTCTTTTATTCCTTCTCTACAAAACAGTAGAAATATATAGAATGTATGGCTAAATATTTTATAATATTTGTGGCCGATACTTAAATGGTCTAATTTACATACATTCCAGGTCTTGTCTAGTGTTCTTCATGTTTTGCAAAGGGTGGAAAGCAAGAAAAAAAAAATAATTTGCATTTTCAAGATTCCCTTGTGGGTAGATTTTTGGATGTGTTTAGGTTCTGCCAATCCCATCATCCTGGCAAGACTTGGATATGGGGCTGAACCGTGAAGGGCAGAAGGCAAGAGGCCAGCTTCCATTTTATGGCTTGGTCATGGTAGAGGCATCTGGCTTCTGAAGTTGTCATTTCTATTGCTCAGGGCCTCTTTCCCACTCACAGAAGATACAGTGTGATTCCTAGGACTGGGAGTTG
Organism: Myotis daubentonii; assembly: GCF_963259705.1. Taxonomy (NCBI): domain Eukaryota; kingdom Metazoa; phylum Chordata; class Mammalia; order Chiroptera; family Vespertilionidae; genus Myotis; species Myotis daubentonii. Next base: position 108,208,390 of record NC_081842.1, read on the forward strand.
CCTGGAGCATTACCCTGGAGCCCATTCTCACATTGTCACCAGTACTTGGTCATAAATCCCTTTCTGCTTAACCCAATTAGAGTGAATTTTGATACTTGAATCCTAACCAATACTGTGTTGCTAGATAAAAAGCAAAGAAAATATTGTAAAATATACTACAAAGTAGAAATGGAAACCTGAAGGTCTTAGCTAAGAAAGGAAAACATGGTTTGGGCTGAGACTGCGAGATGGGACCTACTTCAGGGAAATGAAAGAAAGCTAGGAAAAGGCACATGATTTCAAGCCCTAGAAGAAATCAGTGACAACAGAATCACCCCTATATTATGACTACGTTCTGGAAATTAACCTGCAACAAGCCCTTGTTCCCATCCAAGTATCTCTATTACCACTTAGCCTCTTGGAAACCACATTAGAAAAAACCTATAATAATAAAAGGGTAATATGCTAATTAGACCAAACATCATCCCAGACATCCTTCTGGATGAAGCCAGGGCCGGAGTGCAGCCTGGGTCCCGGATTCCAGAGGGAAGCTGGTGCTGGCAGCCGGGGGAAGGAAGGCCAACTCTTGCATGAATTTTTCATGCATCAGGTCTCTAGTAAAGTATATGACTGCAGAAGTGGCTTGTTTTCAGGATCTCCTGACCTTCTTGCTGATGTCTGAAATACCTTTAACAGGGAACAAATTATACATAATTATAAATAAAAGTGTATAAATGAAAATGCTAATTGAATTGATGTGCAAAACTCATCAGTAATAAAGAGCAATTGGTTAATTAAATCATAGTGAATGATAATTTCAGGACCCTTATTGTTTTGGTGATATAACTGATTATTATTGATAGAGGGCCAACTATGAACCTGGCACAGATCCTTAAGCTTTCACACACTCCATGTAATTTAGTGTCTCTACAACTCTATAGTTCTGTACAGTATTTTTATTCCCACTTCCCAGGTATAGACACTGAGAATCAGAAAGATGAAAAAACTTGCCTGAGTTATGAAGACAAAGCCCAGAACAGAGTCTTATTCATTTTCATAATTTTGAATTGGGTCAAGTCTATTTGCCTTTACAAAGGTAAGGATAAATTGCAACTGTGCTCAGATAGAGTTTTCTCATGGGAAGGCAGACTGGAAGTTCTCTTCTACATGATTTATACCCATTTTCCTTTTAAGATGGCTTACTTTTAAAGATTTATTAATAACAACCACAACAGAAAGCATTTGTATATCAGTTTACAATCTACCCTATTTTTCTTGTAATTTATTTTTTATACATTATCTCTTTCTACCTTCACAACAACTCAGTAGAGAGAAGCACTCTTCCCTTTTAATTTTAAGATGTAAATTAAACCCTGAAAGTGAAGTTATTGCCTCAAAGCACTCAGTGAGTGAAAATTTTGGATCCTAAATGCAAGGATTCAGTCCCAAATTTTCACTACAATCTATTATTGCTTAGAGAGATAAGCACTGACCTGAAGACCTTCAAGGCATCCTGAGCCACACAGAGGGCCAAGATTACAGAAAAAATGGTTCTGTTTCATACTTATCCAGTTCATTCCAGTGGCTGCCTGCACTATTACCTGTTAACTGTTCATGTCTGTCCTCTCAACATTCTGGACAGGACAGGCTGTGAGTGCTGGCATTTTACCATCTTCATTTTAATAGTTCTTGCCTTGCATAGAGTAGACATTCAATATATTTTGATTAATGAATACCTTCAAAATTTAACTTTCAAAGCAGAATAAAAATATTAAAGTTTTTCCTCCGATGTTTTAAATGATTGGTTTTTCTTCAGTACCATGATGGATGTTGTATATGGTGACTAGCATGATGCTTAAGAAATATTGCTTTGCCCTAACTGGTTTGGCTCAGTGGATAGAGCGTCGGTCTGTGAACTGAAGGGTACCAGGTTCGATTCCAGTCAAGGGCATGTACTTTGGTTGCAGGCACATCCCCAGTAGGGAATGTGCAGAAGGCAGCTGATCAATGTTTCTCGCTCATCAATGTTTCTAACTCTCTATCCCTCTCCCTTCCTCTCTGTAAAAAAATCAATAAAATATATTTTTTTAAAAAAAGAAATATTGCTTCATGTGTTTTAGAAAAAAACACACACATTTTTACTACCAGCTATATTTGGTCAAATATTTTACCAAATATTATGCTACTAATTTAAAAATATTGATAGAAGCACCTTTTCTAGAAGAGTACATTATTGTGATTTCCTTTCCCCTCCACATATTGGATTAGAATTTTTTGTGTGTGTGTGCCAAAACCAAATGGCAGTAATACCAGCCTTTGGAATCATGATAAATGAAGTTACCCAAAACCAAACGTGAAATTCAATCTGGGCCTTAAGTCATATTGTCAAGTGCTGGCCAGTGAAAACAACCATTAAGAGAAAGGATCCTGATTTATTTCTTTAATTTTCTCATTCAGACAGAGAATGTGTGGTCAAATGGCAGATAAATTGAATTAAAAATTCCAATTTGAAGTCTTTTTTTTTTTGGCCTTTGTATATGATTGAAAACGATTGCAAATCTGCTCTGGAAATCTCCCAGGTTTGAATGGATGTTTGTATTACAGAATGTCCTGAGGTTTGTTGTGTGCCCTGAAGGTGGTGGTTACTGTATGATGCCTTTTTCCCCCGTTAACTGCAGGAAACATCTAGCTCTATTGAAAGTATCCATATACTTTTCAGGTCATTTTCAGCCCTGGATATATAAATGATTCAAAGAGTTGTTGACTCGGATATTCATGTGTGGCTACAGGATTTATAATCTTTGAAAGGCAGATAGAAATAGAGCAGAAATCTGATGACCCCAAGTCATTCTAAATCACCTTGCTGCTAGGAAAGTTGCTATTCTTGTCCTTTGTCTATCGTAATAAAGAAGAGTACTCCTTGTTTGAAGATGTTTATTTGAAATAATTCTGAATTAATTTACATAGACTGAATTTATTTAGGAATCAGTCAGTAGTAGTTACAGTGATTATGGCCTATGAAAGGTCAGAAAGAATTACATGGGATATGAATATGAAATAAAAATAGATTTAGAATTGGACCAAACCAATGAACTTTCCCTTTTATATATTGACTAGAAGCCCGTTGCATGAAGATTCACGCAATAGGCTTTCCTCCTTCCTTCCCCTGGCTGCTGGCACCAGTTTTCCTCTGGCACCCAGGACCAGGCCTTTGCTGCAGTCGCAGCAGAGAAGCCAAACCTCTTCAGTCTTCAGTCTTCACTCTGGCCAGAGCCTTCAGTCTTTGCTCCATGCCTGCATATGTAAATTAACTGCCATCTTTTTTGGGTTAATTTGCATGGTTGCTCTGATTAGCTGGTGGGTGTAGTGGAGTGACACCAATTTGCATGTTTCCCTTTTATTAGTGTAGATTTTAGCACTATTCACATTATATTAAAGCTAGCCTTTTTTTTATTTATCCACTGACTTAACCATTTACCATTTTATCAATGTTAGAGGCTGAATTTTATTTACCTTTGCAAAATAATGTTACCTGTGTAATCCAGCACTATTATTAAGCCAGTTCATAATACATCATACTCAGTAAATAGTTGTTAATTCTTTAAACACTCTGTATATATGTTGTATAAATGCCCTTTAGTTGTATTCTATGATGAACATATGCCAAGTGTGGATTTAAATTATTCACTTTAATACAAAATCTAATCTAATAAAAGACAAACATGCAAATTGACTGTACCTACTCTATGCCTTAAGCCATGCCCACCATCCAATCAGAGCAACTATATGCAAATTAACCCAACCAAGATGGTGGCCAGCAGCCACGGAGCAAAAGCGAGCAGGAGGCTTGGTTGCTCCAGTGATGGAGGAAGCCAAACTTCCTGCCTGCCGAGGCTGGCTCTGAGCTCACTGAAGGCAACAAAGTTTCAATTATAGAAGGTAAATAAATCCCAGAATAAAAAAAAAGAAAAAAGGAGAGGCTGGGAGCTTCTGTCACTGGGAGGCCTTGGCCAGCCTGAAAACGGCCCTCAGCCCCTCATCCAGACTGGCCAGGCACCCCAGTGGGGACCCCGCACCCTAAAGGGGGTGTGGCCAGCCTGAAAACAGCCATCAGCCCCTCACCCAGGCTGGCCAAACCTCCATAGGGTGAGGGTCCCCAGTGGGGGGGGGCTTGGCCAACCTGCAGCCATCAGCCCCTCACCCAGACTGGCCAGGCACCCCAGTGGGGACCTCCACCCTGAAGGGGGTGTGGCCAGCCTGTAAACACCCATCAGCCCCTCACTCAGGCTGGCCAGGCACTCCAGCAGGACCCCCACCCTGATCCAGGACACCCTTCTGGGAAAATCAGCCGGCCCCCACCTGTGCACCAGGCCTCCATCCTATATAATAAAAGGGTAATATGGAAACTGATCTTAACAGCAGAAAGACTGGGAATGACTGGTCACTATGACACACACTGACCACCAGGGGGCAGACGCTCAATGAAGGAGTTGCCCCCTGGTGGTCAGTGCTCTCCCACAGGGGGAGCTCTGCTCAGCCACAAGCCAGGCTGATGGCTGCCAGTACAGCGGTGGTGGTGGGAGCCTCTCCCGCCTCCTCAGCAGTGCTACAGATGTCCGACTGCAGCTTAGGCCTGCTCCCTGCTGGCAAGTGGACATCCTCTGAGGGCTGCTGGGCTACCAGAGGGATGTCTGACTGCCAGCTTGGGCCCGATCCCCCAGGGAGCAGGCCTAAGTCAGCAGGTGGACATCCTCTGAGGGGTCCCAGACTGCAAGAGGGCATAGGCCAGGCTGAGGGACACCACCCCCCAAGTGCACAAATTTTTGTGCACCGGGCCTCTAGTAAATTATATAATAGAGCAAAAACTTCAGATTATAGGATTTATTTGAACTAGTTCTTTTGAGATTAATGCTACTAAATTTTTGAATTTTTTTTTCTTTATGTCCAGATAGAGAGAGACATTCTTGAAATAAATTATGCCACTGGTGGCTGAATCCTGCCAAAAAGAAAATAAGTCATTTGGCCTCCTGTTTTTTACCTGAATATATCTATATTTAAACACATTCTGTAGCTTAAAAATAACAGATAAACTATCTCATTTATGTAGCTCTTCTTTCTAAAATATATATATTCATAATCTTTCTATGTTGTAACTTTTGTAGATCTGTATTCTAGATGAATTTTGGAATAATATAGTCTTAGAGTAACAATGCAAAATGTTAGGCCTATGTAGTGCAATATTATATTGTCATTGATGCTATTAGTATTTGGATAGAATTTTTACAATTTTTTTCTTATTTCAAAAAGCTTATGATTAAGAAGATATACATCAGTCTTCAAAACCCCTTCTGGCTTAATTCATAAATAAGATTAATGCAGAGGGGAAATTATCTTTTATTGAATCACGTATTTGGCAATTTTCAGTACAAATAGTCATTTATTTTCTTACTCAGTGTTTGAACTTTGACTTTTTTCTGGAAGTTGTAACTAAAAATTGCAAATAAAGAAGTCTTTTAAGTATAATATGTTTGACATTAATTAGTTTCCATTCTTGGATACTGACATGAAAGCATAAATTTATGTCTTAGTCTCAGGAGACTACGCTTAATAAATGGATGAATATTTTTAAAAAAGCAAAATAAAAAACAGCTTTGCATGCCAAATGAAAGTAGGAGCCTATGTTAACACATTGTATGCAGGAAACGTATTTATACGTTTTATGTATTTACTAGGGGCCCGGTGCACGAAATTCGTGCACTGGGTGGGGGGGGAGTGTCCCTCAGCCCAGCCTGCCCCCTCTCACATACTGGGAGCCCTCAGGTGTTTGATCCCCATCACCCTCCAATCGCAGGATCGGCCCCTTGCCCAGGCCTGACGCCTCTGACAGAGGCGTCAGGCCTGGGTAGGGGACCCTCATTTCCCCCCATCACTGGTTCTGCCCCCAGCCCAGGCCTGATGCCTCTGGCCCAGGCATCAGGCCTGGGCAGGGGACCCCCAGACCCCTCCGATTGCTGGCTCTGCCCCTTGCCCAGGCCTGATGCCTCAGCCAGAGGCATAGACCCCCATCACCCTCTGATCACCTGATCAGCCCCTTGCCCAGGCCTGAAGCCTCCGCCAGAGGTGTCAGGCTTGGACAGGGGACCCCCATCTCCCCCCGATCACTGGCTCTGGCCCCCGCCCAGGCCTGAGGCCTCTGGCCCAGGAATCATGCCTGGGCAGGGGACCCCCATCTCCCTCTGATCGCTTGCTCCACCCCCCGCCCAAGCCTGACGCCTCTGACCCAGGCTTCAGGCCTGGACAAGGGGACCATCATATCCCCCCAATCCCCAGCTCAGCCCCCTGCCCAGGCCTGATGCCTCGGCCAGAGGAGTTGACCCTCATCACCCTCCAATCACCAATCACCGTATTGGCCCCTTGACCAGGCCTGAGGCCTCCAGCAGAGGTGTCAGGCCTAGGCAGGGGACCCCCAGCTCCCCACAGTTGCAGGCTCCGCCCCCGCCCAGGCCTAACGCCTCTGGCTGAGGCGTCTGGCCCGGGCAGCGGGGACCCGCAGCTGCAGCGGCCCCCCAATCGTGGGCTCCGCTTTAGGCCCAGGCAAGGGACCCCTAGCTCCTGGGACTGCCAGCTTCGACCGTGTCCAGCTCCCATCGCTGGCTCCACCCCTACTTCCTGCTATCACTGGCCAGGGCGGCAAAGGCGCCTGATTCTCCGATCATGGCTGGGGGGCAAGGCAAAGGCGGCCCCAGGGCCGCCTTTGCCCTGCCCCCCAGCTCTTAGCTCCCCCCTGGGTTTCCGATCACTGTCAGTGGCAGGGGGCTTCTTCCTGCTTTCCCTTTCGCCTCCCTGCATTGTGCCTACATATGCAAATTAACTGCCATCTTGTTGGCAGTTAACTGCCAATCTTAGTTGGCAGTTAATTTGCATATAGCCCTGATTAGCCAATGAAAAGGGTATCGTCGTATGCCAATTACCATTTTTCTCTTTTATTAGTGTAGATACGTTTTACCAGTGTAGTAGAGCACGGGACACGTATTAATACGTTTTTTATAGACTAGCTGTAGAATGCGGGTAACGTATAAATATGTAAACTAAAGTTATCATAATTTTACTGAACATTGCCATTTGTGCAAAAAATTAGCAAAAATGGCCAGTGCCACCTGTTAGCGCACAATAAAAACTACCACAAACAATGTGTTAAGAGAAAATAATGGAGAGCAGCCTTTCCTATGTATCAGGCATTTAGAATAAAGATTTAGAGAATGTCGAGTGACCTGATATTAAGTGATTTTTCTATTTTTTTGTAATTTTACTTCAAAGTCTTTATTATATACTAGTGGCCCAGTGCACAAAATTTGTTGGGGGGGGGGGCGTTTCCTCAGCCAAGCCTGCACCCTCTCCAATCCGGGACCCTTTGGGGGATGTCCTAAACTGGCAGTTGGGCATCCCTCTCGCATTCTGGGATCACTGCCTCCTAACCTCTCACCCGCCTGCCTGCCTGAATGCCTGTGACCCCTCTGCCTGCCTGCCTGATCACCTGTAACTGCCCACCCCTGCCGGCCTGATCTTGCCCCCAACTGCCCTTCCCTGCCAGCCTGATTGCCCCTAATTGCTTCTGCCTCAGCCCCCACCACCATGGCTTTGTCTGGAAGGAAGTCGGACGTCCAGAAGATGGCCTGTTGACCCAGTCTAATTAGCATATTACCCTTTTATTAGTATAGAGAGATTATATAGGATAGGATTGCTTAAATGGGGAGGGGGGAGCCTTTTTTAGCAGGAGGAGATACTCTTGGCAGACAAAAATACATAAACCCTATATCTGGACTGATAGCCAGCCATATGCACTATGTTGCCAAACCGGTCATTAAAAATTGAACCGCTTTCTTAAAGCTTACACAAAATAGCTGTTGCCTTTAGAACCCCTCCTCAGCCCCCACCTTAGGTTCTGCCTTCGCAGTTCACCCAGATTTGGTTCTGATTGGTTGGTTTCTATGCCAGTCAGTGTCTCTGGGCCTATCTCCGGGCCTGATCAGAGAGGCGGGGCTGTTTAGCAGCCCCACGGCTGCTGGCAAGGCCCAGAGAGAAAGAGAAGCAAAGGCTGATCAACAGCTGCCATGGAGGCTGCAGATCAGATCCTGTTTATTTCTCTGGGCCTCTCTCTGGGCCTGATCCACAGCCCCTTCAGCAGTCAGTGCTGGGTCACCACAACCACAGTGGTGGCAGTCAGTGCTGGGTTGCCATGGTTCGGTCGAGCCTTCGGTCATTTTGGATGTTACAGACCCTGGCTATTTATATATATATATATATATATATATATATATATATATATATATATATATAGAGAGAGAGAGAGAGAGAGAGAGAGAGAGAGAGAGAGATAAAATGCTAATTATGTATATATGGGTGGACAAAAGTAGGTTTACAATTGTGAGTATGCAAAATTGAGTTTATTTTTATATTATTATTTATTAATGATTGTATTATTTATTTGTATTACAACTATAAATCTCCTTTTGTCAACCCCACGTATTTATGACCATGTAAATAATTATAATGAATGACAATCACCTTTTAGGATTCACATTATTCATTAAATTGGAAAACTCTAATGGCATATTAGACACTATCATTATGTATAGAAGACCCTTCACATTTGGTAGTGATGCTTGAAACATTTCTGTCACATCTCTTTAAGTTTTGTCAACAATCCTAAGAGATTGACCTTACTCAATGGCCTTTCTTCCAAAATAATGCAGGTGTGAGACTTCCCAAGGCTACTGATATCAATTTGTATAGAGCAGAGTCATTGCAACAGAGAGGCTAGGCCAGTGAGATGACAGGTCAATGGTCTGACTACAGCTCTTGGATTGGTGTGAGGCTCAATACAAATTTTTCCAGTCATAAATGAGAAAAAGGAAAGAAAGAACTATTTTAGAGATAATGCCTTTCCTAATTCAGACCATATGGCCATTCAGTTTGAAAATTATGGAGATGATAGGAGGCAGTTATCTTCTTTAAAAAATATATATTTTATTGATTTTTTACAGAGAGGAAGGGAGAGGGATAGAGAGTTAGAAACATCGATGAGAGAGAAACATCTATCAGCTGCCTCCTGCACACCTCCCACTGGGTATGTGCCAGCAACCAAGGTACGTGTCCTTGACCGGAATCGAACCCGGCACCCTTCAGTCCACAGGCCGACGCTCTATCCACTGTGCCAAACCGGTCAGGGCAGTTATCTTTTTTTTTTTAAGGTGATTATTTAGTAAAATAAGTTTCTCTTGGCATATCTAGTTTCCCAATTAAAAAAAAAAAAAAGCTAGTTTGTGAAATCCTGAAATATAGAAACCACCAAGTTAAGCTGAGTTAAGAGGTTCACTCCACACATTAGTCTCCTTGAGTGGGTGATTGATTAAATTTATGGCTCATCAGAGCAAAGCACAGCAAAGCAAAGCAAAACAAACAAACAAACCAAACAACAACACTTGTCATGATCCATAAACATCACTAGCAACAGACAGTTAACAAGAAATTTCTGAACCCAAATTGTCTACCATCTTCATATAAAAATCTAGCTGTTTTTATAAAGGTTTGCCTATTAAGATATTATTATGTTTTGGCTTTGTTTGGTTTCTTTTTAAAGACTATGTGTAGTTGATATGTAAGGGGTAAAAAGCCACTACTGAGATAAAGCTGTCCTGCTCTTGCAGGAAAGCCATAATGGAAGGTGGAGATATAGATGATGAAGGAGATATGGAGAACACGGAAACTCAGATGTGCAGTCATTCAGACTTTTCTTGCCAAGACTTTTCTAATGGTCAGGAAGAGCTGTGCATGCTGCCACAATGGGTGAGATGACTGGGAATCAACAGTAGGAAATCAGCCAAAAGGCAGTGGAATAGTGTTCTTTAGAAGCCTATCGAAAAACCGGGAAAGCTGTGCTACATCCCCTTTCTGGTGAGAAATACTCCTTAATTATAACTGACCCAACAGTAAGTGCAGTTCTCACCACTCTTGGTTATCACTAGAAGAAATTGGTCTGAGGACCTGAGTAAGAGAGCAATGGCCAGGGAAAACTTTTAGGTAATGATAGACATCTTGATGCTTAGATAGTCTTTTTAATTTAAAATCATGCTTTAAACTAGATTTCAACTTCTAATTGAATTTCTATGTCATAGGGTCCATAGATGTGCTTGAAGGGCATCTGAAAAATACTTGAAACTTCACAAAAATTTTATTTTCAGATATGTTTTTCTTGAGTTAATGTCCACCACTTTAATTACTTTATATTTCTGCTCTGTGTTTTAAAATATTTCTTCTATTTGATTGCCTGTGCTATTATTATTCATGCTCAACAAATGATTATTCTCACTTTTAGTTGATATACTGACTTTGGTAGGATGGGGTGGGAGGAGATACTAGAATAATATTTTCTGTGCTATAATAAATCTCCTTGAATATTTATATTATTGTTGTTTTTGCTTAAGTTGTCATCTATATATTCTAAAAATTGTATTTCCCCAGTAACTACTTTGGGGTGTTATTCCAGGATGTCTTCTGGTTGCTGGTTCTCTTTACATGCATTTTTCCTTACCTAATTATGACTCTATTTATCCTTATGTGTTAGGTCAATAGTTTTTTTTTTTTTCAGCCTCCAAAAGAATGAGTGTTTTTTGTATCTGCAGAACAATGATGGGAAATGTACACCCTTCTCTTGAGGGCATTATGTGCTTCTGCTTTTTCCCAGCAGTGAGAGTTGTCCACAGCATCAAGGAAAAGAATCAATTCAGGCTTTATGTAGCTCTATCCCAGTTCTTCCAGGGCCAAACAGGACCTTCTAGAACACTATCCTCTCAAAACACACACACACACGCACACACACACACACACACACACACACACAGCTCTTCCTTGGGAGAGACAAAAGCAATTTTTAGGCCAACCTCTCTGGAAAACAGAGTCCCAAACCTTGTCCCAGGCTTCTTTCTCTGACTGGCTCCATCTGGCTCACAGATAACAAAGTACTGAGCTTGTTTTGTTATCCAGAAATTTCAGCTAGTTTCTCTGCCCTGAAAAGGTAGTTAAATGATGTTACAAGGGGGAAATGAGTTTTCAAACTGCCACCAACTCCCATCATCTTTTCAAAGGCATCTGTGAAAAAGAAGTTAAATTATATAGTGAAAAAATCATTAGAAGAAATAATGAGTTCTCATTAAGTATTCACTTAATGAAAAAGAAGACAGTAAAGGAAAAAACAGAAGGACAAAAGAGACATGTAAACTGGCAGACATAGATTCAATGCTTAATCATAAAATAAAAAATATGAATATGTTAAACAATTCAATCAAAAGGCAGAGATTACCAGACAACATTAAAATCTCTTAATCCATGAGCACATAACTTATAAAGCTATAATTCCAAAGCTATGTGCTGTTTATTGGAATCAAAATTTATATTCAAAGACAGAAATAGGTTAAAAGTAAAAGAATGAAAAAAGATATATTATAGCCATAAAAAATACAACATGGCTCTATTAATATTAAATGAAATATACTTTAAAATAAATATTACTAGAAATAAAGAAGGATATTTTGTAATGATTAAAGGGATAACTTATCAGGAACTTACAGCACTTATAACATGTATGCAGAACCCCCAAAAATTTGAAGCAAAACTACTGAATTGAAGGGGGAAATAGAGGATTCAACATGAAGGGTTAGTGACTTCACTATCTTACTTTTCATCTGTACAACACAACTAGGTAGAATATCAGAAAATATTTAACTTGGACAACACTAGAAACCAACTAAATCTAATAGTCATTGGAAGAACATTTCACCCCAAACTAGCAGAATATACATTTTTCCTAGGCACACATGTGGAATTCATAAAACAAGCCACAATAAGTATTAAAAGATTAAAATTATACTAAGTATGTTTGATGATCACAATGGAATGAAATTAGAAAGAAATAACAGAAGAATATATAGAAAATTAATAAACATGTAGAAATTAACACTCTCCTAAGTAACAGATGGGTCAAGAATACATCACAAATAAATTGGAAAATATTTTTACATATATGTAAAGGAAAACAGAACATAATGAAACTTAAGGGATGAAATGAAAGCAATTATTTGAGGAAAGTTTATAGCTGTAAACACTTTATTTTTTATTTTTTTAATATTTTCAACAATAAAGAATTATTTATTTATTTATTATTTTTTTTTTATTGCTTAAAGTATTACAAAGAGTATTACATATGTCTTCTTTTTTTTCCCCCCCGCCCTTGACAATCCCCTGGCCTCCCCTACCCCCCAGTGTCTTATGTCCATTGGTTATGCTTATATGCATGCATACAAGTCCTTTGGTTGATCTTTTACCCACCCCCCTCCTGCCCTCCCACCCTTCCCGGCCTTCCTGCAGTAGTTTGACAGTCTGTTCGAGGCAGCTCTGCCTCTGTATCTATTTTTGTTCATAAGTTTATAATGGTCTTTATTATCCAGAAATGAGTGACATCATGTGGTATTTTTCCTTCATTGACTGGCTTATTTCACTTAGCATAATGCTCTCCAGTTCCATCCATGCTGTTGCAAATGGTAAGAGTTCCTTCTTTTTTATAGCAGCATAATATTCCATCATGTAGATGTACCACAGTTTTCTAATCCATTCATCTACAGATGGGCACTTAGGCTGTTTCCAGATCTTAGCTATGGTGAATTGTGCTGCTATGAACATAGGGGTGCATATATCCTTTCTGATTGGTGTTTCTGGTTTCCTGGGATATATTCCTAGAAGTGGGATCACAGGGTCAAATGGGAGTTCCATTTGTAGTTTTTTGAGGAAATTCCATACTGTCTTCCATAGTGGCTGCACCAGTCTGCATTCCCACCAGCAGTGCACAAGTGTTCCTTTTTCTCCACATCCTCTCCAGCACTTGTCATTTGTTGATTTGTTGATGATAGCCAGTCTGACAGGTGAGAGATGGTACCTCATTGTTGTTTTGATTTGCATCTCTCGGATGATTAGTGACTTTGAGCATGTTTTCATATGTCTCTTGGCTTTCTGAATGTCCTCTTTTGAAAGGTGTCTATTCAGATCCGTTGCCCATTTTTTTATTGGATTGTTTATCTTCCTTTTGTTAAGTTGTATGAGTTCCCTATAAATGTTGGAGATTAGGCCCTTATCAGATATGACATTGGCAAATATGTTTTCCCATGCAGTGGGTTTTCTTTTTGTTTTGTTGATGGTTTCTTTTGCTGTGCAGAAGCTTTTTATTTTGATGTAGTCCCATTTGTTTATTTTCTCTTTCGTTTCCAATGCCCTAGGAGCTGTATCAGTGAAGAAACTGCTTCGGCATATGTCTGAGATTTTGTTGCCTTTGGATTTTTCTAGTGTTTGTATGGTTTCCCGTCACATATTTAAGTCCTTTATCCATTTTGAGTTTATTTTTGTGTATGGTGTAAGTTGGTGGTCTAGTTTCATTTCTTGCATGTATCTGTCCAATTTTCCCAACACCATTTATTGAAGAGACTATCTTGACTCCATTGTATGTTCTTGCCTCCTTTGTCAAATATTAATTGAGCGTATTGGTTGGGGCTTATTTCTGGGCTTTCTATTCTATTCCATTGATCTATATGTCTGTTCTTGTGCCAGTACAAGGCAGTTTTGAGAACAGTGGCTTTGTAATACAGCTTGATGTCTGGTATTGAGATCCCACCTACTTTGTGCTTTCTCAGGATCGCTGCAGCTATTCGGGTTCGTTTTTTATTCCAGATGAATTATTGGAGCGTACGTTCTAGGTCTTTGAAATATGCCATTGGTATTTTAATGGGAAGTACGTTGAATTTATAGATTGCTTTGGGCAGTATGGACATTTTAATGATGTTGATTCTACCAATCCAGGAACATGGTATGTTCTTCCATCTCTTTATGTCTTCCTCTATCTCTTTTTTCAACGTCCTGTAGTTTTCTGAGAAGAGGTCTTTTACCTCTTTAGTTAAGTTTATTCCTAGGTAGCTTAATTTTTTTTGGTGCAATGGTAAATGGGATTGCTTTTTTAGTCTCTCTATCTGCACATTCACTATTGGTGTATTGAAATTCCATAGATTTCTTGGCGTTAATTTTGTATCCTGCTACATTGCCGAATTCTTTTATTAAGTCTAATAGTTTATTGATGGAGTCTTTAGGGTTTTTTAAGTATAATATCATGTCATCTGCAAATAAGGACAGTTTTACTTCTTATTTTCCAATTTGGATGCCTTTTATTTCTTCTACTTGTTGAATTGCAATGGCTAATACTTCCAGTACTATGTCGAACAGGAGTGGTGAGAGTGGGCATCCCTGTCTTGTTCCTGTTCTTAGGGGAAATGGTGTTAGTTTTTGTCCATTGAGTATGATGTTGGCTGTGGGTTTGTCATATATGGCTTTTATTATGTTGAGGTATGATCCTTCAATTCCCAGTTTCCTGAGAGTTTTTATCAAAAATGGGTGTTGAATTTTGTCAAATGCTTTTTCTGCATCAATTGATATGACTATGTGGTTTTTTTTCTTTCAATTTGTTTATGTGATGTATCACGTTTATTGATTTGCGGATATTGTACCATCCTTGCATCCCTGGGATAAATCCTACTCGATCATGGTGTATGATCTTTCTGATGTACTGCTGGATCCGATTTGCTAAGATTTTGTTGAGGATTTTGGCATCTATGTTCATGAGGGATATTGGCCTGTAATTCTCTTTCATTGTGTTGTCTTTACCTGATTTTGGTATTAGGGTGATGCTGGCTTCAGAGAATGAGCTTGGAAGTGTTCCTTCCTCTTAGATTTTTTTGTAGTAGTCTGAGGAGGATAGGTTTTAGTTCTTCCTTGAATGTTTGGTAAAACTCCCCTGTGAAGCCGTCTGGTCCTGGCTTTTGTTTGCTGGAAGCTTTTTGATGGCTGCTTCAGTTTCTTCCATAGTTATTGGCCTATTGACATTTTTAGATTCTTCCTGATCAAGTTTTGGAATGTAGTATTTTTCTAGGAATATGTCCATTTCCTCCAGGTTGTCTAGTTTGTTGGAGTAGAGTTGTCCATAGTATTTTTTAACAATCATTTGTATTTCTGTGGGATCTGTTGTTATTTCGCCTCTATCATTTCTGATTTTGTTGATTTGGGTCCTTTCTCTTTGCTTCTTGGTGAGCCTGGCTAGAGGTTTGTCAATCTTGTTTATCCTTTCAAAGAACCAACTCTTGGTTTCATTGATTTTCTGTATTGTTTTTTGGTCTGTATGTCATTTATTTCTGCTCTAATCTTTATTATCTCCTTCCTTCTGCTCACTCTGGGCTTTTCTTGTTGCTCTCTTTCTAATTCTTTGAGCTGTAGATTTAGATGATTTACTACCATTTTTTCTTGCTTGTTGAGATAGGCCTGTAGAGCTATAAACTTCCCTCTCAGGACTGCTTTCATTGCGTCCCAAAGGTTTTGGATTGTTGTGTTTTCATTGTCATTAGTTTCCAGGATGTTTTTAATTTCTTCTTTGATCTCATTGGTAACCCAATCAATATTTAATAACGTGCTATTCAGCTTCCAAGTGTTTGAGTATTTTGAGTTGTTTTTATTGTAGTTTATTTCTAATATTATGGCCTTGTGGTCTGAGAAGATGCTTGGTATGATTTCAATCTTCTTGAATTTGGGGAGACTTTGTTTGTGACCCAATATTTGGTCTATTTTTGAAGATGTCCCATGAGCACTTGAGAAGAAGGTATATTTTGTGGCTTTGGGGTGAAGTGTTCTGAAGATGTCAATTAAGTCCATCTGATCTAGTGAGTCATTTAGGATTGCTGTTTCTTTGCTGAGTTTTTGTCTAGTGGATTTATCCAGTGATGTCAGTGGTGTATTAAAGTCCCCTACTATGATTGTATTGTTGTCGATCTCTCCCCTGATATCTTCCAGGAGTTTTCTTATGTATGTGGGTGCTCCTGCATTGGGTGCATATATGTTTATCAGGGTTATATCCTCTTGTTGTATTGATCCCTTTAGTATTATGAAGTGGCCTTTCTTATCTCTTGTTATGGCCTTCACTTTGAGGTCTATTTTGTCTGATATAAGTATTGCTACCCCAGCTTTTTTTTCATTTCCATTTGCCTGAAAGACATTTTTCCATCCCGTCACTTTCAGTCTGTGTGAGTCCCTTCTAATGAGGTGGGTCTCTTGTAGACAGAAAATATACGGGTCATGTTTTTTTATCCATTCAGCCACTCGATGTCTTTTGATTAGACCATTTAGTCCATTTATGTTTAAAGTTATTATTGAAAGGTACTTGTTTGTAGCCATTTCTTTTTTTTTTTTTGTGGCTGTTTTCTTTCTGGGCTTTTTAGTTCTTCTTTTTACACCAGTCCCTTTAAGCATTTCTTGCATTGCTGGCTTGGTGGTGATAAACTCCCTTAGCCTTTTTTTGTCTGTGAAGCTTCTTATTTCCCCTTCAATTTTGAATGATAGCCTTGCTGGATAGAGTATTCTTGGATTCAGTCCTTTGCTTTGCATCACTTTGTAAATTTCTGTCCATTTTTTTCTGGCCTGATGTGTTTCTGTTGAGAAATCATTTGATAATCTGATGGTTGATCCTTTGTAGGTAACTCTCTGTTTCTCTCTTGTAGCCTTTAAGATTCTGTCTTTGTCTTGTACATTTGCCATCGTTATTATGACTTGTCTTGGTGTGGGTCTTTTGGGGTTCATCTTGCCTGGGACTCTCTGTACTTGTGTAACTTTTTTCTTCCCCATATCTGGGAAGTTTTCTGACATTATTTCTTCAAATAGATTTTCTAATCCTTGATGCTCTTCTTGTCCTTCTTGCAGCCCTATTATGTGTATGTTACTTCGTTTCATGTTGTCCCGAAGCTCCCTTAGGCTCTCCTCCTGCTTTTTAATTTTTTTCTCCAGTTGCTGTTCAGATTGAGCTAGTTTCTCTGCCTTATCTTCTAATTCACTAATTCGATCCTCTGCTTCTTCTAGTCTGCTGTTGAAACTCTCCATGGTGTTTTTGATTGTAGCTATATCACTTTTCATTTCTTCCTGATTCTTGCATAGGTTGTTGATTTTCTCATCCATCTGGTGAATGAATTGTACAACCATTATTCTGAATTCTTTTTCTGTCATGTTGCATGCTTCAACTTCATTAATGTCCTTTCTTGGAGACTCCTCATTGTCTTTCCTCTGGGTGTTGTTTCGTCTCTTCATTCTGATTATCTCCCGATGGTTCAAATGTCGAGTTGTGTGGGCCTGGGCCGTGTGCAGTGGGAGCCTCCCACCACCCTAGTGTCACTGAAGAGCTCTGACACTAAGATGTGTGGTTGTTGTGGGTTGGTGGGAACCAGGCTCGCTCAGAGTCAGTGTTGTCAGAACTCTATGTGGCCTCATATGCGCCCTTAGAATCAGGGACCCTGCCTGCACCGTGCTGAAACAGAGACCCCCCTGAAGCGTGTTGAAAACCAGAGCCCCCAGTATCAGAGTCTCTGTTGCTTCCGCGACCTTGCCTTGAGAATCAGGGTCCCTGTGTGCCCTAGCACCAGGAATTGGAGTCACTGGCTCTTAGTGTGAATGCACAGGAAATCAGGATCTCAGGCGCAGGTGAAAAGAAACACAGTCAAGTCACCAGTGCTTGGTGCTGCCACCTGCCCAGAGAATTGGGGTCCCTGCGCCTGTGGTACGTGGGACAAATTCCAGGTGTTCACGGGATTGCTCCCAGCCCAGGGCTCAGAAGCTGGCATTGCGCCTAGGCTCAGTTCCTGGGGTTCGCACGTTTGCTTCCAGCCCAGGGCTCAGAAGCTGGCAGTGCATGTAGGATCAGTTCCAAGGTGCTCCCACTTCCAGGCTAAAGTTCCTGGAGCGCTGAGGCCCCCGCAAGGGGTGGGTCTATCAGTTAGTTACTCTGGCGCTGCCTGCAAGCCTGCGGGAAGGGGGGATGGGCTCTGTTACTCACGGATCTGCTGCGGGGATTTCTGAACTTTTGGTGTCCTCAGGTCTGTAGCTGTGGTCACAGGTCTCTGTCCCCGGTGGCTGCAGGGTCCTGGTATGCGTCTGAGATCAGACTGGGTGGTGCTGAGGCCAGGATCCTAGTATCAAGCAGCTCTGTTTCCCAAGATGGTGTGGTCGCCGTGCCTGTGCTGGCCGCCCAGGAGTGTCCGCGCAGGGAGCAGGACTCCTCTGCCTAAGACTGCCCGGTTTAGCAGCCCCTTAGAAGACCTGCAGAATCTAACTGTCCCTAGCTCATGTACACACACCACATGTGTCCACACACTCCTCTTTCACTTCCTTGCGCTCTCACACTCTCTCCCTCCCTACCTTCCTGCTGGTCACCATTTTTTCAATCAGCTGTAAACACTTTAATTAAAAAGAAGAAAAATCTCAAATTAAAAACAAACCTTTCACCTTAATGAAAGGGCGAGGGCTATGCCCTCCATCTTACCCTGGATCCTCCATGTTGGGGCAGAGGCCATGTGCTCAGAAGAGTGCCTTCTTCCCGGAAACCCAGGCCCCTGCTGGCCACGCCTGGGATTTCTTTGAACTAGCCAATGACAAACAAGGGATGTGCGTGCCATAGAGATGACCACATCCTGTGTAAGAAGACCCGACTTGGCGCCTGGCCAATCGGCAGGGCCCACAGCTAGCTCCCCCCCCTCACTATTAAAGCCCTGATTTTCTCATGAGTGGGACTCGGTTTTCCGGTCGCTGCATCGACTGGAGGCCCGGGTCGGGTTAGCTAACTCAATAAAGGACCTTCTGCTTTTGCATCGGACTGGCTCCCTGGCGTGGTATCTTGGGGATCTTGAATTCTGGGCATAACACTTAAGACACTTAAAAAAAGAAGAGCAAACTGTACCTAATGAAGCAGAATGAAAAAATAATGAAATAGAGAACTGAAAAACAGAGAAAACAAAGGCAAAAGTTGATTTTCTGTAAAAAATCAACAAAATTGACAAAGTCATGACCATGAGTTAGGCAAAGTTTTCTTTGATATAAAGCCAGAAGCACAAGTAGCAAAAGAAAAAAATAGATACATTGAACTCCATCAAATTTAAACATTTTGTGCTTCAAAGGAGACCAGCAAGTGAAAAGATAACTCAGAATTAGGGAAAATATTATTTTCAAAACATGTCTGATAAGAGACTTGAATATGAAGTGTATAAGGAACTCTTTAAGCTAAATAATATAAATATAAACAATCTAACTTACAAATAATAAAAGCAATTGAACAGACATTTCTCCAAAGAATGGCCAGTGAGCACATAAAAAAATGCTTGACATCATTAGTCATCAAGGAAATGCAAATAAAAACTCCAATTCATTATAGTTTTACAACCATTAAAATGATTATAATACAAAAACCCAGGAGTCTGCTCTTAGGTATATGCTCAAGAGAAATGAAAACATATTCTTACACAAAAATTTGTACATAAATTTTCATAGCAACATTATTCATAATAAAAAAAGTTGCAATGACCCAAATATTCATAAACTGATAAATGGATAAACAATTGTATTATAGCCATATAATGGAATACTATTCAGCCATAAAAAGGAATTAAATATTAATATATACCATATGAATGCACCTTAAGCTGTTGAAAGAAGTCAGAAAAAAGTCAACATTTTTTATGGCTTTGTTTACATATAATATCCAATTAGAATAGGTAGCTATAGAGACAGAGAGTATATTAGTGGTTGCCTAGGGTTGGGGAGAAACAAATTGAGGAATGACTTAATGGGTATTAGGTTTCTTTTTAGGGTATTAAAATATTCTAAAATTATATTATAATGATTGTTATACAACTCTGAATTTTCTAAAAGCCACTTAACTGTACACTCTAAATAGGTGAATTTTATAATATTTAAATTATATTTCAATAAAGCTGTTTTATATGTATGTACTAATGTATGTATGGTATATCTACTATTTTTTCAGGCACTATACAAGGGGCTGAGGATATACTGTCGAAAAAAATATTTACATGATTTATGAAGTCTTACTAAATATATACAGTAATCAAGATGGTGTGGTATTGGTGGAGAACTAGACATAAAGATAAAGTAGAAAAGAGAACCCATAGTTATATTAATAGAAATACATTTAACTGTTTTGAGGAAGATGCAAAAACAATTCAATGGATGAAGTGCTTTTCAATGAATGGTGCTGGAGCAATTGGACATTTTTTGTTACTTCTTCCTCCCCTCCAAACGAAGAACCCTAGCTTA
Organism: Myotis daubentonii; assembly: GCF_963259705.1. NCBI lineage: Eukaryota > Metazoa > Chordata > Mammalia > Chiroptera > Vespertilionidae > Myotis > Myotis daubentonii. Next base: position 108,228,601 of record NC_081842.1, read on the forward strand.
AACTTCCCACTTCATACAAAAATTGACCCAAAATGGATCATAAATTTACATGTGAAATATAAAATAATAAAACTTTTAGAAAAAATGGTAGAAGAAAATTTTTAGGATTTAGGGAGAGGCAATGATTGTTAAGATTTGACACACAAAAAAACTAACCATAAACATAATCGATAAATAGGTTCTCATCAAAATTAAAAACTTTTGCTCTGTGAAAGACTGTATGATGGTTAAATTTACTTGTCAACTTCACTGGGCCAAAGGGTGCTCATATATTTGATCAAACCTAATTCTGGGTGTGTCTCTAAGAGTGTTTCTGGATATGATAAACAATTGAATTCGTAGACCTAGTAAAGAAGATTGCACTCCCTTAAATATGGGTGGGCCCCATTCAATAAATCCAAACCAAATAGATTTTTTTTTTTAAAAAGGCTGGGTTTTTGTATTATAATCATCTTAATGGTTGTAAAACTATAATGAATTGGAGTTTTTATTTGCATTTCCTTGATGACTAATGATGTCAAGCTTTTTTTTCTGTGCTCACTAGCCATTCTTTGGAGAAATGTCTGTTCAATTGCTTTTCTTATTTGTAAGTTAGATTGTTTATATCTATATTATTTAGCTTAAAGAGTTCCTTTAAGCTTAATTGACCTCTATGTACTACCTTGAGCTGGGCATTGTTTTGTTTGTTTGTTTTTCCTGCCTTTGGACTTGAACTAAAACATTGGCTCTTTTGAGGTCCTAAGCCTGTCAGCTTCAGATTAGAACTTATACCGTTGGTTCTCCTGGTCTTCAGCCTTCAGACTTGGACTGGGATTGCACCATTGGATCTTCTGTGTCTCCTGCTGGTTGACTCTAGATCTCAGGATTCTCAATCCCCATAATCATGTGAGCCAATTCCATACGATAAATATCTTTATACATTGGTTCTATTTTCTCTAGAACCCTAACACACCCTGTTAAAAGGATGGAGAGAGAAGGTACAAAACAGGGGGGGAAAATTTGCATGCCACCAATCTGTCAGACTTAGAATACATGTAACAAACCCTTAAAACTCAAAAGTAAAAACTCCAAATAAATCCAATTAGGTAATAGGTAAAAGACTTAAATGAATATTTCACTGATGAGGATATACAGATAGCAAATAAGCATGTTAAAAGACTTTGAAAATCATTAGCCATTAGGGAAATGCAAATTTAAATGACAATGAGTTATCATTGCATGGCTATCAGAATGGCAAAAATAAAAATAGTGACAACAGCAAATGCTGGAGAGGATGCAGAAAAACTGATTGTTCATACATTGTTGGTGGGGATGGAAAATGTTACAAGTCATTCTACATAACAGTTTGGCAGTTTTTTGTAAAGCTAAATATGCAACTACCATGTGACTGACCAATTGCACTCCTGGATATTTATCCCATAAATAAGTAAATTTAGCCCTAGCCAGTTTGCTTAGTGGATAGAGCATTGGCCCACGGACTGAAGAATCTCTGATTTAAATCCAGTCAAGGGCACCTACCTTGGTTGCAGGCTCAATCCCTGGCCCTGGTAGTGGCATGTGTGTGTGTGTGTGGGGGGGGGGAGCTTGAGAGGGGGGGAGAAGGGCAACCAACCTATGTGTTTCTCTCATTTAAATGTTTCTCTCTCTTTGTCTCCCTCCCTCCCTCCCTTCCATTCTCTTTTAAAAAATCAATGGAAAAATATTCTCAGGTAAGGATTAACAAAGAAAAAAGTGTAAATTTATGTTTACACAAAAATCTGTTAACAAATGTTTATAACAATTTATCTGTAATATTCACAAAGTAGAAACAACCCAGATGCCCTTCAAAATGTAATGGTACATACATATTTAGCAATAGGGACTATTAGCAATAAAAAATGGGTACATGCAACAACCTGGATAAATCTCCAGAGAATTATGCTTATAAAAAGCCAACCCCAAAAGATTACATACTGTTTTCTTTCATTTATATGACATTCTTGAAATGACAATATTTTAGAAATGAGGACCTCTTAGTGGTTTCCAGGTGTTAGGTATGGGTTGGGTGCGGTGAGTATGGCTACAAAAGGGAACACAAGGGTTCTGTATAGTGATGAAATTGATCTGTATTTTGACAGACTTGTTTTCAAGATGTTGCTAGTGAGGGAAACTGGGTGAAGGATACATGGGATCTTTAAATTATTTTTTACAACTGCATATGAATATACATTTGAACCTTGAGCAACACAGGTCCACTCACCTGCGGATTTTTTTCTATAAGTATACAGTACTGAAATTTTTTTTTGAGATTTCCTTACTATCTTGGAGCAATTATATTGATTGGACTAGGTTGTATTAATTACACATAAAACAATTATAGTGCTGCTTCTTCATTATCAATACATGAATTGTTATACCTGCAAATAGTTTTAAATTTCTTTTTCACATTATCTTTTTGTTTTTTACTGTTATTAAAAAGTATAATGTCTACAGTGCATGAAATTTGTGCACAGCGGGGGGGGGCGGGTAGGACATCCCTCAGCCTGGCCTGCACCCTCTCCAATCCGGGACCCCTTGGGGGATGTCTGACTGCCTCTTGCAATCCAGGATTGCTGGATCCTAACTGCCTGCCTGATATCCCCTAACCACCTCTGCCTGCCTGATCACCCCTAACCACCTCTGCCTGCCTGACTGATCGCCCCTAACTGCTCCCCTGCTGGCCTGATCACCACTAACCACCTCTGCTTCGCCCTGCATATGGGAACCAGGATTCCCTCCTCTGGCCGGTCGCAGGTACCCAGGACCCGGCCTGGGACCATGGGGTGGGTGGCTTGTCCCTCTCCTGGGCCACAGCCGCAGGCACTGGCACCTGGGACCATGGGGCAGGGGGCTTGTCCCTCTCCTGGGCCACAGCCTGGCTGGTCCCCAGTCCTCTCTTGTGAGCTCATTTGTGCCTGGCTGGTCCCCATTCCTATCTCCCCAGTGTTGAGTGTCTGAGCCGTTACGACATGATGGCGCGAGGGTGTAACAACCATTTGCGTTATAGCTTTTTATTATATAGGATAAGACATTCATGATGTAGGTACTTATAGATAATTCATCTCATAAACAGATAATGTAACCTTGATATTGATAAATATACTACAGTACTGTAAATATATTTTTTCTTCCTTATATTTTTCTTAACATTTTTTTGCTCTAGCTTACTTTATTGTAAGACTATGGTATATAATACATATAATATACAAAATGTGTGTTAATCAACTATTTATGTCATCAGTAAGACTTCCAGTCAACAGGCTATTAAGTAGTTACGTTTAGGGAAGTCAAAAGTTATACATGGGTTTGTGACTGCTCAGGGATAGGTACCCATAGCCTCTGCAATTGCTCAAGTGTCAACTATACAATTATTTCAAAGTAAAAAATTAATTTAAAAAAGTATAAGGAATTCCACTGACAACTTGAAAGATGATATGATTTAGCCAAATAACACCCACTGGTGTAGGCTTCCTTAAATGTTAGAGAGATGGTTCTAATGTAAAACTTCCCAAACTTTATCAAGTTGTGATACAGTAGAAAATGGTATTTCTGAGATGATTGATTTCAGCTACATCTGCCTTCCCCAAAGGCTGAATACCATAATATTGGCTCACCTTGATCCTCCATTTGGTGTACCAGCTTCCTTGTGCCCCAATGGGGAAGTTCCAGCATAGAAAGCCTAACATGGTTTTGAAAGGAACCCTATATGACTCCACTATCTGAGCATAGCTGTCAGTCACAGAAGCTACTGTGGAAGAGAAAATAAATACTGTAAACATTTAGCTTCTCAGAATTCAACTCTGTGGTCTATGCAAAAGTGGAGGAAGGAACCAGGGAGAGAGAATGATTTAACTTTATGCAGCTCAGAGGCTTCACCTGCCATTCCAACTCAGGTTGAGCAGGCACTGAGGAGCCAGTTCCAGTCCCATCATCAAGACACCCATCCTATGTGTACCAGCTCATTCCAGAATCTTTACTTTTGTGAAACTTTCCATTGTCCTTCCAATGGGAGATAAGTTCATGAAATATTTAAAAATTAACTGGATTTTCTGTAAAAAAAAAAGAAAATATATTAAATAATGGTTCTTTTTCAATGTAAGATTATGGGTAATATAGATTCTTCTATGTTTAATTACTCTAAATTTCTCCAGCATGCTCAAAGAAGTATTCAGTTCTTTTATAACATAAAAAAAGAATTAAAAATTAAGAATGATTTCCTGGACAAATCTAAATATTTGTAGTTATAATATATATGATAATTCTCTGACCTAAGTAAAAATGATAAATAAGAGTTTCATAGGAAAAAGAAAAAACAAGCATTTTTATTATAAAAATTTCTGAAAAGAATTAGTACAAGATTATTTTGTATGTATTATATAAAAAATTAAGTTAAAAGGTAAAAATTCTTTCTAATTCTCATAATTTCATACCTAATTCTCTCTGAGGCAATAGAAAAATCTGAGTAATTGATTCTTAACTGTAAGCTTTTCTTTAGTTTAAACCATGGAGAATAGATTTAAATTAGCCTGTTTCATTGAGCTAAAATTGCTTTATTCTTATCAAAGTCATTATTATTTTCAGATCAGCACTTTGAAAACAATAAAACAGGAAGGGAAAAGTAGTAATTAGTTACTGAGTACTCTTATGGGCCAATTTATATGTTAGATATTTACACACACTATTTTCTTTGATTTTTACCAACCCCCATGAGGATTATCCTTACTTTAGAGTTGAATAAAGGGAAGTTTAAACAGATTAACTTTATTAGGGTCATGTAACTAGTAAATAGAAGGGACAAGATTTAAAACAGATTGTTCTGATTCAAATTCTTTCCTGGAAACTAAAATGAAAATAAATAGTATATAAATAGTAATCTATTTTGAGATTAGAATCAAGATGAGATAGAGGCCACTTAATCCATTTTTGCCGTGGTAATATTTTGTATTAAATGTTTTTAAGTAAATACTGCTTAATTTCCTGATTGTCCTTTAATTTTCAAATTTAACAGGGACAGTAATGATAAGATCAATTAACTTAAAATGTTTTTTACCCTGTTCCCAGTACTGTTATAGGTACTTTAAATGAATTAACCCATTTTAATCTCAGAGCAACATCATCATACTATTATTATTTATATTTAAGGAGAAATTATAAGGTTGCTAAAGGCTCAGAGTAGATTTCAGATTAATGGGTCAGACAACTGGGACAGCTGGACAACTGGGCTTATGAAATATCTTAAACTTTATGAGAAAGATACTGCAAGGATTAGCTTCAGCTACAAAGTTATCTGGACCCTACTTATCCTAGTTTCAAGACTGAGGGAATACAGCCAGCAGCTCAAAAGAATTATGTCATAATCTATGTTCTGTAATACATTTGATCACTAAAATATCATAAACATTTCTGAAGGAAAAACAAGCTTTAAGATTTTCATTGTTGTTTTTTACTCACTATTAAATGTCTTTTTAGAGATCAACAGTATTTAACATTTTCTTATCTATAAACCCTTTAAAGCAAAGTAGCCTTCAAAGATGGCCACCCCCATAAAACTTGTGAATATCTTGAAGCAACATTCTGTTGCTTTGTTGCTCTTGGGGAATAATTCAGAGTGCTTTTGTTGTTATAATTGTGTTACTTTGGCCTGGAAGTAGTTTAATCTTTATAATAAACTTATTAAAAATGGTTTAATTTGGAAGGAAATAAAGTTGCATTGTCCTCCTATCTAATAATAGACAGACATGGTAATTGACCGTACCTTCGCTACACCTCCCATTGGCTAATCAGTGGCTAATTTGCATATTGCAGGCAGGGTGTGCCAGCACAGCTGCCAGCTTGAGAGCTGCCATCCAGGCCCCTGTGTGCAACCCAGAAGCCACCTGCTGCTGCCCGTCAGGCTGCAGGCCAGCCCAGAAGCTCCAGAAGCTACCCAGAAGCCAGTGATGGGGAGGAGATGGGGGACCACTGCCCAGGCCTGAAACCTCTGGTGGAGGCATCAGGGCTGGGCAAGGGACCGATCCGGCGATCGGAGGGTGATGGAGGTCGATGCCTCTGGCCGAGGTGTCAGGCCTGGGCAGGGGGCGGAGCCGGCAATATGAGGGGTCTGGGGGTCCCCTGCCCAGGCCTGATGCCTCTGGCCGAGGCATCAGGCCTGGGTGAGGGGCTGATCTGGTGATCAAAGGGTGATGGGAGTTGACGCCTCTGGCCGAGACATCAGGCCTGGGCAAGGGTGGAGCCGGCCATGGGAAGGAGATGGGGGTCCCCTGCCCAGGCCTGGGCAAGGGGGGCCAAGCTGGAGATTGGTGTGAACTACAGAGGAAACACCTTTTCTGACCGCTCATTATGAAAGGATTTCAAGAATCAAGTTAATTAACATGTCCATCACCTCACATGGTTACCTTTTTTTGTGTGTGTGAGAACACCTAAGACCTACTCTCTTAGCATACAGTATAATCAGCTATAGCCACCATGCTATACATGATTAGACCATCTGACCTCATTCACCTTATAATAGAAAGTGTGCATCCCCACCCCATTTTCCCCAACTCCTGGCCCCTGACAACTATTAATTATTGAGCAGATGATCAGGTGATCAAAGTTTTATTTTTGAGAGAAAGGGAAGAAAAGAGAAGCTGAAGAATATTTAACAACAACAAAAATGTCCTCCTTTATAAATGTGCTATGCATGTGACAAAGACAAAGCTTCCAGAACCCCAGAAAGAAAGGCCAGATACTGGAGGGCAGGATTTGGGGGATGAGAGGACATTGGGGGGATAAGGACACATTTGTAATATCTTAATCAATAAAAGGAAATAAATTAAAAAAAGAAATTATAACATTTGTTACTGAAAAAACAAAACAAAAAAGAAATGCAAATACACTTTTAAGGTAGAGAGTTTGGTAGACAGCTCCAAGTGGAAGTAGCTGGAGGTTTGCCTTCTTGATTGCAATGCTTATGGAAGAAGACCTAGGTATGTTTATCTTATTGTAAATATTTTTAGTGCAAGCATAGCAAATAAAAAAATACATATATATTCCTGCTGGCTCAAGCTAACTTAATAATTTAATGTTAATTTGCAGATGAGAAATTTTAATAAGGTAACTATTAGGCAGAGATGTTTTGCAAGGGGAGTAAATACTGTACAGTAAATTGCACCAAGTTCTTTATTTGGAGCAAAAGCAGAATCTAGTTTATGTGTATTTCTATGTGCAAACTCTTTGGAAAATAACCACATGTAATTGCTTTGAGCAACCTCTTAGCTCTTTTAAGATACATGAGACATTTCAGTAGTAAGTCTAAGCATCAGGATGCTTTTTGTTCCATAGGTGATGATTGCAAGCTGCGCTGGTGCTCTCCAATGGTCACCAGCAGGACCATTTTGAGTTCTGATCAAGGCTGGTTTTTAATATTGGTGCGAACAGAATCATCAAAGCCAGGTGCCTCCACACAGACTGGGATGGAATATAGGGCCACATCTTCTTTTATCTATTGCATGGAGTGTCTCATGTTCTCACCTTCCGAATTTAAACGCCTTTGAAATATGTTGCCTTGGCCTAAAGGTAAGTTCACTGTGAAGAATCAGATACCTCAACTCATGTTTTGAGAGTCTAGTTGGATCTTTGCTTGCATTTTTTTCAGGATTTTGAGAAAACAGATTCCAAGGGGGATGTCACGTTTTCACACCTGAGAACACTTTGCTGCCTTCCTAGCATAGTGAGAGGCACGTGCGGTATAACCAAGTGAATGCTGGTGATAAAGCTCAGGAGCCTAGTGTTACACAACCCAAATTTGGTACTAAATATGTGTGAATTTTTTACTATGTACGGGCCTCACTGGCTATTTGGACTGGCAAAATGGAGGCAAAATGAGTAGAAATGGGTATACTTAACAGTCATATTTATATTGGTGCTTGCTTTTTTATTTTTGTTTTCTTTTTTGTATAACTGCCCTGGGACCTCCATTAGCACATATAATGCTTTTGTACAAATTAGAAAAGACATCCTTTAGGCAGACAAATTACAAAACAAAACAAAAACCCAGCCTCTTCATTTGTTTCCTGTCGCCACCTGTCTCTAGCCTCTGATGCGGCTTTTCCTTGCTGGTTCTGCCCACGTTTCTGTCTCTTCGAGTCAGCAGCATTTCCTTCATTTTACCGATGAGGAAACTTCAGCTTGGTGACTAACTTGCTCAAGGATAGTCCTTTGTAGGTGGTGGAGCGAACCCAACAGTAAGTATGCCTCAGCCAGAGTCTGTGTGGGCAGTATTGCTTCAGGAAGCACATGCAGGGATTTAATGGGATTTTATGCCTGCAACTGAGATACCAGGAACATTAATATTCATTGTCATTTTCATAAATTATTCACAAAAATTATCTTTGTGGCATGAAGTGAAATTTTTCTGGGACCTCAGTGAAAAAACTAATGGGATTAATTCAGTTCAGGTTCAATAAATATTTGTTGCCATTTAAATGTGGTCAGTGCTAATTGATAGGAGATATGAAAAGCCCAGCCAGACAAGGTCCCTTTATCCAGTAAGTTCCACTCACAGAGGCAGACATAAATGACTGAGTCCATTTACATCAGGTTTCATGTCCCCAATTGGCACACCGTGTCTTCTGTTTGCACCGCATGTCCGTAATTCAGGTTTGTCGCTCCTGCATCAAAAGGTCGAGTAGCATTCCTACCTCTGAGATCTGGGTGAGCTCTGCATTGGCTTTGACCCAGAGTCCAGCAGAAAGATGCTGCACCACTACTGAGGTTGCCCCGCGCAATGCTGAGCAGCTTTCACTCTGTTTGATGGAACACGATCTCTTGGAGCCATGAGCTGCCCAATGAGAGAGTCAGCAACCCTAAGTAATGTGGACAATGTGGTGTGTCCTTACAGTCTCTGTCATCCTAGCTCAGGCACCATCCCTGTCGAGATCATCCGAGGCTTATGTCAAGATCATCTGAACCACTCTGAGTCCCCAGCCTTGGATTCTTCAGAGCCCCAGACACGGGGCAGAGGTAAGCCATCTCTGAGGGATCCTACCCCATTCCCACAGGGTCAATGAGCTTAATCAAATGGTTGTGGCATTATACCATTGCCAGGGCTGACCAGCAGACCCTGAGCGACAGATGAACAGATTACTCAGACACAGGCAAGTATTCTTGAGAAACTATATGCTTATACAAGGTCAGCTCTTTAAAGACTAAACATAGAGATTCTAGCAAAACACCCCAGGAGATCGGACTTGTTTGAAAAGTCAAGGTAGGGGCTGCCGCCTTCGGCAAGGTCCCCTCAGAGGCCCCCGACCTTTCAGAGAATCCTCCTTATAGACATTCTAACCAAGTCCCGTGCTTCCCCACATATCATTACATTGGGGGTTGTTTTTCTATGTAGAAATAGTAACAGAAACCTCATTCTACCAAGAAAAGGCTGAAGTTATGTGAGGAAAGAGAATACTATTGGGGTCTGCATAATGTATACATTTCCCTACAAGCTTTATCTAACACTTTTTATAAAGGGGAAACAAAAAGACTAGAAGATTAGTAAACCAAATTGCCAAAAGATCACATTTCCCAAGTGTTTTCTAACTTTAGAAACATCATAATAGTGTTTTCTCAAAAGGAACAAACATGTACATAAAATGTTCTAAAGGAAAGAGTACAATATGATTCAAAAAAAGGAACATAAGAAAATAATTTCCCAAGACACTGTCTCCTTGATGTTGTTTCTAACACTAACAGGTGATGAGAAAGTGATGTCATTACTTTTATTATATACTAGAGGCCTTGTGCATGAAATTCGTGCACTGGGGGGGGGGTATCCTTCAGCCAAGCCTGCCTGCTCTCACACTCCAGTAGCCCTCAGGGTATGTCCTACTGACAACTTAGGCCTGATCCCCACTGGAGGTGACCAGGCTGATCAGGGGAAGGTGCCACCCCCATCACCCTGTTGCTGCTGCCACTGCTGGCCACCACAGCCGCCAAGGTGTTTTCATCAATACTAATGCCAGTTCCTTCGCCACGAAAAAATAACAACTTTCTTTAGGCATTTTCAAGATGTATATTTCATAGGATATGACATTTCTTTCTTTTTTTTTTTTTTATCCTCACCTGAGGTTATTTTTCCATTGATTTTTAGAGAGCGTGGAAGAGAGTGGGTGGGAAAGAGAAACATCAATGTGAGAGGGACACTGATTGGTTACCTCCTGCATGAGCCCTGACCTGGGTCCTGGCCAGGGAGGAGCCTGCAACCTAGGTACATGCCCTTGATAAGAATAAAACCAAGACCCTGTGGTCTTCAGGCCAAGGCTCTATCCACTAAGTGAAACTGGCTAGGGCAGGATATGACATTGCTTAGCCCCTCCAGCAGCGGACCTTTGTTTTTTTCCTCCAGGAGTGAGGTGGAAAAACCCTAGATCACCTTCTTGGATTCTTATTACATACATTACCAAGACTACTGTGAGTGGCATACTGGGAGCTTAGCCAATGAGCTGTCAGAAAAGGTGTTTCCTCTGCAATTCACATGCAGAGGCTAGACTGATGGCGCATAGTGGCTGGCCCCCGTCTCCACTCCTGGCCTGCTCAAGCCGCCGAGGCATCCGTGCCTTACCTCACCTCACACACAGTCCCCTCCCACCTACCTGCACACGCAGTTTCCTCCTGAGCAGAGGTGCAGTTGTGGCATCCAGGCCAATGTGCATATTACCTCATATCTAATCTAATAAAAGAGAAACTTGCCAATTGACCACACCTCCACTATGCGCTAAGCCATGCCTACCAGCCAATCAGAGCGACTATATGCAAATTAACCCAACCAAGATGGCGGCTGGCAGCCATGCTGCTGGAGCAAGCAGGAGGCTTGGTTGCCCTGGCAATGGAGGAAGCCAAGCTTCCTGCCTGCCCTGGCCAGCCTCGGGCTACGCTCAAGGCAACAAAGTTTCAATTATAGAAGATAAATAAATCCCAGATACCTGCTTCCAGCCAGCCTCCCCTGGGAGCTTGGGTGGCTGGGGCTCTTGGCCAGCCTGCAAATAGCCATCATCCCCTCACCCAGGCTGGTCACACCCTCATGAGGTGATAGGTCCTGATGGGAGGCTTGGCCAGCCTGCAAATAGCCATCAGCCACTCACCCAGACTGGCTAGGCACTCCAGCAGGAACTCCCCCCTGAAGGGGGTGTGGCCATCCTGAAAACATCCCTCAGCCCCTCACCCAGACTGGCCAGGCACCCCAGCAGGACACTCCACCCTGAAAGAGGTGTGGCCAGTCTGAAAACAGCCCTCAGCACCTCACACAGGCTGGCCAGACACTCCAGTGGGACCCCCACCCTGATCCGGGACACCCTTCAGGGCAAACCAGCAGGCACCCACCCATGCACCAAGACTCTATCCTATATAATAAAAGAGTAATATGAAAATTGACTCTAACAGCAGAATGACTGGGAATGACTGGTCACTATGGCACACAATGACCATTAGGGGGCAGATGCTCAATGCAGGAACTTCCCCCTGGTGGTCAGTGTGCTCCAACAGGGGGAGCTCTGCTCAGCCACAAGCCAGGCTGATGGCTGCCAGCACAGCAGTGGTGGTGGGAGCCTTTCCCACCTCCTCAGCAGTGCTAAGGATGCCTGACTGCAGCTTAGGCTTGCTTCCTACTGGCAAGTGGACATCCCCCGAGGGCTCCCAAGCTGCCAGAGGGATGTCTGACTGCAAGCTTAGGCCCGATCCCCCGGGGAGCGGGCCTAAGCCAGCAGGTGGACATCCCCCAAGGGGCCCCGGACTGTTAATGGGCACAGGCCAGGCTGAGGGACCACCCCCCCACCCCCCCGCTGAGTGCACAAATTTGTGGCTGTTTGCAGGCTGGCCAAGCCTCCCAGAGGGTTATCTCATCCCATGAGGGTGTGTCCAGCCTGGGTGAGGGGCTGATGGCTGTTTACAGGCTGGCCAAGGCCTCCAGCCACAAAATTGGGGTTCCTCAGCCTGGCCTGTGTCCATTCACAGTCCAGGACCCCTTAGGGGATGTTCACATGCTGGCTTAGGTCCACTCCCTGGGGGATCAGGCCTAAGCTTGCAGTCAGACATCCCTCTGGCAGCCAGGGAACCCTTGGGGGATGTCTGACTAAAGGCTTAGGCCCCCAAGGGATAAGGTCTAAACCGTTAGTTGGGCATTCTTAGTGTTGCTACGGAGGTGGGAGAGGCTCCTGTCACCACCACTGCGCTGGCCAGCCATGAGCCAGCTTCTGGCTGAGTTGCACTCCCCATATCAAGTGCACTGACCACCAGGGGCAGTTCCTGCATTGAGCGTCTTCCCCCTGGTGGCCAGTGCGCATCATAGCAACTAGTCATTTTGCCATTCAGTCAATGTGCATATTAGCCTTTTATTATTATTATATAGGATGTGCCTATTTCCCCCCTTTTGCCCCCTCTACCCAGCTCTTGCCCCCCACTTCTCTCTGGCCATCACCATATTGTTGTCTGTGTCCATGGATTGTACATATATTTTCTTTGGCTAATCCCTTCTTTAAATTCACTTCTTTAAATTTTTATTTTCAGATAAGTGCTTATAACTGCACTATTATATATTTTCTATTATATAATTTAGAATTAAGATATTTTTTAATTGCATCCTCCCTTGTAAATTTTAGCAATTTAATAAATTATGCTAGAAACAATTAGGAGATTTTTCATGTCATGCAGATACATTTCAATTAATATTTTATTAATTTTTAATTTTTTAATATTTTAATTTGAAATAATCTCATACATGTAAAAAAAACTATAAAATGCTACACCCAATTTCTTAGGTGTTAATAATTTAAACATAACCATTATACAACTAACAAAATTTAGAATATTTTTTTCTTATAATCTCTTTAATGTTACTTAATCCATTTACTTTGTTCTTGTTAATCTTCACCCAAGGATATTTTTCCATTGAATTTTAGAAAGAGTGAAGGGAAAGGGAGAGACACATTGATTGGTTGCCTCCTGCACATGCTTTGATAGGGACTAGGGATCAAGCCAGCAAGTGAGGTATATGCCCTTGACTGGAATCGAACCTGGGACCCTTCAGTCCATGGGCTAATGCTCTATCCACTCAGCAAAACAGGCTGGAGCTTATTTCATGTACTTTTAATCTATATGTGTCTTTATATTTAAAGTGGGTTTTTTTTTATTCACCCTTATAATCGGTCTTTTAATTGGTACATTTATGCCACTGACTTTCAGAGTGCTTACTGATAGATTTACTGCCATATCAGGCAGCTTCTGGGGCTTCTGGGTCCTGCCCATCTTGCCTGCCGGGACCCAGTTGGGTCCCTCGTGGCAAAGCAGGCCGGCTTCTGGGGCTTCTGGGTCCTTCCGGGCTTGCCTGCCAGGACCCGATGGGGTCCCCGGTGGCAAGGCAGGCTGGCTTCTGGGGCTTCTGGGTTCCACCCTCCTTGCCTGCAGGGACCCAATTGGGTCCCTGCCTTGCTTCTGGGGCTTCTGGGTCCCACCTGGATGGCGGCATGCTGGTGGCTCCCGCTGTCCTGTCCTGCCTGAAGTATGCAAATTAGCCACCATATTTGTTGGCAGTTAATTTGCATATCATGCTGATTAGCCAATGGGAGGCATAGCGAAGGTACGGTCAATTACCATGTTTGTCTATTATTAGATAGGATATATATATATATATATATGTATACTGGAGGCCTGGTGCACAAAAATTTGTGCACTGGTGGGAGAATGGGGGTAGGGGGGTGTCCCTCAGCCCCACTTGTGCCCTCTCACAGTCTGGGACCCCTCGGGAGATAATCACTTGCTGGCTTAGGCCCGCTCCCTGGGTGGCAAACGGCAGGCTTGATCCCTCAGTGCCTGCCCTGCCTCCCTGGGTCGCGCACAAGGCAGGGCTGATCCAGGGGTTGGGGTGCCACCCAGGGTCAGGTCACACATGGGACGCCCGGATGGAGGCCGGGTGGGCTGGCCAATTGCTGCTGAACTGCCTGGTCGGGTCGCACATGGACGCCCACCATCCCGGGTCACAGATAGCAGACCCGGATGGTGACAGGGCAGGCAGGATGGTGCTGTCCCGCCCTGCCTGCAGTATGCAAATTAGCCACCATCTTTGTTGGCAGTTAATTTGCATATCCTGCTGATTAGCCAATGGGAGGCATAGCAAAGGTACGGTCAATTACCATGTTTGTCTATTATTAGATAGGAGATATATATATATATACACTAGGGGCCTGGTGCACGAAATTCGTGCACTGGGTGGGGGGGGTGTCCCTCAGCCCAGCCTGCCCCCTCTCACATACTGGGAGCCCTCAAGCGTTGACCCCCATCACCCTCCAATCGCAGGATTGGCCCCTTGCCCAGGCCTGATGCCTCTGGCCTAGGCATCCGGCCTGGGCAGCAGGGACCTGCAGTAGTAGTGGGGGGTTCCGCGATCGCGCGGGCTCCGCCCCTGCCCCTGCAGGATGCCTCTGGCCTAGGCGTCCGGCCCGGGCAGCGGGGACCCGCAGCTGCAGCGGCCCCGCAATCGTGGGCTCTGCTTTAGGCCCAGGCAAGGGACCCCTAGCTCCTGGGACTGCCAGCTTCGACCGTGCCCAGCTCCCATCGCTGGCTCCACCCCTACTTCCTGCTATCACTGGCCAGGGCGGAAAAGGCGCCTAATTCTCCAATCGTGGCTGGGGGGCAGAGCAAAGGTGGCCCCAGGGCCGCCTTTGCCCTGCCCCCCAGCTCTTAGCTCCCCCCTGGGTTTCCGATCACTGTCAGTGGCAGGGGGCTTCTTCCTGCTTTCCCTTTCGCCTCCCTGCATTGTGCCTGCATATGCAAATTAACCGCCATCTTGTTGACAGTTAACTGCCAATCTTAGTTGGCAGTTAACTGCCAATCTTAGTTGGCAGTTAATTTGCATATAGCCCTGATTAGCCAATGAAAAGGGTATCGTCGTACGCCAATTACCATTTTTCTCTTTTATTAGTGTTGATATAAATTTAGAACCTGAGTTATATTTTGTGCAAGATAGAAGAACCTTCATTTCTGCTCTCAGGATGTTCAATTAATTTTATTTTCTTTTTTAAAATTTTATTGTTGAAAGTATGACATATGTCCCCTTTGTCTCCCATTGACCCCTTATAGCCTGCCCTTGCCCCCTGCCCTAGGCTTCTACCACCCTATTGTCTGTGTTCCTGGATTATGCCTATATGCATACAAGTTCTTTGGTTGATCACTTCCCACCCTCCCAACCTCCCCTGCCTTCCCTCTGAGATTCCACAGTCTGTTCTATGCTTCTATGTCTCTGGATCTATTTTGTTCATCAATTTATTTTATTCATTAGATTCCATATAAGAGTAAGATCATGTGATACTTGTCCTTCTCTGACTGGCTTATTTTGCTTAGCACAATACTCTCCATCCCCCATCCCCTGCTGTCTCAAAGAGTAAGAGATCCTCCTTTTTTACTGCTGCATGGTATTACATGATATAAATGTACCACAGATTTTTTATGCACTCATCTACTTATGGGCACTTGGGCTGTGCAATTTAAATTAGAGAAACATGGTAAATGTCTTTGAGAGAACACAGTGCGTTGTCTTTTTATGCTGATTTGGAAATTTTCAAACAACCTAATCACCACAAAGGAAGGATATCAAGTGAAATGAAAAGCAATGACAAAACTCTCTAGAGTTTCAAGTCTTTATTTCAGCAAGATCACTCCCTATTTTCAGTTCTTCATAAAATAAGGAAATTGCCTGTTCCATGATAGTTATGAGAATTGTGGGATGTGAGAATTATGAAAATTTAGTGATGTGCAGAGAACAGTTTAATTGAATGTTCTAAAAAACAGACATCTTTGAAACTTGGCTGTATATATGTTAAAAAAAATAAAAACAATAAAATCTACTAATCAGATGCAAGGACAATCTGAATAAGTAATAAGTCTGAATCACACATATGATAAGGAAATGTGATTTTATTACTTTACAATGAAATAAAATAACTCTTACAGTTAGAAATAAGCTTTGTATTACTGTTTTTTCATTAAATGGAAACTTTATAAATCACATTATTGATCAACAGAAGCCACATGAATGAAAAATATTTTTAAATTTTAACTTTTATAATAATCACCCACATGCACACACACACACACACACACTATCCTAATATATAAAAGCCAAGGGTCCTAACGACCAATCACAACCGAAGGCTGACCAACCTGGAATTCCTTCAGTCAGTGCTGGGTTGCTTGTAGCAACCCAGCACTGACTGTCCCACTGCATCCTGGCGACCCAGCACTGACTGTCCAGCGGGCTGAGACCCAGAGAGAGAGGGAGGGTCTGATCTGCAGCCTCAGTAACAGCTGTTGAATAGTACTTGCCTCTCTCTCTCCCTCTTTCTTTCCTGGCTTCACCAGCAGCTGGGCCTTTCTTTCTCTCCAGGCCTCTGCAGGGGCTGCTATTCAGCCTAGCCTCTCTGATCAGGCCCAGAGATAGGCCCGGAGATGCTGACTGGCATAAGAACCAACCAATCAGAACCAAATGTGGGTACTGTGAAGAACCAACGTCTGCCTATGAGGCAGAGCTTTTGACTTTGACTGGCATTGAAACTGACCATTCAGAACCAAATCTGGGTGATGTGGGGACCCAATGGCTGCCTAGGAGGCAGAGCTCTTGACGCTGACTGGCATAGAAACCGACCAATCATAACCAAGTTGGCAAGCAGAAGAGGGCAGTTGGACATCCCTCAAAGGGTACCCAATTGGAGAGGGGGCAGGGAACCACCCCTCCATGCAAAAATTTCTTGCACTGGGCCTCTAGTATACTATGAATGGTCAAAGTATCAATGTAAATATCATCAATTATTGATTATGGTGATGACAAATTCCTAGTGAATATGGTGGCTTTCTCTGGGATACGATACTGAAGAAAAATGACAAGCTTAGACTCAGAAGAAATGAATTTGTATCCTGATGATACTCTCTACTAGTTTTGTGGTTCAGGAAGCCATTTAAACATTTGTAAATCAATTTGAGATAACAAAATGAGTCTTGATCACATATTAAAATAGATAAATTGATTTTTAAACTTTATAATAAAACTGGAGGCCTGGTGCATGAAATTTGTGCATGAGGGCAGGGGTCCCCTCAGCCCAGCCTGCACCCTCTCCAATCCGGGACCCCTTGGAGGATGTCTGACTGCTGGTTTAAACCCGATCCAGGGGAGATCAGGCCTAAACCAGCAGTCAGACATCCCTCTCACAATCCTGGACAGCTGGCTCCTAATCACTCACCTGATTGCCTGCCTGGTTGCCCATAACTGCCCCCCCCCCCCCGCCAGACTGATCACCCCTTACTGCCCCCTGCCAACCTGGTTGCCCCTCACTGCCCCCCGCTGCCAGCCAGGTCACCCCCAACTGCCTGATCCCTGTCGGCCTGGTCACCCGCAACTGCCACCCCCTGCCAGCCTGGTCATCCCTACTGCCCCCCATGCTGGCCTGGTCACCTGAACTGCCCCCCTCTACTGGCCTGGTTGCCCCTAACTGCCCCCCCTGCTGACCTGATCTCCCCCAACTGCCCCCTCCACTGGCCCAGTTGTCCTTTACTGTCCCCCATGCCAGCTTAATCTCCCCCAACTGCCCCCCGTATGCCTCGTCACCCCTCAAGGCCCCCCTGCAGGCCTGGTTGCCCTATGCAGCCTGCTATTCAGTCGTTTGGTCGTCCCTCACTAACCCCCCTGCTGGCCTGGTCATAGGCAGCCATCTTGTGATGGCGTGAGGGTTAATTTGCATATAACCTCTTTATTATGTAGGATTTTGATTGTCCCAAGGTGATCTGTCCTTAGATTTCTCTTTGACATGGAAAATCTAACATTTCAATAATTGATCTTGTCCTTTTTCATAATAAAATTTGTTCACCAATGTGGTCCCTCGGGCTGGCCTGTGGGGATTGGGCTGAAACCTGCTCTCTGACATCCCTCAAGGAGTCCCGGATTGTGAGAGGGTGCAGGCCAGGCCGAGGGACCCCATTGGTTCACGATGGGGCTGGGGAGGAACCATGGGAGGGCTCCAGGACATGTCCAGCCCTTCTTGCCCAGTCCGGATTAGCTGGACCCCAGCAGCAAGCTAACCTACTGGTCGGAGCACCTGCCCCCTGGTGGTCAGTGCATGTCATAGCAACTGATCGAACAGTTGAATGAATGGTTGGACACTTAGCATATTAAGCTTTTATTATCCAATCTAATAAAAGAGAAACATGGTAATTGTCGTATGACCGCTACCCTTCCCATTGGCTAATTAGGGCGATATGCAAATTAATCACCAGCCAAGATGGTGGTTAACCGCCAACAAAGATGGCGACTAATTTGCATACTTCAGGCAGGGCGGGACAGCACCATCCCGCCTGCCCCGCTGCCATCCGGGCCTGCTATTTGCAACCGGGTGGCAGGCGGCCCCTATGGGAACAGACCCAGGGCTGGCAGCGGGACCCCAGCGATCGGCCACTGGCCATGCCCACAAACGGACCTCCCAACGGGATCTGGGGCTGAAGGCACTGATCCGCCACCAGCCACACCCACAAACTTCCATCCTGAGGGGATCTGAGGCTGACCGGTGCTAATGCACCGATCTGACACTGGCAAGGCCCACAAACGGCCCTCCAGGGGGATCCCCGGCTGACCGGTGCTAATGCACCCATCTTCCACTGGCCACACTCACAAATGGCCCTCCAGGGGGATCCCCAGCCGACAGGTGCTAATGCACTGATTTGCCAAAACGCACACCCAGGCAGCCTTTGCCCTGCACCAACTATGCAGCCGGGAGAGGGGAGTGGGACCGCTGGGAGCAGGGTGGGAACTTCCCCGGGGTTTGCGTCAGGCAGCTCAGAGCAGAGTGCGAACTAGACCCGCTGGCAGCTGCTTACTCATTCACTTACTTGCTCATTCATTCACTCATTCACTCACTCATTCACTCACTCATTATTCACTCACTCAGCAAACTCACTCAGGTCCATGGCACCAGGCCAGGCACTGAAGTTGAAGCAGGATAAGACAGAGCTATGTCCTCAAGATGTTAGTAATTCAGTATGCAGCCAGGAGAGGGGCGCCAGGACGCTGGGAGCAGGGGGGAACTTTCCCCGGGGTGGGCTTCAGGGAGCGGGGAGTGGGGCCGGAACTTCTGCCATGTTGCTGTGGCAACACATTCCCATCCCCTTAGCTGCTTGCTCATTCACTTACTTGCTCATTCATTCACTCATTCACTCACTCATTATTCACTCACTCAGCAAACCCTCTCAGGTCCATGGCACCAGGTCAGGCACTGAAGTTGAAGCAGGATAAGACAGAGCTATTGTTGTGCCCAGAGTTCGGGTTCCCCAATAATCCACCACCAGGGAGCCTCTTCCGATGCAAAAGCAAGGAGTCTTTATTAATTTTATTAATCAATCCTAGGATTGGCTCCCAGCCTCTGTCCGATGCAGCGGTAAGGCGAGAGACCATGTCCCAGGAGAACAAAGGTTATATAGGGCTAGTTATTTGGGGTGGGCTTTAGGGGTGACGTGAGTTACAGAGATTGGTCATTTAGGTCAGGGTTTTACAGCATAAGGGTCAGGAAGTGACCAGCACATTCTGAAGGTTAGAGCCGTCCTCCACTATAGCCTTATTAGGACCTTAGCTACATTTCTGGAGCTTCATTGGTCCACTCAGGTGGTGGTTGGGGGAGTTAGGACAATACCAGCATTCTTGTGGTCACTCTCAGAAAGGGGGGGCTCGGGCTGAGGGCCCAGCCTTGCAAGACAAGATAGAGGAGAGGGAGGAGAGTGTGTCTCTGCTTCGTCCTTGAAGAGGGAGGAGGGTGTGTTTCTGCTTGGTTCTTTGACTATGTCCTCAAGATGTTAGTAATTCAGTAGGGCGAAGCAGGCACATGAACGAGGCAGTTGTATGCACAGATGCAGTGTACTGGGTTCTGTGAGGGCTGTAACTAACGCCGACTTTGTTCTCTTGATAAATTGGGGCCTTGGGAGCCAGGCTGCCCCAAGCCTGTAGGCCTGTGCCTAGGCCAGGAGTGGCTGGGGTCCCGGAACATGACAGAGGGTGCAGGTTGGGCTGAGGGGCCTGGCCCCACTCCTCACCCTCACCCCTGAGTGCACAAATTTTTGTGCACTGGGCTACTAGTATAGTATAAAATTACATAACCATTAGAAAATGATTTTCAAGTATAAGTTGGAAGACCTCTAAGTCAGAATTTTGTTATCTGTGAAGCAGACACCATAATACCCACTTTGTGAAGTTTTTGTGAGGATTAAATGAACTAGAGTAGGTGAAAAAATTTTAAAAGTAAATTTGACACACAAACTAGTATTATGATCCCATAATTTTGTTTTCTAGAGCATTAAGAAAAAAGAAGCCACATTATTCTGGAAATAAGGGCTCTGTTCTGGAAATAGTGTCAAATCAACAGAGATGTATTGATTATCTGCAATGCTTCTCTTTTTTTCTGTTATAAAGCTTTATGAGGATAATAACATATCTTGATCCATGAAGTTAAAAACTATTTCAATAATTTTAAGCAATCGACTTAAAATGGGCTTTAAGTTGAAAAAAATGTAGAGTAATTATCTGATTATCTAACATGACTCCTAACCATCTAACTTAGCAGTCCTTATTTTTCAGAGAACTACTAAAGAGTTAAGTTTCCATACTGGTTGCTAGTGTGTTTATGGGAAATAAAAAAAGCAAAGGATACAACCTAATGCTCAAGAAAAAATTCAATCACTTTCTTTGGGAGCATTTACAAAAGTGAAGTGACTGAGTTTCCATCCAAGTGCCCAAACCCACTGGAGTCAAATAGTTGACTCTGGCCTCTGTCATCATAATTGGCTGGTAGCTTCCTTTGTACTTTCATTTCCTTCTCTTGGTGCTCCTAAAGAGGGAACACACCACACTCTGGAGGCTCTTCTGTTTTTCTAAGTTGCCTTGAAGTCACCTCCAGGCAAAGGCTATGGGACTTTTAATGCTGGCCCTGGGCTTCCTTACTGATATTCACATTAGAATTTTCCCCAGGATGCTCCAAAAAGTGCTGAGTTTCAGGTTCTTCCTTGAATCCAGCCTCACACCAGTCCTCTACAATTCTGAAGAGTAAATTTGATGTTCTTGTTTAGATAGCTCCACAATGAACACAGGAGAAAGTTCAATCTCCTTCACAACTTGGAGGCAATCTGCCTTGCAGTGTTCCTCTTGCTACTCTCTCATACCTGCGCCACAATTTCCCCCTACAAAACTGCTTCACCCACTTATGCCATACTCCTGCTTTCCTGTTTGGCTCAGGATAAACTATCCACATGGAATGCCTTTTTTTTCTCTTGTATCATCCTCTTTCTGTTGTAAATCTGCTCCCACTTCCCTTTATAAAACCCTCTTTACTTATCCTAATACAGGATTAGTCATATGCTTGCCACAGAAATTATATAAGCCTCTGTTATATCACAATATCTATTAGTTTGTGTGTCAATTTTTCTATTTTACTCCAAAGAATGTAAGCATCTTTTTTTTTTTTAAATATATTTTATTGATTTTTTACAGAGAGGAAGGGAGAGAGATAGAGAGTTAGAAACATGGATGAGAGAGAAACATCCATCAGCTGCCTCCTGCACATCTACTGGGGATGTGCCCGCAACCCACGTACATGCCCTTGACCGGAATCGAACCTGGGACCTTTCAGTCCGCAGGCCGACGCTCTATCCACTGAGCCAAACCGGTTTCGGCAAATGTAAGCATCTTGAAGACAGAACTCTGCTTCATAAATTTTTATCTATTTTCCTTTGGGGATTGGCTTGGCACCCATTATGTACTAAATATTAAATGAAGATGTCTTATAACTTTTATTGAATTTGTCAAAAAGAGAAAAAAATCTCTTCTCTTTACTAATAAAATAACAAAGACACTACACTTTTTCTGTAGGTATATGGGATCACATATATAAACAGATTTTAAAAGTTACAAGGCACTATACACATGTCAAGTGTTTTGGGTTGACCTGGCTGATTTATTCGTGGAGACGTGATGGAATTTAGTGGTTAAGAGCATGGAACTCTCTGCTGACTGCTTGAGTTGGAATCCTGGCTGCACCACTCACTAGCTGTTTACTCTTGGGCAAGATAGTTAAAATCTCTATGCCTCAGTTTCCTTGACTATAAAATGGGATTAGTTCCTTTGCTAGTTGCTGGTGTGGATGTATAAAAAAAATATGACAATACTTAATATTTAAATTACAACTCTATTTCATAGGGTTATTATGAGGATCTAAATGGATTAGTGTATGAAAAAAAAGTTAAACAGTTATCCTTACATAGTGTTTATATAACAAACACTATGTAAGAATAGACAATTGATTATTCATTAATGATGAGGAGTACTCATTAACAAAATTATTTATCAAGTGTCCACTATCTGATAGGCACTATTGTATGCCAAACAGACCAATAGACACATAAAATATGACTTTTATGCTATGGAGAAAATTAGAGCAGAAAAGGAGGAGATGAAGGAAAAGGTTGCTATTTTAACAGGGTGGTCAGAGAAAGCCTCTGTTGAAAATTAAAAGTATAGCTGAAGAAAAATTGTTCTACTAGTAGATGGGGGAATAGCAAGTGAGAGGCTCAGGCAGGAACATGGGTGGAGTATTTAAGGAAGGGATATGGCTACTATGGTTGGAAGGAGTGAGCCAGATGGTCGCAGAGGGTCAGAGGTTGGGTCCTGAAGGGCATGGCAGACCTTACTGAAGAGCATGGAAAAGCTTGCCTTTTAAAATGGCTGGTAGTTTTTGAGCAGATGAATGATGGGATTGCTTAAATTTAAAAGGCTTGCAATAGATTTAAGGATGGGCAGCTGCTGGAGCAGGAAGGTAGATTGAGGTTATTGTAATTATTCAAACCCTGGTGCTAATAATTTTCTTCTGATAATTTAAAACAAGAATGTTTAATGAACAAACATTTCACGTGTATTGTTAGGGGTTTTAACATTTTTTCACTATTTTCTCATTTGAGCAATATATCAAAATCTAATTTAGTTATTAAAATCATTCATTTCATTTCTAGTGTTGATTAAGACTTGTTTAGTGGGTTTTTTTTGACATTTTCCCAATATCTTACTATAATATTCTACATAAAATTTAAATAAGAAACCAAATGTGTTAATGGCTACCATTATATTGCTCCACTCTCTGTGTACTTACCTCAGAATTGATTCATCAAATACCATCTATGTTTCAAACAGCTTAGGGTAATAGATTTTATGATGCGTTTAAGTTGGAATAGAATTATGTTTTTATATCATTCATATCCCATTTATCTTTTCCATTTTATTTTGTTTGATAAGGTAACTTATTTCTTCTACAGTAAAGCACCTCCTTTTAATATCTCTTATTCATCTTTCTGTTTTATTTACACTTTCTCCTCTCTTGCCACCTGCCTCACTCTTTCTCTCATTTTCTATCCCTCCCCCATCCTGACTGCTCCCCACCCCTGAATGTAACTATTAGTAATGATTATCAATTCAATCTTTTTAATAGACTTTCAAGTTTTTCACACTGACATGTTATTCTTTGTCTTCATATTTTGCTTTTTTATTTCCCAAAACTAGCCTAAATGTCAAGTGCCAAGATAATTTCTTGATAAGCCCTATATACATATTCACAAGTAGGTTTTTATTTCCTCAGTGCATGCTCTTCAGTAACAATACATATTAAAGGACAGTTACTCTGCTGAAGTGCTGATCTTCCAAATGATCGGTGACAAAATAACTTGCAATGAACTTTGTACATCACTGTTTATTTGGACTGTAACTTCTAGTTCAATGTTTATTTTCTCACCCACTTGTGTATATGCTAAAATGTTTCATTATTATTTAAAAAAAAACTGAGCTGCTGAATAGAAGGAAAAAAAGAGAAAAGAGATATACACCTATTGTTTCAAAGCCTGTGGGAGCCTGGCTGGCGTGTCTCAGGACTGAGCATTGATCTATGAATCAGGAGGTCATGGGCTTGAACCCCAGTGTGGGGCATGCAGGAGGCAGCCAATCAATGATTCTCTCTCATCATTGATGTTTCTATCTCTCTCTCCCTCTTCCTTCCTCTCTGAAATCAATAATAACTTAAAAGACTGTGGGAAAAATACCATGAAGATAAAGATTAAAAAGATCACTCTAAAATATGGATACAATACTCCCTGGTTTGAAATTAGCTCTTGATCATCTATAAGATAAAACCCAATCTTTACAAAAAACTCAATTGAGATCATGTCTGGAACAACCAAGATGGCAGCATAGGTAAATACCTGAACTTGCTGCAGCACACAACCGCATTAAAACTACAACTAAAAGAAAAAATGAATATCATCCAGAACCGTGGGAAGGCTGGCTGAGTGGCAATTCTACAACTAGAAGGAAAGAGAAAAATGCACTGAAGCGGGTAGGAGGTACAGAGGTGTGATAGCACAGAGGTATGGAAGTGCGCATGAAAGGGACTGGCAGCTGGGTACGCTGTTGTCTTTTTCAATCTGGAGGGAGATACAAGCTCCCAACAGCTCTGAACTCCAGTTCCAGGTGAGAATTTGGGGACCCAGACACATACGGAGAGAAACTGGACTGTCTGGCATCAGGCCAGAACGTGAGGGCACTTTCTCACGGAGGTGCTTGCAGCGGTCATTGTTTCTACATGGGCTGCAGGACACAGAGATCCAGGGACCTATTGGGGAAGGGCTGACAGGCAACCATTGCTGTTTGCTCTGCCCTGGTGATTCCCTGAGACGCGCCCCCACCCCCCAATTTACAACCCCACCCAAGCTGTGTGCAGAGGCTTTTGCATACAAATGGCCTGGCCTTTCTCCATCTAAAAACCTGTCAAACTGCAGCTGGGTCAGAGAACCCCAGAGCTTCCAAAGGAAGGCATAAGGCTCATCAGCAGCCATCATTGCTTCATAGCTGCACCTTATCTGGGCACCTCCAAACCCCAAACAAAGAGGAGGAATCTTCAGATCTCTCTGTAGCTCCTGCTGGGTGGCCTCAGGCAGTGGCTGACTTTGCACCTCCTTGGGGATACAGGAGCCAGTGTACCCAGTTGTCATAGTGAGACCATCCAGATTACAACTCTTCACATCCATAAGAGACAGTCAGGGGGCAGACTCAGTGAGCACCAAAGCCCCACTGAAGCAAGTCCTACCCCATAAGGGTGTCTCCAGCACAGAAGTTCTCCCATTGTAGACACAACTGATCCTCACAGCCAACTGGCCTGGAGGTCAATTCCTCCCAGTGATACCAACAGCTATCAAGGTTTAACTACAAGACTGTGCACACAGACCACAAAGGGGTGCACCATGTGTCCACCTCAGGTGACTGGGGAGGCTGAGCCATTGGGCCCTATAGGACACCTAGCACACAAAGCCACTTTATCAACACAGGGAATCAGCCAAAATGCAGAGACAAAGAAACAGGTCATGAATGAAAGAAATGGAGGAAAGCAAACTACTGGATATAGAGTCCAAAACCACAGTTATAAGGTTACTCAAGAATATTCTAGAAACCTCTGAGAAATATAGTGAGACCCTCAAGGATATGAAAAAGGACCAATTAGAAATTAGGCATACACTGACTGAAATAAAGAATAATATACAGAGATCCAACAGCAGACTAGAGGATCCCAAGAATCAAGTCAAAGATTTGAAATATGAAGAAGCAAAAAACACCCAACCAGAAAAGCAAAAGGAAAAAAGAATACAAAAATATGAAGATATCGCAAGGAGCCTCTGGGACAACTTCAAGGGTACCAACATGGGAATTATAGGGGTGTCAGAAGAAGAGAGAGAGCAAGATACTGAAAACCTATTGGAAGAAATAATGACAGGAAATTTCCCCTACCTGGTGAAAGAAATAGACTTACAAGTCCAGGAAGTGCAGAGAACCCAAACAAAAGGAATCCAAAGAGAACCACATGAATACTCATCATAATTAAAATGCCAAGAACAAAAGACAAAGAGAGAATCTTAAAAGCAGCAAGAGAAAAACAGTCAGTTACCTACAAGGAAGTACCCATACGACTGTCAGCTGATTTCTCAACAGAAACTATGCAGGCCAGAAGGGAGTGGCAAGAAATATTCAAAGTGATGAATAACAAGTACCTACAACCAAGATTACTCTACCCAGCAAAGTTATCATTTAGAATTGAAGGTCAGATAAAGAACTTCACAGATAAGAAAAAGCTAAAGGAGTTCATCACCGCCAAACCAGTATTATATGAAATGCTGAAGGGTGTTCTTTTAGAAGAGGAAGAAGAAGAAAAAGGTAAAGATAAAAATTATGAACAACAAAGTAACAACAAATACATATCTATCAACAAGTGAATATAAAAATCAAGTGAATAAAAAGTCTGATGAACAGAATAAACTGGTGAATAGAATAGAATAGAATAGAATAGAATAGAATAGAATAGAATAGAATAGAATCGGGGCATAGAAAGGGAGTGAACTGACAATTCTCAGTGGGAAGGGGGTGTGTGGGGTGTGGAAGAGACTGGACAAAAATTGTACACCTGTGGATGAGGACAGTGGGAGAGGTAAGGGCAGTGGCTGGGGTGGGAACTGGATGGAGAGGAGCTAGGGGGGCAAATAGAGAAACAATTGTAATAATCCGAACAATAAAGATTTATTTAAAAAAAGATCATGTCTGGAATATCCTTTCTCTATATCTCTGTTTAACACTCCAATCATGCTGCCTTAGATTTATTGTACAATGGGAAACAAAAGGATTGACAATGGTACTATCTCCTCCTTTCCTTCCTTTAAGATAATCTTCCATAGTGGCTGCACTAATTTGCATTCCCACCAATATTGTGTGAAGGTTCCCTTTCTCCACATCTTCTCCAACATTTGTGCGGTTTTTGGTTTTCTTAATGATGGCTATTGTAACAGGTGTGAGATGGTCTCTCATTGAGGTTTTGATTTTGATCATCTTTTCATGCCTTCCTTGGAATAGTGTCTATCCAGGTCATCTGCCCATTTTTTAATCAGATTGTGTGGATTTTTGTTGTTGTTGTTGTTGAGTTATATGAATACTTTATATATTTTGAATATTAACCTTTTACTGGAAGAATCACTTGCAAATATTTTCTCCCATTTGGTTGGTTGCCTTTTTTATTGATGCCTTCTTTTGCTTTGCATTCAATTTTTAAGTTGTTGTAGTCCCATTCATTTTTTTAATTTTTATTTCTCTTGCCTTTGAAGTCAAGTTCACAAAAAACACTTCTGAGATCAAGGTCCATATGTTTAGTGCCTATGTTTTCTTCTATTTATTTTTTTGTTTTAAGCTTTTGTTCAAGGTTTAAGCCATTTTGAGTTATTTTTTGTGTTTGGTGCAAGATAATGTAGTTTTTACTCTTTTGCATATGTCTATAATTTTCCCAGCACCATTTATTGAAGAGACTTTTCTTTCTCTAATGTATATTTTAAGTGTTCATTGATGACAGATTATTGGCTAATATATATATATATATAATATATATAAATATGATATATATATTATATATATATACATATATATATGTATATGTATATAATGAAATAGCCATAAAAAGATGTAATATTGACATTTGTGAAAACAGGGATTGATCTTAACACATTGCATACTGCATAGAAATCTCTAAGACATACGCCAGGGACCGGACGTTTTTGGGCAAACTGCACGTTATTTAAATCATCATAACTACAGATCATAATGCACTTTAGGTGTTGTTTTTCAATAATTATAACATTTTTATTTACAAAAACAATTAAAGTTCCTAGTACTTTTTTAACGTATGGTACTGCGTAAAACATTTTCCTCTATGAAGAGGGACCAAAAAAATTTTACATAAGTATCTATATTCGCTCCTTTTTCCATGGGTGGCACAAACTCTGCAGGCTCTCGTAGGAAATTTTTATTTCCACTCGCTGGAATACACGTAGGTTCATGCTGCTTCATGTCGCCTGACAACCTTTTGGGTGGATCTTTACCAGGTGCTCTCCTTGCACCCCCAGGGGAAGGGCTGGACAGATTTGTCTCTGGTTCCGGAGAGCCTTCATTATTGTCATCCGTTATCCAGTCAACCTCTTGCCATATCCTCCTCCCAACAGGCCTGGCCCTGATCTGCCCGAATTGGGGCCAGGCTGGCCAGACCCCACTGGTGCATAAATTCTTGCACTGGGCCTCTAGTCCTGTATGATAAAAGCCCAATGATCATAACAGCAGAATGACCAGAACAACTGCTTGACCAGTCACTATGAAATGCACTGACCACCTCTTGGTCTCTTTCCCCGATGGCAGGCTCTGATCGCCAATAGTGAATGGGGACCCGGGATGGGTGGTGGGGGATGCAGGTGGTGCCAGGCTAAGGCTGCTGCCCCGCTGGGCACCCCACACACAGAGGGTGACTGGCGGCAGGGGTGGGGACAATGAGCAGGCAGAATAGACCGACCTCTTGGTCCCTCCCCTGGTCTGCAGGCTCTGATCGCCACTGATGGCAAACAGGGAACCGGGTTGGGTGGTGGCGGGGTTGGGGCTGGCTGCTGGCAGCCAGGGAAGATGGCCCTGATCGCAGGCTAGGCCTAGGGACCGTAACTTCTCACAATTTTGTGCCCTGGGCCTCTAGTTAAAATATAAGCTCCACCAGAAGAGGGAGCCTCCTGAGTGATTTATGTCTGTACCCTCACTGCATAGAATACACTTGCTTATAGTTAGTACCCAGTAGATGTATCTTGAGTGAAAGAGTTAATGGATTTTAAAAATCAAAATTATAAAACTTTGCTAGAAAGAAATAGGTGAGGCCTTATTTGAAATAATAATAAATAAGTAGATACATAGTAGAATTGTTATTAATAAGGCCTTATCTATTTCCTACCTGTAACAAAAGTAAGGATACTTAGGGTATCATAGTTGCCAGGCACTGCATTTGATCTTTAGTGCCACTTAATTTTGCAGTTATGCAGATAGTTTCTGGCAAGTTAGCATTTTTTTTAAATTGTTGAAGAACTTGAAGCTCAGAATGATAACATAACTTGCCCAAAGTCCCACAGTCATGATTTTAATTCACGTCTGTAAAGTGCCAGACCTGTGGCTTTTCCATTAAACTACAAAAATGATATTTTTCATTGCAATTAAATTTGTTTTTTTCAAAGTTTCACAAAATTTAAAAGCTGTTTGCAAAATAAACATATGTAATCTTAATGAAAATTAGAAAATAAAGATATTCTCATTTGCTCTCAGTAGAGATGTGTTGAAGGATAAGATTTCCTTTGTCCTGGTATTTGCCCAAGTGTCTCAGGAAGAAACATATCCTAAATGTGTTTATTGTGCCTTACAATAAACTTTGCCAGACCAAAATAGGAAAGGATGCTAGATAATATACATATACATTGTGAAAATAAGAAAAAATATCTTTTCTTCCACTATATCCCCATTACTGACCTCAAAACATTGTGAAAGATTGTTCTCTTGAAACACAAGGAGAGTAATAAAACTAAATGTTTTCCTTTTTGTTTTCTATGGAAATGTAAGCTTCTGTTTTCTATGTATTCCAAAGATTTATATTATACTTCATACCACAAATAAAGACATCTCCCTGTAGACCAGTTTGTATGAATTTTTCCAATGAGCATAAGAAAAAGAAAAGTAAAACTAAGGTCAAAATTACTTCCTGAAAAATGTATTCAATAAAAATGCTTTTTCTCTATATATCCTACAGAAATATCAGCAGGGCTTTTTTTTCATAAGGGAATAAAATCATTTTGAATTTCATATAAAATAACAAATGCATCAATAGCCAAGAAGCTTATGTAAATCATGCCATTTCATATCATTGACAAAATACATTCCACATGGATTCCACTTTGGGGGAAAAAGTTTGCAAAACCAGGTGACAGTCAAAAGATTAAAATTTATACAGCATGATTTTTAACAATTCTAAAGAAAAAAAGGTACAAACCAATAGAAAAATTGGCAAAGATTGTGAAGAGGTAATTCAGAGATCAAATCTGAATGCCCCTCAAAATGGTTAGTTTCACTACTAGTTAAGGAAATGTAATTTAAATTAATAATAAGATAGTCTTGAATGCTTATTAGACTGGAAAACATTTTAAGGCTGTAAATACCTAATGCTCACAATAATGCTAGTAAAAGGTCAAATTTGAAAATTTCCAAGTTATGTTGGGAGAGCAATTTGTTAATATATATGTAAATTAAAAATAAATATAACTCTTTGACCAAGCAGTCTTAATCCTGGGAATCTAACCTTCCAGAAATAGCAGAAGGAAATGTATGAAAATATATGTTCCAGTTTAAGCACTTTTAATATTGTAAAAATCTGGAAAATGAAGTCAGTTCCCAGAATAAAGCCAGAAGCACAATTTTGTACAGAAGTAAGCATAAATATATATGTATATCTATATTTGCATGAAAGTTCTGTGTGTATTAAAATGGATGCAAATTTATTTATACATGTGAATATACGTTCATTTGAATATTAAAAGAGTGAAGAAAAAAGGAACAGATACATACTATCAACATATATTGCTTGGGTGGAATAGGTCATATGTGAGGAAAGAGAAAGATGAAGAAGGGGAGGAAGGTAAAAATGTCAATATATTTAATGTCGTTTATTTTAAAACTAGAGGCCCGGTATGCACTGGGGGGGGGGCAGGGAGAGGAGGGGTGCCCCTCAGCCTAGCCTGCACCCTCTCACAGTCCAGGAGTCCTTGGGGGATGTCTGACTGACAGCTTAAGCCATCAGTCGGACATCCTTAGTGCTGCCCCAGAGGCGGAAGAGGCTCCCGCCACCACCTTTGTGCTCACCAGCCATGAGCCTGGGTCAGGGCTTCTGGCTAAGTGTACTCCCGCTGTGGTAACACACTGACCACCAGGGGGCAGCTCCTGTGTTAAGTGTCTTCCCCCTAGTGGTCAGTGTGCATCATAGCCACCGGTTGTTCTGCTGTTTGGTCGATTTGCATATTAGCCTTTTATTATATAAGATCTTTTATTTCTAGAAGTTCCACTTTGCTCTTTTCTTTTTATTTTATTTTATATATTTTTTTATTTATTTCAGAAAGAAAGGGAGAGGGAAAGAGAGATAAAAGCATCAATGATGAGAGAGAATCATTGATTGGCTGCCCCCCACTGGGGATCAAGCCAGCAACCCAGGCATATGTCTTTGACTGGAATCAAAGCCGGGACCCTTCAGACAATTGGGCCTACGCTCTATCCACTGAGCAAAACCAGCTAGGGCACACTTTGCTCTTTTCTATATCTTCTATTTATCTCCTTATTATGTTCATGCTTTCCTTTAAGTCCCTCAACATATTTATAATAGCGGCCTAAAATTCTTGTCTGCTTTCGATCATTATTGTTTTCTTTTTAGTCTATTTATATTTTCTGATTTTGATTCCAAATTTCCTGCTTCTTCCCAGTAATTGCTAAGTGTCTAAATTTTTTGTTCTTTTAAAAAGCAGCTTTACTTGGAAAGTAAAAGGGTCTCATTAGTGTGTGGGGTCAGAACTCTACCATCTCTCAATTCTTTGTTAGTGCTGGTACTTGTTTAGCTTATAGCTTCTTAGTAGTTTGTTCTGTTCTCAGTAATTGTTCTTTAACCAACCACTTGAAATCTCATTCTAAGTGTGCAGGGCACAGTATTCAGTTAGAGACTCAATAAGACCCCATGCAGATGTTTGAGGCTCTTTATCTGGGCAATGCCCTTCTCTCTGATACACTGGCCCACAAAGTCCAGCCACTGCAGCCTCCCTGATCCCAATCTGTTTCTCCAACTCAGTGAGACCACAGTGCTCTGTTTAGAATCCCTTTCCACGTACTATGTATGATCCACAAAGTTTCTCCAGGCAGAAAATCAGGGACATACATATTAGGACTCTCTCCCTTTGTTTCCCTTCTCTCAGTGATCAAAATTCTGTAACCATGTCATAGAAGTCGAAGTGGTCAACTTTTCTCCCCTAACTACAGGTTGGACACAGAAGCTGAGCCATCAAACAGAGTTGTTCATAGTGCTCCATCTACAAAGAATGGGATCCAAGATGGACAATAAGTCTGATGCTCATGGATTTTTATTTTATTTTATTGGAGCTTGAGGGTAAGATCTCTTTTGTCCCTGGTGAATACTAAAAATGTAAGTCTGTAACTATCAGTGGATGTTTTTAATTTTCACATTTCCTTTCCTCTCCCAGCTATTTGCAATGGGAAGGGATTAAAGCCACTTAAAAAGGGAACAACAATTAAGATTGGGGAACATTGATTTTTCCAAATTTCATCTTCATCCCTGTTGCTCTGATATTATTTAAACTGATTAGAGTTGGGTTTGATATTTGGAATAAAAGTTCTTTCCTTAACTACATTAGTGACTATTTGGGGAAAATATATAAAGGTTTGGAAGATTAACTAGGAATCTAAGTCTAAAAGCAAAACATAAAAACAAGAGCATCTGTGATGACAATAAACATGAAAACAAGAGCATCTGTGCTTGATTTCCACATGAGCAATGTGGGCAACCAATTTCATGGCTTCAGAGGACAGAGGCAACCTGTGGTGTGAGTGATCTGAAAAAACTTCCTGGAGGGAAAGGATCAAGACTAAGTTAGACCTTAAAAAGTAATACTTTGAATTTTTCTCTTAGGGTCATCCATGCCACCTTGTGTAAATGAATTTAATTTAGATGGAGATCTAAGAAAGATTCTTCAGAGGCAGATAAGACAGCTCTTAAATAGGAAATGGGAGGAGAGACAACTCATTTATGATTACAGCAAGACTTTTCAGATGCTAGATCATATAGCAGAATTTTATTGTAGAAATAATGTTCCATTTATCTTTTTTCTAGGTCATATAATAAAATTGATAAATGCTGGCATTTAGAAAAATCAGTGAAATTTTTAAGCTGATGGAATATTAATGAAATATCAGAATCAGGTGAAGTTGAATTCTGGTCAGTGTGTAGAAACATCTTAGTTTTTGAAAATAATCTGCCAGGTTCCACTAACCCTTAAGAACATATGCAACTTCCAATTACCATTGTGTGGTTTTGCTGTCTCATTTTAGTTTGAACCCTGATCTTGACTCATGAAACTCTGTTGCATAACATGAAAAAAATTGACAAAATTCTCCTAAAAGCTGCCTAGTTTTCCATAATTCATTTCTCCTGAATTCCTTTTTAAAACACATATCCCAGAGATAGTAGTTTCTGTAAATTGTAAAATCCCATGAGTAAGGCCATAATCTTGGTCACACTGAAGTATGGTAGCAATCATCTCAGGTAGAAACTGTAATTTAACTTTAACCCTGCTGTTTGGCTTCTGTACTTATTTGCTTTGTTTAACAATAGAAACGTTACTTTGATTTTCATGTATGCTATCCCATTGATTGTGATCTCACTGGTTTTAGAAAGCACACTCTTCTGTACCTAGGAACCAAGACAGCACAATTATCCTAAATTGCCTCAGTGGCTCCAGATAACGTGTTTCTGTTGACTCAGTGGTCCCAAGACCCATGGCTCCAGATAATGTGTTTCTGTCAACTCAGTGGTCCCAAGACCCATGGCTCCAGACAATGTGTTTCCGTTGATTCAGTGATCTGGAGACCCAAAACTACAATTTAACTAACATGCTCAATTTTGCTTCTGTAAACTGCTTTTTTTGCAAACTAGGTTCCTCATTCCAAACCCTGAGATGTAATCAGTACCTTTGTGATTTTTGCCTATATAAATCTGGTGTTGGGGCTAGGTAATTACTACGAGATTTGGAGAGCAAAATGCCCCCTGGTAGTCCCGAATTTGCAATAAATGTGACCCCTTAATTCGATTTCTTGAGGGGTCCTAGTGTGTTTCGCAGGGTACATTATAACAACATCACCAATGAACTTGAGTAGTCCTAAAGAGCCTTTCATCAAGATATTATTTTCTTCTAAAGAAAGAGGGAAAAATAAATGTAAGTTTCTAACACTAGGAATTATTTTCCTCAGACTTCCCCCAAAGAAATGCCACAAACATCCTGACAAATAGATTTCCTTTGGTTCCTAGTGACTGACTAACATGTAACTCTGAGCAAAATGGTAGAACTGTGGAATGTTAGAACAGAAAAAAAAGGTTTCTGGTGCTGTTTAATCCAATACACCTCTTTAACAATACCACTGCTGAGATCCAGAGAAGCTGATACTTGCTACAGCAGAGATTGAGCCACACCTAGAAAAAGACTTCTTAACTCACAGGGAAAGGATTGTAGATAATACTATGTTGCTTTCCTTGAAAAATATCAATATTTCTTGATTCAAAGTATTTCAGAGACATTTTTCATATTTGTTTTGTTTCAACAAGCACAAATATTTCTAGTTGTTTAGAACTTAGAAGAGAGAGGAGTTAGAAGCAGGATTAGGCAGATAGGGTAAAGGGAGGAAGAAGGAGGAATCATGGAGCTAGCTGAAACCAGAAAATGTTTTGCAGAAAAACAGGATGTTTTGAGACAGGGATGTTTTTCTTGTAAGTACAAAGTAAAATGTTGTAAAAAGGCCAGGAACCAATCAGAGAGAGTCACAGATAGACAAAGAGTGGGCCTTTAGCAGATAAAGGGAGAAGAGCAGAATGCTTTGGCAACAACCCATTTGGGTCCCCTCCCTGAGCAGGGAGCCTGTGTTTGCTTGCAATAAATTCCTGCCTTGTTTGAATTCCTCTGTTCAGTGGCTTCATTCTTTGATTCCACAGGAAGAATTCCTGCTCACCAGTTCTGGTATCAGAAACATCTTATGTTTTTGTTTTTTATTTTTTTTTATCTTCTAAAATGTTCATGTTCAATAGGAATAATCTTGGATGGAAATCTTTTAAAACTATAGTAAAATTCAGGGGTGGAGAAAACATTGTTTTAAAAACATGAAATCCAGCCCTAACTGGTTTGGCTCAGTGGATAGAGCGTCGGTCTGTGGACTGAAAGGTCCCTGGTTCAATTCTGGTCAAGGCCATGTACCTTGGTTGCGGGCACATCCCCAGTAGAAGGTATGCAGGAGGCAGCTGATCGATGTTTCTCTCTCATCGATGTTTCTAACTCTCTATCCCTCCCCCTTCCTCTCTGTAAAAAATCAATAAAATCTATTTTTAAAAAAATAAAAACATGAAATCCAGAAGCCACAAAACATTAAAAAAATGATACAATATAAAGAATATTTGGGTAAAGTGAAAGAGCGAGTCATCGCGGGGCCTACGTGGGCCGGCCGCCAGGCCCCATGAGGCACAGCCTGACCACACTGCTGGCGGCCTCGGGCACCGACTCCCCAGCCCACGGCGGGAGCCTGGCGCAGGCCACCCGCCCGCCGCCCTCGGACGGGACCCACAGGGTAGCGGCAGCGGCTGGGCGGGGCGTGTGCCCTCGCCCGAGGAGACGGAGGAGGAGGTGATCGTCAGCGCCCCCGGGGACGAGACGGAGGACGTGGACTTCCTGTCTGGGCTGGAACTGGTCGATCTGCTGGACCCCCGGCAACCAGACTGGTCCCTGGAGCCCGGGCTCAGCTCGCCCTTGGGGGGGGGGTGCGAGGACTGCGCCCTCCATCTTGCCCTGGCTCCTCCATTTTGGGGCAGAGCCATGTGCTCGGCGGGGGCTTCTTCCTGGAGGCCCAGGCCTCTGCTGGCCACGCCCAGGACCCGACTCGCGCCTGGCCAATCGGCGGGGCCCACAGTCCCCTCCCCTGTCCTTACTATAAAACCCACAATCCCATCAGGCCTCGCTCTCTCTTGGCCACTGGGCTACTGTTGCATCGGTGAGTGTGGTCTGGGAGCCGAACTAGTTCGAAATGAAGGACTCTTTGCTTTTGCATCGGACTGACGGGCTCCCTGGGGGTCCTGGGAACCTTGAAATCTGGGCACAACAAAAGAACAAAGTCAATATTTAAATAATAAATTTGGAATGTTATAAATCAACTCTTCCTGATTGATATCATATATCACCCACTGATTGGGCTAGATAAGGGTTACATTTCTGGCAAGATGTTGATTCTCTTGGGCTTCCTATAAGCAAGGGAGCTAGAATCTCCAAGCTGGTCCAGCCCAGTCACTGGCAAACTCAAAATCTATTTATTCCATGATTACGTAAAAATATAATTTTCTGAGTATCACAAAGTGAAAAGAATTGGGAATCCATAATCTAAAATATACCAGAGGCTTTTTTTTTCCATAAAAAAGTCAAAAAGCCCAATAGAAAAATGGGCATGAAAGATAATTCACAAAATTGCATATCCAAATCGTCCATGTTAAAAGACTCCATATTTATTTAGTAACCATGGAGATGCAAATTGAAGTGAAAGCTAGATATTGCTTTATACCGATAAGGCTGGCAAAAACTGAAAAGTACAGTTAAATATTCTGGTGGTAGGAATGCAAACAGAATAATATTCTCATTCATTGCTGGAATTTTTTTCAAACAGATTGATTGGAAAAACAATCTGGCAATGTCTGCTGAGCTTTAAAATATATGTATCTTTGATACAACAATTTCACCCTTGAAAATACATCCTGTACTATAAGATCACCTGCACTGATTTGTATAAACACACACACACACACACACAAAAGAAAACACTGGAGTATACTTGTTGCATTATTATGTATTATTTTTCATAGTATTAAAAATTAGGAACCAAAATGAACAGATAAATACATATTAATAGAGAATTAAAAATAACCCAAAATATGATAAACATTTTTGCAAGAAATAAATATGTAAGAAAAGACTCTTTTGGAATGGGAAATGAGCTGTTTTATAAAATGCCAATATTAAATCTACAATAATATTGTATTTGTAGGAATAACTCACAGTAAAATATTTACTTTTGAGTCACAATATTTAATCTAGATAATTATATTTTGGAAGATGGCATAACTCTTCTTTTTCATGTAAAGATAACATATTTTTATTTTTGTCGAAGTCACCTGGCCAAAACTTGTACCATGACTGATCTGTCTGGAGGGATTTGGAGCCCTAAAGCAGGTGTAATTGCTGTGGGAGATGCCATTAAAGACAGAGAGGTGGGAGAAGTTTCCTGGATTTTCCTTTCATCTCTTTCTCTAATCTCCTTTTAATATCTTGAATATGCTAACCATAGCCAGAAATGCAGTCTGTAGGAACCCCTCCCTGATATGCAAAGCAGACCGTGGAAAGGGTGAGCAATGGATCAGAGGGCACAGTGGCCCAGGAGTGCACGTATTTTCTTTGAGTAAGATGACGCATTTGCATATGTAATAGCCTTTGTAATACTTTAAGCAATAAAACAATAAAAAAAAGATGATGCATTTGATAGTTTTCTTCATCTCCTCTCTTATCATCTCCAATGTTTTTTTCTGGTGATCTTCAAATTTAGGTTTGTTAATTTATAAGAATCTCTTCTTTATAGATATTTTGTAAATTTTTGTTTTTTAACTGTTCTAAGCAGAATCCAATGTAAATTTCCATTGCTTTTATTACTCACCATCATTTTTCATACAACTTTGACATTCTCAAGCACTTTCTTACAATTCTTTTTTCCCCTCACTTTCAAATAATCCCTTATGTAGGTGGAACATTCTTAATACATTGCTCTGTTCTTTTCTGCCATTTTGTCTTTTCTGTAAGGAAGATAATTCCGATATCAAATTGATTTTTTCTTTTAAGAGCTACTTTTTCTGCTTGGAAGCATGTAGGTTTATCTTTAAATTTGGATTGAAATTTAAAACAAACAACATGAAAACTTTAGCCTATCACTTAAGAACTTTTTTGATCTGAGGCTTCAATTCTGTCTTCTGTTTAGGGAATTTTTCTCCTTGATTATTGCTTCTCCTTGATCTTGATTCCTTTCAGATCTATCTATCTATCTATCTATCTATCTATCTATCTATCTATCTATCTATCTACCATCTATCTATTTATCTATCATCTATCTACCTAATCTTCTACTGTTTTTTGTTTTCATTTGTTTTTGTTTTGCTTTTGTTTGTTTGTTTCTCTGGATAACTTTAATACATACCCCATCCCAGACCTACTGAATTAGGAACACAGGTTAAGACCCAAACACTGTTTTTTGTTTTTTTTAAATATATTTTTTTTTATTGATTTTTTACAGAGAAGCAGGGAGAGGGACAGAGAGCCAGAAACATCGATGAGAGAGAAACATTGATTAGCTGCCTCCTGCACACCCCCCACTGGGGATGTGCCCGCAACCAAGGTACATGTCCTTGACCGGAATCGAACCTGGGACCCTTGAGTCCGCAGGCCGACGCTCTATCCACTGAGCCAAACCGGTTCGGCCCAAACACTGTGTTTTAACAAGCCCTCTAGGTGATTGATACAGCTGAAATGTGAGAACCACTGCCAAAGACATGGACACGTAGGTTTGTAGCGTCTCTGTCTATAATAGCAAAACACTGACAATAACCCATGTGTTTATTAACAGTAAAGGGTATAAATAAACACTGCAAAACAGTGAAATAAATGAGCTATAGCTAAACACAGCATGCCTCTCAGAAATACAATAATTATTTAAAAAACAAGACTGAAAATTATGTGAAAGCATAATAACATATTATTAAAAACTAAAGGGTATCTTATTGAAAAAAATAAATGTAAGTGGCAGAAGTAGTAAAGTGATATGTGGAAGAAATAAGGGAATGATAAACTGAAAATTCAGGGAAGTAGTTATTTATAAAGGAACAGAAAAAGGAGTGGATAAGGTGGGAGCCCTTCAGAGTTTTCAAAATAATGATAAAATTTTACTTTCTAAGCAGGGTAACATGTATTATTCTTTGTATATTTTGTCTATATCCTACAAACATTTTATAAGTATTATTATTTGATTAGTATTTGGTAACAACAACAAATAAAAAATATAGTACTATTTACTAATAGAAATAAAGCAATTAAAAAGGAGACCACACAGAAAAAGTAAACTACTTTCCCTGAGGAATCCACCCTTATAGAAAGCATATACACAATTCAAGAATTAAGCAATATTTGTATTCACATCTTTTCTTCTTCTTCATGACAATTAATACTTATTTTAAGGGCAAAGTCAAACATTTTTCAAGGAACAAATATAAAAATGCATAAATAAGAAACATAAGCCTGGAAATTCAGAATATAAATCTTAAAATATTAAGTCCAACCGATTCAATTAAAAATAAGGAGCTCCAGCGAGTTACTGAAAATTACATCAGCATGTTCCCTGAGTTTTAATGAGGCAAGGAAGAGCTGTGATCCCTGCAAGGAGGTCAAGTGACAGAGGCTATTGTATGAGCAACAGGCTCTGTACTTGTTAACACTATTGTAATACTGCCTCCATGTCATAAACTCTGAATTGCTGTTCACACAGGAAATAGGATTAAAATGCGTGTTGGCCATCCACACTGCACACGTAAATTCATTTCAGTTCAAGATGACTAATTATTAAAATAAAATAGTACTTTGTACATAAGCAGAGGAAATCTCTTCCTTTTACTAGTATAGTTACATTTAGGCACTTAAGGATGGCAAGTTTCAATTATAAAAGCAAGAGTTAACCATTTCTGTCTCATTTGGAAATATGCTATCATTTGAGTAGTAATTTATTTTGGCAACTAAACAAATAAAGAGAGGTGTGTGTGCACTACATGGAGACAAACATTCTATGTGTAACAATATTTCAAAGAATACTTTTGAGATGTGAGTGATTGGCAAACTGTGAACTGCATAGCGTTCTGTATTGCCACAGTATAAGATAGTTGTTTTCCCTACAAGACGCCAGTTAGGAACAATAGAAACTTTACATTTTTCAATTAAGTGTTGAAAAGTGGTGGTTTTTTTTTTAATGTTTCATAATAGGTGGATATAATCAAAATGAATAAATAAGCATATAAATAATGTTGTTTTAGCTTCAGTGCTGCTTGAGTAGAATAGTTGTTCCTGGTGTAATTTCTGCTGGCTTTTGC
This sequence comes from Myotis daubentonii, assembly GCF_963259705.1. Lineage (NCBI taxonomy): Eukaryota > Metazoa > Chordata > Mammalia > Chiroptera > Vespertilionidae > Myotis > Myotis daubentonii. The sequence goes on from NC_081842.1 coordinate 108,268,566, forward strand.
AGTTGGAAACACAAACCATATTTTCCTTTACAATGTTTAAAGTTTTTAATGAGTTTATTTGAACAGATGAAATGCAAAGGGAGTTTAAGGATCTGGAAAATTTGAAATGTCTGAGGGCAGTCAGTGAACTTTTGAACAAATTCTAGAAAGGACATTGACCCTGTGTGTTATAGGAACAGTTTGTTACTAAATGATTAGGCATTTTATCAATGCTCTACTTTAAGATGAAGTAGTTGCTCAAGCCAAGTGAAGCACAGCACTGATAACTCACTGTATCTCATTACAATATTAGAAAATAGAAATATGAACGAAAAATCTTTTAAGGATAATTTTCTAATGAAGCCTATTGTGATACACAAAAAGAAAATAACAACACCTTATATCTCAATACCAAATTAGGAAATATTAAAAATAATTTTTGGGAGGCAATAATCAAAAGTGGTACTCTCATCTGTTGCTGGTAATTACCTAAACTGGTACAAATTTAATTAAAATTAATTTGGTATCAGAAAATACAGGCCTTAAGAATATTTATTCATTTTACTTCTAAAAATCTACCCAAAGGAAAAACTAGAAATGTATTAAAAAAAACCACACCTTTTAAGTAATAAAGAAAGCAGTAGAAACAAACTAAGAATTAACATTTAGAAAAATCTTAAACTGCTGTATAGCAAATTTGTGATAAAATGTGAAACCACATAAATGAAGTTTATGAAAAATTAAATACTAACATGAAAAAATATTTTTAAAATAACATAAAAAGATTTAAACAGTGCAATCACAACTATTTAATAAGCCCTCCTGTGTCCTCCTAAAATTGATAATAAACATAAAATAATATCAATAAAAAATGAACATAATAGTTGTCTCTAGGTGATTAGTTTTCCAGCTCTTCTGTATTATCTATAATGGAACGTTATTTTTAACAGAACAAATCTATTACACTTCATTTTAGAAAGAAAAATCCAAATCAGCACTACATTAAAACAGTATAGAAATGTTCTAAATTATTTTTTAATATTGTATTAGGTGTAATATGATTTTAAAATGATGAGCTGAGTATATTCAAAAGAAAATATTTATTTTCTGTATTTAAATGATGCTTTTTCCCCCCCTATTGGATGTTGAACTTTTTTTTTTCCTCTGAGATGAGTTAATATTCATTTGACAGAAATGTGGAAATGGCTCATGGTGGTCCTGTTTGTAAATCATCAGTTGATCCAGAGTACACTGGAAACACAAGAGCTCCATGATGTGAAAATGTGTCTGTCAATTTATAAATGACTAGTCTTTCAAGCTGTGGTTCTATTTTATAAAATGGATTATTGTTTTCCTGTTCACAAGATGTCTTGGGACAGATTTCAGATATTAGACTTTTCTCACAGCTATGAATGACAACTCAAATTCATTATTAAGAAATAGTTCTCTTTTATGTTCTAACTAGAGGCCTGGTGCATGGATTCGTGCACCAGTAGGGTCCCTCAGCCTGTCCTGTGTCCTCTCACAATCCAGGACCCCTCGGGGGATGTCAGACTGCCAGTTTTGGCCAGATCCCCACAAGCCAGCCTGTGGGGTTCAGGCCGAAACCAGCAGACTAACGCTGCATGCCACTATTGCTTGCCGCTCCTGCTCATCCCGGCCCTGCTGCACCTGCCACAGGCACACGCCCAGTCAGTCGCCAGCTGTAAGCCCTGTTTCTGGTGCCCATTGGTCAGCTGAGAGGTGCTCCTGCTGTGGGAGCGCACTGACCACCAGGTGGCAGCTCCTGCATTGAGCATCTGGCCCCTGGTGGTCAGTGCACATCATAGTGACCGGTTGACCGGGCATTCAGTTGTTAAGTCATTCGGTCATTCGGTCTCTTAGGCTTTTATATATATATATATATATACTAGAGGCCCAGTGCACAAAAATTTGTGAACTTGGGGGGGAGGGGGGGTCCCTCAGCTCGGCCTGAGCACTCTCACAGTCTGGGACCCCTCGGGAGATAATGACCTGCTGGCTTAGGCCTGCTCCCGGGTGACAGAGGGCAGGCCCAATCCCTAGGTTCAGCCCCTGGTCGGGCTCAGAGCAGGGCCGATGGGTAGTTGGGGCACCTTCCCCTGTCATGCACAGAGCAGGGCAGATTGGGAGGTTGCGATGCCACCCTCAGTAAGGCTCAGGGTAGGGCCAATTGGGGGGTAGGGGCACCGCCCCCTGTCACACTAAAGGCAGGGTCGATAGGGAGGTTGCGGTGCAACCCCCTGTCACGCACAGAGCACGGCCCATCAGGGGGGTTGGGGCTCTGTACCCTGTCATGCACAGAGCAGGGCCAATCAGGGGGTGGGGCACTGCCCCCTGTCAAGCACAGAGCAGGGCCAATCAGGGGGGTTGGGGAGCTCCCCTTGTCACTCACAGAGTAGGGCCGATAGGGGAGTTGGGGCACCATCCCATGTCACACTCAGGGTAGGGCGGATCAGGGGGTTGGGGTGCCGCCACTGTCACACACAGGGCAGGGCCAATGGGGAAGTTATGGCTCTACCCCATCACACACAGACCAGGGCCCATAGGGGTGGGGGGTTGGGGCGGCGCACCCTGTCACATACAGAGCAGGGCCGATCAGGGGGTTGAGGCACCACACCCTGTCACACACAGGCCACAGGGTGATCAGGGGGTTGGGGAGCTCCCCCCTATCAGACACAGAGCAGGGCTGATCAGGGGGTTGGGGCGCCTTCCCCTGTCACGAACAGAGCAGGGTGGATAGGGAGGTTGTGGCCCAGACCACTGTCAACACACAGAGCCACAGGGCGATCAGGGGGTTTGGGCGCTGTCCCCTTTCACGCTGATCCTGGTGCCGGGAGGCCTTGTGGCTCCGCTGATCCCGGTGTTGGGAGGCATATTACCCTTTTAGTATATAGGATAGAGGCCTGGTGCACGGGTGGGGGTCCGCTGGTTTGCCCTGAAGGGTGTCTAGGATCAGCGTGGGGTCCCCACTGGGGTGCCTGGCCAGCCTGGGTGAGGAGATGATGGCTGTTTGCAGCTGGTCACACACCCTTCAGGGTAGGGGTCCCCACTAGTGTGCCTGGCCAGTCTGGGTGAGGGGCTGAGGGCTTTTTTCAGGCTGGTGGGTGACTGAAGCTCCCAACCGCTCATTTTTTTCTTTTTCTTTTTATTCTGGGCCAGCTTTAGCTCTGAGGTTTGGCTCCAGCTCTTAGGCCTCCGCTGCTGAAAGCAGGTATCTGGTTTGTTTGGGTTCTATAATCAAAACACTGTATCAACTCCAGCTCTGAGATCCTGGCTGGCTGAAAGCAGGTTTCTGGGGTTTTGTTTAGCTTCTATATTTGTAACAATGTTTCAAACTGCAAGCTCAGAGGCCGGCAGCGGCAGGCGGGGAACCTTGTAGTCCTCCGTCACTGAAGCAAGCAAGCCTCATGTTCACTTCAAGCTTCCTGGCTGCTGGCCGCCATCTTTGCTGGCTGTTAATTTGCATATCGCCCTGATTAGCCAATGGGAAGGGTAGTGGACATATGGCTAATTACCATGTTTCTCTTTTATTAGATAGGACTAGTAGCCTGGTGCACAAAAATTTGTGCACTCGGGGGTGGAGGTGTGAGGTGTGGGACCAGACCCCTCAGCCCGACCTGCACCCTCTGTCATGTTCTGAGACTCCGGCCATTCTGGAATAGGCACAGGCCTACAGGCTTGGGGTGACCATTTTACCAAGAGAACAAAGTCGGCATTAGTTACAGCCCACACCGAACCCAGTACAGCGCATCTGTGAGTACAACTGCCTCGTTCATGTGCCTGCTTCGCCCTATTGAATTACTAACATCTTGAGGACATAGCTCTGTCTTATCCTCCTTCAACTTCAGTGCCTGGCCTGGTGCCAGGGACCTGAGAGGGTTTGCTGAGTGAGTGAGTGAATAATGAGTGAGTGAATGAGTGAATGAATGAGCAAGTAAATGAATGAGCAAGCAGCTATGGGGCACGGCAGAAGTTCCGGCCCTGCTCCTGGCTGCCTGACACCCACCCTGGAAAGTTCCCGCCCCACTCCCAGTGGCCCTGCACCCCTCCCTTGGCTGCATAGTTCGTGCCCCTCTCCTGGCTTCATAGTTTACGCCCCGCTCCTGGCTGCCTGATGCAAACCCCAGGAAGTTCCTGCCCTGCTCCCAGCAGCCCCACGCCCCTCTCCCCGCTGCATAGTTTGCACAGGGCAAAGGTGGCCCAGGTTCTCCACCTTTTCCCTACCACCCGGCTCTTGCCTGCCACCTGGGTTTCTGATCACTCTCAGCAGCAGGCGCCTTCTTCCATCCTTCCCCTTTTGCCTCCCATCATTGTTCCTACGTATGCAAATTAACCACCATCTTTGTTGGCAGTTAATTTGCATATCACTGCAAATTAGCCATTGGGAAGCGTATCGGAGGTATGGTTAATTACCCTTTTTGTCTTTTATTAGATAGGATATAGATTGGTACTAAACATCATTCTGAGTGAACATGGTGATCTGCTTGTGTCTATAGTTCTTGAAAGCTATTCTTCTTTGTTCTTGTTCCAGTGTTTCCTGTGTAATCAGGCAAGTGCCACCAGACTGATAAATTATCCTTAAACTTTTTTTGATGGAGAAACAGGAAAAATAATAAATAGTTATTTGTGGAAGAAGTAGGAAGAAAAAAGCATCTCAAGTACATTTCAGTAAAATGTAAAATTAAAGGATCACATTTAAATTATATGTAATTTTAGAGACATTTCTTCTTAGTTTGGTAGAGGGAAGGACACATAAACTAAATTTTAGATAAAATAATAGTACAAACATTAACATATTTGAAGAAGGACCAACAAGATTCATTTGAACCAAATTGGAATTGACTCTGTAATAGACTAAGGAATTATATGTTATTTTCAAGAAACAAATAGTTTTGTGAGTTATCTATGTATGTGAAACCACAATTACGAATAGTAATGATTTAACTAAGGTTAGTATTAAGATGAGCTTCAAAATCATGAAAATCTATCAGATAATCAGTGGTGGAAAGAGGCAGGGTAAGAATTATAAACAATTATGTTCTCTGTACAATTACAGAGAAATACATTTGGGGTTGTAAATTGGAAGGCAAGTGAGAGTTCAAGGGGATTTTTTCCAAGGGTGATCCTAGAAATAGTGCTATCGACATGCATAAAGAGCTCCATAGGCCCTGGCTGACATTGCTCAATGGTTAGAGTGTCAGCCTGTGCACTGAAAGGTCACATATTTGATACTCAGTCAAGGGCTCATACCTAGGTTGCAGGTCCCATCCCCTTGGTGGCATGTGCAGGAAGCAACCAATTGATGTGTCTGTCTCACACTGATGTCTCTCTCTCTCTCTCCCCCCTCCATTCTTTACTCCTCTCACTCTCTTTCTCTGAAAACCAATGGAAAAAATATCCTTGGGTGAGGATTAACAACAACAACAAGATCAAAAGCTCTCTAGGTATCTACTCACCATATTTAAGTATGAACCAAGAAAATATATTGGGGCATTATATTTCCTAGCCTTCTTTTTCTTTTGTCATTAATTAATATCTTACTTTCTAAGCTCTCTTTTACTAAAATGTGTCCCTAAAATGCAATTTTTATATGATCTCCTGCTTGATGGGTTGTCTAAGTTCCATTTGAAAGGCTTATAATCTTTCCTACATTGACCACCTGAAAATTCCAGTTTGTAATGGTATTTTGCTTGAGTGTGACAAAAATCATTTCAGTGAGATAAATCTTTCCTTTTTAGGGAAGCAGATTATTAGAATGGGAATTTGGAAATAAATACCAGCTACATGGAAAAAATGAACCCAAAGTTGGCGATAAAGGATAGTGTTTAACCCTGGTATATTAAAACATCACAACTATTAAATAATGTGACAATTAACAAATCTCTCAGCTATAGGGAATTAAGATGAGATATAGGAGAAAGAAGATACCTAGGCTTGTACAATATCTTCAGCATTTAAGTAATATGGGGCAATGTGATTAAGGACTGTGGAGTTGATAAATTGTTAAGTGCCATCAATGTCTTGAAGGAAAAAAGTCAGATCAGTCAGTTAACTCAGGGCATGGATCCCATGCAACTGATGAACAGATTGTGTTTAAGATTGTGACATTGGTCAAGTTACAAAGAAAGGTGAATTTCCAGACTTGCCAACTACCTGTGTAAAGTGATGCTGTGAATAGCCAAGGAGGAACTGAAGACTTCCAATAACCACATAAGTGAGATTAGAAGTTGATTATTTGGTCCCATTTGAGCCCTCAGGTTTCTGAGTCTATGGCCATTGTCTTATCTGTACCATCATGAGACACTCTGAGCCAGAACTACCCATCTTAGCTGCTTCCAGAATCTTGACACATGGTAATTATGAGGTAACTAGAGACCTGGTACACGAAGAGATTCATGCAATAGGCCTTCCTTTCCTTTGGCTGCTGGCACCGGTTTTCCGCCAGCACCCGGGACCCAGGCCTTCGCTCTGGCCAGGCTCCAGGCAGAGCTGGCCCCGGGGCCGTGAGGCTTCTCCGCCACTCCGCTAGTCCTGATTTGCTCCACTGCTTGGAGCCTACGTATGCACATTAACTGCCATCTTTGTTAGGTTAATTTGCATACTATCCTGATTGGCTGGTTAGCATAATGAAGGTATGGTTGATTTACATGTTTGTCTATTATTAGGCAAGATATTTATTGTCTTAAGCCATTAGTTTGGGGGTAATTTGTTACACAGAAATATGTAAGTAATGTCAGGAATGAGCACAATTTTTGTCAATGGAAATATTATGATCCATTGTCCAATTTCTAGACCTGAGTCAGTTCTCTGACCCAGGGCACACCATTTGAAGGGAAGGTCAGATCTCCATGTAAGAACACAGCAAAGCTCCTCAATTCTTCTGTAAAGACATATGTGGACACTTATTAGAGCAACTATACACTGGGGGAAGGGAAATATCTAGGTTTTTAAAGAGCTATTAAATATAGGATTTAAAATTACACCAGTGAATCTATAACACCATTATGGCAACCTTGTTAGAATGAAAAATAAGAAAGGCCCAGAAATAAAGACTCAAGTCTGTTTCAGAATGCACCTCATATGGTTCTATGACCTTATGGTATGGTCATTTCATCATTACCTGAGTGCCTAATTGAGATGGACATACTTAGTTTGCCTGATCTATGAAGTAAAGAGCATAATTAGAGTAAAGGCCAACTGGAAGACACTGAAAGTGTCCTGCCCCAAACCAAGGTCGTACAGTCTATCCTAAACAATCCTAACTGAATGAATGGCAGAGATTAGTACTAGCCTTAATGGCTTCAAGGACTCAGAGATGGTGATCCTAATCACGTCTATATCTGCTTAATAAACCTGTATAGTCCCTAACAAAATAGATCCAGATAACTGATGGCTGAAGATAGTAGTCTATCAAAAACTTAACCTCGTGGTAGCCCCAGTTGTAGCTGCTGTGGAGGGTGTAACTCCTTACTAGACAATTCAATACTGACTCTGCCACTGGCTATATACTTATTCATCCTATAATCATGTTTTCCATCCCCATAAGAAATTCTTGTTTCATAATCAGTTCACATTCATATTAAATGGATAGCACGTTTATGATCTTGCCTCAGGACTGTGTTGATTCTCCTGTTCTCAATTACAAACTAATCTGAAGGGATCTAGAGCATCTGGACATTTCCATAGAGTATCTTACTGGTCCAATATATTAATGACATCATATTAATCAGATTTAGTGACCAGAAAGTTGTAAGTAATTTGGATGTGTTTTAAAACATGGGAGAAAACCTGGTAAAGATTCAATGACTGCTTCTTTGAGTAAGGTTTTAGGGATCAGATGATCTGGGTCTGCTGAGACTTATACTCCAAGATAAAGGATATGTTATACTTTGTACCTCCTATCACTTAGAAGGACACATAGCATTCAATAGGTCCCTTTAGATTTTGAAGAGAGCACATGTCACTTTGGTGATATTTCTCCAACCTATGTATTGAGTGATCAAGTAAAGATTGCTGCTAATTTTGAATGAGGTCCAGAGCAAGAGAGGGTTTTGCAGCAGGTTTAGGTTGCCTTGTTGCTTGGGTCATATGACCTGGCAGATGCCATGGTGCATAGTAGATAAGGATGCTATGTGGAGTCTCTCTAAGCCCAAATGCAAGAGTCATAGCACCCTTCTTTCAGTTGTTGTTTTTTTTTTTACCACCATCCCTGCCATTCATCAGTTCCATGAGTTCATAAATATTCTTAACTAAACCACTTCTCCCTTTGCATGATGACCAGGTGTACTGATGGTATCCACAGTATATAACAGTGGTATGTGGAATTTTTGGAGTCACAACACTCACTTCTTGGGTTCTGAAGCAAGATCCTGACATCAGCTACAAAGAAATAGCCATAGCTGAAAAATAGTTTCCAGAATGTCATTGTTCCCTGACCATAGGACAGGAAGCTCCTGACCATTGGACATCAAGTAACTATGCAAAAAGAGGTACTATCACAAGATAAGTATATTCATATCCATGAAGTCAAGAGATCAGGGAAGAACTGAAGCAATCCATTTTATGATGGAAATGGTGCATTCAGAATGGGAAACAAGAAAGTCCGAAGGGCATGAATGACACAAATAGGGGACCAGATCCCTATGTTATATATCTCTGTTGAAGCAACACTTTTTTTCTCCACCCAGCTATGACCTTATGAGGGGATACCTGAAACTAGATATGATAGAAAATTAATAACAGAAATCCAATCCTGGTTCTTAGATGGGTTGACTGAGTTGATGAAAGCCAAATGTGGACTGCTGCCACCATATTCTAGCCCTGTGGTCGGCAAACTGCGGCTCGTGAGCCATCTGTGGCTCTTTGGCCCCTTGATTGTGGCTCTTCCTAAGCCTTAGGAGTACCCTAATTAAGTTAATAACAATGTACCTACCTATATAGTTTAAGTTTAAAAAATTTGGCTCTCAAAAGAAATTTCAATCATTGTACTGTTGATATTTGGCTCTGTTGACTAATGAGTTGGCCAACCACTGCTCTAACCCTACTCAGGAATGGTCCTTAGAGACTATACAGAAGAATATATTCCCCAAGTGGGAAAAGTTTAAAGCAGCACTTGGTAACCAACTTCATACAAAAAGAGAAGTAGTGGAGTTGAGGATATATGTGGTATTCATGGGCAGTGATAAATAGCTAGGCCTGTGGTCAAAGGTCTGAAAGAAGCAATATTGGAAGATAGGAAACAACCCGGAGATGAAGCATGCGGAAGAACCTGTAGTGTGTTCCTGATCAATGCCTGCAAGGGTATCATCCAGTAGATGCCAGTCTTCAGTTCCCCAAATGCTAACAAAATAGACCCATTAATGGAATGGCAGAGCTTAAGACTATGTATGAACTCAACAGCATGGCTGCCTCTCACAAAGGCTGATTTAGCAATAGTGACACTGAGAATCCAACCTGTCAGTAGCAGAGACTAACCCTATGCATTCAATTTAGTCTCCTCTGAGAAGACCAACCAGTCATTTGAATTCAGTTGATAGTATTAAACTTCTTCCATCTTAAAAGTGACAGCAATTGTCTTCACTGGAATTGATATTCTAAGTAGACTTTCCTTCCATGCTACAGTACCTTGACTAACACTAATATTTGAGGCCTCATAGTATATCTAAATTTTTATTAAGGATCATACATATTATCTTAGATCAAATAATCTACTTTACAGAAAGTGAGGTGTAACAATGGCATATGTTAACGATAACCGTTGGTCCTACCATCTACCATATCACTTAAAGGCTATCAGCCTAATAGAATGTTGCTTATAACCAATTGGCATGTTATGATGCTCTTTTTGTGGCAGGTAAAACATGAATCTTGGAACAAAAAAGTGAAGTAGAAGCTCCATCGTTATCATTACTCACTATGACCCATCTTGGTGAATTTGTATTGGACTAGAGGTCTTATTTTCCAAGGGAATGATGCTTCTAGGGTTACTCTAAACATAAGCTTATAAACACTGCAGTCATTTCAGAGTTGTAATTCGAGTAGACAAGTAGCAAAGAAAAAGTTACAATACAATTATGATCATGTAATGATTGTTGTATGCATACCATGAATATTATGAAGAGATACTGTGGTTGCTCATTGATAACTGGATGTGCAGCTCAAATCCCTCTGTCTGTAAAAGCAACTTAGACTGTTAAAAGTGTTCGTTAAGAGGGATAGGAAACTAGAATATGTAATAAAGGAGGAATATGATGAAAATCGTGGTTTCACGGCCAACTACAGCAGCAGGTAAATAAACTTGCCCCACTAAATTCCTCTATTGTAAGTCCCCCCAGTCCCCCCAAAAAATGTATGTGCTTAGTATTTTGAAGATGCTTTACCAGGATGGAATGAACTTGACAAGGAGCACAGGTAGATCTGAACAAGGAGTTGACTGTAACAGGTTCTGTCTGTGCTCCTTCCATATCCCTTCAAGGCCTTACTATTGCAATGTAAAACAGCCCTGTTACTTCCAATAGTGTAAGAACTCTCTTGCACCTGGACCTGTTCTACTCAGCCAACTAAAGTGTTGAAGAATGGATTGCTGAGGATGTCCTCAACTAAGGGTGGTGGGAGTTGATACATAAACATTTCAGCTCCTTCTACCCTCAGATGGGTTGATTCTGAGGTACTTGTTCCACACTCATCCCCAGTGGTATCAAGCTCCTGTTACCTACAGTGGTAAACTGTCTTGATAGCATTCACTTCACTGGCTGTTCTCCCTTCCCTATTTTAATTCTCCATAACCTACTGCCATTTTCTTAGCTCTTCTCCCTAATAAATAAATTTCTTCTACTGGAATCCTCAACCCAGAGTCTGCTTCTGGGAAATACAAATTGAAATAGCATGTATTGCCTGTCTTGGCTTTGAGCTTTTACTTCACAGTGCAAACACAATCAGCAGTGACCAATCAGATCAGGCAGTCTAAAGTTTCTGGGACCAATTTCCAATGTGAATTTGTTTTGTTTTTTCCTCACACCACTAGATAATTCTCAGACACCAGTTGGGTGTCCTACAATTTAACTCAATTCTGACACTATCTACCTGGAAATAGTGTGAGATTCCATAGGTTAAGGGCTCAGTCCTTCAAGATGTTTGTACTTCTGACTGGCTATAAACCAGCGGTTCCAACAGCCTCCTTAGAGCCACTAGAGCAGGTAACAGAACTCAGAGAAATACCACCAGTTTATTATAGGAGGGATCCAAGATGGCAGCTGACAGGGCAGCAGTGAAGAAGAGAGTGTGAGTGAGTGAGGGAGCAAAAGGGGAGTGCGTGGACGTGTGGGGCATGTGTGTATGTGTGAGTGAGGGAAAGTTATATTCCAAAGGACTGTTGGGGACTGGCAGACCAGGCTCCCCTAGCCAGGCAGCCTCTACTACTGCTGAAATCTCTCCCGAGGTGGCCAGCTCTGCTGCAAAGACCACGCCATCTTGAAGGGGAGAGTGGCTGTGACTGGGAGCCCAGCTTCACCTCCACCCGGGGAGACCTCAGATACCACCCGGGACCCTACAACCACAATGGCCAGGGACCTGCTGCCTCGGCTGCAAACCCACGAACACCAAGCCTCCCCAGCCGTGGACTCCTAAAAAGTTTGTCCAGAGGGAGACAAAATGGTGGCCAAATAAGTGAATGGGTCTTGCGCCTTCTAATGGAGCAGATAGAAGAAACAGTGAATTGAATAACATGCACCCGGAATTGGTGAGTTAAACACACTGGTGAGACACTCCATGGCCAGAAAGGATGGGGGATTCCTGGGGAAGGATAGGATCAGGGAACTGGACTGGAGAGATAGATGCGCAACAACCATGATGAGACGGTCAGAAGGAAACTGCGCTGCGCCAAGTCCGTGTGCCTTGGGGACACATGTAACACTCGACTGTGGAAGGGAGTTCACGGGGCTGCTGGCAGACAGGGACTGTAGCTCTAAGTCTACAGCCATGGGAGGCTGTGCCCAGAAAGGCAGCCTGAAGTTCTACACTGGCCACACAATGCCGAGGGGAGAGAGACACGCAGCGGAGCAGTTGCTCTGTCTTTATATTTTCCTTACAAACACTCATTGAGGCTGCAATACAGGGGAAGGTGGTTTTGTGGAAGCTGGGAAGCAAAATAGGGAGAGGTGACCAGGAGGCCAGCTCTGGGACAGTCCTGTCCCTCCAACCCTGAACAACCATTTTTCTCCTGAAGACCAGGATCCTCCTAGCAGTGCAGCAGCACCCAGCCTTGAGCTCGGCAGGGAAACAAGGATTCTGAATACCCCCAGGGAGCCCTTGGGGACTAGGTTGAGGGGCCATTTGGTACCAGAAACTAATACAGCAATACTGCCACCTAGAGCCTGTGTCAGAAATAGATCCTTGTGTAAATATGACTGAAAGCAGGCAGAAAAACAAAGCGGGCAGATTGATCCCCCTGCCTAAAAACAAGGCTGTGGAGTCTGACACAGAGCAGCGGTGGATCACTGGGAACTTCAACACAGTGCTGACTACCTAACAGAAAACTGAGACGTGGCAGAGAGAACAGTAGAGAGGGGTCTTAAATCAGCCCCATGGGACATTAAAACTTAGCTGAAGTGAACGATACTTCACTACTTCACTTCTTTATTTTTTATCTTTTACTTAAGAAATTAATTTTTTTCTTTTATTTTTAAATTAATTATATTTATTATTACTATTATTATTTTTTTTAACATTTTATATTTTTTTTGGATTAGTGTTCTACATTCTATTTTTATTTCTATTTTTTATCATTATTTTACCTTATCTCATTTTTTCCTTTTTGCCAACTTTTCTTTCCTCACTTCTCCCTTTTTCATTATGTTTCTCTTCTCAAGTTCCTGCTTTAGTTTTTCTCTCTTTTCTTTTTACTCCTTGTTAAAAATTTATCTTTATCTGCTTTATTGACACATTACTATGATAGTAGTCTCTGTTGGCTTACTCATATATCTAATTTCCTCTCCCCTGCTCCAAGTCCATGCACCATTCTCTTTTCTCTTTATTCACTAATCAATGTTTTTCTTCTTGTTGTTGTTTGTTTGTTTTGTTTTTGTTTTTATTTTATGGTTTTTTTTTCCTCTCCTCACCTGCTCTCTTCTTCTACTAATAGCTTAATTAGTTTCACTTACCAAACTCAGGCCTATATGCTCTCTACTCTAGTCTACTTTTCCAAAAATAGATAAATATGTAGATAGATAGATTAAAGAAAGGGGAAACATTTTTTTCATATATATATATATATATATATATATATATATATATATATTTAATATATATTAATTACTTTTAAAATTAATATTTAAAATTATTTTGAGTATTTTATTTTTTACTTTTCTTCTTATACACTCACTAGAGGCCCAGTGCACAAAATTTGTGCATGGTTGCGGGATCCCCTCAGCCCAGCCTGCACCCTCTCCAATCCGGGACCCCACGGGGGATGTCCAACTGTGGGGGATCAGGGATGGGGGATTGGTCCTAAACCAGCAATTGGACATCCCTCTCACAATCTTGGACCATTGGCTCCTAATCACTCACCTGCCTGCCTGCCTGGTTGCCTCTAACTGTCCCCCACTGCTGGCCTGACTGCCCTTCACTGCCTCTGTGTGCTGGCCTGATCTCCCTTAACTTCTGCCCCTGCTGGCCTGGTTGCCCCTAACTGCCCCCTACTGCCAGCCAGGTCACCCCCAACTGCCCCCCTCTGCCAGCCTGGTCCCCCCTACCTACCACCCCTGCTGGTATGGTTGCCCCCAACTGCCAAATGCTGCTGGTCTAGTAGCAGCTAACTGCCCCCCCTGCTGGCCTGGTCACCCGCAACTGCCCCCCCCCACTGGCCGAGTCGCCCTAATTGCCCCCAACTGCCCCCCTCTGTCAGCCTGGTTGCCCCTAACTGCCCCCCCCCGCCATCTTGGTCACCCCCAGCTGTCCCCCCTGCTGAACTGTTCACCCAAAACTGCCCCCCCTGCTGGCTGGTTGCCCTTAATGTCCTCCCCGCCAGCCTGGTCACCCCATGCAGCCTGCTGCTCAGTCGTTTGGTCGTCCCTCACTAATAGCCAATGGAAATATTATGATCCATTGTCCAATTTCAAGTTACAAAGAAAGGTGAATTTCTCTCTCCCCTTGGCACTGTGTGGCCAGTGTGGAACTTCAGGCTGCCTTTCTGGGCACAGCCTCCCACGGCTATAGACTTAGAGCTAGAGGAATGACCAAACGCAGGTCGCCCCATGCAGCCTGCTTGTTCAGTCGTTTGGTCGACCCTACTACCAGGGAATCTTCCATTAGACTATCAGCTGATTTCTCAACAGAAACACATCAGGGCAGAAGGGAATGGAATTAAATATACAAAGTGATGCAAAGCAAGGGACTGATCCAAGAATACTATACCCAGAAGGGCTATCATTCAAAATTGAAGGTGAAATCAGGAGATTCACAGACAAAAAAGGGTTAAGGGAGTTTATTACCACCAAGCAAGCAATGCAAGAAATGCTAAAAAACTGGTAATAAATTATTTAACCCTACAACTCAAAAAATTAGAAAGAGAGCAACAAGAAAAGCCCAGAGTAAGAAGAAGGAAGGAAATAATAAATATCAGAGCAGAAATAAATGACATAGAGACCAAAAAAAAAATACAAAAGATCAATAAAACAAAGAACTGGTTCTTTGAAAGAATAAACAAGATTGATGAACCTCTAGCAAGGCTCACTATGAAACAAAGAGAGAGGAACCAAATAAACAAAATCAGAAATGAAAGAAGTGAAGTAACAACCGACCCCACATAAATACAAAGGATTATGAAAAAATGCTATGAACAACTCTATTCCAACAAACTGGACAACCTAGATGAAATGGATACGTTCCTAGAAAAATACAAGCTTCCAAAACTCAATCAGGGAGAATCAGAAAAATGGATTGGGCCACAATAACTACTGATGACATTGAAGCAGTAATCAAAAATCTTCCAGCAAACAAAAGCCCAGGTCCATATGGCTTCACATGGGAGTTTTAGCAAACATTCAAAGAAGAACTAAAACCTACCCTTCTCAGACTATTCCAAAAAATTCAAGAGGAAGAAACACTTCAAAACTCTTTCTATGAAGTCAGAATTACCCTAATTCCAAAACCAGATAAAGACACCACAAAGAAAGAGAACTACAGGCCAATATCCTTGATGAACAACAGATGCTAAAATCCTCAACAAAATTCTAGCAAATCAGATCCAGCATTACATTAGAAAGATCACACACCATGACCAAATGGGATTTATTCCAGGGATGCAAGGATGGTGAAATATATGCAAATCAATAAATGTCATATGTCACATAAACAAACTGAGAGACAAAAATCACATAATCATATCAATCAATGCAGAAAAAGCATTTGACAAAAATCTAACACCCTTTCTTGATAAAAACTCTCAGCAAAGTGGGAATAGAGGGATCATACCTCAACATAATAAAAGCCTTATATGAGAAACCTACAGCCAGCATCACGCTCAATGAGCAAAAACTAAAACCATTTCCCCTAAGAACAGGAGCAGAGAGGGATGCACACTTTCACCACTCCTGTTCTACATAGTACTGGAAGTGCTAGCCATAGCGATCAGACAAGAAAATGGAATAAAAGGCATCTAAATTGGAAAAGAAGAAGTAAAACTTGTTATTTGCAGATGACATGATATTATACATAGAAAAGCCCAATGACTCCATCATAAAACTAATAGACTTAATAAATGAATTTGGCAGTATAGCAGGATAAAAAATTAATTTCCAGAAATCTATGGCTTTTTTATACACCAATAGTGATCTCACAGAAAGAGAAACTAAAAAAAAAAAAAAAAATCCCATTTACCATTGCACCAAGAAAAGTAAGATACCTAGGAATAAACTTAACTAAGGAAGTAAAAGACCTGTACTCAGAAAGCTACAGAACATTGACAAAAGACATAGAGGAAAACATAAACAGATGGAAGAACATACCATGTTCATGGATTGGTAGAATCAACATCATTAAAATGTCCATACTACCCAAAGCAATTTATAGATTCAATGCACTCCCCATTAAAATACCAATGGCCATATTTTACACATCTAGAACAAACTCTCCAAAAATTCATGTGGAATAAAAAACGACCACAAATAGCCACAGCAATCCTGAGAAAGAAGGACAAAGTTTGAGAGATCACAATATCATATATCAAGCTATATTTCAAAGCCACAGTTATCAAAACTGCCTGGTACTGGCACAAGAACAGACATATAGACCAATGGAACTGAACAGAGAACCCAGAAATCGACCCAAGCCATTATGCTCAATTAATATTTGACAAAGGATCCAAGCATACAATGGAGTCAAGACAGTCTCTTCAATAAATGGTGCTGGGAAAATTGGTCAGATACATGCAAAAAATGAAACTAGATCACTAACTTACACCATACACAAAAATAAACTCAAAATGGATAAAGGACTTAAATGTAAGACGGGAAACCATAAAAATCTTGGAAGACTACAGAGGCAGCAAAATCTCAGACATATGTCATAGCAATATCTTTAACGATACAGCTACTAGGGCAATGGAAACTAAGTTAAAAGTAAACAAATGGGAATCCCAGCAACAACATAGTGCCAGTAACTAACAATTACGCAGTCAGCTCTGGGCAGTGAACTTCCACTGGAAAGAGAGGCCCTATAGCCTCAGAGGCCAACCCCAGAACACTGCCACCCAGAGGCTGACCCACAAACTGACTCTTTGCTAAACACAAAATAAGGCAGTCTGGGAAATAAATGCGACCGGCTTTAAAATAAAGACTGTGGTTCACAACACAGAGGAACAGTATATCGCAGGGAAACTCAACACTCTTCTGAATACCTGGAAGGTCTAAGGCGAGCCACACTGAAGAATAGAAGAACCGAAGGACCTTCACTACTGCATTTTTTTTCTTTTTTCACTTTTTAACTAAGAAATCAATTTTTTTTCTTTTTTTTTCTGTTCTTTTTTTTTTCTTTTTCCATCACCTGATTTTATCCTTTTAATTACTACCTTCTTATTTTTAACCAGTATTATTACTGCTACCATTTTACCATTTTTTAAAGTGCCATTTTATTTTCTCTTTATTTTATTTTGGGATTAGTGTTCTCCATTCTATTTTCATCGTTATGTTATTGGTTGTTTCAGGTTTGCATTCATATCCAGGGAGCTGTTGCTGGAATTTGTTGGGATTAATGGCTGTTCTATAGGAGTATTCTCCTCATATAAAAAGTCTTTTCCCCTCTTCCACTTCATTCTCTCTTTTCGCTCTTTTTTTTTTCTTTTCTCGCTTTTATTTTCCCCCCTCCTTTTTCCCAATTTCATTTTTGCACTCCTTTTTTTGGTCCCTACTTTTCTTTTCTTTTTTCTCTTTTATCTTTTTCTCTTCCTTCTTCCTTATCCCCTAATTCTCTTAATTCAGGTGGTCACCTTTATTTGGGGTTATTAATATCGTGAATATATTTTTGTATAGTGCCTGGTACGTGGTGCCTTGTTGTGTTGTATTTTGTGCCTTTAAATCAATGCAGCAGATCCAAGCAACAGCAACCTCCTGAGCACCACATCCTCTGCTGAGGAACAGCAGCTGTACGTGAAACCTCGCCCCACCAGCCAGAAGAGCCACCACAGCTGTGAACAGCACCCACCAGAGGAGCTGCTGCCAACTGAAGAGCAGCTGCTACCGCAACCGCCCGAAGAGCAACCACAGACCAAGGAGTCACTGCCACCCAGGGAGCAACCACTGAACGACTCAACATCTAGATATGTCAGTGAGATCAAACATGGGTAGACAAAGAAACCCCCAAAGGAAAGAGAAGGAGGACTCTCCAGAAAAGCAGCTAAGTAATACAGAGGCATGCAACATGACAGATAAAGAATTCAGAATAAGGGTTCTAGAGTGCATAAACCGGATGGAGGAAAAAATCGACAACCTCTTCAAGAAGCAAGAAGAAACAGATGAAAAAATCAATAACATATGGAAGAAGCTAGAAGAAACAGATGAAAAAATCGATAACATATGGAAGAAGCTAGAAGAAACAGATGAAAAAATCAACAACTTAAGTAAGACCCAAGAAGAAATGAAGAGTGATATAGCTGCAATGAAAAACTCCATTGAAAGTATCAACAGTAGACTAGGAGAAGCGGAGGACCAAATTAGTGAATTAGAAGACAAGGAAGCAAAACACACCCAAAATGTACTGCAATTGGAGAAAAAAATTAAAAGACAGGAGGAGAGCCTAAGGGAGCTTTGGGACAACATGAAACGAAACAACATACGGATAATAGGAGTACCAGAACAACAGAAGGATGAACAAGGATTAGAAAACCTACTCGAAGAAATAATATCAGAAAACTTTCCTGAGGTGGGGAAGAAAAAAGTCACACAAGCCCAGACAGTCCCAAACAAGGTGAACCCGAAAAGACCCACACCAAGACACATCATAATCACCATGGCAAATGTTCAGGACAAAGAGAGAATCTTACAAGCTGCAAGAGAGAGACGGAAAGTTACATACAAGGGATCGCCCATTAGACTGTCAAATGATTTCTCAACAGAAACACATCAGGCCAGAAAAGAATGGACTGAAATTTACAAAGTGATTCAAAGCAAAGGACTGAATCCAAGAATACTCTATCCAGCAAGGCTATCATTCAAACTTGAAGGGGAAATAAGAAGCTTCACAGACAAAAAAAGGCTAAGGGAGTTTGTCACCACCAAGCCAGCAATGCAAGGAATGCTAAAGGGACTGGTATAAAAAGAAGAAATAAAAAGCTCAGAAAGAAAACAGCCACACAGAAAAAGAAATGGCTACAAACAAGTGCCTTTCAATAATAACTTTAAACGTAAACAGACTAAATGCTCCAAACAAAAGACATCGAGTGGCTGAATGGATAAAAAAACATGACCCATACATCTGCTGTCTACAAGAAACCCACCTCATAAGAAGGGACTCACACAGACTGAAAGTGAAAGTATGGAAAAATATCTTTCAGGCAAATGGAAAGGAAAAGAAAGCTGGGGTAGCAATACTTATATCGGACAAAATAGACCTCAAAGTGAAGGCCATAACAAGAGATAAGGAAGGCCACTTCATAATACTAAAGGGATCAATAAAACAAGAAGATATAACCCTGGTAAACATATATGCACCCAATGCAGGAGCACCCAAATTCATAAAAAAACTCCTGGAAGATATCAAAGGAGTGATCGACAACAATACAATCATAGTAGGAGACTTTAATACACCACTGACAGCACTGTATAAGCCCTCTAAACAAACAATCAGCAAAGATACAGCAATCCTAAATGACTCACTAGATCAGATGGACTTAATAGACATCTTCAGAACACTTCACCCCAAAGCCAGGGAATATACATTCTACTCAAATGCTCATAAGACATATTCAAAAATAGACCATATATTGGGTCACAAGCAAAGTATCCCCAAATTCAAGAAGATTGAAATCATAAAAAGCGTCTTCGCAGACCATGATGGCATAATATTAGAAATAAACTACAATAAAAACAACCCAAAATACTCAAACACCTGGAAGCTGAATAGCATGCTATTAAATATTGATTGGGTTACCAATGAGATCAAAGAAGAAATTAAAAACTTCCTGGAAACTAATGACAATGAAAACAAAACAATCCAAAACCTATGGGACACAATGAAAGCAGTCCTGAGAGGGAAGTTTATAGCTCTACAGGCCTATCTCAAAAAACAAGAAAAAATGGTAGTAAATCATCTAACTCTACAACTCAAAGAATAAGAAAGAGAGCAACAAGAAAACCCCAGAGTGAGCAGAAGGAAGGAGATAATAAAGATTAGAGCAGAAATAAATGACATAGAGACCAAAAAAACAATACAGAAAATCAATGAAACAAAGAGCTGGTTCTTTGAAAGGATAAACAAGATTGACAAACCTCTAGCCAGACTCACCAAGAAGCAGAGAGAGAGGACCCAAATAAATAAAATCAGAAACGATAGAGGCGAAATAACAACAGACCCCACAGAAATACAAATGATTGTTAAAAAATACTATGGACAGCTCTACTCCAACAAACTAGACAACATGGAGGAAATGGACAAATTCCTAGAAAAATACAACATTCCAAAACTCAATCAGGAAGAATCTAAAAATCTCAACAGGCCAATAACTATGGAAGAAATTGAAGCAGTCATTAAAAGCTTCCATCAAACAAAAGCCCAGGACCAGAGGGCTTCACAGGGGAGTTTTACCAAACATTCAAGGAAGAACTAAAACCTATCCTCCTCAGACTACTACAAAAAATTCAAGAGGAAGGAACACTTCCAAGCTCATTCTATGAAGCCAGCATCACCCTAATACCAAAACAAGGTAAAGACAACACAATGAAAGAGAATTACAGACCAATATCCCTCATGAACATAGATGCCAAAATCCTCAACAAAATCTTAGCAAATCGGATCCAGCAGTACATCAGAAAGATCATACACCATGACCAAGTAGGATTTATCCCAGGGATGCAAGGATGGTACAATATCCGCAAATCAATAAACGTGATACATCACATCAACAAATTGAAAGAAAAAAACCACATGGTCATATCAATTGATGCAGAAAAAGCATTTGACAAAATTCAACACCCATTTTTGATAAAAACTCTCAGCAAGGTGGGAGTAGAAGGATCATACCTCAACATAATAAAAGCCATATATGACAGGCCCACAGCCAACATCATACTGAATGGACAAAAACTAACACCATTTCCCCTAAGAACAGGAACAAGACAGGGATGCCCCCTCTCACCACTCCTGTTCAACATAGTACTGGAATTGTTAGCCATTGCAATTCGGCAAGAAGAAGAAATAAAAGGCATCCAAATTGGAAAAGAGGAAGTAAAACTGTCCTTATTTGCAGACGACATGATATTATACATACAAAACCCTAGAGTCTCCATCAAAAAGCTACTAGACATAATACATGAATTTGGCAATGTAGCAGGATACAAAATTAACCCCAAGAAATCTGAGGCATTTCTATACACCAATAGTGAACTTTCAGAAAGAGAGATTATAAAAACAATCCCGTTTACCATTGCACCAAAAAAATTAAGCTACCTAGGAATAAACTTAACTAAAGAGGTAAAAGACCTCTGCTCAGAAAACTACAGGACGTTGAAAACAGATATAGAGGAAGACATAAACAGATGGAAGAACATACCGTGTTCATGGATTGGTAGAATCAACATCATTAAAATGTCCATACTACCCAAAGCAATCTATAAATTCAACGCACTTCCCATTAAAATACCAACGGCATACTTCAGAGATCTAGAACGAACTCTCCAAAAATTCATCTGGAATAAAAAAAGACCCCGAATAGCTGCAGCAATCCTGAAAAAGAACAAAGTAGGTGGGATCTCAATACCAGATATCAAGTTGTATTACAAAGCCACTGTTCTCAAAACTGCCTCGTACTGGCACAAGAATAGGCATATAGATCAATGGAATAGAATAGAGACCCCAGAAATCGGCCCGAACCAATATGCTCAATTAATATTTGACAAAGGAGGCAAGAACATACAATGGAGCCAAGATAGTCTCTTCAATAAATGGTGCTGGTAAAATTGGACAGATATATGCAAGAAAATGAAACTAGACCACCAACTTACACCATACACAAAAATAAACTCAAAATGGATAAAGGACTTAAATGTACGACGGGAAACCATAAAAATTCTAGAAGAATTCAAAGGCAACAAAATCTCAGACATATGCCGAAGCAATTTCTTCACTGATACAGCTCCTAGGGCACTTGAAACTAAAGAAAAAATGAACAAATGGGACTACATCAAAATAAAAAGCTTCTGCACAGCAAAAGAAACCATCAACAAAACAACGAGAAAACCCACTGTGTGGGAAAACATATTTGCCAATGACATATCTGATAAGGGCCTAATCTCCAAAATTTATAGGGAACTCATACAACTTAAGAAAAGGAAGATAAACAATCCAATCAAAAAATGGGCAAAGGACCTTAATAGACACCTTTCAAAAGAGGACATTCAGAAAGCCAAGAGACATATGAAAACATGCTCTAAGTCACTAATCATCCGAGAGATGCAAATCAAAACAGCAATGAGGTACCATCTCACACCTGTCAGACTGGCTATCATCAACAAATCAACAAACAACAAGTGCTGGAGAGGATGTGGAGAAAAAGGAACAGTTGTCCACTGCTGGTGGGAATGCAGACTGGTGCAGCCACTATGGAAGACAGTATGGAGTTTCCTTAAAAAACTGAAAATGGAACTCCCATTTGACCCTGTGATCCCACTTCTAGGAATATATCCCAAGAAACCAGAAACACCAATCAGAAAGGATATATGCACCCCTATGTTCATAGCAGCACAATTCACCATAGCTAAGATCTGGAAACAGCCTAAGTGCCCATCAGTAGATGAATGGATTAGAAAACTGTGGTACATCTATACGATGGACTACTATGCTGCTCTAAAAAGGAAGGAACTCTTACCATTTGCAACGTCATGGATGGAACTGGAGAGCATTATGCTAAGTGAAATAAGCCAGTCAATAAAGGAAAAATACCACATGATCTCACTCATTCATGGACAATAGAGACCATTATAAACTTTTGAACAATAATAGATACAGAGGCAGAGCTGCCTCAAACAGATTGTCAAACTGCAGCGGGAAGGCCGGGGAGGGTTGGGGGGCAGGAGGTAGGTGGGTAAGAGATCAACTAAAGGACTTGTATGCATGCATATAAGCATAACCAATGGACATAAGACACTGGGGGATAGGGGAGGCTAGGGGACTGTCTAGGGCGGGGGGATAAAATGGATACATATGTAATACCCTTTGTAATACTTTAAGCAATAAAAAAAAAATAAACAAATGGGACTACATCAAAATAAGAATCTTCTTCACAGCAAAAGAAACCTTGAACAATACAACAAGAAAGCCCACTGAATGGGAAAGCATATTTGCCAGTGTTATCTCCGAGAAGAGTTTACAGGGAACTCCAACATTTACAGGAAACTCATACAACTTAACAAAAGGAAGATAAACAATCCAATCAAAAATGGGCAAATGACCTAAATAGACACTGTTCAAAAGAGGACATACAGAAAGTCAAGAGACATATGAAAACATGCTTAAAGTCACTAAACATTGGAGAGATGCAAATCAAAATATCAATGAGGTACCATCTCACACCTGTCAGAATGGCTATCATCAACAAATCAACAAACAGCAAGTACTGGTGAGGATTTGGAGAAAAAGGAACCCTCGTGCACTGCTGGTGGGAATGCAGACTGGTGCAGCCACTATGGAATACAGTATGGAGTTAATAATCAAAAAGAGGAACCAAATAAACAAATAACCATTATTAATTTCAAAAAGTTAATAATGGAAATCCCACTTCTAGGAATATACCCCAAGAAATCAGAAACACCAATCAGACAGGATATATGCACCCCTATGTTCATAGCAGCACAATTTACAATAGTTAAGATTTGGAAACAGCCTAATGCCCATCAGCAGATGAGTTGATTAAAAAACAGTGGTATATTTACACAATGGAATACTTCACTGCTGTAAAAAAGAAGGAACTTTTACCATTTGAAACAGCATGCATGGAACTGGAAAGCATTATGCTAAGCGAAATAACCCAGTTGGAGAAAGATAAATATCACATGATCTCACTCATATGTGGGATATAATGAACAGCATAAACTTATGAACAAAAATAGGTCCAGATGCAAGGTAACACTGAACCTCAGGGAAAAAGGCAGGGGAGAAGGGGTTAGAGATCACCCAAAGGAGTTGTATGCATGCATATTATTATACCATATCCAATGGCCACAGACACTGGGCCTTGGGGGCTTGTCCTGGGAGGTGGGAGTGGCCAGGGCAGGGTCAATTGGGGAAAAAGGAGACATATGTAATACTTTAAACAATAAAAAAATAATACAACACAGGAACTATCAGATGGAACAGATGCAAAGGGCAAGGTATAGGGAAAAGGCACAGAGCTTTCATGCCCTACAAGAGCTCCACTCTCCCCCCAACTTTCCACATGTTCATAACCAGAGAAGGTTACTGTTCACAACCCTGTTTTATGTATGTATGTGTGTGTGTGTGTGTGTGTGTGTGTGTGTGTGTGTGTGTGTGTGTGTGTAGGCTTTTTTACATAGGCAGGATGGCTATTGGCAATTGATTCAACTTCCAGGCACTCTCCTCTCCCTGGAAGTCAGAGGAATGGGTCTGAAAGTTACAACCCTCTAGTCATATGATTGACTTTTCAGGCAACCAGTCTCCATCCTTTGGTGGGTTCCCAAAGTTACCTGGTTAACATAACAAAATATACCTTTATCATTCCCAGCACTGGAAATTTCAAGGGTTTAAGGAGCTCTGTGCCAGGAATGGGGTCAATGACCAAATGTATATATTTCTTACTATACTAGTAAATCAAAATATCACTGAGTATCTTCTCATCCTTTCATTTGGAAGAGTTTTGCAATTTCCAAAATGCACAATGGTATGGCATGATCACATTAAGCAATGGAATCAGCATCCTATCCTAAAGATAAAGGATGTCCTTTGGATTACCAGGATGAACAGTGCTACTTACCACTAATTCCAGCTGTCTGTGAGACTCTTAGCATTTTATAACTAACTAGGGGCCCAGTGCACAAATTCATGCACCTTGAAAGGAATTGTGGGCTGCAAGGCTGTGGTGGGCACAGGGGCAGGTCTTAATCCATCCTCCACGCTCCCACCCAGCCCCTTCCACCACAGCCCCTGGTCCCCTGTCTGCCTGCAACCCCACTCCCCCTGCCGCTGCTCCTATACACTGAAGGTGCCCACACTGGCAGCGGGTGCGAGCAGAGGCTGCTGGCTCTTATCACCCCTCAGGGAGATGGAGAAGCCCTCAGGGGTGATCGGGGCCTGCAGCTGCTGCTTGCATCTACTGGTGGTGCCAAATGATTGGGACTGGCGCCGGGCTCCAGCAGCAGATGCTAGCCAGTGGCTCCTGTGCTGGCAGTGGGTGCGAACAGGGCCGGCACCGGCAGCAGGTGCGAGCGCCTGGTGGGACCGTGGAGTGCAGGAGCAAAGAATTTTCAGTAACCACCAGATGCTCGCCCCAATGACATCGACCAGTGCCCCACCTTGGTCTGGCACCCCCACTCACCTGTTCTACCATCCCACCATGGCGACACCCACCATGTTCCGCGTGTGCCCCCTGGTGGTCAGCACATGTCATAGCGACCAATTGTTCAGTTGTTCCATTCTTCCGACATTCGGTCTATTTGCATATTAGGGTTTCATATACATAGATACTTATTGAGGACTCAATATGCTCTGGGCACACTTCCAAGTGCTTTAAATATATTAATTTGTTCTTCAGCAATCTTATGAGGTAATATGAAGTATTTATGGGGTCAAATGAGGATACTGAAGCCAAGAGAAAGTAGCACATTGACCAAACTCCCAGAGATCAAAAGTAGATTTTTTTTCAGTTTTTGTTTTCTCCTTCAATGTCAAGCCCATTAGTTCTTTCTGTTGCTGCTGAACCTATGATTATACCTCTCATCTTCTCTTATTCTAATCTTTTAAATTTACCTCTTCTGTGAGTCTGATGGTCCAAGTGACTAAGCTTATTAAACTCTGTATAAAATAACAGTGAATATGTGATCAACAAGTGGCCACTCAACTTTGTAACATCTTTTTAGGTTCTTCAGATGTTTTCTTAGATGTATTCTTATATAGTTGAGGTTGCTGTATAATTGACTCATGGAAAAGTAAAGTTAAATATGTTTTCAGAGTGATGTTTTATTTAAATTGCAAACCCTATTGTGACCAGGAACCCAATATTTGAGTATGTCTTCTTATGGGTACTAGCCCAAAGAAATGAATGAGCAGGAATTTTTAGTATAGAAAGAAAACTATTGAATTGGTCAATCCATAATAAGGGGAACTAATATTCTGAAAGACCCCACTCCTCAACTGCATGTAGATTGCAGATCATACAGGGCAAAACCAAAAGACACTATGGATTAGAGAGGGTTTGAGGTGGTCCTGGGAGCTGAATGGTCAGAGGTGAGGTAAGGGTAATAAATCTTGAGGACAGCTCTGAGGTATGCTCTGGTGTTACTCTATCTGGTCTCCCTGTATCTAGTGTCATGGAAAAGTAGCCAGGGTATCATTCGAGGTCAAGGTATTATTTTTAGCCAGCCAGAGGTCCAGATCTTGTGATCTTTAGTCAGATCCCAGCTGTAGTAGAGCTCGGGAAATATGTCTCAGTGCTGCGGCTGATGCAGTGGTGTGAGCACACTCCACCATGACATGCTTCCTCGGCACACCAGGAAGTAGCAACGCCGGCCTGAACTAACTCCTAGAGCCATGTGCACAGTACCCCAGCCTTTCAGCCATTGGTCGCCTATAGCAACGTGTCTCCCTCTGATTGGTCGTCTATAGCAACGTGTCTCCCTCTGATTGGTCCCCTCATGCTATATGTACCCCTGCAGTTCCACAATAAAATGGATCTGCGTCACTGAACCTGGTCCCCGGAGTCATGCATGCAGATGCCCTAGCGCGCTGGGGCTCCGTCGTCCTCACCCCCGAGGGACCCCCTGCTTCACCCAGCTACTGTCTTCTGTTGCCTTGGGGTTTGCTAATTATTTAGGGGAGAAGCTAAGTCAATGAGGGTGAGAAATATGATTTCTAGAGCTAGTATTGAAAGCTAAATTTAATCAAAGTCATAAGGACCTTCAATTTCACTGTTAAATGAAGTTTCCTTTTCCTGCTTCTGTTTTCATATTTTCCCCCATGTTAAAGCTAGTTCAAGTCTTTTAAATTTGTGAGATATTCTTATCAATTTGAATAAAATATTTTGACTAAATGTAGATATATAATTATTCAAATTTATTTAAAATTTGATTATTATTGCTCTATGCTCCAAAAAGTGGAGTAACTGGTGTTTATATATATTTAGTGAAAGAGCAGAATTTGAAACTATAAACCAAATTATTGTTAAAAATGACCTTTTGAAAACAATGAATATTTTAGAAGTATACATTTGAAGCAATTATCCAGAATTTTAAATGCTATATTGTATTTTAAATATAAAATACTACTTTAAAATCTGGGTTTGCAAAAAAAAAAAAAGGCAAAAATAAATAATTTCACTCTGAGAAGCATATCCTTTCTCATTGAAAAAAAAAACAAATTTTATTTGTACTTGTCAATCAAATTTTATGTAATTATGGGGATGTACTTTTCCTTCTTGTAGTCATGGTCTTTTCACTACTTTCTTTATTAGTCAAAATAATGACATATTTCATATAATATATTTGCTCTTTGATGTATAGTGCCATGAAAATTTGTCAGCTTACCAAACGTTTAGTTAGGCAAGATAAAATTAAGTTGATTCCTTGAGATACACTAATTAGAAGGAAATATACTAAACATTTAATGTATTTAGGTAGCTAACTACATTATTAATTTTATATTTATGGATATACTTCCATATCCTCCTAAATAGAGTTACTAGGTTGATGTCTTGGCTGGTGTTCCCAGTGGTTAGAGCATTTGCCCGCCCACCGAAGGGTCATGGGTTCAATTCCCGGCCCTGTTTAGGGCTTGTTCAGGAGGCAACCAATTATTAAATCTCATTCACATCCATGTTTTGATGTTTTTTCCTCTCTCTCTGTCTTCCCTTCTCTCCCTCCCTTACACTCTCTCTAAAAAAAAATCCTGTTCTGAGAATTAACAACAACAACAAAAAAAAATAGGAGAGAGAAAGAGAGAGTTACTAGTTTGAAACTTGGCCCGATCACCACTAACAAGCAAGTTTTTTACAATAATAAAAGCTTTAAAAATCACTACAAGTAAAACATCTTGATTTTTTGTTGTTCTTGTTATATTCATGTATTGTACCCAGTAATTAAGTCAATGAAGTAAAATATCAATTTTAATCACTGCATTTTTAGTATATATTTTCTCTAATTCAATTGCAGCAGTAAAATATCCAGCAGCTAAAATGCCCTATTTAAGTGGAATTTGAACTGCTGGAAATTGAGACATAGAAAATCTTCATACCTGCACTCAAGCGGTTCAGCCGAGAGATCTGTGATAGCAAAGTGAGGGAGGACAGACTGGTTTATTCTACATATTTAACAAATACATTGTAAGGCCAATCTACACTGTCCCTATTAGTCTATGCCTATGGTTTTGAAATAAGGCTAGTAATTGTGGGCTTAATTTAGAGAGTTGAAAGATTCCTTAAAGATAGGAATCCCACTCCATTGGTTAAAAAACTGAACCTATAGTTAAGTTTGAATGCTGTTACCCCAGGAGATAGTGGAGGCTGATTTAGGGGAAAGTATCTTCACTTTGCTAGCTTTACAAGAAATGGGTTTGTGCATGGGAAAGCTTTATGATTTAAACTATGACTTGCAGCTCTTCTATTAGATCAATTTCAGATGTCAGGTTTAAAGTCTATGCATCTCACATAAATGTAGCATTGCTTTCTACATCACTAGGCACTAGCTTGACTCTTTTTAAGTCTAAAGAAATATATTTTTAATAGAATTTAAAACTACAAAATAATTACTAGTGTCACCGTGTTTTCTTTATGTTGACACATCAGCATATTAGAAAAAAAAATGTCTTTGCGTATCCTGGATGTTGTTATGCTTAAAAACTCTTGCTTCTTTCTTCAATAAGCTGGCTCAACTTCCACACTGGTATTGTTCCCAGAAGTGGACATCACCTGGGGGATGTCATGTAACTGATGGTTCTAGAGCCTTGAAGGAAGTCTTACAATTAATAAAAAAAGATGAAATTTTGAAAATCCATGAATAAGTTATCTGGTAATTTAGCACAAAATGTTTAGCTGAAATATCCCAGCATTAAATATGGAAGCACACGCTAAAGCCACTCCTTTTTCTTTCTGAGGAAGAGAAATAGTGAGCTGGGCACAACTTTCTTGTTAATGGTACAAATCTTTTCAGAATCCAACTTGGAAACTCTCATCTGGATTAGGCTTATGTTCAGAGTTTTTGAATTATTGATTACTTAAGGGCTAATTCATCCCAATCTGTGACATATGCATAATTTATCATGATATTTAAAAGCATGAGAATCTGAAAGGCTTCTGGAACTTTAATCCAATGCCCAATGACAACATATTTTGAGCTTTTTTTTTATGCTTTCAAAGCCTTGGCAAAAAGACAGGGCTTTTTGGTGCAGTGGCCTCACATGAGAGCTCCATATTTTTTAATGTTCCCTTTCTCTCTTTGAATTTTTATACTTTTCTTTTCCTTCCTCATTTGATTCTTTCTTTCCCCTCTCTCCCCCAGAGTTCTTCATAACACTAATTCTTTCTTTGGTTGTCCTTATATTTTTTTAAGACTATTTCACAGGGCCCTCCATGGTGCCTCACGTGTTTTCTTTATATCTCTCTTCTTTAAATTCTTCTTTTGTGCATTCTGTCTTCTTGGATTTCTGCTGCTTGAGAAAACCTTTTCAGCCATTTATTTCCTGTTTATTGTCCTATTTATCTTTGTAGTCACAGCCTAGTTAATTTATTACTGGTCTGAATTTTGTCTGAGACGCTTCTAATATCTGCCGCACCACAGTAAAGAAAAGGGGTGGATAATGATAAACTTCCTTTAATTACTGTTGTTGGAATGATAGAGTTGAGTGGGGTGATTTCAAAGGTAGGACTGATTCAAGCCTTCCTCTTCCCAGAAGGTCAAGTCAGCAAACACCAGGTCAAGGCCACCACCTTCCCACTTTCTTGCTCCTAACCCTGACAATGGCAACTCCACACTTAGTTGCAAACTGACAGAAAATTCCAAGTCAGCAGATGGTCAGAAAAGAAAAAAGGGGCCAAGAATTGCTGGTGAGATGGACAGCATGTAAGGTTCTTCAAGGACTGAAGGACAGGCACATGCTTAAAGAAAAACTGTCAGAGGGTAAAAAAACAACAACAACATGTTTCCATTTTAAATGCCTTTTTGTTTTGTCTCAATTGTTTTTAACCTTTTTTCTAAATCAAGGCATGGATAATCTTTCTTAGGATGTAAACTTTCTTAGCCTCTTGAACCCTGGATTATGTAAATTTATCATGAAGAGTTATTGCTTTATGTGTGTGATAAAAATCAGAATCCGCATTTGAGTTTCCCCAGAATGTAACAAGTGATGGCAAATTTAGGTCTTTATGCATAATTTTTTTAGATATAATTAAATACATTTAGTGAGAGGACACCTTAGCGGATATATTTTAGGGAAAAATCACAGTTTGATTCAACGTTTCTGCATACTTTATGTAACCTGCCTATGAAAGGACCCTAGGTTTGATGAAGATAACTTGGTATACTAACAGCATCATACATTCTATTAAAATTTCTATATGTAGCTACTTTATTTTAGAAGATCCAATTTGACCCTTGAGTGTGAAAATCCATCCAGTATAGGTCTTTATTTCTGATAACAGGGAAAGGCTATCTGTGGGCTGGGTATTCCATTTCACCAACCTGTTAAATGGTTTCCAAGCTTCCAGAGATTTTCATCTTTACTGATATTGACTTCTTACACTGCTCTTAATGTGCTAAGCCAAGAGATAGAGAGTTTTCCTCTATATTAATTTAAAGGTTCTTTAAGATCCATGTACACACACTAAATTTCACACCTTTGAACTTACGTGCTTAGAATGCCTTCCAATCCCAGCACCACAGGCAGAGCTCTCATTCCTCTGTTAAGGGGGCTCAAATGTGAGCTTTTCTATGAAGCCTTTCTCAGCAAACTTTTAACCAGGCAAAATTAGACACTCATTTATTTTGTTTTCTCTGTACCCTGCACAGTTTTTTAATCACAGACCCTAGGATGTGTTATATAATACCTAAGGTTGTTCTCCACACAAAATAGGCAATCAATATCTGTTGACTGACTGACAGATGTGGACTGTCTGAATGGGTATCTGCCCACTTGCAGTCCCTCTTTAGGCTAGCTTGCTGTATTCATATGACTGTGCTTTTGCTTGTGCATTTTTTGCGATTGGTCAGTGCTCTCACTAATAGAATTAGAAGAAGAGGAGAGGAAGGAGAAATAAACAATATCAAGGGACAGCTAAGATAGGCACTGTGCTAAGCACTTGACACTCATTTGTTCATTTAACCTCACAATTAACCTATAAGGCAGGGGTTATTATTATCCCCATTTGACAATATAGGAAACTAAGGCTATGAAAAATTAATGACTTTTCCTATGGTCATACAATTGTAGTGGAAATGTACTCAGTCCCTTTGTCCACTTGACTGCAGATCTCAAGCTTATTTAACTAGTAAATGCAAACTTATTTTTCAAATTCTTTATGGCTGACTATGCCTCCATGAAGCAGCTCCCAACATTACTGGCATTCCATTTCCCCACTCCTGTGTAGAGTTTGATAAAATTATTGCATCCAATTTATGTGACTATTTAGAAATATTTTTTTCCCATTCCTTGAAGGCATGGATGATATCTCTAGTGCCTACACATTGTCTAAGTCATAGCTAAATAAAGGAATGAATGCCCTCACTGTACACATTTTATCACCTTTATCATGTTTTGCCTATTTTACATTTTGTTTCCTAGTTTCACCTTTGATGATGTTCAAAATCATCAGTTGAATGAAGGAAAGAACAAGTAAGTAATGGTGTGAATATACACAGATGACCATAGAGTGAAAGGTTTACTCCCAAGTATCACTTGTCAAACTCTCCAAACTTACTTGTCCCTGTCTTGTATAATTCCAGCTCAAATTTCAAGATTAAAGATATGCATCTTCTCCTCAGGAAAACTCCCTTCTCCTACTATTTGCATCCAGGTGTTCCCAGTCTGGCAGAGGGACAAGGCCACATTGTATGGCCATTGTTTATTTATAGACGTGGGTCTCCTATAGACTAAGGACATACAGTCCTTAATGTGTAGCATATTTCTTACCATGTAATCAATGATCAATGGCTATTTTTTGAATGAATGGAGTATTCTGTATATTTATAAATGGGATAGGGAGATCCAGAAAATTAATTGAGAAAGGGAGAAGTTAAAGATATTCTCTTATTATTTTCCCCTCACTTTGTGTTACTTGGGTGTGAGGGGATTGCAATTGCAAGTAAACCACACCTTGAAAGTAGTGCTGTTTAAAAATATATGATAGTTGTAAAAATGCAACCCAGGACTTCCAAAGCTTTCAGCAATAATATTCTTGAATCCCAGCAGATGGTAGTGTTGTTATGAAAAGTGGGAATCCCTTAGATAAAATAAAACACTTCTCACTTATCATAAAAACTGTTTTGTTCCTTTCTCATTGGAAAAATGAAGAAGAAAGAGTATTTCTTTAGTTAAGAATTAAAAGACTCTTCAAAAAATTGCTCCATGTTGGTCCATGGTAGAACGGTTATAGGATTTTTATAACTGTTAACTGTTAAAAATGACTTAGAATTATTTATTTTTAAATAAATTAATGTATGTTTCTGGGAGTGGTATCAATGTTTGCCTATATTGTCTTGAGATGAAATTGTGGCAGAGGATATGGGGATATTGTCTTCCTTACCTTAATCCAACTGCTTATTTCCTCATCCTAAATTAAAATGTGTAGTACACCTGACTGGGCAGTGAAATGGGCACATATCAACACTGCAGAGCATTTTTAAAAAGTTCAAAATGTCTGAGTACCATGCCAGCAAGAAACTTTTTGGTTTAGAACATTTATTGATGCTTTCTATGTTAAGTAGTTTCTTGTAGAACTATTTAATTGATTTTTTGAAGTGATATACATATTTCTGCTGTTGTAAGAAAAGAGGATAATTTATTTTCTCCTTAAATATTTTATTCTTTTTATGCTTGTTACCAGTTAGTATACAAATACAGAGGGTCACAAATTCATAAATAAGCAGTATTATGGAAATAGAAAGATTTTAATGCATTTTTGAAGGACCTCATTTAATTCATTTTCGTACTATTTTTTGTTAAGAAAAGAAGATTAAAAGTAGTTGACCTGGTGGGGGGAGGGTCGTTGTGCACAGGTAGGGTCCCTAGGCCTGGCCGAGATCAGGGCTGATCGGGGCCTTCCTTCCCCTGGTTGCCAGCTGCCAGCTGGGGCCTTCTTTCATTCCATGCCACCCCCTGGTGGTCAGTGTACATCATAGCGAGTGGTCAAACTCCTGGTAGGTCGAACTCCCAAGGGGACAATTTGCATATTAGCCTTTTATTATATAAGATATGCCTGGTCCCCATGTACACAGGCAATAGTGTGTTGAAGGCCTGGGGTGGGTCAGGGGCTGGGTGGAGGGGAGCTAAGGGGGAGAAATTGATTATATACGTAATACTGTCAACAATATATATAATTTCCTATATAAAATAGCCAGAAGACTGAAAAAAAAAGTTGAACACATTTTTAAAATTTAGATTCCTATTTTTAAGGAATATTAATTGCACATAGGCTACATCAATATTGAGCTTTCATATAAGCGACTTTTAATATCAGCTCTGAAGTTTGTTTGGAAATATGTGGGGAAACAGGATTTGTTGTATGTGTTCCTTTTTAAGGTCCTGTATTGCTATGTAAAATGTATTTTATTGTGAAAAACAATTGGATGTTATTATCCAGAATTACTTTTGAACTGGTGACCATAGAAGTAATTCTTTTCAAAGACTTTCTTTACTATTTAAGTAAAAGGATAATTTTAAAACAAGGATATTTTAATGACAATAATAATACAGTCACTTTAATATAAAAATTAACATCCAAAACCTTTCAAAAACATACAAAGTATTAGAAAAATAGATTGTGAAACTTGATTTATAGTACATTGACTAAAATAAAATTTATTTTTATTCATTTAAATCATAACTGCTTTTAAAACATGGAAAGTATGAATGACTTTATTCCAAGTGAAAATCATGTAGTAGAGTCAAACAATAGTGTTTTCCAAAGAAATTTCCTTTTAATGGCTAGCAGATGTTGTTGTTTTTAATGCCAGTGAAAAAATGAGTTCAGTCTTAAGACATAAAACTTTACATGAAAGTAATCTCTTGAGTGGATTAAGAGTTTTCACTATCATCAAAAACATTTTTTGAAGAGTGAAAACAGATATTTTAAAAATGAATTACTGAGTATGTTTGCTAAATATTTTAATGATATTTTTAAAGCAATCTTTTAAATTGAAAGCCCCCCTCCCAAAGTCAATTTTCTTTTGTAGAGAGAAAGAAGATCTTAACATTTCAAAACCCAGTATTTGCTTTTGCTTCTTCTATCAGCATTTTAGAATTTCAAATAAACTATATGGATAAAACAATTAAGGTTTCCTTAAAAAATACAGATTCTTTTTAAATGTTAGCTATTTCAAATGTATCTCAGTGCTTTGTAAAGTGGTCCTCTAGTAGTAACAGCATCATAATAGTTGGGGATGCTATTTAAAATGAGGTGGGTGGAACTTGGGGCTATATGGCTCAAGGTGTTTTGTCCTAACAACTTTAGAGACCACAGTGGCTGAAACACCAGCTAGAATCTAATTCCCACCAGCTCCTTGGGTCTGCTCACCAATGCCCAGACAGCTAAGTAGTGAGTGAGTGAGGGTAACGTCAGCTAAACATAAGATGTCACTGAGTGATGAATTTAAACCTTTAAAGAAAGAATTTCATGGCACAAAAGGAGCTTGTTAAGAATTGACTTTCAACTTCTTTTTTGTTGTTGTTAATCCTTACCAGAGGATCTTTTTCCATTGAATTTTAGAGAGAGTGGAGGGAGGGGGAGAGACAAAGAGGGAGAAACATAGATTGGTTGCCTCCTGCACGCACCCTGACTAGGACTGGTGATCAAGCCTGCAACCAAGGTACATGCCATTGATATGGATCAAACCCAGAACCCAAACAGGCCAGGATGACTTTTACCTTTCCAACAGTTGGAATCAGGTTTAGAAAATGCATATGCTAAAATCCCTTTACTGTTATTGGAGGATTGCATGGGTGAGATATCGCTGATGCTAGTGGGAGTGAGGTACCCCTTTTCCCCACTAGGAGCTGGGGGTTGGGTTCTTGTGATATCTTGACAAAAATAGGTTTTTAAGACTCCCACAAAAGAATGAAGTGTGGTAGAAAGTTTATTTGTGCAAAATGATATCCCTCAAGTTGCAAACTCCCATATTCCTTAAACCAGTCTTGGAAAATGTACAGTTGGGGCTTCAGTAGAGCTAGAAGCAGGGCCAGTGTCCAGAGTTTCTGTTCCATGGTGGAGTTAAGTCTGGCATAGCATCAGGCTAGTCCCAGTCCATGAATCCATTGTGTGGGACCCATATGACTATGAGCCACGTAGGCGAAAGCAGGGGCGTGCACCCCTGCAACAGGAGAGCCAGAGAGCCAAGAGAGAAGGAAGGAAATGCCCTTTGTTCAGGAGTTTAAATATCAAATCTTCCTGCACTTGAAGTGGCCACACCTACAGCCCTATGTCGGCCAATGCCCTGTTCCCAAGTATGACTGACAGTCAAGAACCTTCCCAAGTCCCCCAGACTTCACAGGGAATGCATCTACAGTATTATCCAGTCCCTAACCCCAGTGATCAGCAGGGAACAGACCTGGAAAGGAGAGCGTTAAATTGCAGCTTCCTGGCAAAGATGCACAAATGGCATGCCCATATTATCTGGCCTTTCCTTGGCTCCTTTCCTGTTAATTAATAACCAGGTTATTAATTAATCACAGCCCTTAAATTAGAATCTGACTTGATCCCACCTGATTCTGAAGCCTTTCCTCCAATACTCCCCAATCTGTTTGGTGAGCTGAGTTCTGGGAAGATTGAATTTTCCATTTTCCCCAGATATTATTCACTCTCTTGCTTCTAGACTTCCACACATATTTCCCCTACTGCCTGAAATTCTCTTGGCTGCCCTCTCTGCCATCCCTCTGCCTCCTCACTGTCTTGGCTAACCAGGACTCATTCTGCAGACAAGGTTCCTGGCTCTGTGTTTCCATTCTCATAATAGTTGCAACTGACTGTTTACCTTTCCTGCTGATTGTAAGCTTCCTAAGGTCAGAAAACATGACTGTTGATCTTACCACTTTATTTCTGTGCCCAGCACAATGCTACACTCTCAAGAAACAGTTACTGAAAAATCCATTTTTTAATTTTTCATTTTCTAAGGATACTAGAAGTCTGAAAATTCACTCAGAAGTAATAGCATCCCAATATTAGCATTTTTTTAGTAGTCTATTAAGTCTTTTCTCTCCCTAAAATTAGGATATGTGGATAAAGTTTTCCTTTTAAAGGGGCTGGGCATACCCCTTATACCAAGTTCCCCTTGGGCATTTAAAAAGTGCTATTAACTTTTGTAGCAAGACATAATCTAAATGAAATTCTAGAAAATGGTCTAAACTTCAAAGTGGAAGAAAAGAAAGAAGTTGAGGGTAAACTTTATAGTGAACTTCTGACCTGGACTCCCTTCTCTTCTAAGTGCAGGAGGCAGCTGATTGATGTTTCTCTCTCATCAATGTTTCTAACTCTCTATCCTTCTCCCTTCCTCTCTGTAAAAAAAATCAATAAAATATATTTAAAAAAATAACTGTTTTATCTAATGGCTTATGGCCAGTGTTAAATATCTAGGTATTCTGAAATAAATGGATAATGAAATATTAATTAATCTGAGTTTGCTTACTTATGACCTTTTATTACAGAAAAGCTGGAAAATACACTTGAAATTGTTAGTGAATGTTTTTATAATAAAAATATGTCTCTCAAAATGTAAATGTATTTGCCAATCTAAAGAATGCTAACTGCTTACTTGTAGTGGTCACCCAAAAATTAAGGTTTATCAGAGTTAAGAATTCTAAGCAATTGGAAATAAATTATATATTTTTGGCAATAGAAGGCATGAGTCATATGATGCATTTTGAAGGAAAAAGAAACTGCGTTCTAAAGCTGATTATTCTTTTTTTTTTTTTTTTTTTTTTTTTATTTTTTTTTTTATTTTTTTATTTTTTTTTTTTTA
This sequence comes from Myotis daubentonii, assembly GCF_963259705.1. Lineage (NCBI taxonomy): Eukaryota > Metazoa > Chordata > Mammalia > Chiroptera > Vespertilionidae > Myotis > Myotis daubentonii. Next base: position 108,305,654 of record NC_081842.1, read on the forward strand.
TTGCTTAAAGTATTACAAAGGGTATTACATATGTATCCATTTTATCCCCCCGCCCTAGACAGTCCCCTAGCCTCCCCTATCACCCAGTGTCTTATGTCCATTGGTTATGCTTATATGCGTGCATACAAGTCCTTTAGTTGATCTCTTACCCCCCTACCTCCTGCCCCCCAACCCTCCCCGCCCTTCCCGCTGCAGCTCGACAATCTGTTTGAGGCAGCTCTGCCTCTGTATCTATTATTGTTCAAAAGTTTATAATGGTCTCTATTGTCCACGAATGAGTGAGATCATGTGGTATTTTTCCTTTATTGACTGGCTTATTTCACTTAGCATAATGCTCTCCAGTTCCATCCATGACGTTGCAAATGGTAAGAGTTCCTTCCTTTTTACAGCAGCATAGTATTCCATCGTGTAGATGTACCACAGTTTTCTAATCCATTCATCTACTGATGGGCACTTAGGCTGTTTCCAGATCTTAGCTATGGTGAATTGTGCTGCTATGAACATAGGGGTGCATATATCCTTTCTGATTGGTGTTTCTGGTTTCTTGGGATATATTCCTAGAAGTGGGATCACAGGGTCAAATGGGAGTTCCATTTTCAGTCTTTTAAGGAAACTCCATACTGTCTTCCATAGTGGCTGCACCAGTCTGCATTCCCACCAGCAGTGCACAAGTGTTCCTTTTTCTCCACATCCTCTCCAGCACTTGTCGTTTGTTGATTTGTTGATGATAGCCAGTCTGACAGGTGTGAGATGGTACCTCATTGCTGTTTTGATTTGCATCTCTCGGATGATTAGTGACTTTGAGCATGTTTTCATATGTCTCTTGGCTTTCTGGATGTCCTCTTTTGAAAGGTGTCTATTTAGGTCCTTTGCCCATTTTTTGATTGGATTGTTTATCTTTCTTTTGTTAAGTTGTATGAGTTCCCTATAAATTTTGGAGATTAGGCCCTTATCAGATATGTCATTGGCAAATATGTTTTCCCACACAGTGGGTTTTCTCGTTGTTTTGTTGATGGTTTCTTTTGCTGTGCAGAAGCTTTTTATTTTGATGTAGTCCCATTTGTTCATTTTTTCTTTAGTTTCAAGTGCCCTAGGAGCTGTATCAGTGAAGAAATTGCTTCGGCATATGTCTGAGATTTTCTTGCCTTTGGATTCTTCTAGAATTTTTATGGTATCCTGTCGTACATTTAAGTCCTTTATCCATTTTGAGTTTATTTTTGTGTATGGTGTAAGTTGGTGGTCTAGTTTCATTTTCTTGCATATATCTGTCCAATTTTCCCAGCACCATTTATTGAAGAGACTATCTTGGCTCCATTGTATGTTCTTGCCTCCTTTGTCAAATATTAATTGAGCATATTGGTTCGGGCTGATTTCTGGGCTCTCTATTCTATTCCATTGATCTATATGCCTATTCTTGTGCCAGTACCAGGCAGTTTTGAGAACAGTGGCTTTGTAATACAACTTGATATCTGGTATTGAGATCCCACCTACTTTGTTCTTTTTCAGGATTGCTGCAGCTATTCGGGGTCTTTTTTTATTCCAGATGAATTTTTGGAAAGTTCGTTCTAGATCTCTGAAGTATGCTGTTGGTACTTTAATGGGAAGTGCGTTGAATTTATAGATTGTTTTGGGTAGTATGGACATTTTGATGATGTTGATTCTACCAATCCATGAACACGGTAAATTGAAGCAGTCATCAAAAAGCTTCCATCAAACAAAAGCCCAGGACCAGACGGCTTCACAGGGGAGTTTTACCAAACATTCAATGAAGAACTAAAACCTATCCTCCTCAGACTACTACAAAAAATTCAAGAGGAAGGAACACTTCCAAGCTCATTCTATGAAGCCAGCATCACCCTAATACCAAAACCAGGTAAAGACAACACAATGAAAGAGAATTACAGGCCAATATCCCTCATGAACATAGATGCCAAAATCCTCAACAAAATCTTAGCAAATCGGATCCAGCAGTACATCAGAAAGATCATACACCATGACCAAGTAGGATTTATCCCAGGGATGCAAGGATGGTACAATATCCGCAAATCAATAAACGTGATACATCACATAAACAAATTGAAAGAAAAAAACCACATGGTCATATCAATTGATGCAGAAAAAGCATTTGACAAAATTCAACACCCATTTTTGATAAAAACTCTCAGCAAGGTGGGAGTAGAAGGATCATACCTCAACATAATAAAAGCCATATATGACAGGCCCACAGCCAACATCATACTCAACGGACAAAAACTAACACCATTTCCCCTAAGAACAGGAACAAGACAGGGATGCCCCCTCTCACCACTCCTGTTCAACATAGTACTGGAAGTGTTAGCCATTGCAATTCGGCAAGAAGAAGAAATAAAAGGCATCCAAATTGGAAAAGAGGAAGTAAAACTGTCCTTATTTGCAGACGACATGATATTATACATACAAAACCCTAGAGATTCCATCAAAAAGCTACTAGACTTAATACATGAATTTGGCAATGTAGCAGGATACAAAATTAACCCCAAGAAATCTGAGGCATTTCTATACACCAGTAGTGAACTTTCAGAAAGAGAGATTATAAAAACAATCCCGTTTACCATTGCACCGAAAAAACTAAGCTACCTAGGAATAAACTTAACTAAAGAGGTAAAAGACCTCTACTCAGAAAACTACAGGACGTTGAAAAAAGACATAGAGGAAGACATAAACAGATAAAGCTGATTATTCTTGAATGGATAAGAAAGTTTATGAAAGTTATAGAAGGGTTGTGAAAAGAAATCTTAAAAGAAAAGTATAGTAGGTTCTCGGGTTATATCGGAGATCCGTTCCTACGGTGCGATTTAACGCAATTTTTGCCATAAGTCGGAACACACCTACACAAGCACCTACATCACTCACAGGGAGCACATACACAGCAGTAATAAAGTGAAACAGTAAAAAAAAATTAAAAGAAAGATAATTCCTGACCTTTACTTGTGGTAAATAAATAATAAAAACATAAAGCACATATGTACATACGTAGAAATGACGGAACTTTTTGTTTTTATAAATAAACTAGAGGCCCGGTGCACAAAAATTTGTGCACTGGGGGGGGGGGGTCCCTCAGCCCGGCCTGTGCCCTCTCTCAGTCTGGGACCCCTAGGGAGATAACGACCTGCTGGCTTAGGCCTGCTCCCGGGTGGCAGAGGGCAGGCCCAATCCCTAGGTGCAGCCCCTGGTCAGGCTCAAAGCAGGGCTGATTGGGGAGTTGGAGCGCCGCCCCCTGTCACACACAGAGCAGGGCGGATGGGGAGGTTGAGATGCCACCCTCAGTCATGCTCAGGGTAGGGCCGATTAGGGGGTTGGGGCACCGCCCCCTGTCACACTCAAGGCAGGGTCGATGGGGAGGTTGCGGCGCCACCCCTTGTCACGCACAGAGCAGGGCCAATCAGGGGGTTGGGGCACTGCCCTCTGTCACGCACAGAGCAGGGTTGATCAGGGGGTTGGGGAGCTCCCCCCTATCAGGCACAGAGCAGGGCTGATCAGGGGGTTGGGGCGCCTTCCCCTGTCATGAACAGAGCAAGGCAGATAGGGAGGTTGTGGCCCTGCCCCCTGTCACACACAGAGCAGCAGGGCGACCATGGGTTTGGGCGCTGTCCCCTTTCACGCTGATCCCGGTGCCGGGAGGCCTCGTGGCTCCGCTGATCCCGGTGTTGGGAGGCATATTACCCTTTTACAATATAGGATAGAGGCCTGGTGCACGGGTGGGGGCTGGCTGGTTTGCCCTGAAGGGTGTCTTGGATAAGGGTGGGGGTCCCCACTGGGGTGCCTGGCCAGCCTGGATGAGGGGATGATGGCTATTTTCAGCTGGTCACACACCCTTCAGGGTGGGGGTCCCCACTGGGGTTCCTGGCCAGTCTGGATGAGGGACTGAGGGCTGTTTTCAGGCTGGCGGGTGACTGAAGCTCCCAACCGCTTCTTTTTTTCTTTTTTATTTTTATTCTGGGCCAGCTTTAGCTCTGAGGCTTGGCTCCAGCTCATAGTCCTCCACTGCTGAAGTAGGTATCTGGTTTGTTTGGGTTCTATAATCGAAACACTGTTTCAACTCCAGCTCTGAGATCCCGGCTGGTTGAAAGCAGGTCTGGGGTTTTGTTTAGCTTCTATATTTGTAACAATGTTTCAAACTGCAAGCTCAGAGGCCGGCAGCGGCAGGCGGGGAACCATGTAGTCCTCCGTCACTGAAGCAAGCAAGCCTCATGTTCGCTTTAAGCTGCCTGGCTGCCTGCCGCCATCTTGGCTGGCAGTTAATTTGCATATCACCCTGATTAGCCAATGGGAAGGGTAGCAGACGTATGGCTAATTACCATGTTTCTCTTTTATTAGATAGGATGGGAGATGGTGACGTAACCACAAAACAACATACATCTGGATTGATGTAACCCGAGGACTGTCTGTATAGGTAATCTGGATAATAAATTTACTTAGATAAATGAATCTAAAGTAAACTAATGCAGTATTTGTTTAGTCTTTTCTAGTCTGTTAAAAGAGAAAAAAGTCTTTCCTGTTTTTGCCCAGGAAGAAGAAGTTCTATAAATTATTGAAATGCTTATATATTACTAGAGGCCTGATGCATAGAATTCAGCAAGAGTAGGCCTTCTTTCCCCTGGCTGCCAGCACCAGTTTCCCTCTGGCACCTGGGACCAGGGCTTCCCTCCAGGTGCTGGCAGGCACCCGGGACCTGGGCTTTCCTTGCAGCCCCAGCTTAGTCCACAAGGACATCTGGAAGGATGTCTGGTCTAATTAGCATATTACACTTTTATTATTATAGATGTTATATTAATCAGGTCCTTGATTATTTAAAAAGGCCATCTTCTTAATCATAGAAACTGAAATTTTGCTAGCCTATCTTTGTGTTTAATTCCCATTTGTCACTTTGAATGAATAACCAAATACTGTTTTATAATAATAAGGATGATATATAATCTTGGTAAAATAGGTTTGACAACCTTTCCTGGGCTTGAATTTTAAGAAAATATTTTTGACTTAAAATTGGCTTTAGGTCAATCCAATACTTCCTGGAATGTCTCAAGGATTTGTTTTCTCTCCTTAGGAAGAAAAGTTATTTGCTTAAGGTGAACGGGAAGCTTTGTCAAATAAATAAATAAATAATAACTCTGATATACTTTCATTTATAACTCTAATTGTTATTTTGGAATATTGTGTTTTGCACAAAGGGCAAAATTCCATGTCATTTGCATTATAATCAAATCCAAAACCATGTCATTTTAAATTTCTTCTTGTCATTTAGAGGCAGTCACTGTTTTGTCATAATGTATTTGGAAAAATGTTACATCATCTGAGGGATCCATGGAAAGGACTCTGACATTTTTAGATCATCCCCTTCAAACTGGAAGAAAATTATTAGAACACTATAGAGTATCTGGATTTATAGAAAAACTGGCTGGAAAAATCAGAAAAAAGAAGAATTGATTGTGGGACTAAATAAACTGAAAAATAATTATATAGTTTTTGTAACTTTTGTTGAAATTATTGCTGATTCTTAAGCCTTTTTGTTTTTCAGACATAAGGAAACTTGTTTCTTTTCTTAAAGCAATTTGGCAAATTATATGTTTCTTTATCTACCTTATCCCTTCAGAACTTGGCAATTCTTAATGAGTCATGGCAATACATTTCTTTGCATGAATTCAATAGGATCAGTTTCCAATGATGATTATATTAACCAAGATTTTGACTGGAATGTCATGTCTGAGAGAGACATGCCAAGACTCTGTATGTAACCAGAAATCTGACTGTCTTTATGTCTCAGAAACACCACAGGGTCCTAACCAAAAGGACCTTCTCATGGCTGTGGCACCAGACTGCAAGACAATCTCCATCTGTGGAGACCTGATTTGTTGTTGCAGCATAACCACAATTGTGAGAAATTTTAAGGAATGCACTGTTTTAATCTTTCTGACAATTTTCATTGATAGAAAACAACACTCAACAAATTAGAGAAACCATCTCCCAAGATCCTGAATTCAACTGTATTCTGTCCCTGGGAACTGCTTTCAAGTCAGAAGCAAATGTAGTACAACAGGATGAGATTTTTCATCTAAAACTAATCTCATAGATATGAGATGATAGAAAAAGTGAATGTTAGGGGCAGAAATAGAATATTAGAAACTAATTATAATTATAAGAAATATTAATCATTCTATATTAACCATGATGGTTCTGTTCTGATTAGAAAGCACATTTTTACTTAGATGAGAGTTATATGCCATGGGATATGGTTGCTAACATCAGAATACAGTTCATCCTCTTGTCCTGAGAACTGCCTATCATTATGGGAAAATTTATATCTGCCTAGAGGTGCCTGCCCTCCATGACCTCACCTGCCCCCAGCCTCCTAGCCTGCATGACCTGTAACCTCTAATGATTATCCCATGCTCACTTTCCCATACCTCTATTCCTACTTTCCCATGTTTTCTTTATTCTTCTATTCAATATAAGCAGCTGGCTTATGGTGGGGTGCAGAGCAGATTTTTGTAGATGACATACTGATCTCCCATACTTCTGACATTATTGAAATAAATGCTCATATATGATTCAACCCTGTCTCTGCTGAATTGGCTCAAGTAGTGACAGGCTGCCCAGACTCCAGTTACAAAGCTACAAATGTTGGTTTTCTGAGAAAGGTCCTCTCTCTTGAGGGCTCCATGAGCCTCTCTTCAGCCAGTGCCTGCTATATGGATACCTGAGCACAGGGTATGGACTAGAGCCTGTGATCCCTGTGATCCTGCTCCCACCACCAAGAAGCATATTTATAGACTTACCCTCTGAAGTCCCCTTCTTCTCTTTTCCTTCCTTCTCAAGTCCTTTGCACACAAATAATATTTATTGAATATTTGGACTACCAGAACATTTCCTCTTCTTACTATTTTTTTCTCTTTCTTCAGTACTAAACTTCCTTGTTTCAAAAGAGAAGTTAAGGCAGCCATAGTCTCCATTTAGTTTTATGAACCACAGAATCACTTGACTAATCTTTGGAGTCATTATACCCAAAGATTAAAGGTGATTTTTCCACTGATGAGTCTGCATTCACTGAGAGGCTGAGATTATGTTGGCAAGGGCTGGTCCACTAATCCCTTTAAAAGGAAATGTTGACCCCTGGCAGATGGCTCTTGGGCCCCACTGTGAGCTGCCACTGGGTGTGTGCCTCTTCAACCATGGGTGCACAACTCCCTCAGGAGGATCCATGACATCTCCCTCCTGGCTGCCTACCTCTGGACATCTTGGTGAGTTACTGAGGACTCTCACACCTGGACAAAGTCACATTGTATCAGGCACAGACTCTGAGATTTCCAAATCCCCAGTTCCTGGCTCCTGAAACCCCTTGTGATTCAGAGAGGGAAATCACTTTTTCAAGATTCCCACTGACTCAACCACAGACTACGAGACACTCGCCCCCAACTATCATGGGCTCTGGGACCCTCATAGTGAGTTGCAGAGTGATGCTAACCCAACAAGAGTCACAGAATACCAGCCAAAGTCACAGTATCGGGGCCTCAGGACCCGAGACTCCTTCCTTCCAGGTGGTGGACTCCGGGAACCCACAGTGAGAACATACCAATGATACCTCAAGCAACTTTTCCCTCAAGAGCTGAAACCGCAATCACATCCAAACAGCTTGCACACACTGCCAATCCATGATGAGACTTCATCCACAAATAAAAAACTAACATTCAAGACCCAACTACATCCAGAGAACCCAAATAGCTCAATTAGGGAGCTCCACTAGATCACCAAGCCCAGGAACCCTGAGAGAATGCACCACTGGGTCCGAAAAATCACCAACTACATAGAAACACCCTCAAAAGAACCAGGGTAGCAAAGCAGTTGGATCTAAGACATAGAAACAATTAAAACATTACATAAAAAAATGGGGAGACTAAAAAGCAATCCCCAAAGCAAAGAAAAAGAGGACTCACCAGAAAGGGAATTAAATGAAATGGAGGCAAGTAACATGTCAGATAAAGAATTCAGAGTAATGGTTATAAGGATACACAAACGGCTGGATGACAAATACACTCAAGTCAAAGAGAATTATAAGGAACTAAATGAGAATGTCAACAACATGAAAAAGAATCAAGAATAAATGAAGAATGGCATAGCTTCAATGAAGAACACAATGGAAGGCCTCAACAGTAGACTAGAAGAGGCTGAGGACCACATCAGCAAATTAGAAGACCAGGTAGGAAAAAACACACAAACACAGCAGCAACAGGAAATAAAACTTAAAAAGCAGGAGGAGAGAGCCTAAGGGAGTTTTGGGACAACATGAAAGGAAACAACATCTACATAATAGGGGTACCAGAAGGAGAGGAAGCAGAGCAAGCAATAGAAAACCTGTTTGAAGAAATAATGACAGAAAACTTCCCTGATGTCGGAAAGAAAAAACACACTCAAGTCCAAGAAGCACAAGAACCTAAAACAAGATGAGCCTAAAAAGACATACACCAAGATACATCATAATTAAATTGGCAAACATCAACGACAAAGTAAGAATCTTAAAGGCTGCCAGAGAGAGACAGAAAGTTACCTACAAGGGATCTCCCATTAGAATATCAACTGATTTCTCAACAGAAACACACCAGGCCAGAAAGGAATGGAATGAAATATACAAAGTCATGCAAAACAAGAGTCTGAATCCAAGAATACTATACACAGCAAAGCTATCATTCAAAATTGAAGGTGGAATCAGGAGCTTCACAGACAAAACAGGGCTAAGAGAGTTTATTACCAAAAAGCCAGCAGTGCAAGAAATTCTAAAGGAACTGCTATAAAAAGAAGAAATAGAAAGGCAATAAGGAACACAAGCATAAATAATAAAAATGGCGACAAATATTTGTCAATAATAACATTAAATGTAAATGGAACAAATGCTCCAATCAAAAGATATAGGGTAGCTGAATGGATAAGAAAACATCACCCATATACTTGCTGTCTATAAGAGACCCACCTCAGAACAAAGGATTCACACAGACTGATAGTGAAGGGATAAAAAATTTTTTTTCAGGCAAATGGAAATGAGAAAAAAGCAGGCGTTTCAGTACCTATATCTGACAAAATAGACCTCAAAGTAAAAGCCAAAACAAGAGATAAGGAGAGCCACTTGATAATATTAAAGGAATAATTCAACAAGAGGACATAACTCTGGTAAACATAGATGCACCCAATACAGGAGAACCCAAATACAGAAAAAAAAAAAACCACCACAAAAAAAGACACACAAACAAACAAACAAACAAACAAAAAAACTTCTGGAAGATATCAATGAAGAGATCTACAGCAATACAATCATAGTAGGGGACATTAATACACCACCGACACCACTGGATAAATCCTCTAATCAAAAAATCAGCAAAGAAACAGCAATCCTAAATGACTCATTAGATCAGATGGACTTAATTTACATCTCCAGAACATTTCACCGCAAAGTCACAGAATATACATTCTTCTCAAGTGCACATGGGACATTTTCAAAGACAGACCACATATTAGGACACAGGAAAAATCTCTTCAAATTAAAGAAGATAAAATTCAAACCAAGCATCTTCTCAGATCACAATGGCATAAAATTAGAAATCAACTTTAATAAAAACAATGAAAAAAAGCAAACACCTGCAGGCAAAATAGCATGCTATTAAACAATGATTCAGATACCAAAGAGATCAAAGAAGAAATAAAAAGTACCCTGGAAATAAATGACAATGAAAACATAACAATGCAAAATCTATGGGACGCAGTGAAAGCAGTCCTGAGAGGGAGTTCATACCTCTACAGGCCTACCTCAAAAAAACAAGATAAAATGGTAATAAATTATCTAAACTTGCAACTTAAGGACTTGGAAAGAGAGAAACAAAAGCCCAGGGTAACCAGAAAGAAGGAAATAATAAAGATCAGAGCAGAAATAAATGACATAGAGACAAAAAAAAATACAAAAGATCAATGAAACGAAGAACTGTTTCTTTGAAATGATAAACAAGATTGATGAACCTCTAACCAGGCTCACCAAGAAACAAAGACAGAGGACCCAAATAAACAAAATCAGAAATGAAAGAGGTAAAGTAACAACTGACCCCATAGACATACAAAGGATTGTAAAAAAAAAAAATACTACAAACAACTCTACTCCAACAAATGGGACAACCTCGACAAAATAGACATATTCTTAGAAAAATAATGCTTCCAAAACTCAATCAGGAAGAATCAAAATACCCAAATAGGCTGATAACAACTGATGAAATTGAAACAGTAATCAAAATGCTTCCAGCAAACAAAAGTCCTGGACTGGATGGCTTCACAGGGGAATTTTACCAAACATTCAAAGAAGAACTAAAACCAATCCTTCTCAGACTATTCCAAAAAATTTAAGAGTAAGGAATACTTCCAAGCTTTTTCTATGAAGCCAGCATTACCCTAAAACCAAAACCAGATAAAGACACTACAAAGAAAGAGAATTACAGGCCAATATCCCTAATGAACATAGATGCTTAAATCCTCAACAAAAACTCTAGCAAACCAGATCCACAATACACTAGAAAGATCATACACCATGATCAAATGGGATTTATTCCAGGAATGCAAGGCTGGTTCAATATCCGCAAATTAATAAATGTGATACATAACATAAACAAATTGAGAGACAAAAATCACATAATCATATCATTTGATGCAGAAAAGGCACTTGATAAAATCCAACACCCTTTTCTGCTAAAAATGCTTAGCACAGTGGGAATAGAGGGATCATACCTCAATATATTAAAAGCCTTATATGACAAACCTACAGCAAACATCATACTCAATGGGCAAAAACTAAAACTATTTACCCTAAGAGCAGTAACAAGACAGGGATGCCCTCTTTCACCACTCCTGTTCGACACAGTACTGGAAGTGCAAGCCATAGGGATCAGGCAAAAAAAAAAAAAAAAGAAAAAAGAAAGGCATCCAAATTGGAAAAGAAGAAGTAAAATTGTCATTATTCACAGATTGCATGATATTGTACATCAAAAACCCTAAAGACTCCATCAAAAAACTACTAGACTTAATAAATCAAGTTGGCAATGTAGCAGTATACAAAATTAACACCCAAAAATCTATGGCTTTTTTATATACCAGGAATGAACTCACATAAATAGAAACTAAAAAACAATCCCATTTACCATTGCTACAAAAAATTAAGATACCTAGGAATAAATTTAACCAAGGAGGTAAAGGATCTGTACTCAGAAAAATACAGGACACTGAAAAAAGTGATAGAGGAAGACATAAACAAATGGAAGAATATATCATGTTCATGGATTGGTAGAATCAACATTATTAAAATGCCCATGCTACCTAAAGCATCTATAGATTCAATACAATCGCCATTAAAATACCAATGGCATATTTCAAAGACCTAGAACAAACTCTCCAAAAATTCATCAGGAATAAAAAAGACCCCAATTAGCTGCAGCAATATTGAGAAAGAAGAACAATGTTGGAGGGATCACAATACCAAATATAAAGCTATATTACAAAGCCACTGTTCTCTAAACTGCCTGGTACTGGCACAAGAACAGACATATAGACCAATGGAACAGAACAGAGAACCCAGATATCGACCAAAGCCATTATCCTCAATTAACACTTGACAAAGGAGGCAAGAGTATACAATGAAGTCAAGACAGTCTCTTCAATAAATGGTATTGGGAAAATCAGAGAGATACATGCAAAAAAAAAATGAAACTGGACCACTAACTTACACCATACACAAAAATAAACTCAAATATATAAAGGACTTAAATGTAAGATGGGAAACCATAAAAATCTTAGAATACTCCATCGGCAGCAAAATATCAGATATACGTCATTGCAATATTTTTACCGATACAGTTCCAAGGGCAATGGAAACTAATGAGAAAATAAACAAATGGGACTAGATCAAAATCAAAAGCTTCTTCACAGCAAAAGAAGCTATCAACAAAACAACAAGAAAGCCCACTGCATGGGAGAACGTATTTGCCAGTGTTATCTCTGATAAAGGTTTAATCTCCAACATTTACAGGGAACTCATACAACTTAACAAAATGAAATAAACAATCCAATAAAAAAAAAAGTGGGCAAATGACCTAAATAGACACTGTTTGAAAGAGGACATACAGAAAGTCAAGAAACATATGAAAACATGCTCAAAGTTACTAATTATCCAAGAGATGCAAATCAAAATGACATTGTGGTGCCATCTCACACCTGTCAGAATGGCTTTCATCAACAATTCAACAAAAGACAAGTTTTTTGCGAGGATGGGGAGAAAAAGGAACCCTCTTGCACTGCTGGCGGGAATGCAGACTGATGCAGACATTGTGGAGAACAGTATGGCATTTCCTTAAAAAATTAAAAATGGAACTTTAATTTGACTCAGTAATCCCACTTCTAGGAATGTATCCCAAGAAAACAGAAACACCAATCAGAAAGGATAGAAGCACCCCTATGTTCACAGCAACACAATTGACAATAGCTAAGATTTAGAAACAGCCTAATTGCCCATCAGCAGATGAGTGGATTAGAAAACAGTGGTACATATACACAATGGAATTCTATGCTGCTGTAAAAAAGAAGGAACTCTTACCATTTACAACAGCCTGGATGGAACTAGAGAGCGTTATGCTAAGAGAAATAAGCCAGTCAGAGAAAGATAAATATCACATGATCTCACTCATTTGTGGAATGTAATGAACAACATAAACTGATGAACAAAAATAGAGCCAGATTCATAGAAGCCTTGAACAGACTGTACAACCTATGAGGGAAGGCAGGAGGTGAGGGTGTGAGAGATCAACCAAAGGACTTGTATGCATGCATATTAGCATAATCAATAGACACAGACAGTAGGGGGGCGGGGTGAGGGCTTGTGCTTGGGAGAGGAGGGAGTGGGGGAGACATCAATGGGGGAAAAAGGAGACTCATGTAATACTTTAAACAATAAAGAATTAAAAAAAAGAAAAATTGGGATCAATAACACAACTGAATCTATGAGCCAACTAAAAAAAAAAAAAAGTCCTTTAAAAAGGACAATAGTTCTAGCTGGTTTGGCTCAGTGGATAGAGTGTCGGCCAATGGATTAAAGTGTCCTGGGTTTAATTCTGACCAAGGACACATACCAGGGTCCCCAGTAGGGGGGATGCAGGAGGCAGCTGATGAATGATTCTCTCTCATCAAGGTGTTTCCATCTCCCTCTCCCTTCCTCTCTGAAGTAGATAAAATATATTTTTTTAAAAAGGACAATAAAATTTATTCAAATACAAGGTCTGTACTTTGAAGTGTTAGAAATTGTAGTTATTGTTGGCATTTTACTCTGGGCCACAGATATTTTAATGTTTGTGGGTCCAAATTCAATGCTCTAAGCTATTTTTGAAGACTGTGGTACATTAGAAAATAAAAAAATATATATAGTTACCAAAAAAAAAATGTCACTATTGCATCTGAATTAATTCAAAGCAAAATCAGTCCCTGTCCTGATGGTTTGCACTTTCTCTGAGAACACAATGCTAGGAATGGTGCCAGAGGGAGAAGGGAGAGGGCTCTGTTGACTTCCAATAAAGGTGCTATCTGAAAAAGGAAAGCAAATGGTACCTTGATTGGCTATTGACAAAAGACTTGTGTATCTACAGCTGCACTCTATGAGCACTTTGGAAATTAAAGAATTGCCAGCTTTTCCATTTTGGGACAAAAAAAAACATTTGTGCTAAACAGCCAGTAAGTAAATACAGTAAACATATTTTTACAGTGATTAGAATTGTTTTATATTTTGGAGATTGATTGTGAATTTCCATGGCTTCTTGATTAGCAAACATTTGGCAGTTCTGGAGTCTTTGGACATTAAAATTCCAAAGCAGATTTTCATTCTCAGACTGAATATATATATATATATATATATATATATATATATATATATATATATATATATATATATTTCTTTTCTCTAACAATTATCCTGAAAACATTTGAAAGTACTAAAATAAAACATGTTCTGGAAACACATTCAGAAACATTTTACATGTGTGACTTCAATAGGTAAATAAAAAGTATGTAGTGGGTTTCTGTCAAAGGCAGAGATGAGAAGATAGTTCATATGTAATGAATGAACTGCTTGTGGGCCCTTCCTCCAGCCCTGCCTTGGGACAGCCAAGGGTTTACTGCTATACAAGAAAAAGTAAAAACAGATGTTTGTTTAAAGCCTCCTTTTTTAAAAAAATCTTTATTGTTCAGATTATTACAGATGTTCCTCTTTTTTTCCCCCCCATAGCTCCCCTCCACCCAGTTCCCACCCCACCCCAGGCCCTCGTCCTCCCCCCATCCTCGTCCATAAGTGTAAGCTCTTTGTCCAACCTCTTCCCGCACCCCCACACCCCCTTCCCCTGAGAATTATCAGTCCTCTCCCTTTCCATGCCCCTGATTCTATTACATTCACCAGTTTGTTTTGTTCATCAGATTTTTTTATTCACTTGATTTTTAGATTCACTTGTTGATAGATATGTATTTGTTGTCACTTTGTTTATAATTTTTTAACTTTACCTTTTTCTTCTTCTTCCTCTTCTTAAAGAACACCCTTCAGCATTTCATATAATACTGGTTTAGTGGTGATGAACTCCTTTAGCTTTTTCTTATCTGTGAAGCTCTTTATCTGACCTTCAATTCTAAATGATAGCTTTACTGGGTAGAGTAATCTTGGTTGTAGGTTCTTGCTATTCAACACTTTGAATATTTCTTGCCACTCCCTTCTGGCCTGCATAGTTTCTGTTGAGAAATCAGCTGACAGTCGTATGGGTAGTCCCTTGTAGGTAACTGACTGTTTTTCTCTTAAGAGTCTCTCTTTGTCTTTTGCTCTTGGCATTTTAATTATGATGTGTCTTGGTGTAGTCCTCTTTGGATTCCTCTTGTTTGGGGTTCTCTTCACTTCCTGGACTTGTAAGTCTATTTCTGTCATTATTTCTTCAAATAGATTTTTAATATCTTGCTCTCTCTCTTCTTCTGGCACCCCTGTATTTCGGATTTTGGTACTCTTGAAGTTGTCCCAGAGGCTCCTTACACTATCTTTATATTTTTGGATTCTTTTTTCTTTTTGCTCTTCCGGTTGGGTGTGTATTGCTTCCTCGTACTTCAAATCTTTGACTTGATTCTTGGGATCCTCCAGTCTACTGTTGAATCTCTGTATATTATTCTTTATTTCAGTCAGTGTATGATTAATTTCTGACTGGTCCTTTTCCATTTTTCTGGCATTCTCACTAAGATCCTTGAAGGTCTCCACTAAGTTCCTCAGAGGTTTCTAGAATATTTTTGAGTAACCTTTTAACTGTGGTTTTGAACTCTATCACCACTATTTTGCTTTTGTCCATTTCTTTCATTTGTGACATGTTTCTTTGCACCCACATTTTAGCTGCTTTCCTGTGTTTGTTTCCATCTATTGGGTAGCTGCTAAGTCTCATTGAGTTGATAGAGTGGCCTTGTGTAGTAGGTGTCCTATAGAGCCCAGTGGCTTAGCCTCCCCAGTCACCTAAGGTGGATACTCTTGGTGCACCCCTCTGTGGGATGTGTGCATAGTCTTGTTGTAGTTAATCCTTTATTGGTGTTGGTATCACTGTGAGAAATTGACCTCCAGGCCAATTGGCTGTGAGGACCAGCTGTGTCTACAATGGAAGAGCTGCTGTGCAGGAGACACCCTTATGGGGCAGGACTTGCTTCAGTGGGACTTTGGTGCTCACTGAGTCTTCCCCTTGAGTGTGTCACTTATGGATGTGAAGAGTTGTAATCTGGTATGGTCTCACACTGACCACTGGCTCTTGGATCTCTAAGGAGGTGCAGAGTCAGCCACTGCCTCAGTCTACCCAGCAGGAGCTACAGAGAGATCTGCAGATTCCTCCTCTTTGTATCGGGTTTGGAAGTGCCCAGCTGAGGCCCAGTTATGTAGCCAGGCAGGTTGCTGCTGCTGCTGCTGCTGCTGCTGCTGCTGCTGCCAGTTTGACAGGTTTTAGGCTGAGAAAGAACAGGCCATTCATATGCAAAAGCCACTGCACACAGCTTGGGGGGGGGGGGTTGTAAATTGGGTGGGGCGGAGTCTCAGGGAATCTCCTGGGTGGAGCAAACAGCAATGGCTGCCAGTCAGCCCTGCACTGGAGAGGCCCCAGCGCAGGAAAAATGACCACTGTGAGCACCTCCGTCTGAAAAAAAGCCGCCCTCCCGTTCCTGTCCTGATGCCAAACAGTCCAGTTTCTCCCTGTATGTGTATGGGTCCCCCAGAGTCACACCCAGAACTGGAGTTCAGAGCAAGTGGGAGCTTGTATCTCCCTCCAGACTAAAAAAGCAGAACACCGGGTGCTAGCCTGTTTCCCACCACCGCTCCTCCTACCAGTCTCAATGCGCTTTCTTCTTTACCTCTAGTTGTAGAATTTCCACTCAGCCAGCTTTCCCACAGTTCTGGATGATAGTTGTTCTGTCTTTTAGTTGTAATTTTGATGTGGTTGTGAGAGACAACAAGTACAGGTGTTTACCTATGTCTCCATCTTTTTTTTTTCTATTGCTTAAAGTAATACAAAGGGTATTACATATGTGTCCATTTTTTCCCCCTGCCCTAGACAGTCCCCTAGCCTCCCCTATGCCCCAGTGTCTTATGTCCATTGGTTATGCTTATATGCATGCATACAAGTCCTTGGGTTGATCTCTTACCCCCCTATTTCCTGCCCCCCAACCCTCCCCGGCCTTCCTGCTGCAATTTGACAATCTGTTTGAGGCAGCTCTGCCACCGTATCTATTATTGTTCAAAAGTTTATAATGGTCTCTATTATACATGAATGAGTGATATCATGTGGTATTTTTCCTTCATTGACTGGCTTATTTCACTTAGCATAATGCTCTCCAGTTCCATCCATGACGTTGCAAATGGTAAGAGTTCCTTCCTTTTTA
Organism: Myotis daubentonii; assembly: GCF_963259705.1. Taxonomy (NCBI): domain Eukaryota; kingdom Metazoa; phylum Chordata; class Mammalia; order Chiroptera; family Vespertilionidae; genus Myotis; species Myotis daubentonii. Next base: position 108,322,634 of record NC_081842.1, read on the forward strand.
GAGCAGCATAGTATTCCATCGGGTAGATGTACCACATTTTTTCTAATCCATTCATCAACTGATGGGCACTTAGGCTGTTTCCAGATCTTAGCTATGGTGAATTGTGCTGCTATGAACATAGGGGTGCATATATCCTTTCTGATTGGTGTTTCTGGTTTCTTGGGATATATTCCTAGAAGTGGGATCACAGGGTCAAATGGGAGTTCCATTTTCAGTTTTTTGAGGAAACTCCATGCTGTCTTCCATAGTGGCTGCACCAGTCTGCATTCCCACCAGCAGTGGACAACTGTTCCTTTTTCTCCACATCCTCTCCAGCACTTGTCGTTTGTTGATTTGTTGATGATAGCCAGTCTGACAGGTGTGAGATGGTACCTCATTGTTGCTTTGATTTGCATCTCTCGGATGATTAGTGACTTTGAGCATGTTTTCATATGTCTCTTGGCTTTCTGAATGTCCTCTTTTGAAAGGTGTCTATTTAGGTCCTTTGCCCATTTTTTGATTGGATTGTTTATCTTCCTTTTCTTAAGTTGTATGAGTTCCCTATAAATTTTGGAGATTAGGCCCTTATCAGATATGACATTGGCAAATATGTTTTCCCACACTGGCTTTTCTCGTTGTTTTGTTGATGGTTTCTTTTGCTGTGCAGAAGCTTTTTATTTTGATGTAGTCCCATTTGTACATTTTCTCTTTAGTTTCAAGTGCCCTAGGAGCTGTATCAGTGAAGAAATTGCTTCGGCATATGTCTGAGGTTTTGTTGCCTTTGGCTTCTTCTAGAATTTTTATGGTTTCCTGTCGTACATTTAAGTCCTTTATCCTTTTTGAGTTTATTTTTGTGTATGGTGTAAGTTGGTGGTCTAGTTTCATCTTCTTGCATATATCTGTCCAATTTTCCCAACACCATTTATTGAAGAGACTATCTTGGCTCCATTGTATGTTCTTGCCTCCTTTGTCAAATATTAATTGAGCATATTGGTTCGGGACGATTTCTGGGCTCTCTATTCTATTCCATTGATCTACCTGCCTATTCTTGTGCCAGTACCAGGCAGTTTTGAGAACAGTGGCTTTGTAATGCATCTTGATATCTGGTATTGAGATCACACCTACTTTGTTCTTTTTCAGGATTGCTGCAGCTATTCGGAGTCATTTTTTATTCCAGATTAATTTTTGGAGAGTTCTTTCTATATCTATGAAGTATGCCTTTGGTATTTTAATGGGAAGTGCATTGAATTTATAGATTGCTTTGGGTAGTATGGACATTTTAATTATGTTGATTCTACAAATCCATGAACATGGTATGTTCTTCCATCTGTTTATGTCTTCCTCTATATCTTTTTTCAGTGTCCTGTAGTTTTCTGAGTAGAGGTCTTTTACCTCTTTAGTTAAGTTTATTCCTAGGTAGCTTAATTATTTTGGTGCGATGGTAAACGGTATTGTGTTTATAATCTCTCTTTCTGAAAGTTCACTATTGGTGTATAGAAATGCCTCAGATTTCTTGGGGTTAATTTTGTATCCTGCTACATTGCCAAATTCATGTATTAAGTCTAGTAGCTTTTTGATGGAGACTCTAGGGTTTTGTATGTATAATATCATGTCGTTTGCAAATAAGGACAGTTTTACTTCCTCTTTTCCAATTTGGATGCCTTTTATTTCTTCTTCTTGCCTAATTGCAATGGCTAACACTTCCAGTACTATGTTGAACAGGAGTGGTAAGAGGGGACATCCCTGTCTTGTTCCTGTTCTTAGGGGAAATGGTGTTAGTTTTTGTCCATTCAGTATGATGTTGGCTGTGGGCCTGTCATATATGGCTTTAATTATGTTGAGGTATGATCCTTCTACTCCCACCTTACTGAGAGTTTTTATCAAAAATGGGTGTTGGATTTTGTCAAATGCTTTTTCTGCATCAATTGATATGACAATGTGGTTTTTTTCTTTCAATTTGTTTATGTGATGTATCACGTTTATTGATTTGCGGGTATTGTACCATCCTTGCATCCCTGGGATAAATCCTACTTGGTCATGGTGTATCATCTTTCTGATGTACTGCTGGATCCGATTTGCTAAGATTTTGTTGAGGATTTTGGCATCTATGTTCATGAGGGATATTGGTCTGTAATTCTCTTTCATTGTGTTGTCTTTACCTTGTTTTGGTATTAGGGTGATGCTGGCTTCATAGAATGAGCTTGGAAGTGTTCCTTCCTCTTGAATTTTTTGTAGTAGTCTGAGGAGGATAGGTTTTAGTTCTTCCTTGAATGTTTGGTAAAACTCCCCTGTGAAGCCGTCTGGTCATGGGCTTTTGTTTGATAGAAGCTTTTTGATGACTGCTTCAATTTCTTCCATAGTTATTGGCCTGTTGAAATTTTTAGATTCTTCCTGATTGAGTTTTAGAATGTTGTATTTTTCTAGGAATTTGTCCATTTCCTCCACGTTGTCTAGTTTGTTGGAGTAGAGCTGTCCATAGTATTTTTTAACAATCATTTGTATTTCTGTGGGGTCTGTTGTTATTTTGCCTCTATCGTTTCTGATTTTGTTTACTTGGGTCCTCTCTCTTTGCTTCTTGGTGAGTCTGGCTAGAGGTTTGTCAATCTTGTTTATCCTTTCAAAGAACCAGCTCTTGGTTTCATTGATCTTATGTATTGTTTTTTTGGTCTCTATATCATTTATCTCTGCTCTAATCTTTATTATCTCCTTCCTTCTGCTCACTCTGGACTTCTCTTGTTGTTCTCTTTCTTATTCTTTGAGTTGTAGAGTTAGATGATTTACTGCCATTTTTTCTTGTTTTTTGAGATAGGCCTGTAGAGCTATAAACTTCCCTCTCAGGACTGCTTTCATTGTGTCCCATAGGTTTTGGATTGTTGTGTTTTCATTGTCATTAGTTTCCACGATGTTTTTAATTTCTTCTTTGATCTCATTGGTAACCCAATCAATATTTAATAGCATGCTATTCAGCTTCCAGGTGTTTGAGTATTTTGGGTTGTTTTTATTGTAGTTTATTTCTAATATTAAGCCCTTGTGGTCTGCAAAGATGCTTTTTATGATTTCAATCTTCTTGAATTTGGGGATACTTTGCTTGTGGCCCAATATATGGTCTTTTTTTGAATATGTCTTATGAGCACTTGAGTAGAATATATATTCCCTGGCTTTGGGGTGAAGTGTTCTGAAAATGTCTATTAAGTCCATCTGATCTATTGATTCATTTAGGATTGCTGTTTCATTGCTGATTGTTTGTATAGAGGACTTATACAGTGCTGTCAGTGGTGTATTAAAGTCCCCTACTATGATTGTATTGTTTTCAATCTCTCCTTTGATATCTTCCAGGAGTTTTTTTTATGAATTTGGGTGCTGCATTGGGTGCATATATGTTTACCAGGGTTATATCTTCTTGTTGTATTGATTCCTTTAGTATTATGAAGTGGCCTTCCTTATCTCTTGTTATGGCCTTCAGTTTGAGGTCTATTTTGTCCAATATAAGTATTGCTACCCCAGCTTTCTTTTCCTTTCCATTTGCCTGAAAGATATTTTTCCATCCTTTCACTTTCAGTCTGTGTGAGTCCCTTCTAATGAGGTGGGTCTCTTGTAGACAGCAGATGTATGGGTCATGTTTTTTTAATCCATTCAGCCACTCGATGTCTTTTGGTTGGAGCATTTATTCCGTTTACGTTTAAAGTTATTATTGAAAGGTACTTGTTTGTAGCCATTTCTTTTTTTGTGTGGCTGTTTTCTTTCTTAGCTTTTTATACCAGTCCCTTTAGCATTTCTTGTATTGCTGGCTTGGTGGTGATAAACTCCCTTAGCCTTTTCTTTTTGTCTGTGAAGATTCTTATTTCCCCTTCAAGGTTGAATGATAGCCTTGCTGGATAGAGTATTCTTGGATTCAGTCCTTTGCTTTGCATTACTTTGTAAATTTCCGTCCATTCTTTTTTGGCCTGATGTGTTTCTGTTGAGAAATCATTTGATAATCTAATGGGAGATCCCTTGTATGTAACTTTCCGTCTCTCTCTTGCAGCCTGTAAGATTCTCTCTTTGTCCTGAACATTTGCCATGGTAATTATGATGTGTCTTGGTGTGGGTCTTTTTGGATTCACCTTGTTTGGGACTTTCTGGGCTTGTGTGATTTTTTTCTTCCCCACCTCAGGGAAGTTTTCTGATATTATTTCTTCTAATAGGTTTTCTAATCCTTGTTCATCCTTCTGTTGTTCTGGTACTCCTATTATCCGTATGTTGTTTCGTTTCATGTTGTCCCAAAGCTCCCTTAGGCTCTCCTCCTGTCTTTTAATTTTTTTCTCCAATTGCAGTACATTTTGGGTGTGTTTTGCTTCCTTGTTTTCTAATTCACTAATTCTGTCCTCTGCTTCTCCTAGTCTACTATTGATACTTTCAATAGTGTTTTTTATTGCAGCTATATCACCCTTTATTTCTTCTTGGGTCTTACTTAAGTTGTTGATTTTTTCATTTGTTTCTTCTAGCTTCTTCCATATGTAGTTGAATTTTTCATCCATTTCTTCTTGCTTCTTGCAGAAGTTGTTGATTTTTTCCTCCATCTGGTTTATGCACTCTAGGACCCTTAATCTGAATTTTTTTCTGTCATGTTGCATGCCTCTGTGTTACTTAGCTGCTTTTCTGGAGAGTCCTCCTTCTCTTTCCTTTGGGGGTTTCTTTGTCTACCCATGTTTGATCTCACTGACATATCTAGATGTTGAGTCGTTCAGTGGTTGCTCCCTGGGTGGCAGTGACTCCTTGGGCTGTGGTTGCTCTTCGGGCGGTTGTGGTAGCAGCTGCTCTTCAGTTGGCAGCATCTCCTCTGGTGGGTGCTGTTCACAGCTGTGGTGGCTCTTCTGGCTGGTGGGGGGAGGTTTCACGTACAGCTGCTGTTCCTCAGCAGAGGGTGTGGTGCTCAGAAGGCTGCTGTTGCTTGGATCTGCTGCGTTGATTTAAAGGCACAAAATACAACACAACAAGGCACCACGTACCAGGCACTAAACACAAATATATTCACGATATTAATAACCCCAAATCAAGGTGACCACCCGAATTAAGAGAATTAGGGGATAAGGAAGAAGGAAGAGAAAAAGATAAAAGAGACAAAAGAAAAGAAAAGTAGGGACCAAAAAAAGGAGTGCAAAAATGAAATTGGGAAAAAGGAGGGGGGAAATAAAAGCGAGAAAATAAAATAAAAAAAAGAGCGAAAAGAGAGAATGAAGTGGAAGAGGGGAAGAGACTTTTTATATGAGGAGTATACTCCTATAGAACCGCCACTAATCCCAACAAATTCCAGCAACAGCTCCCTGGAGATGGATGCAAACTAGAAACAACCAATAATATAACAATGAAAATAGAATGGAGAACACTAATCCCAAAATAAAATAAAGAGAAAATAAAATGGCACTTTAAAAAATGGTAAAATGGTAGCAGTAATAATACTGGTTAAAAATAAGAAGGTAGTAATTAAAAGGGTAAAATCAGGTGATGGAAAAAGAAGAGAAAAGAAAAAAAGAAGAAGAAAAGGAGAAAAAAAATTGGTTTCTTAGTTAAAAGGTGAAAAAAAAAAAGAAAAAGAAATTTGCAGTAGTGAAGGTCCTTCGGTTCTTCTATTCTTCAGTCTGGCTCGCCTTTAGTCCTGCCAGGTATTCAGGAGAGTGTTGAGTTTCCCTGCGATATACTGTTCCTCTGTGTTGTAAACCACAGTCCTTATTTTAATGCAGGCCGTATTTGTTTCCAAGACTGCCTTATTTTGTGTTTAGCAAAGAGTCAGTTTGTGGCTCAGCCTCTGGGTGGCAGTGTTCTGGGGTTGGCCTCTGAGGCTATACGGCTTCTCTATCGCACTTAAAACTGATTTCACCTATGTCTCCATCTTGATTCCTCCCTGTTCAAAGCCTCTTGGGTTTCTCTCTTAGTAGTAATATTCCTGCTCATTTTTGAAATTAATGAATTTCCAAGAGATTTTAAAATTCTCAGCAATGACTTTTTTCCATTTTTACCTTTAAGAGTCATGACCTCATGAATTGTTGTTGTTGTTTTTTTAAATATTATCATGTTAAAATTATCTCCTTTGGAAGGTTTTCTCTTAAATGACAATGTTGAGTACCTATGCTTTAACTTTAGCAATTCTTTTAATATTAGGAGATTAACTATATTTGTTTTGCTTCATTCTTTCAGTATCATTTTTGTTATAGCTAGACCTTGCACTTTTTTGTTATAAATAATTAAATTGAAACCATTTTTATTCCATTAACTTTATAGAAAATTAAAAATGTAAAAAAAAATCGTAAATAAAATTGTTTACTTTTGCACCAGCTTATGTCTGGACAGTAATGCAGGATTTTACAAATCTTCTGTGATTGTGTATGTGTTTGAGCCTGTGTACAAGAGGTGTCATGGTTTTATCCTTATAATTAAGCTCTTGCTTCTGAAAGAAGTTATTATAAAGTGACTTAAGACAATGCACATTCAACCTCTTACAATTGCAGAGGTGAGCAGTCTGAAATAGTTTTCACTGGGTTAAAATAAAAGTGTCAGCAGTATTATCTTACTTCTGGGGGTTCTAAGGGATAATCTTTTTCTTGCCTTTTTTATTTCCTAGAGGCTACTTGCATCCCTTGGCTCCTGGCTCCATTGCATCGTTCAGGCTTGTTTCCATCATCATCTCCCCTTGTCTGACTCCTCCTACTTACCGCTTATGAGGACCCTTGTGATTTACATTGGTTCCACCTGGGTAATCTAGGATACTCTTCTTATCTCCGTCTCAAAATCCTTAATCTACCAAATTTGCAGAGTCATTTTTGCCATTTAAAAGAATATATTTATAAGTCCTGGGCATTAGGATATATGTCATCTTGGGGAGTATGGAAGTGATTTCTTTTCCTGTTTCTCTTTATCTCCCTTGCCTTGATATTAATGACATTTCATGGTTACTTTTCTCTCCCATTTTTTTAATATTATTTTTTATTGATTTCAGAGAGGAAGGGAGAGGGAGAGAGATAGAAACATCAATGTGAGAGAGAATCGTTGATCGGCTGCCTCCTGCAGGCCCCCTACTGGGGATCGAGCCCATAACCTGGACATGTGCCCTTGACCAGAATCAAATCTGGGACCTTCAGTCCTCAGGTTGATGCTCTATTCATTGAGCCAAACCAGGTAGGGCTCTACCATTCTTAATATGATCTGTTTGATTCAAGGACCACATCTTCATATTCTTTATCACTTCATACTTATGTCTTATAGGGAGTATTTCTATCAGAGATTTTACCGTTGATGTTGCTGTCATCAAGCAAACTAGTTTCACCAATAGCCTCCATATTGTGATCCCATGGCTCACTGAAGTATGATAACACCTTGAACTTTGAAATCTCTTGGAACTTATCAAAGAGAAGATGATGAACTCCAAGCTTCCACTTTGGACTATCATGTTTCCCTCTCAAATCTGCTCCTTCCTTTATGCTTTCCCTAGCCGGTTCTTCACTTCCATCTGGTTCTGTTTCTTGCCTTCTCTATTCTCTCCACATTTTAGCCTCTCTGAGTCTTTATTAGTACTCTAGTGCAGTACATCTAAAAATATCGGTGGGTGAAGGACCAGTTTTTATTTGCAAACCTTCTGTCAACTGGTACTTTAGTAAAATACAATAAATGTTAAGTATTTGGGAATTAAAATTTTAACACAAGACACTAAATACAAAGCAAATATTTTATTATAAGATTCAACAGACATAAATTATTTTTAATAAATATACTCAAAGTAAATAAAATAGGATAAATAAAAGAATTATAAAAATCAAACAATACATTGAAAATGTGATTTTAAATTATTAACAGAGTATAGCTGTTTTAATCACAGTCATGTGGTATTATGCAATTGTAGCTAAATATAAGAATAAAAAGTTTTAAGTAAAAAATCAACTCCATATATGTTCACTCTAAATAAATACCATAAATATCAAATTTTGTCTTTAATGTATAAAAGTTTGCTTTTTGGCTGTTAATTTATATAATCTGGAGCATATTGGTAACAATGTACTTGTAGGAGATAATCATATTTCATTTTTCTATAGTATTCTTTCATATCACTTAAAGTATAGAAATTTGTCTCACAAAAATATGTTGGTAGGAATGATGGAATAGATTTAAAGTAATTTCAGCAAGCTTAGATTATTGCTTTTAACCTTCATCCAAAATAATATAAATGATGCTCTATTTTTAAAATTTATGTCAAAAAATTTATGTCCAATCCTTCATCAGTAGCTGATTTTAATAATTTATTCTGTAAATGTGTAGTTAAATTTAAAGTATACTTAGGTGAAAGAAATGGATTCCAGAGCCATGAAGTTCCATGTTTTGAAATTTCTATGTGTTCTTCCTTAAAGGAAGATGAAATGCAGGATATTTTATAAACTGCATGAACTATTTGGTGATAACTTTTTGAAAATGTTCAATAACAAGAAAATCACCATTTTTAACAACAATTATTGTTAAACCATGGAACATATCATAACAACCTGTAGAAATCCTGTTCTGTCAAGCTTCTAAATTTCATTTTTCCCCTTTGATTAATCTTCCATCAAACAATATGTTCAATTCTTTCCTTGCATAGAAGTAGTAAGATTTAGTTAAAAATACCAAAGATATCAGGCAAACAAGCAAGCCTGGCTATAAAATCAAATATTTAAAAAGCTGGCAAAATAGACAGGGGAAGGACTGGGTGGAGTGGGGTAGGGAGGAAGGGGACAAAAGGGAGAAAATGGAAGACATCTGTAATGCTCTCAACAATAAAATAAAATATAATAAAAATAAATACATTTAAAAAATACAATTAAAATAAATACTTTTTAAAAATCTGGAACCAAACTGGAAATGCATTGACTTTATTCTTTAGTTTAAACATTTTTAATAGACCCTTTCTCCTTAATAAATATTGTGCCTTACCACACTGTAATGATTTTTAAATAATCAGCTTACATATCCTATCTAATAAAAGACAAATAGGGTAATTAACCGTACCTCCAATACATTTCCCATTGGCTAATCAGGGTGATATGCAAATTAACTGCAACCAAGATGAACAGGAAGCTTGCTTGCTCCAGTGATGGAGGAAGCCAAGGTTCCCTGCCTGCCTCAGCCCAGCTCTGAGCTCCGGAAGCAACAGTGTTTCAATTATAGAAGCCAAACAAACCCCAGATACCTGCTTTCAGCAGCCGAGGCCTCAAGCTGGAGCCGGGCCTCAGAGCTGGAGCTGGCTCTCAGCTCCAGTGACAGCCATAGAAGGTAAATAAATCCCAGAATAAAGAAAAAAAGGAGAGGTTGGGATCTTCAGTCACCCACCAGCCTGAAAACGGCCCTCAGCCCCTCACCCAGACTGGCCAGGCACCCTAGTGGGGATCCCCACCCTGAAGGGGGTGTGACCAGATGCAAACAGCCATCAGCCCCTCATCCAGGCTGGCCAGGCACCTAAGCGGGATCCCCAGCCTGATCCGAGACACCCTTCAGGGCAAACCAGCGGGCCCCCACCCAGGCAACTGGCCTCTATCTTATATAGTAAAAGGGTAATATGCAAATTGACCCTAACAGCAGAAAGACTGGGAATGACTGGTCACTATGACACACACTGACCACCAGGGGGCAGACACTCAATGCAGGAGCTGCCCTCTGGTGGTCAGGGTGCTTTCACATGGGAGCTCTGCTCAGCCACAAGCCAGGCTGATGGCTGCCAGCACAGCGGTGGTGGGAGCCTCTCCTGCCTCCTCAGAAACGCTAAGGTTGTCTGACTGCAGTTTAGGCCTGCTCCCCGCTGGCAAGTGGACATCCCCCCAAGGCTGCCAGGCTGCCAGAGGAATGTCTGATTGCCATCTTAGGCCCAATCACCTGGGGATCAGGCCTAAGCAAGCAAGTGGTCGTCCCCCGAGGAGTCCCAGACTGCAAGAGGGCACAGGCCGGGCTGAGGGACCGCCCCCCCCCCCCCCCCACCGAGAGCACAAATTTTTGTGCACCGGGCCTCTAGTTTATAAAATAATAAAGAATAATTTTAAAGTTAACACATTAGCCTATACATAATCACAATTTTCTCTATGACATCAAGCTTTCTGTTCAGTTCAACTGAAAATTTTTCTTAGTACGCTTTCTTGATGAAGGAAGTTCTGTGTTGTTTAATACTTTTGGCTCAAGCTCTGGAATCTGGGCAGTAACCCCAGAGAGTTTTTTCTTGTCTTGCGCCTGTGAAATGAAAATTCTTCTATAAAAAGCGATACTCCAAACACATTTGCTGAGTCTCAACTAGTTCATTTCAGAGCTAGTTGTGTTTGTTGGCAATGAGGCTGAAAAAAGAAAAAAGAGAAAATTTTCCTTCATATCAGCATCATATTGGAAATACATTTACATTAGAAGAAATAGCATATTGACAATATCCGTGCATTCAACAAATTGCAATTAAAAATGTATCACTGGCTTTATTTGGTTTGCCACTCTGCCCTTCTTACCATTAATTGGCTCTGACTTTTTGAGCTATGTTATCGTTGGAAACTGGCACTTACACTACCTTTATAGCTATAAACACACTCACCATTTTCAAACAAACATCTTTGATGTAGTCTTTTACTTATATCTTCGGAATTAACATAGATTTTTATTCATAGTAAATAAAAATGCTACTCTATAAGAACTCATCATTATAATTGTGAGAATGATTGAACATCTATATCAGCTTTTGAAGTCAACACTCCTTCAAAGAATTTTTTTAAATCTTAGTTTACTTATGCTTTTGATGTTATGTGTCCTTATGGTTTTAATTATTCAGTAGCCAGTATATCTATGAAATAATATACTTTGAGTTTAGCATTTCACCATCCACTCTAATTAAAAAATCAAATTCCATATATAATGAATTTTATATGCTTTGTGGTAGAACCATTATGAACTCTTATTAATATTCATGTTGGGAGGAATTACATCCACTGTCATCATTTATTTGTTTACATGATTTATTCTGACTACATATAAAAATTGTCTTTTCTTGAAAGAAAAAAAGTCAAGTGAAGCTTATTTCACCTCTATAAATTAGAGTTAAAAATAAATATGAATTTTATTTTCCAAATTCATTTGATAATGTTCAGTTATAAATTTTAAAACAACTTGGTTAAAAATTAAAATTAGAATAAAAATAAGATATAAAAAATAAATTTTAAAAAATATTTTAATATGATTTTGAATTTGGTTGATGAATTAATCTTAAATTGTCAAACATTATAACATTGTGACATGCGGCACATGCAATTTCACATGTGAGAATAACACCAGGTCTGGTCTCCACCCTGCTCAATGAGATGAGACCCGTGCTCATGACTTGGATGTCACAGCAATGTTGAACTTCTATAAACATTTATTTTCAATTTCTGTACTTATCTCTTTCTAGACAAATAAACAGAGGAATCTGCACTAGCTCACAGACCACATTTTGGCTTAAAAATTACAGAAGATAAGATTGTTAAAATGCAGATTCAGAATTAGTAAGTCTGAATTGAGTCCAGTAATCTGAATTTTCAAGACCCCTTTGAGGCTCCTATGGGGAGTATTTGTGATATAATCTCCCATAAGGCTGTATTTGACTTCATTTTGTGCTGATCATATTTTTCCAATCATTGGAACAATGTTTCTGAGGATGTTGACTAGGAATTACCTGTAATGAGTGTCAACAATGTAGACTCTCTAAGAGTGTAGCGTGGGAATCTGCATCTTTAAATGGTTTTACCAAGTACCCTGTGTACACTCAAGTCTAAAACCCACTGGCCTGCATACTATGTACTACCTGCTTTTCCCCATTTTCTCCTCTATTTCTAGTCATTTTAATTCAAACATAGAATTAATTTATTTTAGTTTTAGATTTTTAATTGTTTTCTCCTTTCCTTTGCTGGCTTCCAGTCCACTCACTCAATATCCTTTCTTTCCTATCTTCTGACCTTTAATGAGGCAATCAATCTCATGATCTTAATTTAACATTTAACCTCTATGAATCAATATATATATATATATATATATATATATATATATATATATATATATATAACTAATTTGGACTTCCATTTTTTTCCATCTTATATTTTCAATTCTTCTGGGCAACTCATCTTTCATTTTTGGCATCCCAATAAAAATTTGAACAAAAGTGAATTTATCTGCTCTCCCATACTCTTCTACATATTGATTTTTGGAATTTTATTTTTACCAGTATTACCATTTCTCCAAACTCCAGGATCAAGTCTTTAGATCTGTGCTAATTTCTCTCTGTGATATGTAGGATTTTAAATGGCTCTTGTGATTCCCAGTCTCTGAAATACACTATCCTTTGTAATCCTATCCTTTTTCCTGGAGGCAGAACCTGTGACTCACTTCTAACAATAGAATATGGCAAAGATAAAGGGATTGCTCAGCGGTTCTCAACCTGTGGGTCGCGACCCCTTTGGTGGTCTAACGACCCTTTCACAGGGGTCGCCTAAGACCATCCTGCATATCAGATATTTACATTACAATTCACAACAGTAGCAACATTAAAGTTATAACGTAGCAATGAAAATAATTTTATGGTTGGGTCACAACATGAGAAACTGTATTTAAAGGGTCAGAAGGTGGAGAACCACTGGCTTAGATAAAACTAAGGTCCCTAATCAGCAGAATGAGTTCATCAAAGGGGAAATTATCTTGACTGGGCTTGATTTCCTCAGGTGAGTACTCTAAAAGAGGCTCTCTCCCTTCTCTGAAATAGGACACTAAACAGCAGACACCTGTCTCCTTGATCGTTTTGAAGAAACCAGCTGTCCCAAATTCTACAGCTGCAGGAAATGAATCCTACCAATGACCCGAGGAAGCTTGGATGTGGATCCTCTTTCCCTTAAGTGTCCAGATGGAAAAGCAGCCCAGTTATCACTTTGACATCAGCTTTGTGAGACCTTGAGCAGCGTACTCAGCAAGGCATGTCCAAACTTCTGACTTACAGGCACTAGAAATAACCCATGTGTTTTTTGAGCCACAGGTTGGTGGTAATTTGTTATGCAGCAACAGAAGACTATTACAACTTCTTTTCCTTCTGTTTTTACATTTGCTCTTCAACTTAGTTCATCTCTTCTGTCCATGTAATATTTTTTGCTGCTATTATTCACCTTTTATCACTGCCATTTTAGTTCAAGATTTCATTTATTCTCTTTCTATCATTGAAATGGTTTTCTAAATGGTCTTCTGTCCTCCCAACTGTACCATAGGAGCTCCAACACAGGGAGCACCACACTGTTCTTTGCTAGTCCAAAAAAAATCCACTCAGGCGACCAGAGGGGAAAGACACAGCCTTTATTACTTTCACAATGAGGAAGACCCACCATAGCCAGGCAGAATCCCTTAGGGGTTTATCTAGCAGAAGGGAGAGGGGAGGAAGCTGTGCTGGGAACAGCCTATGTGAAGGCCAAGAAAAAATAGAGAGCCTGGTGAGGTTTGTTAGCTGTCAAGGACCCAGGAAACCCCCAGTTCTGTGTTGCTATGCTTCTTGTGGCCACTGACTGGGAGGGGATATTATATTCTCGAATAACCCCATATCCACTCATTCTAAGAACCACTAGAAACACTGATCATTGCCTCTCCAGCTGGAGGGGAGGTCACTGTAGCTATCAAGTGGGGTTTTTGATCTGATGATTTTGGCTACATAGCACAGTTGAATGACAGTAATGTTCAGAACAGGCAATAAGAATAGGTGGCTTAAATGGAGAGACAAAGGACAGATGGGACTTAGAGATGGGTAAGAAACTGAGAAATCACTGTGTTGCATATGCTATCCAGCTTAACATCAAAAGTATAAAAATATGCTGGTTATTTTAATGATAAAATGTAATGAACTGAATATAAATGAAATGACCAATTTGTGTTGCTTCTTATGCCTTTGTTCATAGAAACAAATAGTGCCCCTTGACTTTTTGAGAAGAAATAAAGGAAAATATGCATTTTATTTAACCCACTAGAGGCCCGATGCACAAGAATTCATGCAAGAGTAGGCCTTCCTTCCCCCTGCTGCAGGCATCAGCTTCCCTCTGGCACCTGGGACCCAGGCTGCCTCATTGGCTTCCCTCCAGCACCCAGGACCTAGGTTTTCCTCCTCTGGCCGCCGGCAGGCACCCGGGACCCAGGCTGCTTCCCTCTTCTGCCTTCCCGCAGGCACCTGGGACCTGGCCTGGCTTCCCTCCGGCTTGGCTTTGGCAGGAAGGATGTCCGGAATGACATCCGGTCTGATTAGCATATTACCCTTTCATTATTATATATTACTATTACCAAATTCATGTATTTCAAAATCCAGAGAAAAACGTTTGATACCACATAGGAAAAAAAAAAGCACAACCCTGTGATTGCTAGACTTGCTTAAATAAAGTGGCTCTCTTAAATTCTTTCAAATAGAAGCTGCTTTCCACTAGGAAAAAAAGAAAACAAATGTCAGTGTTAATCAAACCAGCATGGAAGTTAGTTAGAACCCAGCAAACAAGCAAATGGACTTAGCACCTTGGACATATGAGAATCCTGTTTTTAAAGATGACCTCAGAAGACTGCATAACAATCAAGTCCAGGACTACTCAAAAGTGACTAACTTTTCACTTTTTTTTAGTAATTTTAGTCTTGCTCTTTGAAAAATTTTCTAAACTGACAAATCCCCATTAATTGTTGCATAGCAGTTATTCGAAGTAGGGTAATGACTCTTTACTTTGATTGTATATATCCATCATTTAATGTTTTTCATGTGTGCTTTAACAACTCTTAAACACGAAGCAATTTTAGTTAATAATCTCATTAAATTTGAATGTAGACATAGAATTTTAGAGATTAGAAAACTTTCTAATGATGCGTTAGAATATTTTCTTACACACCTGGGATAAGGGGAGAGATGGCCCCACCCTCTGCCACAGACAGTGCTGGGTGGCTGCTTCATCATCCCAAACCTCTGGAGGCTTGTGGTGGAAATGCTAAGGGGATAGCTGCACCCTGGGTTGTTCTCAACAGTTCTTTGATGTTTTAAGTGCTACTCTCACCCCTTTCAGGTGAAAGATCTGCCCACTCATTGGTTACCCAGACCCAGAACTAACAACAACAACAACAACAACAACAAAACAGTTTATAAACAAAATCAGAAACGGAACAGGTGAAGGAACAACTGACCCCACAGAAATACAAAGGATCATAAAAAATACTATGAATGACTTCACTTCAACAAACGGGATAACCTGGACTAAATGGACATATTTCTAGAAAAGTACAACCTTCCAAAACTCAATCAGGAAGAATCAGAAAACCTGAATAGGCCAATAACTACTGATAAAATTGAAGCAGTAAAAAATAAAAATAAAAATCCCAGTGAACAAAAGTCCTGGTCCAGACAGATTCACAGGGGAGTTTTACCAAATATTCCAAGAAGAACTAGCTTCTCTACTCCTCAAACTATTCCAAAACATTCAAGAGGACAGAACAAGGAACACTTCCAAGCTCTTTATATGAGGCCATCATAATCTGAATTGCAAAAGCAGGTAAAGACCTGATGAAGAAAGAGAACTACAGGCCAATATCTCTGATGAACATAGACACTAAAATCCTCAACAAAATATTAGCAAATTGTATCCAGCAATACATTAAAAAAATCATACACTATGACCAAGTGGGATTTATTCCAGGGATGCAAGGCTGATACAATATTTGCAAATCAATAAATGTGATACATCACATAAACAAACTGAAAGACAAAAACCACATGATCATATCATATCATTCGATGCAGAAAAAGCATTTGACTAAATCCAACATCCTTTTTTGATAAAAACTCTCAGCACAGTGGGAATAGAGGGATCATACCTCAACATAATAAAAGCCTTATATGACAAACCTACAGCCAACATCATACTCAATGGGCAAAATCTAAAACAATTTCTCCGAAGAACAGGAACAAGACAGGGATGCCCTCTTTCATCACTCTTGTTCAACATAGTTCTGGAAGTCCTGGCCATAGCTATGAGATAAAAAGAAGAAATAAGAGGCATCTAAATTGGAAAGGAGGAGGTAAAACTCTCATTATTTGCATATGACATGTTACTATATATAGAAAACTCTAAATACTCCATTAAAAAAACACTAGATATAATAAATGAATTTGGAAACAGCAGGATACAAAATTAACACCCAAAAATCCATAGCCTTTTTATACACCAGTAGTGAACTATCAGAAAGACAAACTAAAATCAATCCCATTTACCATTGCAACAAAATATTAAGATAGTTAGGAATAAATTTAACGAAGAAGGTAAAAGACCTGTACTCAGAAAACTACAGGATGTTTAAAAAAGACATAGAGGAAGAGATAAACAAGTGGAAGAATATACCATGTTCATGAATTGGTAGAATCAACATCATTAAAATGTCCATACTACCCAAAACAATCTATAGATTCAATATAATCCCTATTAAAATACCAAAGATATATTTTACAGACCTAGAACAAACACTCCAAAAATTTATATGGAACCAAAAAAAGACCCCAAATAGCTGCAGCAATCTTGAGAAAGAAGAACAAAGTTGGAGGAATCACAATACCAGATATCAAGTTATATGACAAAGCCACTGTATTCAAAACAGCCTGGTACTGGCACAAGAACAGGCATATAGATCAATGAAACAGAACAGAGAACCCATAAATTGACCCAAGTCACTATGCTCAATTAAAATTTGAAAAAGGAAGCAAGAGCATACATTGGAGCAAGACAGTCTCATCAATAAATGTTGCTGGGAAAATTGGACAGATATATGCAAAAAAATTAAACTAGACCACCAAATTATACCATACACAAGAATAAACTCAAAATGGATAAATGTCTTAAATGTAAGTCCTGAAATCATAAAAGTCCTAGAAGAAACCATAGGCAGCAAAATCTCAGACATCTCTTGTAGCAATATGTTTACTGATACATTTCCTAGGACAATGGAAACTATGGAGAAAATAAACAAACGTAACTAAATAAAAATAAAAAAAACTGCAAAAGAAACCATCAACAAAATAACAAGAGAGCCCACTGTATGGGAGAACACATTTGCCAATGATACATCTGATAAGGGGTTAATCTCCAAAATATATAGCAAACTCATACAACTTAACAAAAGGAAGACAAACAATCCAATTTAAAAAATGGGCAAAGGACCTAAATAGACACTTCTCCAAAGTGGACATACAGAAAGCCAAGAGACATGAAAAAAAATGCTCAAAGTCACTAATCATCTGAGAGATGAAAATCAAAGCAACAATGAGATATCACCTCACACCTGTCAGAATGGCTATAATCAACAAATCAACAAAGATAAGTGTTGGCCAGCTTGTGGAGGAAAGGGAACCCTAGTACAGTGCTGGTGGAAATGTAGACTCGTGCAGTCACTGTGGCAAACAATATTGAGTTTCCTCAAAAAATTAAAAATGGAACTCTCATTTGACCCAGTCATCCCACTTCTAGGAATATATCCTAAGAAACCTAAAATACTCATCAGAAACAATATATGCACCCCTATATTCATAGCAGCACAATTTATAATAGCTAAGATTTGGAAATAGCCAAAGTGCCCATCAGTAGATGATTGGTTACAAAACTATGTTACATTTACATAATGGAATACTATGTGGCGATAAAAAGAAAATAACTCTTACCATTTGCAACAGATGGATGGACCTGGAGAGTATTATGCTGAGCGAAGTAAGCCAGTCGAGAAAGCTAAGTATCACATGATCTCACTCAGATGTGGAATTTAATGAACCAAATAAACTGATGATCAAAAATAGACCCAGAGTTATACAAGCATGAACAGACTGTTGGACCGCTGAAGAAAGGTAGGAGAGGGTGGATGGGAAGAGATCAACCAAAGAACTTGTATGCATAGATGCATAACCAGTGGACACAGATAATTGAGTGGTGAGGGCCAGGGGGTGGGGCGGAGAGCAGGCTGGAAGAGATAAATGGGGGGTGGGGGGAAGGAGGACCTATCTAATACTTTCAACAATAACGATTTAAAAACAAGAGCTAGGGGTCACCTCAGATGTTGCTGGGATGGTTTCATTGTTATGCTTATGTTTATATTATGTTTGTTTAGATTATGCTATGTTATATTTATTTTCTATAATCAGTCACTCTACCAAAGTCTCACAATTTTATTAACTGACCAGAACAAAAACTCAACTCTGTGTGTTCTTCCTTTTGATAGCTAACTTAGATTTTCTCTTACTAAAGTCTCCATGCTTCTAAGTTGCTTGTGACCTTTGGATTCCCCCCCTGGTTTAGTGGAGCAACTTCTCTTCTTTTTTATCTTTTTTCTAATCTTCACCTGAGGATATGTTTAATTGATTTTTAGAGAAAGAGGAAGAGAGAGGGAAATATGAGAGATAAACATCCATAGGTTGCCTCCTGTATGTGAACACTGATGTAACCCACAACCTAGGTATGTGCTCTAGCCTGAAATAAAACCTGCAACCTTTTGGTGCTTGCGATGCAGCTCCAACAACTGAGCCACCCAACCGTTTTCTCTTCTTAACTGTGGAGTAAAATTCATGTCAAGACTGACAGCCCAGATGTGAACTGCTCCTCAAATAAGTCTGATTTGTGAATTGTCATGTCAACTATTTAATACTAACCATGTTAACCCATTATTCCTCTACTGTTACTCATAAAAAAAACACACAATAATAACAAAAACAAGTGCTTATTGAGCACTGAAGATACTGCACTTGAGTGACTGGTAGAGGAAACAAATATGAGGGGTTAAAAAATAAAAAAGTAGGGTTTCTGTACAGTAGAGATCACATGCTGTGGATGACTGCTAGGGCCCATATGAAGCAAGAATAGCACAAGTGTAATAAGAGATGGCCTTATATATAGGTAGGCCCTTGTCTGAAACATGGCCCTTCCAGCCTAATGGCAAAGGCAGTGAGTCCTAGACCTGGGATGCTCTGCCAGGATTGACACTCTCCTCCACAGTGTAGCTGACCAGATTTGGGCCACTGTTCTTGAGGAACTAGAGAGGTCCTGGGGAGCTGTGTTCCTTTTCCTATTTGCATGATTCCTTTGCATTGCTTGTTCATAAGTTTTAGCAAAACAAACTGAAGACAAATACAGCAAACTCCAAGTTATCTTGCTTGTCAATGTTGGAATCCTGATCAGACTTTGTGGTTTGTTTACTTCATTTCCTCCTCCCATTCTATCCCAGAAATGATGCAGAAGGTAAAAAGACAAAAAGTCTGGGTCTGGAGAACTAAAGTTAAGATTGAGAGAAGATGCTAGATAGAGAGGGTGGATCTGTGTTGGTATGGAAGGTTAGTAACTGGCAAGGCCCAAGAGGTTTGCAGGTACAGCATGGAGACTAGCCGAGGGGAAGAGCTTTTGAGTATGACACTGCCTGCAGAGATGCCCACTGCCACTCATTACTGGCAGAGAAGCAGCTGCGCATGTCCAGGACCACTGGAATCAGTACCATGGCATCAGAGAGGCTCAAGACCATGCAGGCTCAGCTGCTGGCTTCTAAGCAAGCCCTGTTCCCCTTTCTTGCCCTATTCCCTCCAACCAAACTCTAGGTAACCAAACTAAGGGAGAAAAATGCCTTAGAGAGAGAGCAGTATTGGAGCAAAAGATCCATGAGGGGCAATGCTAGCTCTTGGGGGACAGCAAATCCGACAGAGGAGAGAGGATCAAGTTCAGACCGAGTCTCCCCAGTCACTGTCCTGGACTAAAGTCCTCCCACCTTAACCAAACCGGAGCTTCATATGATGCTTTCCTCCCATCGAACATTACCAGGGAGAGCATGGATATCCCCAGGGGAGGATGTGCTTCTGCCAAAAGGAGCCAGATCCAGGTGAGACAGAGTCCTGATAAATAAATAAATAAAATGAGCAAGCACAATGAGTTGACCAGACGTAATGAAATAGGCCAATCAAGAATTAAAAATAAAATTAATATTCTTGAATATGTCCTAGAACAATGATAAAATGAAAAAAAGCAAGCCATTATAAAAAATACAAAGTGGTCAAGAAGACTGAAATCCTACCAAGAATCTTCTCAGACCTCAATGGCATAATATTAGAAATAAACTACAATAAAAACAATCCAAAACACTCAAACACTTGGAAGCTGAATAGCATGTTATTAAATATTGATTGGGTTACCAATGAGATCAAAGAAGGAATTAAAAACATCCTGGAAACTAATGACAATGAAAACACAACAATCCAAAACCTATAGGACACCATGAAAGCAGTCCTGAGAGGGAGGTTTATACCTCTACAAGCCTACCTCAAAAAGCAAGAAAAATTGTAGTAAATCATCTAACTCTACAACTCAAAGAATAAGAAAGAGAACAACAAGAAAAGCCCAGAGTGAGCAGAAGGAAGGAGATAATAAAGATTAGAGCAGAGATAAATGACATAGAGACCAAAAAAACAATACATAAGATCAATGAAACCAAGAGCTGGTTCTTTGAAAGGATAAACAAGATTGATGAACCTCTAGCCAGGCTCCCCAAGAAGCAGAGAGAGGACCCAAATAAACAAAATCAGAAATGATAGAGGCGAAATAACAACAGACACCACAGAAATACAAATGATTGTTAAAAAATACTATGGACAGCTCTACTCCAACAAACTAGACAACCTGGAGGAAATGGACATATTCCTAGAAAAATATAACCTTCCAAAACTCAATCAGGAAGAATCTAAAAATCTTTAGAATCTAAAAATCTTTAGGCCAATAACTATGGAAGAAATTGAAACAGTCATCAAAAAGTTTCCAGCAAACAAAAGCCCAGGGTCAGACGGCTTCACAGGGGAGTTTTACCAAACATTCAAGGAAGAACTAAAACCTATTCTCTTCAGACTATTCCAAAAAATTCAAGAGGAAGGAACACTTCCAAGCTCATTCTCTGAAGCCAGCATCACCCTCATACCAAAACCAGATAAAGACAACACAATGAAAGAGATTACAGGCCAATATCCCTCATGAACATAGATGCCAAAATCCTCAACAAAATCTTAGCAAATCGGATCCAGCAGTATATCAAAAAGATCATACACCATGACCAAGTAGGATTTAATCCAGGGATGCAAGGATGGTGCAATATCTGCAAATCAATAAACGTGATACATCACATAAACAAATTGAGAGAGAAAAGCCACATAGTTATGTCAATTGATGCAGAAAAAGCATTTGACAAAATCCAACACCCATTTTTTATAAAAACTCTCAGTAAGGTTGGAATAGAAGGATCATACCTCAACACAATAAAAGCCATATATGACAAACCCACAGCCAACATCATACTCAATGGGCAAAAAATAAAACCATTTCCCTTAAAAACAGGAACAAGACAGGGATGCCCACTCTCACCACTCCTGTTCGACATAGTACTGGAAGTATTAGCCATTGTGATTAGACAAGAAGAAGAAATAAAAGGCATCCAAATTGGAAAAGAAGAAGTAAAACTGTCCTTATTCACAGATGACAAGATATTGTACATAAAAAACCCTAAAGACTCCATCAAAAAACTATTAGACTTAATAAATGAATTCGGCAATGTAGCAGATTACAAAGTCAACACCAAGAAATCTATGGCATTTCTATATACAAATAGTGAATTTACAGAAAGAGAGACTAAAAAAGCAATCCCATTTACCATAACACCAAAAAAATTAAGATACCTAGGAATAAACCTAACTAAAGAGGTAAAAGACCTCTACTGAAAAAACTACAGGTCATTGAAAAAAGAGATATTGGAAGACATAAACAGGTGGAAGAACATACCATGTTCTTGGATTGGTAGAAACAACATCATTAAAATGTCCATACTACCCAAAGCAATCTATAAATTCAACGCACTTCCCATTAAAAAACCAACATCATATTTCACAGACCTAGAATGAACTCTCCAAAAATTCATGTGGAATAAAAAAAGACCCCCAATAGCTGCAGCGATCCTGAGAAAGAAGAACAAAGTAGGTGGGATCTCAATACCTGATATCAAGCTATATTACAAAGCCACTGTTCTCAAAACTGCCTGGTACTGGCAAAAAAACAGACATATAGATCAATGGAATAGAATAGAGAGCCCAGAAATCGACAGGAATCAATATGCTCAATTAATATTTGACAAAGGAGGCAAGAACATAGAATGGAGTCAAGAGAGTCTCTTCAATAAATGGTGTTGGGAAAACTGGACAGATACATGCAAAAAAATGAAACTAGACCACAAATTTACACCATACACAAGAATAAACTCAAAATGGGTAAAGGACTTAAATGTAAGACCGGAAACCATAAAAATACTACAGGAATCCAAAGGCAACAAAATCTCAGACATATGCCAAAGCAATTTCTTCTCTGATAATGCTCCTAGGGCAATGGAAACTAAAGAGAAAATAAACAAGTGGGACTACATCAAAATAAAAAGCTTCTGCACAGCAAAAGAAACCATCAACAAAACAACAAGAAAGCCCAGTGCGTGGGAGAACATATTCATCAATGTTATATCTGATAAGGGACTAATCTCCAACATTTATAGGGAACTCATACAACTTAACAAAAGGAAGATAAACAATCCAATCAAAAAATGGGCAAAGGACCTAAATAGTCACTTTTCAAAAGGGGCCATTCAGAAAGCCAAGAGACATATGAAAACATGCTCAAAGTCACTAATTATCCGAGAGATGCAAATCAAAACAAAAATGAGGTATCATCTCACACCTGTCAGAATGGCTATCATCAACAAATCAACAAATGACAAATGCTGGAGAGGATGCGGAGAAAAGGGAACCCTTGTGCACTGCTGGTGGGAATTCAGACTGGTGCAGCCACTATGGAAGATAGTATGGAGTTTCCTCAAAAAGTTAAAAAGGGAACTCCCATTTGACCCAGTGATCCCACTTCTAGGAATATATCCCAAGAAACCAGAAACACCAAACAGAAAGGATATATGCATCTCTATGTTCATAGCAGCACAATTCACCATAGCGAAGATCTGGAAACAGCCTAATTGCCCATCAGCAGATGAATGGATTAGAAAACTGTGGTATATCTACATAATGGAATACTATTCTGCTATAAAAAAGAAGGAATTCTTACCATTTGAAACAGCATGGATGGAACTGGAGAGTATTATGCTAAGTGAAATAAGCCAGTCAATGAAAGAAAAATACCACATGATCTCACTCATTTATGGATAATAAAGACCATTATAAACTGATGAACAAAAATAGATATAGAAGCAGAGCAGCATCGAACAGACTGTCAAACTACAGCAGGAAGGCTGGGGAGGGTTGGGGGGCGGGTGAGGGGAGGTAAGAGATCAACCAAAGGACTTGTATGCATGCATATAAGCATAACCAATGGACATAAGACACTGGGGGGTAGGGGAGGCCGGGGGAATGTCAAGGGGTGGGGGCGGGGAAGGAGACATATGTAATACTCCTTGTAGTACTTTAAGCAATAAAAAAATTTAAAAAAATACGAAGTGGAAAAATAAAGTATATAAATTAGAATTAGAATTAAATAGATGAGTTAAAAAACAGAATGCTTATAATCCTATATAATAAAAAGGTAATATGCAAATTGACCATCACTTGAACACACAAGATGGCCACCCCCATATGGACACAAGATGGTCAGCAGGTGAGGGCACTTGTGGGTGATCAAGGCACCTGGGAGAGCAGTTGGGAGGGACCAGGTCTGCAGGGGAGGGCAGAAGCGGGCAACCAGGCCTGCAGGGGAGGGAAGTTGGGGGGAACCCAGGCCTGCAGGGGAGGGCAGTTGGGGGGAACCCAGGCCTGCAGGGGAGGGCAGTTAGGGGTGACCAGGCCTGCAGGGGAAGGCAGTAGTTGGGGGCAATTGGGCCAGCAGGAGAGCAGTTAGGCGTCAATCATGCTGGCAGGGGAGTTGTTACAGGATGATCAGGCTGGCAGGCAGAAGCGGTTAGGGGCAGTCAGGCAGGCAGGCAGGCAAGCGATTGGGAGCCAGTAGTCCTAGATTGTTAGAGGGATGTCTGACTGCCTGTTTAGGCCCAATCCAAACGGGCAGTTGGACATCCCTTGAAGGGTCCCAGATTGGAGAGGGTGCAGGCTTGGCTGAGGGACCACCCCACCCTGCACGAATTTTGTGTACCAGGCCTCTAGTTGAAAATAAATAAACTAGAAAGTCAAGAAACTTTCATGTAAATAATTAGGAATATAGAAATTACAAATAAAAAGTTAAAATATGTGAAGTTTAGACTTATCAAAATCTAATTATTAAGAGATAAAGGGGAGGGAAAAATTAGATGGACAAGAAATTATTGAGGAAATAATCATACACATTTCCTAGAACTAAAGCAAGTTTAAATATATCATATTGGAAAGATCCTAGGATGCCAAATATGGTGGATGAAGAAAAAACACATTATAGAAAAATTTAAGAACATTAATATTGAGAAAATTCCCAAAGCTTTTACACATATCATATTTTCACAAAGGAAAGAAGATGAACCTCAGGATTCTCTGTAGTAACACTTGAAGCAAGAATGAGATGGAGGAAAAAATTGAACTTGGGATATCATTCTATTCATTATTATTTAATATTTTGATGTAAAAATATAAATATATAGTAGGCACCATATATCAGCTATATGGGTTATGAAAGAAATCATTACATTTCTTGTGGAAGTACTTTGCTTGCTCACAGCAAATCAAATTTCTTTCCAGTATGCTGACGTTGGTAGACATCCTTCCATGCATGTGTTCATATTTTTAGTAGCCACTTTGTTCTGTGCATTTCTTAAAATAAAGAAGTCAGACATCTTACTATCATTATTAAGCTGTCATTGATTTTGATGCAGGGATGTTTCTTCATTTGCATAAAATACAGCAGCCAAAGAAGTATATAGAAAAATTAAGATAATACTGAATATCTTCTGATGCATGTAGTTAAACAAAACTTATTTCCACTATAGCTATTTTCAATGGACACTGACAAGAACTGTGCTTTTCACCACAGATAGTATTAGGAACTCTGAACACTTTTAGTTAGACTTTAGTTTGAAAATCACCAGTGGATTATGCAAAAGGTATATATAATTGTGTTTATCTGTAAACATTGATAAGCTAATGAAACTGTTCTTCTACTATCATAGTCATAAAAGCAGTGTCTATGTTTTCATTGACGTTATTAAAATTTCTAATCTCTAAATTTACTAATTTAAGATATCATATATTTTTGTGTATAAGATGCCCCCATGTATAGGATGCTTCCCACTTTTCCAACCCCAAATTAAGAAATCAATATTTTAAACATTTTGCTGGTTTTCTTCTTAAGGCCTTCTTCTTTTTTGGCATCTTAAGGAGTTGTTCTTCCTGTTCTCTCCACTGTCTGATCATACACTCAGTGGGAGGAGGTCTAAATTGTCTCTCTGCAGCTCTATTTCCATGCTGTTTTGCATAGCTTATTACATTCAGTTTTAATTTTGCAAAGTAAGACAATCACTTACCAGTATTTATCTTTTTATTTTTTGACGTCTTTATGGGCTCAGAACACTCTGGTCTTTGTTGCATCTGCATACTCTCCACCTCTACCTCCAATTCTGGTATCAGTTGACATTAGTAACAATAAGGCTCGTGATTGGAGGAAGCCTGTTTGACAAGGTCTGGACAGCTATGCACCAGTGTGGCTTCTTCCTAGGCTGACTTCTGTGTATATGACACCTCTGGATTTTCAGTCTAATAATTTTAGAAAAAAATAGCATCTTATACACAGAAAAATATGGTATATTGCTGAGGCTAAATTGTTTTATAATGATATGTTTGGGGTTTCAACTTTCACTCCTTATATAGCTGAAGCAGGGGGTCCCTTGGGGGTGAGGACAACGGAGCCCCAACACGCTAGGGTGTCTGCATGCATGACTCCGAGGACCAGGTTCAGTGACACAGATCCGTTTTATTGTGGAACTACAGGGGTATATATAGCATGAGGGGACCAATCAGAGGGAGACACGTTGCTATAGGCGACCAATCAGAGGGAGACACGTTGCTATAGGCGACCAATTAGAGGGAGACACGTTGCTATAGGCGACCAATGGCTGAAAGGCTGGGGTACTGTGCACGTGGCTCTAGGAGTTAGTTCAGGTGGGCATTGCTACTTCCTGGTGTGCCGAGGAAGCATGTCATGGTGGAGTGTGCTCACACCATTGCATCAGCCACAGCGCTGAGACATACTTCCCGAGCTCTTCTACATATAGCTTTAATATATTTCCCTTCTTCAGCCATCTTGACCTGATAACTTGCTCATAACATGAAATACTGACAGGTTCTGTATATTCAACAAAAGTTTCACTTATGCTCCTTTCCTGATAGAATATAGTCATTAGATGCTTTATTACTTCCCAAAGAACCAAATTATTCTTGTTTGTTAAATTTTGTCCCAACTTATGGGATCCTAGAACAAATGGCATCCCACAAAGCTGTTTGAGATTGTTGATTCCCAACATCCTGCTACAATTTTTCTGTGCTATTTATTAATTTATTTTTTTAAAATTTTTAAATAAAGATTTGCAAGAGGTTGTGAACAAATGTACAAGAAAGTTACATGTGTCCTTCTGTAGGCTCACTCAATGTTAATGTCTTACACAACTACTAGTATACTACAACATCAAAACCAGGAAATTTTCATTGGTACAATTCAAAGAGCTTATTTAAATTTCACAAGTTAGACATTTGTGTGTGCATATGGTTTTAAGTAATTTACCATATGTGTATACTTTGTCTAATCAATACCACAATCAACATACTCAACTGCACTATCACCACAATACTCCCTCATGTTTCCTCTTTATAGCCACACCCATGCCCTTCCTCCCACACTGGTCCCTGGCAACTACCTGACAGTTCTCCATCTCTATAGCTATGTTATTTTTATGAATATTACATAAAATCATGCAGTTTGTATCTTTATTCTACGTAATATTTTCTACCATGGATGTACCACAGTTTGTCTTACCATTTACATGTTGAATGACATTTGAGTTGTTTTTAGTTGTTTTGAAGCTATTACAAATACAGGTGCTATGAGTATTCATGTACAGTTTTTTTGTGTGTAGATATAAGTTTTAATTTCTCTTAGATAAGTGCCCAAGAGTGCAATTACTAGATAGTATGGTAAGTCCATTTAGTTTTTTTTGAAAAAATCTTTACTGTTGAGAGTATTATAGATGTCCAACTTCCCTTCTCATTGTCCCCCTCCCCCTGGTTCCAGCCCTGCCCCAAGCCTTCACCACCTTATTGTCAGTCTTCATAGGTATGCATATATGCATAGAAGTTCTTTTGGTTAATCTTTTCCCGCTCCCCTTCAACCTTTCTGAGATTCGCCACTCTCTTCCATGTTTCCATGCTTCTGGTTCTATTTTATTCATCAGTTGATTTTGTTCATTAGATTCCTTGTTTGTTTATTTTGATTTTTAGATTCAATTGTTGATAGATATGTATTTCTTCCCATTTTATTAATCACATTTTCTTCTCCTTCTCCTTCTCCTTCTCCTTCTCCTTCTCCTTCTCCTTCTCCTTCTCCTTCTCCTTCTCCTTCTCCTTCTCCTTCTCCTTCTCCTTCTCCTTCTCCTTCTCCTTCTCCTTCTCCTTCTCCTTCTCCTTCTCCTTCTCCTTCTCCTTCTCCTTCTCCTTCTCCTTCTCCTTCTCCTTCTCCTTCTCCTTCTCCTTCTCCTTCTCCTTCTTCTTCTTCTTCTTCTTCTTCTTCTTCTTCTTCTTCTTCTTCTTCTTCTTCTTCTTCTTCTTCTTCTTCTTCTTTTCTCTCTTCTTAAAAAATACCTTTCAATGTTTCTTGTAATACTTGTTTGGTGGTGATGAACTCCTTTATTTTTTTTCTTGTTTGTGAAGCTCTTTATCTGACCTTCAATTCTAAATGATAGT
Organism: Myotis daubentonii; assembly: GCF_963259705.1. Classification (NCBI taxonomy): domain Eukaryota; kingdom Metazoa; phylum Chordata; class Mammalia; order Chiroptera; family Vespertilionidae; genus Myotis; species Myotis daubentonii. Next base: position 108,350,583 of record NC_081842.1, read on the forward strand.
TTTGTTTGGCAGAGTAATCTTGGTTGCAGGTCCTTGCTATTCCTCACTTGGAATATTCCTTGCCACTCCCTTCTGGCCTGCTAAGTTTCTGTTGAGAAATCAGCTGACAGTCATAAGGGTACTCCTTTGTAGGTAACTCACTGCTTTTCTTCTACTGCTTTAAGATTCTCTCTTTGTCTTTAACCTTTGGCATTTTAATTATGATGTGCCTTGGTGTGGGCCTCTAAGCAACACACTCAAGGGGTAGACTCAGTGAGCACCAAAGCCCTACTGAAGCAAGTCCTGATCCATAGTGGTGTCTCCTGCACAGCAGTTCTTCCATGGTAGTCACAGCTGGTCCTCACAGCCAATTGGCCTGGAGGTCAACTCCTCCCAGAGATGCCAACAGTAGTTAAGGCTCAACTACAATAGGACTGTGCACACAGCCCACACAGTGGCACACCTGGAGTTCCCAGCTCAGTTGACTGGGGAGGCTGAGTCACTGGACCCTACAGGACACCTACTACACAAGGCCACTCTACCAATTCCAGGAGACATAGCAGCTCTACCTAATACATAAAAACAAACACAGGGAAGTAACCAAAATGCAGAGACAAGGAAACATGTCACAAATGAAAGAACAGAAGAAAGCTCCATGGGGAAAAAAAAAAGCAAAACTAAATGGAATGGAAGCAAACAAACTACTAGATACAAAGTTCAAACCAATGGTTATAAGGATTCTCAAGGACCAGTCAGAAATTAACATACACTAACTGAAATAAAGAATAATTTACAGGGATTCAAAAGTAGAGTAGAGGATTTTGAGAGTCAAATCAACATTTTGGAATATGAGGAAGAAAAAGACACTCTATCAGAAAAGCAAAAAGAAGAAAGAATCTAAAAATATGAAGATAGTGTAAGGAGCCTCTGGGACAACTTATGGGGGTTCCAGAAGGAGAAGAGAGAGAGCACAATTGAAAACCTATTTGAAGAAATAATGACAGAAAATTTCTCCTACCCAGTGAAAGAAATAGACTTACAAGTCCAGGAAGCACAGAGTGCCAAACAAGTCCATTTAATTTTTAAAGGAACTGTAAAATTATTTTTCAGAGTGGTTGTATTATTTTATACTAGTGACCCAGTGCACAAAATTCATGCACATTAAAAGGAAATTAGAGGAAATATTTTAATATTGCTATTTGCCCTTTCTCTATAATAGAAGTGTCAGAGATGAAAGAAAATTAGTAAAATGTATATGAAAATCTTCCTCCTGTCAGAGTTTGGGGCGCGCCACGGGAACCTGAGTCAAGTCCCTGCCCACCCATGTGCACCTCAAAATCGTGCGAGACCCAGACCCAGCCAGCCCCACCCCCAATGGGCTAGATACAGACCCGGCTGGCCCCACCCCCGTCAAGCTCCACTGGGTGGGGGGTACAGCCTCAAGTTGCCTGACCTGGCGCCAGGGCGGGGGGTGTAGCCTGAGGTCCCCTGTCAAGCCCTGCTGGGTGGGGGTGCAGCCTCAGGTCCCTGCTGATTGCTTGTTGAGGCTCGTTACGGGAACTCGGCCTCCGCTGTGGGCGCAGCCATCTTATGTTATGGAATCCCTGCCTCTGCTGTAGGTGCAGCCATCTTGACCATTATGGCATGACTATCAATTTGCATATTCCCTCTTTATTAGATAAGATTCCCACCAGCAGTTTTTCACCGAATTTAGAAAGTTTTCAATCATAAATTTGAATACTCTGTCAGTCTTATTCTTTTTCTGAGACTCTGGTGATATGAATGTTAGGTCTTCTGCTATTGTCCCACTAATTCCTGAGGTTCTGTTTTTATCACCTATTTTATGTATATTTTTCAGATTTAGTAAATTCTATTGATCTGCTGACCTGTCTTCAAATTCACTAATTTTTTCCTTGATCATCTCTGCCTTACCTTGCAAGTGTTTTTCAGTTTGCTTATTATCTTTTTCAGTCATATAATTTTCAATTGTTTTTCATCACTTATACTTATTTGCTGAGGTTTATTAGTTTTTATTTTAAGAGAATTATAATTGACTAGTGACCCGGTGCATGAAACTCATGCACGGTGGGGTTGGGGGTGTCCCTCAGCACCCTCTCCAATCTGGGACCCCTCAGGGGATGTCTGAATAACTGGCAGTCGGGCATCCCTCTCAAAATCCAGGACTGCTGGCTCCTAACTGCTCACCTACCTGCCTGCCTGATCACCCCTAACCACTCTACCTGCTGGCCTGCTCTCCCCCAACTGCACCCCCCTGCCAGCCTGCTTGTCCCTAACTGCCCCACCCTTCTGGCCTGCTCTCCCCCAACTTCCCTCCACCCCCCGCCAGCCTGCTCGCCCCCAACTGCTCCACCCTGCTGACCTGCTTGCCCCCAACTGCCCCCCCTGCCAGTCTGCTCACTCCCAACTGCCCCACCCTGCTGGCCTGTTTGCCCCCAACTGTCCCCGCCCCCCCGCCAGCCCGATTGCCCCCAACTGCCCTTCTCTGCTGGCCTGATCACCCACAACTTCCCTCCCCTGCCGGCCTGATGATCCCCAACTGCCCTCCCCTGTGGGCCTGATCACCCCTAACCGCCTCTGCCTCAGCCCTGCCAGTGTGGCTTTGTCTGGAAGGACATCTGGAAGGTCTCCCGGAAGGTCTCCCAGTCTACTTAGCATATTACCCTTTTATTAGTATAGATTGTTGAGGCATTTTTAGGACAGCAATTTTTAAATCTTTGTAAACTAATTTCATCATGATTCATCTCAGTTGATTGTGTTTTTTCTCATTCCAATTAATATGATAAATATTTCTGATTTTTGGCATGAGAAGTTGTTCTCAATTGTTTCATGAACATTGTAGTTATGATGTTTTGAAGTCTCTTGATCTTATTTAACTCTTTTATTTAGGAGGTGCTTTCTCAAATTAGTTTTCGTGTCTATGTTCTGGTATATTAGTTTTCAGAGCCCCTGCAAAGCCAATTTCAGTGGCTCTTTGGGTACTTTTGGTGCTTCCTTTTAATCCCTGCCAGTGGCATCTGAGTGTCATTGGGCTCTGGGTGGGAGGACCTGTGCCTGGGTTTCTTTATGTCATGGGGGACTCAGAGGTTGCTTACACTGGCCCTATAGTCATAGATACATCCACTGTGGAAGTTTTGGTGGTGAACTGGAGACTGGGACTGCCTAGGCACTGCTACCATTGCTTCTGATGCGTAAGGCTGCAGCTGGGGCCTGGGTAATAAAGCAAGGACTGGGGCTCCCCCCAGGTCTGTGCTTGGCTCCCTTTTATTAGTATTGGTCAGAGAAAACAGACATTCTTGGGTGATGTGTGTGTGTGTGTGCATTTTGGGGATTGCTGTTATAGGCCTTTCTGGCATCTTTTCCACCAGTATATGGTTGGTTAACAGAAAACCCAGAAACTCACACATTGTTAGTCCTCAAGTTCTGAGGTTCCTAGCCAGTTTTCTTTTTCTTTTCGGCTTTCAAAATCATTATATCCTCTTCTGATAGGTAAGTTTCAGGATATTTGTCTGTATTTAGAGGAGAGAAGCAGGGAAAAGTGAAAAGTGAGTCTATGTTATGTCATTTCAGAAATGAAAACTATGCATTTTTTACTGTAAATGTATAAATGGGTGTGGTGGTCGGAACCATAGAAAAGGGAGGGAAGCAATTGCCCACAGGCTAGGAGCTCTTATTCAGTCACTTTACATGTTTTAAACTTTATACAAATCAGATTATCTACACTAATAAAAGAGAAATATGGTAATTGGTGTACGACTGCTACCCTTCCCATTGGCTAATCAGCGAGATATGCAAATTAACTGTCAGCCAAGATGGCGGCCAGCAGCCAGGCAGCTTGAAACTAACATGAGGCTTGCTTGCCTCAGTGACGGAGGATCGTTGGAGGAAACCAACGTTCCCCACCTGCAGCTAAAGGCCTCTGGGCAGGCAGTTTAAGAAACTCTGTAACAAATACCGCCAGGCTTCAGCGAGCAGATTGGCAACATTGTAAGCAAAGGCCAGAAACCTACTTTCAGCCGGAGGCCTAAGAGCTGGAGCCAAGCCTCAAGGTAAAGCTGGCCCAGAATAAAAAAAAAAAAGAAAAAAAGGAGCGGTTGGGAACTTCAGTCACTCCCAGCCTGAAAACAGCCCTCAGCCCCTCACCCAGACTGGTCAGGCACCCCAGTGGGGACCCCCACCCTGATCCAGGACACCCTTCAGGGCAAACCAGCCGGCCCCACCCATGCACCAGGCCTCTATCCTATATAGTAAAAGGGTAATATGCCTCCCAGCACCGGGATCAGCATGACAGGGGGCAGCGCCAAAACCCCCTGATCGCCCTGCGGCTCTGTGTGTGACAGGGGGCGGGGCCCCAACCCCCTGAGCAGCCCTGCTCTGTGCCAGATAGGGGAGAGCTCCCCAACTCCCCCCCCCCACCATGGGCCCTGCTCTGTGTGTGATGGGGTAGAGCCATAACCTCCCCATCAGCCCTGCCCTGAGTGTGAGAGTGGCGGCACCCCAACCCCCTGATTGGCCCTGCTCTGTGGGTGATAGAGGGCGGTGCCCCAACCCCCTGATGGGCCCTGCTCTGTGCATGACAGCGGGTAGCGCCGCAACATCCCCATCGACCCTGCCTTGAGTGTGACAGGGGACGGTGCCCCAACCCCCCAATTGGCCCTACCCTGAGCGTGACTGAGGGTGGCATCACAACCTCCCGATTGCCCTGCTCTGTGCATGATGGGGCGGTGCCCCAACTCCCCAATTGGCCCTGCTCTGAGCCCGACCAGGGGCTGTACCTAGGGATTGGGCCTGCCCTCTGCCACCTGGGAGCAGGCCTAAGCCAGCAGGGCGTTATCTCCCGAGGGGTCCCAGACTGCGAGAGGGCACAGCCCGGGCTGAGGAACCCCCCTCCCCCCCGAGTGCACAAATTTTTGTGCACCGGGCCTCTAGTACTTTACATATTCTTTTAAAAATTAAGGTTTTTGTTCAACTCTGTATTTGTGAGTCATTCTTATATATATGTATTGTTCAAATTCCACTCACATACTACTATCTAGTATATCCCGAAAATTTTTCACTCATTTCTGTTGGTGAATATTTAGGTTGTTTTTAGTTCCATCTTTTATGTTTTTAAATACCATATAATAACTTATTTTATACCTGAATCCCTATAATCTACTCTAAATCCTATCTAATAAAAGAGAAACATGGTAATTGGCGTACGACCGATACCCTTTTCATTGGCTAATCAGCGAGATATGCAAATTAACTGTCAGCCAAGATGGCGGCCAGCAGCCAGGCAGCTTGAAACTAACATGAGGCTTGGTTGCCTCAGTGACAGAGGAAACCAACGTTCCCCGCCTGCGGCTGCAGGCCTCTGAGCCGGCAGTTTAAGAAACATTGTAACAAATACGCCCAACTTCAGCCAGCAGATTGGCAACATTGTAAGCAAAGGCCAGAAACCTACTATCAGCCAGAGGCCTAAGAGCTGGAGCCAAGCCTCAAGCTAAAGCTGGCCCAGAATTAAAAAAAAAAAAAAGGAAAAAAAGGAAAAAAGGAGCGTTTGGGAGTTCAGTCACCCCCAGCCTGAAAACAGCCCTCAGCCCCTCACCCAGGCTGGCCAGGCACCCCAGTGGGGACCCCCACCCTGATCCAGGACACCCTTCAGGGCAAACCAGCTGGCCCCACCCGTGCACCAGGCCTCTAACCTATATAGTAAAAGGGTAATATGCCTCCCAGCACCGGGATCAGCGTGACAGGGGGCAGCACCCAAACCCCCTGATCGCCCTGCGGCTCTGTGTGTGACAGGGGGCGGGGCCACAACCTCCCTATCCACCCTGCTCTGTGCCTGATAGGGGGGAGCTCCCCCCCCCCACGGGCCCTGCTCTGTGTGTGACGGGGTAGAGCCATAACCTCCCCATCAGCCCTGCCCTGAGTGTGAGAGTGGCGGCGCCCCAACCCCCTGATCCGCCCTGCTCTGTGGGTGATAGAGGGCAGCACCCCAACCCCCTGATGGGCCCTGCTCTGTGTGTGACAGGGGGTTGCTCCACAACCTCCCCATCGACCCTGCCTTGAGTGTGACAGGGGGCGGCGCCCCAACTCCCCAATCAGCCCTGCTCTGAGCCTGACCAGGGGCTGCACCTAGGGATTGGGCCTGCCCTCTGCCACCCGGGAGCAGGCCTAAGCCAGCAGGTCGTTATCTCCCAAGGGGTCCTAGACTACGAGAGGGCACAGGCCAGGCTGAGGGACCCCCCCTCCCCCCCCGAGTGCACAAATTTTTGTGCACCGGGCCTCTAGTTTGGTAATAAATGAGTAATGTAGCATTCTTAACTCTCAAAAAAACATGCTAAAGATATGTAGATATCAACTGTTTGGTGTGGCTCAGTGGTTGAGCATCAACCCATGCACCAGGAGGTGGCCAGTTGGATTTCCAGTTAGGGCACATGCATGAGTTGTTGCCTCAATCCCCAGCAGGGTGTGTGCAGGTGGCAGCCAATTGGTGTTAATGTTTCCCTCTCATCGATGTTTCTATCTCTCTCTCCTGCTCCCTTCCTCTCTCTCTAAAAATCAATAAAAATGTATTAAAAAAGATATATAGATAACAATAAAATAAAAAAAGAGACATAATTAGCAAAATCAAGCTCTTCTTTGAAAATATTAGTTGGTAGAAAATCTTCTGGCTGTAACGATCAATTAAAAGAGAAGTTTCAAATTAAGCAAAAATGCAGAAGGAAAGAGAGGAATAAACTATTGACACAAGTGAGATAATAACAAAATATTGTCAACAACTACATATTTATTAACTTAGTAATTTAAAGAGTATTTATTTATCTATGCAGATTAACAAAAATATAAAAGGCCAAAATTAAGGCAAGAAAAATAACAGAAAACCTGAATAAATAATCACTTAAGAAAAGTGAAAAAGCATTGAAAGACTTTTCCCCTTCAAAAAGTCCTGGCACAGTTTGCTTAATAGGTGCATTTTATTGATCTTTCCGACTTTTATAAGTTTTCCAAGAAAATAACAAATGTGAAAGAATTACCCAACTACTTTTATAAAGTTACTCTAATCTTGACTCCAAAATCAGATAAGAGAGTAAATAAAATTATGAGTTCATTTAACTTATGAGAATAGTTAAAATACTAACAAATTTGCTAGCCAAATTGAACCATGTTTTTAAAAAACGAATATATGACAATCAAATAGAGCTTAATATAAAGTCAAGGGTAGCTCAAAATCAGAAAAATCTAATTTATCACATTAATGAACCAAATAGAAAAAAATCATTAAATAATTTTCAACAATTCTTTATTATAAAAATAATCAGAAAACTGCATTTGTAAGGTAATTCATTAATTTGAAGATATATATTAAAACATCCATTACAACACAATCTTTAATAATGAAATGCATACATATCCCCATCAAGTCAAAGAATAAGACAAAATGCCAATTTTTACTCCTGATTTAATATTACTAGAAATCGTACAGAATGTTATACAGAGTAAAAGCATAAAAACTGTAAGGATTAAATAAAATAAATGAAATTATCATTATTAATAGGTGATATCTTCTAAAAAGAAAATCCATTGTGATAAACTACCAGGACTGATAAGTGTCTAGGAAAATGGCAGATAAAAACTCAACTTATGAACTCTGGTTTTCAAGTAAGGAGCTTGGAAGTCACTGTTCCATCCTAACAAGAGGGGCAAAGCTGAATAGACTGAAAAATTAACACAACTCTTCTTATGTCCATAAAAGAAATGAGGACACATGGTAAGCCACTGCCCCTAAGATTGGAGGGACAGACAGTTGAATACAGGAGTCTTGACCTACCAGAGCAGAGACTCTCAACAGAAACCTCCATGGGAACATGTTTTCCAGGGTAGGAAAACATGACTCTAATCAATGGATTGCTGGAAGCTCAGTATAGACAATTCTGAGTGTAAAAACACCAGGAGGGCTCAATCATAAGGGAGTCTCCACAACAGTGTTAGATTTACCTACAGAAGCTCAACCAGGCTCTCAGTAAATATTGGAGAACAATACTCCTGGCGGGACTAAGGGGAAAGGAACCTTTTTTGAAACCCACTAGAGCACTCCATTCTTCTTCATCAGGCCCGACCTCAGGGGAAACTAGTTTTCCAGAGCCTAACCTGCTAGGGTATTATCAGACTAACTGACTAGGGGGTAGGGAAAACCCAATTCCAGCCCACTCTAGCCTCCTGTCCCACTTAAGATTCAAAAAGGCCCACTCAACAGGCAATCTGCAATAATCTTTGCAAGAAAAGCAACTATGACAAGGATAGCATCTAGATTTCAGTGGGTGAATTGGAATGGTGGAAGATGGGAGAGGACTGCAGCAAGTTTAGATCATAGCCAATGTATTTAAAAGAGAGAAGGCAAAAGAAAGAGTAGGAATAGGCAAGTATGAGATCAAGAAAGCAGTTTTCTCTCTTTCTCTTCATTACTTTCCCCCTCCTACTCCAATTCTGGTACAAACATGAGTTCTGATAATTGAATTCGAGTGAACATATCTATTTTTATCTAAGAAAACTATTTTTTTTAGATGAGAAAGAATTGAGTGTACTGAGACTTTGGGGAGAGATTAAGCAAAAGGGAGAGGCAGAAGATAAAACAAAAGAGACTTTGGTTTTAGTGAGGCTCTAATGCAAGAGTGAGGGGATGGAAGGAGGATTAAGATCAAGGATTAGAGCTAAGAGGCAAGATTATCTTCTCTTTTAAGTGTAATAAAAAGAATAAATTGGGGGAGGGAGAGGAATAGAACATTTGTATATAGTAGGGGAGGAAATTGAGGAAATTCATATGATGAAATTGCCTGTATTTCTCTGTGACTTCGGAGGCAAGCTCATCTGCTGAAGGTTTGGTGTCAGGTTAGGAGCTTGGGAACAGGAATAAAAGTCTAAAACTGAAAAAAAAAAAGGTATTTTCTCCTCTATTGGAATGGAACCACCTTCAGAATGCTCAGAAAATGGCCATGTCTCAATGACCTCAACTATAAATCTTTCATTACAAGACAACCATGGCTGTCACAGGAACCTGTCACAGAATTCCAACTGAGTGCTAAGTGCATGTTTTTCATTAAAACCTCCTCAACAATCACTAAACAGATTGCTTCCCACAGTTAACTTCACCAGAATATCTTGTAAGGCCAAGCCTGTTTAGCTTTGAAGATGGCTTAAGTCATAGGAGTTTTCACTGGCCTAAGTCATAACTATATTTCACTGTTGGGCTGATCACTTACTAATTATTTACATAAGCCAAATAGCTTTTGGAAAGCTAGGTTCAAGAGAAGAGAAGATGTGACTGTCATTTTTATTCCCCCCCCCAAAAAAAATTAATTTATTTCTTTACTAAAAAGTTTCTTTTAAAAATATAAGTCTAATTACTTAATCTCTTGCTTAAAAGAGTCACAGCCTCCCTATCTTAATTTTGGATAAAGCCATCATTTTTTTTTGTCATGGCTCTCAAAGGCGTGATTGCATGACCTGGATCATTCAACCTCATCACTTATCTACTCTGCAGCCCCACCCTCTGGTGGAGAGTCTTACTCTCAAAATCATGATTTGCACTTTTGTCTCTGAGCCTTCACATGGGTTCTTCTCTATCATTCACCCGACTTGTACTTCATCATGTTCATTTATATCCTGTTTCATGTCTCGTCTTAGATATAACTTCTGAGAATCTTCCCTAACCTTCCATGGATTAAATCTCCTATCATGTGTTCCCAAGCTGCTCTGGGTTTCTCCTTTACAATTGCCTTTGTATCTGTCCATCTCCCTCTGTGTTTTTAGCCATATAAGTTCAGAGACGATACCTAAAAGGTCACTGTTATCTCTGTAGTACCTGACACAAAGTAGGCACTCCGAAAATATTTGTTAAATTAAACCATGGTTCTATTGTTTTCTGAATTTGGGAACAGACTATAAAAACAGCAAGATTGGGGTTTGAAGAAATGATCCAATTCTGGTGCTATCTTTTACTAGCTACATGACCTTGTAAAATGACTTAAACTTCTTTGAACCTTATTTTTCTCAGTTGTAAAATGGAGATGTCTACCTACCTTGCTATTTCATTGTTGTAAGAAGTAAATAAGCTATGTATTAATAGTATAATGAATAGCACAAAATAGGTAACATTAACGATGCATTAGTGTCTACTTAACCCAAATAAATCTCTGCAAGTATACAAAATCATGACAGCCATATCAATTACCTAGAGAGTATTTGTGCGTGCAAATTATTTTTCAACTTAAAACATCAGTGCCAACATTTTCTAATCATTTTCTTCTCCTCCTACTTCTTCTACTATGGCAGTACAAAGTACATTTGAAAAGAGCTATTTATACAATTAGTTGAGAACTAAAAGTAGCTGATATTTCTTAAGCAATTACTCTGTGTCTGGCATTGTGCTAAGCAGTCTATATATACTATATTCCTAGCACTTATTTTTTATCATTTTATTCATTGTTGTGAAGAAAGAAGTCATTTGTCTTCCTGCACTCAGCAGTAATTAACTGATAATCTTATCAATTACCTTAATTTGGGTGGGCAGAGTATGCCTAATATTTATTTTGTGTTCCCTCACTTTTCATAGTGCTAGTGCATGGTAGGAAGAGAGAGATACATGTGAAGAAATTGACTCTGAGCTGCTCCTCCCCTACAGTTTTCATTCACAACACATGCCAATCTAAAGCTGTACAAATATGGCCCCTTCCTCTGGAAAATGTCATGATTTCTAGGCTGTCCTCTTCTGGGAACTCCTGTAAACATCCTGGACGCTTCAATGTCATTGAGATTTCATATTGTGTGTACTTGGGTTTTGTAAATATATAATTGCTGCTTATTGCCATATTCTTCTGTTTCCCAGTAGGTTTTGAACTTTGTAAGGGTAGGAAATGTGTTTTTTTGTCTTAGTACTCTCTATTTTGAATAAATCACCCCATCACTTGCACACATGTACACATACACACACATGAATACTTTCAGGAAATTGATATGGCTGACACAAGTTTGTGTATCTTGCACAGATTTATTTAGGGTAAGTAAAAAGACACTATATGAGCAGTGTTGGATCCTGTGGAAAGTTGGGGCTCTGAGAAAAACAACTGGGAGAAAAAGAGGTTTTCAAAATGAATAGCTGTGTTTCTCTGTTGAAGACAGAAAAGATGAGAGAAAATAGGAAACCAAGCGTGCTAATGTGACCTTGGATTCCTGGCCAATCTTATTCTGCCACCTCAAACAAAATAATTTTCTCAGTTAAGGTCTGTGGTCTCATCTGTCAAATGAACATGCTAAAAAGGACCTTCACAGGATAGTTCTCAGGAAAAGCTCATAAATAATTGCAAAATCTGAGAGAAGAAGCATAGGGTAAGTCTTAAATAATAAACCAGGACATTTCTGTACTAAGTCAAACTAAGAAGCATTTAATTTGGAACCTACCAGTGTTTGGCTATCTGCTCAAAGAAAAAGGATCACAATAAATGTATATATAAAAGAAAAGCTGACAGTTGAAAAACTGAAATGAAAAGTAATGACATAAACAATGTTAGAGATGCCTTTACGGAGACGAGTTCTCTGAAAGTTGAGATCTCAATTTAGAACATTTCTTTCTTTCTAATTGTTGTTTTGCCTGCCAATGCAATATGATGAAATTGCCACAAACTTAGTGTGATAGGTTTGCAGAATAATTTAATTATAATTTAACATTTACTTTTATGCTATGCAATTAGTTACATTGCTTTTTGCTGAAGACAATACATTTAAGCAACTGCACACAGTGAAAAAATAGCTGACAGGGTCAATTCTAAAGTTATACTAAGGTTTAGTTACTTTCCTTTTTCACCCAGGGGACTTAATAAGTTAGGCAGCATGAGACTAACTGAAAGACAATCAGACAAGTAACCAGGAACCCTTGATTTTCCTCTAAACCTTTGCATGATCTAGCTCTCTGAATTGTGTAGTTTCCACCATCTTTAGTGATTAAATCATAATTTTCTTATCTATAAACATTGTCATTAGACATCAGTGTTCCTTTCATTCACTGACATTCTTATGGAATCCAAGAAAAGCTATGTAGTTTATGAGATTAAATTCATTCCCAAAGCCAAAGTCATCTACATATGTTGGGTGTCTACTTTATGGTATTATGAAAGACTGGTTCATAATGTTTGGCTGTTATTTTGCATTCTAGATTCCTTTATATTTTTCCTGAAAATTTGCATTACAAGTAACTTTCACATGAGTTTTACTGCAAAACATTTGTTGCCTGGTTACAGTGCAGAAATGATTATACCAAAACACCACTTAATATATTTCTGTGTTAAATATTTCCATGCTGTCACTCTGTGACTTGAGAAATATTCCATGTTAATTTTGAAATTAACAGAGATATATTTTACCACCAACATAACAATTTTGACTTGTATTCTGGCAGTAAACTGACTCGTTAGAAATAGGAGTTCCAAGTAAAAGGAATAACTTAGATACCTATATTTTTAAAGCTTATAAAGGACATAGAAATTTTTAGAATATTTATATATTTTATAGAGAATACCAGACATGTTTTTAAAAATCTGGAATTGTATATAAAATATATAAATTAACATAAAAATTTCACCCACTTATAATACACAATTCAGTGTTTTTAAATATATCTGTATGGTTGTGTAGCCATCACCACAAACTAATTTTAAAACATTTTTTACCTGTCCTAAAAGAAACCCCACGAAGCAATGAATCCCTATCTTCCCTTCCTCCTCCTCCCCCCTTGCTCCTCCTCCCCCCTTCCTCCTCCTCCCCCACTCCTAAGCAATCATTAATCTATTTTGTCTCTGTGGAATTGCTTATTCTGAATATTTCAAATAAGTGAAATCATACAATATGTATCTTTTGTGATTTCTTTCACTACTTAGTAAAATGCTTTCAAGGGGAGCAATGTGGTAACATGTATACATCATTTCTTTTTTTTTTTTTTCATTTTTCTCTTTACATATACAGGCAGTTATTCCATATTTAAATGTTTATTTTATGGATATATCACACATCAATGCAGATATAGTTTTGCTAAATATTACTACATTTCTTTCTTTAGTGGTTATAGCATTTTGCATTCCCACTGGTAGTGTACAAATGCACCTGAGTTTCCATAGCCTTGTTGACAAACTGTGTTTATAAAAAAAGTGTTTTCTTGTTGATAATTTTTCTTGTTCAGCAAAAGTATCAGGGTAGTATAATCACTTAATATTAGTGTTTGTGAGATACATTTTTAACTTTATATATTTCTGGGATTTAATGTTTAAAATAAGTTTCTTTTTAATATTCTATAGTTTGGCCTTTATTTTATTTTATTTTTTGTTTGTTTTTTCAGGGTTTTTTTTTTGGTAGTTGCTTTAATCCAATATGAAAAATGGTCTTCCATTTTTTTTTACATTTAATGTAATTATTGATTTATTCATGTTTAAACTTGCCATGTTGATATTTGTTTTTGTTCATCTATTTAAAAAAAATTTTTTTTATTGTTTAAAGTATTATAAATAGTAATACATATGTCTCCTTTTTTCCCCATTGACTTTCCCCTGGCCTCTTCTACCTCCTGGCATATGCTCTTATGTTCATCTTTTTTGTATCCCTCTTTCTACTCTGTCCTCTTGGGATTAATTAAGTATTTTTAAAAATTTATTTGTATTGTTGAGAATATTACAGATGTCCCCCATTCCACCCCAGGCCTTCCCCACTCTATTGTCTGTGTCCATGGGCAATGCATATATGCATATAAGTTCTTTGTTAATATCCTCTGGGCTCCCTCTCCCTTCCCTCTGAGATCTGTCAGTCTGTTCTATGCTTCCATGTCTCTGGACCTATTTTGTTCATCAGTTTATTTTGTTCATAAGATTCCACATATAGGTGAAATTATATGGTTTTTTGTTTTTCACTGACTGGTTATTCCTCTTAGAATAATACTCTCCAGGTCCATCCATGCTTTCTCAAAAAGTATGAGATCCTTCTCTTTTACAGCTGAATAGTATTCCATTGTGTAAATGTACCACAGCTTTTTTATCCACTCATCTACTGATAGGCACTTGGGCTGTCTCAAAATCTTAACTATTGTAAATAATGCTGCCATGAACATAGAGGTGCATATTCTTTCTGATTGGTGTTTTAGATACTACACTTGATCTTAGCCAAAAGGCCAAGAAGCGATGATTGGTGTTTCAGGATGCTTATGATATATTACCAGAAATGGGATCACTGGGTCAAATGGAAATTTCATTTTTAATTTTTTGAAGAATCTCCATACTGTTTTCCACAGTGGCTGTATGAGTCTGCATTCCCTTAGTGTACTAGAGTTCTCTTTTTCCCACATCTTCTTCATCACTTGCTGTTTGTTAATTTATTGGTGGTAGCCATTCTGACAGGTGTGAGGTGATACCTCATTGTAGTTTTAATTTGCATTTCTCTGATGACTAGTGACATTGAACATTTTTCATATGTCTATTGGTCATCTGTATGCCTTCTTCGGAGATGTATCTATTTGGGTCCTTTGCCCATTTTTTAATTGGATTATTTGTCTTCTTTTTGTTGAGTTGTATGTGTTCTTTATATATTTTGGAAATTAACCCCTTATCTGATATAACATTGGTGAATATGTTCTCCCTTATAGAGGGTTCCCTTTACATTTTAAGGATGGTTTCTTTTGCTATGCAGAAGCTTTTTAGTTTAATGTAGTCCTATTTGTTTTTCCCTTTGTTTCTCTTGCCCTAGGAGATGTATCAGTGAAAATTCTGCTACGTGAGATGTTGAGATTTTAGTGCCTATGTTTTCTTCTAGGATCTTTATGGTTTCACAATTTACATTTAAGTCTTTTATTCATGTTTAGTTTATTCTTGTGTATGATGTAAGTTAGTGGTCTAGTTTCATTTTTTAGTATTTCATTTGTTTTATCCTATATAATAAAGAGGGACTATGCAAATTGACCTTCACTCTGCCACAAAGATGGTGGCGCCCACAGCGAAGGCAGTGGGTTTCTGTAACACAGTTGGCTGGGCCCACAGCAGAGACAGGGATTCCATAACACAAGATGGCAGCACCCACAGGAGGCCGAGTTCCCGTAATGAGCTTTAATGAGCAAACAGCAGGGACCTAAGGCTGTGCCCCCGCCCAACACCCCCGTCCATGGGGCTTGACAGGGGATCTCAAGGTGTACCCCCTGCCCAGTAGGGCTTGATGGAGTACCTCAGGCCATGCCCCTCATCTGACGGGAATTGATGGGGGACCTCAAGGTGCGCCCCCCGAGCCTGGTGCTGGGCCGGGGGACCTCAGGCCATGCCTCCCGCCTAGCAGGGCTTGACAGGGGACCTGAGGCTGCACCCCCCACCCAGTGGGGCTTGACGGGGGATCTCAGGCTGCATCCCCCACCCAGCAGGGCTTGATGGGGGACCTTAAGGCACTCCCCCTGCCCTGGCCTGGGCTGGGGGACCTCAGGCTGTGCCCCCCACCCCAGTGCCAGGCCAGGGGACTTCAGACCATCCCCCCCGCCCAGTGGGGCTTGACAGGGAACCTGAGGCTGCGCCCCCCCCCCACCCAGTGGGGCTTGACGGGGAATCTCAGACTGAGCCCCCGGCTTGGCGGAGCTTGATAGGGGATCTCAGGCCACATCCTCCACCTGGCAGGGCTTGATGGGGGACCTCAAAGCATGCCCCTGCCCCAGCCCGGCCTGGGAGACCTCAGGCTGCACCCCCATCCTGGTGCCAGGCCAGGGGACCTCAGACCATGCCTCCCACCCAGCAGGGCTTGATGGGGGACCTCACGCTGTGCCCCCACCCAGCGCCAAGCCATGGGACCCGAGGCTGCAACCCTGCCCGGCAGGGCTTGACAAGCGTGGGACTGGCTGGGTCTGGATCTATCCCAGTGGGGGTGGGGCAGGCGGGGTCTGGGTCTCGCACAATTTCGAGGCGCACTTGGGTGGGCAGGGACTGACTCTGGGTCCTGTGGTGCACCCCAGACTCTGACAGGAGGAAGATATTCATATACATTTTATTAATTTTCTTGCATCTCTGACACTTCTATTATAGAGAAAGGGCAAATAGCAATATTGAAATATTTCCTCTAATTAATCCCCTTTTAATGTGCACGAATTTCGTGCAACAGGCCACTAGTTTCTAGTTTTCAAATATTATACATTGAGTGGATATACCACATTTACATTTTATATATTCATCAGTTGGTTAATATTTGGGTTGTTACCAATTTATTATTATTAGGAAATGCTAATATGAACATTTGTTTTTAATTTTTGCATAGACATATATTTTACTCTTTCTTGGGTATATACTTGAGAGTAAAATCACTGGATCATGCACTCTATGTTTAACATTTTGAGAAACAGTCAACTGTTTTTCAAAAATGCTACACAATTTTATATTCTCACCATCAATGCATGAGAGTTCCAATTTCTCTATAACCTTGAGAAAACTTTTATTTTTTATTGTAACCATCCAATTCTTATGAAGTGATATCTTTTTGTGACTTTGATTTGCATTTCCCTAATGACTAATTATATTGAGCATGTTTTCATGTACTTATCAGTCATTTCCATATCTTCTGGAGAATTGGCTATTCAAATCCTTTGACATTTTTTAAATTAGGTTATCTTTTTGTGATTGGATTATGGAAGTTTTGAATATATATTATATTTTCTAAATTTTTAATGTTTTTATTGATTTTTAGAGAGAGAGGAGGGAGAATTAGAGGAGAGGAGGAAGAGAGAGAGAGAGAGAGAGAGAGAGAGAAACATCAATGAGAGAGAAACATAGATCAGCTGCCTCCTGATGCCCCCTACTGGGGATTGAGCCCATAACCTGGGAATGTGCCCTGACCAGGAATTGAACCCATGACCTTGTGGTGCATGGTGAGATGCTCATCCAACTGAGTCACACCAGCCAAGGCTATATCTTACAGTTGTTATTTTTCAGTTGTTTTTATGATAACCATCCTAGTAGGTGTGATGTGATATTGAGCACTTACTTTCTCAGGTATTAATTTAGCCACTAGAGGCCCAGTGCACAAAATTTGTGCACTCAGGGGTTGGGGAGAAGTCCCTCAGCCCAGCCTGCTCCCCCTCACAGTCCAGGAGCACTCAGGAAATGTCTGACTGCTGCCACAAAAGTGGGAGAGGCTCCCTCTACCGCCTCTGCTCTCACCAGTTGTGAGCCCAGCTCAGGGCTTCTGGCAAAGTGGCGCTACCCCTGTGGGAGTGCACTGACCACCAGGGGGCAGCTCCTGCTTTGGGCATCTGCCCCCTGGTGGTCAGTGTGTGTCATAGTGACTGGTCGTTCTGCTGTTAGGTTGATTTGCATATTAGCTTTTTATTATATAGGATTTGTATAGCTTTAGAGAAATGTTTATTCAAGTCCTTAGCCAGTTTTTGGATTGGATTGTTTAGTTCTTTTGTTGTTGAGTTTTAGGAGTTTCTTTTATATTTTGGATATTCAAGAGTTATTAGATACAACATTTGTGAACATTTTTTCTCATTTTGTAGGTTGCCTTTTTACTTTCTTCATAGTAGCCTTTGATGCACAAACATTTGTAATTTTTATAATGTCCTGCTTCTCTCTTTTTTTCCTTTATTGCTTGTGCTTTTAGTCTTATATCTAAAAATCCTTAATCAAATCCAAGTTCTTGAAAATTTAACCCTATGCTTTCTTCTTAAAAATTCTTATATTTAGGTCATTGATCCATTTTGAGCTAATTTTTGTACATGGTATGATGTAGTGGTCCAAATTTACTCTTTTGCATGTAGAAATCCAGTTGTCAGTACTACCTGTTAAAGAGACTATTCTTTCCCTGTCAAATAAACTTGGTGCCCTTGTCAAAATCAATTAGCCATAGATGAATGGGTTTGTGTCTGGGCTCCTAATTCTGTCCCATTGGTCTATATGTCTATTTGTCTGTCAGTACACCTTTTTTATTACTATATATTTGCAGTAATGGACCACTTAGATTCTATATAAATTTGAGAATGAGTTGTTCTGTTTCTGCAAAAGAGGCTATTGGAAATTTTTTAAGGGTTGCATTGAATCTATAGATTGCTTTGTGTAGTATGGAAATACTAACAATACTAAATTTTCCTAAAAAATGAGTATATGATGTATTTCTATTTAATTCATATCTTTCTGCAATGTTTTATAGTTTGCAGCATACAAGTCTTTTATCTCCATGGTTAAATTTATTCCTAGGTATTTTTTTCTTTAAATGCTCTTGTAAATAAAATTGTTTTCTTAATGTACTTTTCAAATTGTCTGTGATGGTGTATAGAAACACAATGGATATTTATGTGTTGATCTTGTAACCTGAGTAGTTTTCTTGGGATTTTTCATATATAGGATTATTTCATCTGTGAACAGAGAACATTTTACTTCTTTCTTTCCAATTTGTATGCCTTTATTTCTCTTTAATATGTAACTGTTATGTCTAGAACTTCCAGTATAATGATTAATAAGAGTAGATAAAGCAGGCATCCTTGTTTTATTGTTTATCTTAAGAGGGAAGCTTTTACTATTTCACAATTGAGTGTGATGTTATTTGTTGTTTTTTCTTTAAAAAATATTGTTATTGATTTCAGAGAGAAAGGTAGAGGGAAAGAGAGATAGAAACATCAATGATGAGAGAGAATCATTGATTAACTGCCACCTGCATGCCCCCAACTTGGGATTGAGCCCATAACCCAGGCATGTGCCCTGACAGGGAAGTGAACCGTGACCTCCTGGTTCATAGGTTGACTCTCAACCACTTAACCACACTGCCCGGGCAACTATGGGTTTTTCATTAATGTTCTTTATCATGTTGAGAAACTTCTATTCCTTGTAATGTTATAATTTTTTTCTTTTAATCATTACATACTTTAAAGAACTTAAGAAAAGAAAAATAGTCTACTGTATTTATACAGGCATTTAACACGTTTGCTATTGTTTCTTCATTTCTGATATTACAGTTTTCCCACTATTATCATTTCCTTTCTATCTGACAAACTTACTTTAGCACTTTCTGTAAGACAGATATGCTGGTAACATTTTTTCTTAGGTCTCCTTCACCTGAGAATGTGCTTATCTAGGTTTTATTCCTCAATGATATATTTTTGGAATATCAGAATATTGAATTCTCGTTTGACAGTTCTTTCCTTTCAAAACTAAAACTGTTGCTCAGCACCCATGGCTTCTTATGAGCAATGCATTGTCATTCAGACCACGGTCCTCTATAGATAATATGTCATTTTTTTTCTATCTGTCTTTAAGATTTACTTGTCTTTCATTTTCAGACATTTTATTATGATATTTCTAGGTATGAATTTCTTTTGTTTATTCTTTTTTTATTAACTGAGCTTCTTGAATTTGCAGTTTTATGCAATTAAAAAATTAGTTAAGTTTTCAGCCATTATTTTCCAATTATTTTATCTATGCATTGTTTTCTCCTTTCCTCTAGAACTCTGACTACATAAACATTAGAGCTGTTGATGTTTTCTGACAGATCCATGAGTCTCCGTATAATTTTTTTTTCTATTTTGCTATTGTTTAGGATGGATAATTGCTATGAAAATATCTTTAGTTCATTGACTCCTTTGTTTTCTCTATTTACATATTGAGTCATTCCAAGGACATTTTTATTTCAGTTATTGTGCATTTTTGTTTTAAAATTTTTATTTGGGGCTTTTTCATATCATTGGTTTCTTTGCAACTATTGCATTTCTATCATTTTAAAAATAATATTCACCTTTACTTCTTAAAACTTGGTTATAATAGCACCTTCAAAATCTTTGTCATATAATCCCAACATCTGCATCATTTCAGAATTGACATCTATTGGTTTTCTATTCTTTTATAGGTTATTGAGATTTTTCTGGTTTTAATATGCTGACTAATTTTGAATTGTATCCTGGAAATCTGGTTATTGTGTTCTGAGATTTTGGGTCCTATTTAATTCCTATGGATATTGTCAGTGTGTATGTGTGTACTGCCCACAATTTATCAGATAATAGATCTGGCTAAATAGTGGTTGAAATTTCCAAACCACCTTCTGTGGGTTATGGTTCTAAGTGGATAAATTTTCAGGAAGTATGCAGTGTTAATTGGCTCTGTCCTGTGTGTACACCATCCAGAAGCCGGTCTGAAACCTTTGGGGGTAGTCTACCAACAGTTCAGTTCTCAGAGCACTTGGTATGCTATTTAGGGTCACATTCATGATCAGGTTACAAACGACTTTATAGGATCACTTTCTTGAATTTTCAGTCTCTCTGAAACTTTCTGGTTTCCAGAGGCCCCCACTTTTTTTCTTCTGCCTAGAAAGCTAGGGCTTTAGCTGTCCCAGTCTGCTATATTCTTCCCACAATTATGTCTAACTCTGGGGCCAACTAGCAGGACTATAGAGAGAGAAAAAGAGAATTGAGATACTTCCCCACATTTGCAGGTCACAGTTCCTCCTGCTAAAATGGAAGGTTTCCTTTCCCTCAGAATTTAGGTTCCTGCCCAGATGCTGCTGCCCAGCCCTGCCACCACTGCCATGGGTTTGCCTAGGACTAGGATGGAGAGAATAGAAAAATAAAAAACAAAAACAGTGAATTTTTCCACTCTCTCTCAACCCCAGGGGCTCCCTTCCCTGATGTTCAGATCAGAAATGAAGGTCTTCTCTTGTAGCTCTTTCTGCTCTTGTTCCAGCTCCTGTTCCCTTTCAGTCCTGACTAAGAGAAAAAAAGAAACTCACTCCCATTTAGTCTTACTTTGAGTTCTGGTTTCCATTTCTCATTCTACCTGCTATCATTTAACTTTGCTTCCTTCAGATAGCTGTTTAATGCATTTAGTTGTATTCAGTAGGAAAGACAGAATATGTCTACTTTTATCTGAGCTAGCACCAGAACCTTAAACGCATATTAAAAAGTGTATATTAAAATAGATGAGTTCTTATTTCTGTCTATCTCATCTTCTTTTTTTTCCCCCCTTCCACAGTTTTTTAGGTTTACATTTTCTAAACCATATTAGGCAAATGGCACAATTTATTTTCTAAAAAAACTGTGTTCTTATAGAACAGTGGTTCTCAACCTTCCTAATGCCGCGACCCTTTAATACAGTTCCTCATGTTGTGGTGACCCCCAACCTTAAAATTATTTTCGTTGCTACTTCATAACTGTAATTTTGCTACTGTTATGAATCATAATGTAAATATCTGATATGCAGGATGTATTTAGGCGACCCTGTGAAAGAGTCATTTGACCCCCAAAGGGGTCGCGACCCACAGCTTGAGAACCGCTGCTATAGAACAACATCCAGGCCTTCTATTGATATTTAATTTCATGCTTTAATTACCTTACCATCAAGAATCACTTCTTTATATTATTCTACCAGCCAGCTCCACCTGTGGTCCATGCTGGGCAGAATCAATGTGTAGGCATTCAGGTTGACCAGAAGTTTCAGGCCTATCCAAAGGGTGATTTCATCATGGAACTGAAGTGAAAACCATTGAAGCTATAAATGTTCTTTGCATATACTTCTTAATGTCATTTTTAACCAGTTATATAATGAAGATATTGAACAAGATAGTGGACATATTGTTAAATGTTTAGATTATTTTTGTGTTCCCTTTATTATTTCTGATGATTTATGAAAAGTTTTGCTAGTGTAAGACTCAGAAAAATATGAAGTGTTTATATATTTAGATAAACAAGTGTTCCTGTTTTGCCTTTTCAAATATCTTTGCCTCGGTGGAGCCCTTTGTTAATATGAAGATGTGCTTAATCTATATCTGGAAACAACAAAGCTTATTTATAAGGATGGAAGGAATTCTCAAACCAAGAAAATAAAAATTAATTTCTTACATCTTTAAAGTTACAGCATATAATTCTGTTGCTATGTTAAACAGAGTCATGAACAGACATTTTCATACTTTATTGTGGATCCTATCAAGTGTCATGTTCACATTTTATACTACTGTTATTGTATGGGGGAAATGTCTTAACAATAATCTTTAAGGTTATCTATATTTAGTATTTTTTACTTATAATTTTTTAAATTTTAATACAGATTTATAGGTAAAATTATTTTTTACTTGAATAAAAAGTTAATTCAAGTAAAATTTAAGGACCCCACCTAAAACAGAAGCAAACAAATGCCAAGATGCCTTTCTTTAAATTTGTCTGGAAAATTGACATAGGAACCAAATTCCATCATTAATATAATCTACACCACTATATTTGCAGAATTTTTACAGAAAGTTACAAAGAACAAAAATTCTAGTTCACATTTGTTGCATTAATATTCAAGTGACTCCTCAATTTTCCATGACTTTTATTTTAGAAGCTAACTAATTTTGAATCAAAATTGTGACAGTAAAGTAAATATCTTTACCACTAGTCATTAATATTGATTTGGTTTTTGTTTTTGTTTTTGTTTTTGATGAGCAGCGTGCAAGGGTGATTTCTTTCCCAGGTTCTTGTCCAGATGGATTCAAAGAATGAAGCCATGGACAAAAGGTGGTAGGTGAGAAGTACAGAAACTATATTGCAAGCAGATACTGTCTCTAAAATTCTAATTCTAAAACTCTGTCTCTCCTAGCACAGAGAAACAGAGGGGTACCCTAAAGAGGGTGGCCACTGCTCTCTTTGTCTTGAGATATTACAATATCGTGGAGACCCTTTTCCTTAATCTAGGACCCCCATGCTTTCCTCATTGGTCACTCTACTACACAGTATCAGTTTCAAAGGCCAAATTTCACATGGTTCCCCCTTCTTTCTTTCCCCTTATTTTGTACCATTCCTCTATCCTCTGTGAAAATATGTTTCCTTTTTCCTGATATCCTGTGACTGTTCTTTATCCTCTGTGAATGTATGTCTTTCTGCCCCCTTATCCTGTGGAATTTCTCTATCCTTCATATATCCATCTTATCTGTTCAGGTTTGAATTGCTTTTGATCTACCTTATGGCTTTCTCCCAGTTGCCCTAGCTGGAGATGTTTTATTACCCCTTATGACTTTCCCAGCTGCTCAGGTCAGGGCTGCTTTTGACCTAACTAATGGCTGCTTTAATTGTTCAGGTCAAGATGTCTCTCCTCTCTGGACCCCCTCCCTGATTAAGCTAGCTAGCTAACTCTTATCAATACAAATTGTTAGCTTTTTAAATTTTAGTTTTATTTCATTACATTTCTTTATTGTATATTTATATATCGAAGGCTGTGAAAAGAAAAAAAAACACTTCTTTTTATTATTTCACTTAAACTTTAGTCCATTTCCTTTAGTTTTACCACTAGAATGTTTTCTTTTTGCTAAAATATATTTTATTGATTTTTTACAGAGAGGAAGGGAGAGGGATAGAGAGTTAGAAACATCAATGAGAGAGAAACATCGATCAGCTGCCTCCTGCACAACCCCTACTGGGGATGTGCCCGCAACTAAGGTACATGCCCTTGACCGGAACCGAACCTGGGACCTTTCAGTCTGCAGGCTGATGCTGTATCCACTGAGCCAAACCGGCTAGCAATAGCATGTTTTCTAAGTAAGAAGTTGTGATATAGATACTTAGCAGACTTTGAAATTTTAATTGGCCTTATCGATTTAAATAAAAATTTCTGAAGATGTATATTCACATTTAAGAACAATGACACATGAAATGAAAGAAAGGAAAATTTCAATAACTCTCCCTCTTTACATGCCCCAGGATACCACTAGTCCATTTCCTGCAGATTACTGGGAGATGGGTGCATGTGCCGTAAAGTCAGGATGACATAGGTAAGGTGCCTGTCATCAAACCTGGAAACAGAAATCATTAGCCAGAGGAGGCAGAGCCACTGCAAACCCATGAAAATTTGGGAATACATAATCCCCCCCAAAATGGAGCTTTCTCTCGGCTCTTGTGTGGCTCCTGGTTCTCTGATTTTTCTCTTGTTTGCCTTTGTTCCCTCCATTGCCATGTGGCCCTGTAGATACTACATGCAATGGACTGATGTACTAGAACTTGAAACACAAACTAAGCTAGCCTGTGAAGACATGGAATGGAAACTCTGGAAAATGACTTTAATTCTAGCCCCATTAAAATGGCTGCTTGACTTTTTCCTTGGCAGGATGAAGGAAGAAGAAAGCTTGGAAACTCAGGACTTTGATTCCACAGAAATAAAGCTTTCCATAATATCTCATCCTCCCTTGGGAGTCTCAGAAAATTCATTTTCTCAAGATATCACAAGAAACCCACATCCCCCAACAACAGGTGAGGACAGGGAGTGCTCCCCATCAATAACAATTAGGGGTGTGTGTAAATATCCACCTGTTGCATATATATCCACAATCCACTGAGTTTGCTGAATATGTGCTTCAAAATAATATACATATGTAGAATGCTAATTTAGGCAAATTCTTACTTCTGATTGACTTGACATATGCTATAGAATTTTCCCCCTCTAATTTTATGGTATTTACAATTAATTATATATTTTTCACTACATGATTTAAGGTATACCATACATTCTGTGGTGTTTAATAAGAATCTAGGTAACTCCAGGTTTAACCCGTGGAGTAGGTGTAGGAACACTGGGGTTGTTATGGGAGTAGAAGGGTAGGACATAACATCAGCACTGCAAAGAATAAAATACGCCTGACCTTATGTGCATTTAAGAAACAGAATTGATTTATAATAAAACTAGTAAATGTAGAGGTAAAAATTTTTCAGAATCTGAAATGAACAAAAAACAAAAAAGGGTTATGTTTCCCTAAGGTGGATCTTTTGTGGTAGACTGTAACAAAGCAATAAAAGAATCAGCAATACTTGCATACCCAGTGGACTATTTAAATATTACCATGAGTGAGAACAAAAGACTTCAAAATTCCCTAGCTCTCTTGTTTAAATCTATATGGGAATACAGTTTTAGAGCTAAATGGAGCCAATGGCATAGAGAGCCTCAGGAGGCTTACAGGGACTATGAATATTGATGGGAATTCACTTCTGTGGTGTGCTCTGAACAAATGACAAAAGAGTAGTAAACAACAATTTCCTTGGAGATGCAAATGGATTCCATAGGCTGTGAACTGAGACTCTTTTCCACTCAGATCTTATTCAAAGCAAACAGTGTATTTAGAAGGGGAGGCATACCCTAACAATTAAATTGGGTATGGCAAACTAGAAACAATAAAACAGAATTAGTTCTAACTCATTATAACTATAAATAAGACTTTTCTCTCTCACACTAAGTAGGCTAGAGATGGCATTATTTTTGTTCCACACTTTTAGAAAGACATGAATTCACTCTGGAAAAGTTGCCTTTGAGTCTTTAGCAAGATTTTGCTGGATCTGAAGTCTACGAGTGCTACCCTTCAGAGAGATACAGTACTTTCTGGAAGATTAATGCTAATATGTTTCTCCTGTTGAAAACTCTATTTTCTGAATAAGAAAACTTGTCTCTTGGGACTGTAGTGGTTCAGAAGTGTCCTTTTAGATGACAAAATGCCTTGAAGCACTAAAGGAAAGGTAAAAATTATTACAGTGAATTCAAAATCTGGAAATGATATTCTAAGAGAAAAATATATTTTTTTTTCTTTTTCAAGGAGAAAAGCAGCAAAGTCTGTTGAATGGAAATTTGAAGAAGAAAAAATATACTCACCCTGAAGTCAGATGAGCAGTTAATTAGAAATAATGGAGTTGAAACTGTCCTTTATAGCATTTGGCACGATATCCATAATTAACTACAGCACTTTTGTTGTCAGTTGGAAACAGGCTCTTCCACAGCATCATGAGGAAAGAATTGCCAGGATCCATGCACAGGAGATCACGCTGTGGCAAGGTAGTTTATTGTTGATGGCTGCCCTTGCCCCTCCCTGCCCCTGGATCTCCAATGTCCCATCCCTTTCTGTCCTGATGTAGAAAACGTCCAACCAAATTTTCAGCAGGACCAAGGTAAAGGCCAATGCCCAGAATTTCTGTTTCATAGTCCTTCTGAACCTGTGAAGTCTGAAGTCCCCAGGTGTCCACTAGGCCTGCATGGTCACATGCTCCCAGGCAAGGGAGAACACAAATGGATGGGACAAGTGCGGGTCAGGAGCAAGAGAGCACCTTGAATTTGATTATGCATTCCCAAGCTTGGGAGAAATCAGAAGCTTTTAAAAATAGCCAATTAGCTTCCGAACTTTTGAGAGCTACTGATGGGGTCCACCTCCAGGCCAATGATGACTGACAGTCCTCTATGGTCAAAGACCTCCTCTTGTGCCATTTTTGACTTTATTGTGCATGTCTTTACTTTCCCCTTTGTTCTATCCCTTCCCCAAGAGATTTGTGGGGTATGGACTGGTGGTTTCCTGGTGGGGATGAGGGGGGAGTGTGAAGCTGTAGTTTCCTGGTGAAGCTAACAAGCCTTTGCTTCCCAACTGAATATGCTCAACGATGCCTGACTCCCCCTTTGCTCTCTTCTTTCCAATAACTAGCTAAGGGTGGTAATACTTTAAAGCATTAGCCTAAAGAACAATAGTTTTTTAAAAGCAGGAAAATTTATATTACTAGAAAAGCAGACAAAAGATGTAAATTTGTATATTGCTTTATTTCTCCTGGGAATAATAGTCTCAACGTATATTTTGGAATACATGTGAATGTTCTGAAAACAGGGTCTACATATTATTATTCTTTACTAGAGGCCCGGTGCACAAATTCATGCACTGGTGGGGTCCGGCCCTCCTGCCCCGATTGGGCCAATCAGGCCAGGCCGGCCAGGGGGAGGGGCTGTGGGCAGGCTGGGCCTGCCACTGATCAGGGTTAGGGGGGGCTGATCAGGTGTGGGGCCGGCTGGGGGGGGGGAGGAGCCGTGGGCAGTTGGCTGGCTGGCCCCGTCCCCTGATCGAACTCCCGGTGGAGGGGACAATTTGTATTTTAGTCTTTTATTATATAGGATTTTTCTAGGACACAATTGAGTTTTATATACAAAGATAAATCAAGGGTCTGTCTACATAGAAATTGTTAAGTGCCAGTCTATAGGGGTTCTCAGCTATCACTTAAAATGCATTAATAAGGGAAAAATGTATTTTGCTGACTTTCTCTTTAGGAAGATCATTACATTCTGATACAAGGGATTCTTTGGTATTTAGAGGTGATTCATTAGGAAGCTAGACTTCAATGAGTATGCTCAAGAGATGAGAGATGACTAGCAAATTGCTTCTCAAAGAACATGTGTTTTATTTTGTGTGTTTTGTTTGTTTACTGTGGGGCTTTAGTGTTTTCTGAGGAAGTACACAGTGACAGAAAAGCAAAGAGCCAAATAAAAGAGGAAATTGAGCTATTCCACCAGTAGCTCCTTCTGACAAGAGACCCTCAGTCTCCTATCTAAATAAATATTTAGAATTTACACAATGTCTGTAAAAGAGTCAGCAAGTTGTCAGCCTCATCCAAGTCCCCACATGATTCATTTTCAATCTGCTTGTGTATTGGCTGTTATAGGTGTTGTGTACACGTTGACTGCTACTTGTTTCCCTACTTGTTACAGGACATTTCTGCAAACAGGATGTAGGGAAAGCCCATCTTTCTCTACTTTCACATTTGAAAATTACAGACTAGATAAGGCAGATTCTGTTGGAGACTATCAATTTCATCAACATTTCCTAAAACATCTCTTTGTTCCTTATGCCATAAGCCAGCTGTCTCAGTTGCCCCAGCTTTACTCATCCTCGTGCATCTAGTACCTCTACCATGTAGAGCTGCTGTCAGACAATTCTCTCAATCTGACATTATCAGTGCCTTTTCAAGATGCAGCAGAATCCTGATGAACTGAGGGTATTGATACTCTTATAATTTATCTAATTATTAATAATAGGAAAGGAGTGCCTGTTAATGTAAAAACATTCAAACCTGTAAAGAAATTTTGTGAGTTTATTTGAGCCAAACTGTCGACAATTGCCAGGAAGCAGAACCTCAATGGATTGAGATAATGCTCCAGAGGATGGTGGTCTTTCATGTGGTCTTTTTGTTTTCTCATCCACACAACCTTTGAACCAGGAGGTCACAGTTCCATCCCCAGTCAGAGCACATATCTGGGTTTGGGGCTCAATCATCATTCAGGGGCATGCAGCAGACAGCCAATCAATGATTTTCTCTCATCATTGATGTCCTATCTCTCTCTCCCTTTCCCTTCCCCTCTGAAATCAATAAAAATATAGTTTTAAAAACTAACAGGAAAGGAACAAAGGGAAGGCCAGATATTATAAGCAAGTTATTTGGGAAGAAGCTTCACCAAGAAGCTACAACTTTACACTCCCCAGGGTTCCAATAGAGGGGAGATAGATGCATGCCAAGTAAGTTGGGAGGACTAGCAAAGGTGCTTACTATTAGTCACACTTGGGAGCAGGTCATTGCCCAGAATGGCCACTGCAAGGGCACAAAATTTGGGATATTTAATCTCCTAAACAAAGGAGCTCACTCTCTTGTGCTCTTGATTGCTCCTGGGTTTCTCTTGGTTTCTCTTGTGCTCTTTTGGTCTCCCTTTATTTCTCTTGGCTCTCCTGGCTCCCCTGCAATCGCCCACATGGCTCCTGGCCATGTGGACACCACATACAATGGACTAATGGACTGTTACTAGCCTGATGCTTAACTGAACCCAGCTGCAACATGGAATGGAAACTCAGGACATTGACTTTGTTTTTAGCTCTATTAAAATTCCAACTACACTTCTTCTATGGCTGGACTAAGGGACATTGTACTTTGGAAACCCAGGGATGTAATTCCACACAAATAAAAATCACTCATTCTCCCATGCAATCTCAGAAAATTCTTTTTCTCGAGATATCATAAGAACTCCATCCCAAGCACTCAGTGGGGAAAGGGACCTCCCAATGACAGTATTTGGCTGGGTCTTTTAAATCTTGACACATTGCAGCAAGCTGACCCAACTATGGCCCTATTTTCTCTAATTATCATTAAAGATGTAAGTCCCTTAGATCATCCATTTTCCCTTTAGTTTTCTTAACCAATTATTGTTCTACCTGACAAACTCACAATTTTTTTTACATGCTCTCTGAGAAACTTCTGTTCTTCAATTATTAGATTCCCATTTGTCCTCAGTCTCTTCACTGATCCTTCAGACAATGCTTACCCTTAAGTGAGCATGGGCTCTTCCTTAAAAAAATCTTTGCAGCTTTCACCAGTAAAAGGAAGGCTGTCATCCTACCAAACCCTTCATTTTCTGGTCTGTGATTTGTTGGATCCATGGCCAGAGGCTGCTAATTGTCTTTGGTTAGTTATTCCCCTTCCTTCTGTGGCAATGGAGTGCCAATTTTTAGCTGAGTCATAGTCATCTTGAGTAAGGATATTTTCCAGAATCCCTTAAAACTGGGTGGCTTGCAACTAAGTCCTGTTTAACAGGATATCAGTAGAATTAGTGTATATAACTTCCTCAAATGTCTGTAAAAGAAAGAAATAGCCCTTCTTATTTCTCCCTCCTGTTAGCTGCAAGGTGGATGTGCTGGAGCTGGACCAATTGTAACTTGAAAGGAGGTCACAAAGTACTATATCATACTAATATCTATTTCCATGCACATAGTATAGTAATAAGATAAAACAAACTAACACTAGTAGGCCAACTATGACATATTGATTAATTAAAATAATATTTTTTTATTTTTAAAAATGATATAATTTTTATTTTGAAGAAATACAGATCATCTAATTAAATTTTTATTCAATTATGAAATAATTTCTGTAACATCCTGGAAAGCATTTGCTAATCTTTCTTTTAAAACTGCTTAGAAGGAGCTATCCCACAACATAATTCATTAATATTTATGTTATGTGGATGCGGTTATTTCAATGGTGCTTTGGAAGGACAGAGGTAAACGGGATCGAATCCCATGTTGAACATAGAGTCCTATAAATTTTGAATTTCTTAATGTTGACAATTCTAGTAACACATTGAGACTTAGCTCTTCATAGCTTCTCTCATTTGATTTTTAGCTAACTTTGGAGATGAAGACAAGTCTAGTAAAGAGAGCTTGTTGAGCAAATTGAAGAACACATACCCTCCCTAATGAAAGTAATATTTTACTGATCTCCAGCTATATAATTCAGGAAATTTCTCTTTTATCCTGTCCTTAGTTTCATTCACCTTCAGTTGTAGAAATAGCTTTCAGTTAAAGGTAAAACAAACTGACACTAGTAGGCCAACTATGACATATCTGTGTACTATATCTAGCCTAAGAGTCCCAGAATGTGACCACCATGTTAGATAATATGATTTAATAATAATCTCTTCCCTTTGGACTTTTTTTTTTGTATCAGAAGCTTAGTTATGCCTTGCATTGGAAAAAACTGATAAGAAATAAAGTTTTGAGGACAGAAAGGCCAAGAACTGGGGAGCATTCTCAACTTAGGTGCCTCTATGAGTTTCGTGACATCATGGAAAGAGACAGTGAGATTATATGTATGACATTAAAAATTTAATCACAGTAGGGCTGGGACTAATCATTTGAAAGGAAAAATAATATCTCTCTTGTACATGGTTTCTATCTTTGTATGGCCCTAATCACCAATATTGTTTCTTTAATTACCTTTACTCTTGAAAATAATACAGATGCACCCTTTTTCCCACATTGACCCCTTCTAGCCTGCCTCCTACCCCAATCCTAGGCCTTCCCCACACTATTGTCCGTGTCCATGGGTTATGCATATATGCATGTAAGTTCTTTGGTTAATCTCTTCCACCCCCACCCCCCACCCCACCTTTCCTCTGAGATTCATCAGTCTATTCCAGGGGTCCTCAAACTATGGCCCGGGGGCCACATGAAAATACAATATTGTATTTGTTCCCGTTTTGGTTTTTTTTACTTCAAAATAAGATATGTGCAGTGTGCATAGGAATTTGTTCATAGTTTTTTTTTAACTATAGTCTGGCCCTCCAACGGTCTGAGGGACAGTGAACTGGCCCCCTGTTTAAAAAGTTTGAGGACCCCTGGTCTATTCCATGTTTCTATGTCTCCAGATAGATCCCAAGCATATATATATATATATATATATATATATATATATATATATATATATATATTTCAGAGAGAAAGGTGAGAGGGAGAGAGATAGACAGAAACATCAATGATGAGGGAGAATCATTGATTGTTTGTCTCCTGCATGCCCCCTTCTGGGGAATTGAGCCTGCAACCCCGAGAATGTGCCTTGGACTGGAATCAAAGCCAGGACCCTTCAGACTGCAGGCCAATGTTCTATCCACTGAACAAAACCAGCTAGGGCAGACCCCAAGCTTTTTTGAATACAGATTATTGGAAGTAGTATTAGTAGTGTACGAGCATATGAGAATATCCTCCTGGAAAGATAAATAATAAACTCTGTCCCTTTATTGTTATTCAGGCAGCTATGAATCCCTAAAACAGTAGTCCCCTTTTATCACTTTCCAAGGTTTCAGTTATCTATGGTCAACTAAGGTCCAAAAAAATTAAAATTAAAATTCCAGAAGTAAGCAATTTGTCAGTTTTCAATCATATGCTATTCTGAGTAGTGTGATGAAATCTCTCACCATCCGGCTCTTCCCCATGCAGGACATGAATTATTCCTTTGTTCAATGTCTCCACACTGTATACACTACCTACCTTCTGTTCAAGTAACCCTTATTTTACTTAATGTTGCCACATTCACATCATTTTTATTACAGTATATTGGTATAATTATTTTTAATTATTGTTGTTCTTAATCTTTCACAGTGCCTAATTTATAAATTAAACTTTATCGCTGGTATATATACACGTAGGGCAGTGGTTCTCAACTGTGGGGGTCAAATGACCCTTTCACAAGGGTCGCCTAAGACCATCGGAAAACACATATATAATTACATATTGTTTTTGTGATTAATCACTATGCTTTAATTATGTTCAATTTTTAACAATGAAAATGCATCCTGCATATCAGGTATTTACATTATGATTCATAACAGTAGCAACATTACAGTTATGAAGTAGCAACGAAAATAATTTTATGGTTGGGGGTCACCATAACATGAGGAACTGTATTAAAGGGTCATGGCATTAGGAAGGTTGAGAACCACTGAAGTAGGGAAAAACATGCTATATGTAAGGTTTGCTACTATCTATGGTTTCAGGCATCCACTGTCAGTTATGGAACTTGTCCCCTTCATATAAGGGGAGTCCACTGGATTTCTGTTGTCTTATCTGTTTTTTTACGTGTGTTTATAAATATATTTTGAGACTTTTTTGTTGTTGCTAAAATTCAATTATATGACATTTCTTCCTCTTGCTGCATGTGTTTGGCTTCCTTAAGAGAACACAGTTCCTGAGTGAACACAGCTTTTTATTCCATGCTTCACTCTAGAATTATGTTGCCAATCAACTTTTAAATCTTTATAATCAGTAGTTTCTGAAATCCAATCTTTTTTTCATGTTACAAGGAGGCTCAAATATGTGGTGATGAAAGGAGACTTGGCTTTGAGTGGTGAACACACAATACAGATTACTGATGATGTGTATGCTTGAAACCTATATAATTTATTGACCAATGTCACCCTAATAAAATTAATAAAATTAAAATATTTCTTTATTCTGTATTTCAGAAATTTGTCATATTTGTCAAAATTCTTAAATAATTACTGTTTGTTCATGATCATATCTGTAGATGTTTTTTCCTGAGGTGTAATTAGTAAGAACCCAGGATATTAAAGACATTTAAAACAGCTCAATACTCATATTATTTTGATGTTTTTGTTTGTTCACCAAATATTTATTTAAGCCTGAAGTGTTTAGGTTTGGAGTTGGGAATGAAGTTATAACAACGAGATACTGTAAAGCCCAGATTTCAGGATCCCCAATGGACCATCAGGGAGCCAGCCAAGTATGATGCAAAAGCAGAGAGTCTTTATTCAAGCTAGCTTGGGCTCCCCATCAGCCACACTTGCTGACGCAATGGCAAGCGGCTGAGAGAGCGCGAGAACCCTGTGGGAAAAGGGGTTTAATAGAGGGGTTGGAGTAAGGGGAGGAGAGATGATTGTGGGCCCTGCCGATTGGCCAGGGGCAATTCAGGGTCTTGTTACACAGGATGTGGTTGTGTCTATGGAGCACACGTCCCTTGATTGTCATTGGTTAGTTTAAAGAAATTCTAGGTGTGGCTAGCAGACGCTTGGGCTTCCGGGAAGAAGCTCCTTGCCAAGCACATGGCTAATGGCTGCTGCACAAAAATGAAGGATCCGGTGAAAGATGGAGGGCGTAGCCCTCACCCTTTCAGATACAGATTTTGCTTTCCAACACTTAAAAGAAGGATAGAGGTAAACACTTGGGTTCAAATCATAGTAATAATAGTTAAAGTAATTGAGTGTTGCTATTTTATGTTTGCTTCCTTGATGCTCATTTTTTCCTAAAAGAGTTATGGGGTCAATGTCATTCATTTTACAGAAGAGGATGCTGCTGAACAGAGAGCTCCAATGAGTTAGTAAACATCTCACAACTCATAAGTAGAAGTATCAGTATTTAAATCTAAAGTTTGTATTCACACTCATTAGCCCCACTTGACTTGAAATTCTATCTCTCATTAATTCAATTGACTGTGACCATTTTGATTTTAAGGTCATTCTTCTTAATAGAGAATCTAGAAACAAAATAGGGTTCCAAAGTAATGCTTATTTTGTGTCACCTACCGATGTGTCCTAATTTCATCATCATTGGACATATATGACTATGCAGTGCTAATACAAGCATCATATTACACCGAACAGACTGTTGAATCTCAAAGGGAAGGCAGGGGTGGTTGGGTGTGTAAGAAGAGATTAACTAAAAACTTAAATGCATATATGCATAACCCATGGACACAGACAATAGGATGGTGAAGGCCTGGGGTGGAGATGGGTATGTGTTAGAAGGGGTTAAAGGGGAACAAGAGGGGCCATCTGTCATACTTTCAACAATAAAGATAAATTTTAATATATATATATATATATATATATATATATATATATATATATAGTCTTTTCCCAGTGATGGGAAATGTTCTTTTCATCTTCCTTATTCTAGCTTTAAATATATTTGTAAATCCCTCTAATATTGTTTGTCCTAAGGCTCATTAACAACTATTCTTTCTATACATTTCAACATCTCTATCATGAAATTATGGGTTTATTCCCCTCTGTTTTGGGTTTCTTCTTCCACTTATTCATATGTCCTTTACCTGCAATTATCAAAGATATCTCTGGGAGATCAAAAATGGTGGCAGAATAAGTGGATGTGACATGAACATGCTCCCAGGAACAAACTGGTATTACAACTAAAATTCAGAAAAATTTCCTGAATAATCAATGGAAAACTCACAGGAGAGAACCCTGACACCTGAGGACCAAAAGTGGAGACCGCATAGAGATGGGTAGGAGGGATGGAGGTGCGAAAGGGCTGGCCAGGTGCTTACAGACAGGAACAGAAGTCCCGGAGAGATATCTCAGCTGTAGGGGGTTGCCACTGAGAACTTTGGGATAAAATCCCCAATCTGGGCCCCCAGAAGAAAGCACCAGAACTGAGGAGGTTACCCACATAACATCTGGTTGTGAAAAGCAGCAAGGTGCTGTCTGCCAGAACATAACAGCTGAAAATTCAGACACCCTCTTAAAGGGCCAATGCACAAAATTCCCTGTGGAGCCACCCACCTTGTGCTCTGGCAGAGGGAGGGTGAAGTGGACTGGAGCTGTGAAGGCAGAAGCCAAGACTGGGGACTTGGGAGATAGAGCTCAGAATGCGGACACCCTAGGTTTCCTGGGCAAGTCATTCCCTCATGCAGTGGAGAACATCTTTTCACATAGAAATCTGCCTTGCCTGAGGGGAAGACAGTTGACACACTCTATAGGAAAATAACTTGCCCTGAGGACACTTAAGAGATTAAAAATAACAATTAGCTTCCAGGCAGTAGCAATTGTCCAACCTGTTGAAAAAAACTCTCACCACACCTGAGGACAATTGCCTGGGGGGCAATTTAAGTCAGAATCCTATCAGTCTGTAGGCAGAGGTGGTCTCTGGATGCTTTGAGTCTTTGCCTGATCTAATTAGTCAGAAACAGCCTTTAACACTGTCCTGCACTAGAGATTGAGAGGTGGATAGGATCTACCTAATACATAGTCACAAACCCAAACAGAAAGCCAAAAGGAGGAGATAAAGAAACAACCCCAAAATTAAAGAACTAGAGAATTCTCCAGGAGA
This sequence comes from Myotis daubentonii, assembly GCF_963259705.1. NCBI lineage: Eukaryota > Metazoa > Chordata > Mammalia > Chiroptera > Vespertilionidae > Myotis > Myotis daubentonii. The sequence continues at coordinate 108,385,770 of NC_081842.1, forward strand.
AGAGATAAATGAAGCAGAGATAAGAAACTTATCTGAAACAGAGTTCAGAGTAATGATGGTAAAGATGCTGAACAGCATGAAAATAGATATAGTAAAATAGATATAAAAAAAGAACAGTCTGAGATAAAGAATGGCATACTGGTAACACAAATAAAGAACACATTGGAAGGAACATACAGCAGATTAGGGGAAGGTGAGGATCAAATCAGTGAATTAGAAGATAGAGTTGAAAATATCACTCAACCAGAAAACCCCCCCAAAAAAAGCAATTAAAAAATAGGAGGACACACCCTAACTGGTTTGGCTCAGTGGACAGAGCATTGGCCTATGGACTGAAGGGTCCCAGGTTCGATCCTGGTCAAGGGCATGTACTTTGGCTGCGGGCACATCCCCAGTAGGGGGTGTGCAGGAGGCAGCTGATGGATGTTTCTCGCTCATTGATGTTTCTAACTGTCTATCCCTCTCCCTTTCTCTCTGTAAAAAATCAATAAAATACATTTAAAAAAATAGGAGGACAGCTTAAGGAAGCTCTGGGACAATGTGAAACATAACAATATTAGAAAAGCAGGTGTGCCAGAAGAGGCAGAAAGGGAGAAAGGGATAGAAAAAGTGTTTGAAGAAATGATGGCAGAAAACTTCCTTAATCTGGTAAAGGAAAAAGTCACACAAGTTCAGGAGGCACAGAGAACCACAAACAAGAAGAACCAAAACAGTCCCACAAACAGACATATCATAATTAAAATGCCAAAAATTAAAGACAAAGAGAGAATCTTAAAAGCAGCAAGAGAAAAGAAAACTCTTACTTACAAAGGAGTTCCCATAAGGCTGACACCTGATTTCTCATCAGAAACTCTACAGGCCAGAAGGGAATGGCATGAAGTACTCAAGGTAATGGAAAGCAAGGATCTGAGACCAAAATTATTATATCCAGCAATGCCATCTTTCAAAATAGATGGTCAAATAAAGAGCTTGCCACACACACCCAAAAGGCTATAGGAGTACATCACCACCAAACCAGTATTACAAGAAATGCTAAAGGGATTGCTGTAATGAAAAGAAGAAACAGAGAGAGAAAACTAGCTATACAGAAATATAATGGCAATAAATAAGAACCTATCAATAATAACCCTAAATGTAAATGCACTATATGCTCCAATCAAAAGTCAAAGGATAGTAGAATGTATACGAAAACATGACCCAACTATATGCTGTCTACAAGAGACCCATCTCAAAATAAACACCCACAGGATGAGAGTGAAGGGATGGAAAAAAAAATGATTCAATGCAAATGGTAAAGAAATAAAAGCTGGAGGAGCAACACTCATATCCAACAAAATAGACTTCAAAATGAAGGTCATCACAAGAGACAACAAAGGTCACTACATCATACCAAAGTTAACCCAACAAGAGAATATAACCCTGGTAAACATATATGCACCCAATATAGGAGCACCTAAATATATATATAAAACAAACTTCTAGAGAACTTTAACAGAGAGATTAACACTAATACAGTCATAATTGGGGACTTTAACACCCTTCTGACTTCACTGGATAGATCTTCCAGACAAAAACTTAACGAAGAAACAGAGACTATAAAGGACACACTGGATCAAATGGATTTATTTGACATTTATAAAACATTTCACCCCAACACAGAAGAATATACATTCTTCTCAAGTGCACATGGATCATTCACAAAGATAGACCACATGTTAGGACACAAAACAAGTCTCTCCAAATTCAAGAAGATTGAAATCATATCAAGCATCTTCTCAGATCACAGTGGAATGAAATCAACCACAGTAAAAATACCTAAAAAGATTCAAACACATGGAGACTAAATAGCATGTTATTACACAATGAATGGGTTACCAAGGAGATCAAGAAAGAAATAAAAATTTTCCTGGAAACAAAATGAAAATGGCCACACAACAACCCAAAATCTCTGGGACACAGCAAAAGCAGTCCTGAGAGGAAAGTTCATAGCACTACAGGCCTACCTCAAAAAACAAGAAAAATTAGCAATAAACTATTTAACCATGCAACATAAAGAACTAGAGAGAGAACAAGAAAAGCCCAGAGAAAGTAGAAGGAAGGAAATAATAAAGATCAGAGCAGAAATAAATAACATAGAGACTAAAAGAACAATATAAGACATCAATGAAAACAAGAGCTGGTTCTTAGAAAGGATGAACAAAATTGATAAACCATTAGCCAGACTCATCAAGAAACAAAGAGAGGAGACCCAAATAAATAAAATCAGAAATGAAAGTGGAGGAGTAACCACGGACACCACAGAAATACAAAAGATTGTAAGGAAATACTATGAACAACTATATGCCAACAAGCTAGACAATGTGGATGAAATAGACAAATTCCTAGAAAAATACAAACTCCCAAAACTAAATCAGGAAGATTCAAAAAACCTGAGTAATCAAAAAACTCTCATCAAACAAAAGCTTAGATCCAGATGGCTTCACAATGGAGATTTACCAAACATTCAATGAAGAACTAACATCTATACTCCTCAAACTATTTCAGAAAATCCAAGAGGAAAGAACACTTCCAAACTCTTTTTTATCAGGCCAGCATTATCCTAATTCCGAAACTAGATAAAGACACTACAAAGAAAGAGAATTACAGGCCAATATCCCTGATGAACAAGATGCTAAAATCCTCAACAAAATATTAGCAAATCACATCCAGCAATATATTAAATAGATCATACACCATGGTCAAGTGGGATTTATTCCAGGGATGCAAGGCTGGTACAATATTTGCAATTCAAACGTGATACATCACATAAACAAATTGAAAGATAAAAATCACATGATCATGTCGATAGATGAAGAAAAAGCATTCAACAAAATCCAACACCCATTTTTGATAAAAAAAATATCAGCAAAGTGGGAATAGAGAGAGCATATCTCAACATGATAAAGGCCATATATGACAAACCTACAGCCAACATCATACTTAATGGGAAAAAACTAAAACAATTTCCCCTTAGAATGGGAACAACCCAGGGATGCACACTTTCACCACTCCTGTTTGACATACTATTGGAAGTGCTAGCCATAGTGAGCAGACAAGAAGAAGAAATAAAAGGCATCCAAATTGGAAAAGAAGACGTATTTCCCGATGACATGATATTGTACATAGAAAACCCCAAAGACTTCATCAAAAAACTACTAGACTTAATAAATGAATTTGGCAATGTAGCAGGATACAAAATTAACACCCAGAAATCTATGGCTTTTTTTATATATCAACTAGAGGCCCAGTGCACAAAATTCGTGCACGGGGGCGGGAGGGGGGTGTGTCCCTCAGCCCAGCCTGCACCCTTGGGGATGTCTGACTGCCAGTTTAGGCATGATCCTGCACTGGCAGTTGGACATCCCTCTTACAATCCGGGACCACTAGCTCCTATCTGCTCTCCTGCCTGCCTGCCTGATCACCATTAACCACCTCTGCCTGCCTGCCTGATCACCTCTAACCACTCACCTGCCTGCCTGATTGTGCCTAACCACCTCTGCCTGCCTGCCTGATCGACTCTAACCACTCACTTACCTGACTGAACACCACTAACCGCCACTTCCTGATCACCCTTAACCACTTGCCTGCCTGACTAATCACCCCTAACCACCTCTGCCTGCCTGCCTAATCACCCCTAACCACTCTGCCTGCCTACCTAATCACCCCTAACTGCTCGCCTGCCTGCCTGATCACCCCTAACTGCCTCTGCCTCAACCCCCACTGCTGCGGCTTCATCCGGAAGGGCATCTGGAATGACATCCGGAAGGGCATTTGGCTGTCCAGTCTAATTAGCATATTATGCTTTTATTATTATCGATAATTAACTAACAGAAAGAGAAACTAAAACAGCAATCCCATTTACCATTTCAACAAAAAAAATTAAGATACCTAGGAATAAACTTAACTAAGAGAGTAAAAGACCTATACACAGAAAACTATAGGATGTTGAAAAAAGAGATAGAGGAAGACATAAAGAAATGGAAGAATATACTGTTTTCATGGATTGGTAGAATCAACGTCATTAAAATTCCCATAGTACCCAAAACAATCTGTAGATTCAGTGAAATCCCTATTAAGATACCAATGGGATATTTCACAGATGTAGAACAAACCTTCCAAAATTTCATATGGAATAAAAAAAGACCCCAATTAGCTGCAGCAATATTGAGAAAGAGGAACAATGTTGGAGGGATAACAATACCAGATATCAAGCAATATTGAAAAGCCACTGTTCTCAAAACTGTCTGGTACAGGCATAGGAACTGACATATAGACCAATGGAACAGAACAGAGAACCCAAAAGTCAACCCGAGTCATTATGCTCAATTAATATTTGACAAAGGAGGCAAGAGCACACAATGGAGTCAAGACAGTCTCTTCAGTAAATGGTGTTGGGAAAATTGGATAGATCCATGCAAAAAAATGAAAGTAGGCCACCAACTTACACCATACACAAAAATAAACTCAAAATGGATAAAGGACTTAAATGTAAGACAGGAAACCATAAAAATCTTAGAAGAATCCATAGGCAGCAAAATATCAGACTTATATTGTAGCAATATCTTTACCAATGCAGCTCATAGGGCAATGGAAACTAAGTAGAAAATAAACAAATGGTACTATACAAAAATAAAAACATTCTGCAGCAAAAGAAACAATCAAGAAAAGAAGAAAGCCCACTACATGGGAGAACATATTTGCCAATGTTATTTCTAAAAAGAATTTAATCTCCAAAATTTACAGGGAACTCATACAATTTAACAAAAGGATCCAATAAAAAATCCAATTAAAAAATGGGCAATGGACCTAAATAGATACTTTCTGAAAGAGTACATACAGAAGGCCAAGAGATATATGAAAACATGCTCAAAGTCACTAATCATGCAAGAGATGCAAATCAAAACAACAATGAGGTACCACTCACACCTGTACCTGTCAGAATGGCTAACATCAACAAATCAACAAATGACAAGTGCTGGCAAGGATGCAGGGAAAAAGGAACCGTTGTGCACTGATGGTGGGAATGCAGACTGGTGCAGCCACTGTGGAAAACAGTATGGCGTTTCCTCAAAAAATTAAAAATGGAGCTCCTATTTGACGCAGTGATCCCACTTCTAGGAATATATTCCAAGAAATCAGAAACACCATTCAGAAAGGATATATGTACCTCTATGTTCATAGTAGCACAATTTACAATAGCTAAGATTTGGAAACAGCCTAAGTGGCCATCAGCAGATGATCAGATTAAAAAACAGTGGTACATCTACACCATGGAATACTACGCTGCTGTAAAAAAGAAGGAATTCTTACCATTTACAACAGCATGGATGGACCTGGAGAGCATTATGCTAAGCGAATTAAGCCAGTCAGAGAAAGATAAATATCACATGATCTCACTCATATGTGGAATATATTGAACAAAAAAACTGATGAACCAAAATAGAGCTAGAGAAAAAAAATATTTTTGACTATAACAGTAATCTTTTTATTTGCAGATTTTTTAATATTTCCTACAAATTTTTGATTTTATACTGTTAGTACAGTTTTGATAATATTATTATATTTAATATTTTCTTGAAATATTAATATTTATTGCATGTAACATTATTATACCTAAAATCACTTTTCTTGAAAAAAAAAAGACATCTCTGGTGAGCAGTATTTTAAATGCCATTATGCTAATTAAAATAAACCAGACATAGAAAGGGAAAAACTAAGTAATCTCACTAATATGTGAGATCTACAAAATGTCAAGTACATAGAGATGAGAGTAGAATGGTCTTTACTTGTGGTTGGGGAGTGGGAATGGAGAGATGCTGCTCTTAGAGTATAAAGATACAGTTGTGCAGGATGAAAGTCTAGAGAACTAACGTTCTGCATGATGACTATCAATATATATAAAGAGGTAATATGCAAATTAGGCCGGGATGACATAACGGGTCTCCGTCAGACAGGAGGAAGTTGCGTGCATAGGTTACGCCTGGAAGCAGAGACAGAGACAGACATGGCGGGGCGGGGCCTGCCTGAGCTGGTGCAGTGGCTCTGGAGGCCCAGAGAGGACCCAGACGGGGGGCTGGGGAGGCCTGGGGCTGGCCGAGCTGCCATGCCAGCTCAGGCAGCCCCGGAATGGACATAGGCAGGGGGCAGGGGAGGCCTGGGGCGGAAGTTAGGCGCAGGTCCCGGCTGCCCGGGGCGCCAGTCAGGCCTGACTCCCACAGTGGCCCAGTGCTGCGCAAGGCAGGCACGGTCCCGGCCGCCAAGGCCTGACTCCCATGGCGGCCTGTGGGGTGCCTCCTCGCACAGCGGGAGGCAGGGTGCCTGCTCCTGTGATTTTAATTGCTTGCTGGGCCTCTAGTGGTTAATAATACTGTATTAAATTCTAGGAATTTGCTAAGAGAGTAGATTTAAGGTACTTTTATTACATATAAAAATGGTACCTATGTGAGATGATATGTTAGTTAGCTTGGCTGTAGTAATCACTTCACTATGTGTGTACATAAAATAATTCTTCACACTTAAATATATATATTACTAAAAACTAATTTTTAAGGAAAGAAATGTTGTTCCCTCATATGGTTTTTCTTTATTAGGGTCCTACACAGACATGTTTTCTCTTTAATTGAAATATCTTATTTCTGAATATACTTGATAATAGCAATAATCCTTCCCATCTTCTAAACTTCTGGAAATCAATTTTTTCTTGCCTTCTTTAATAGCATATCACAAGTTAAGTGCATCCTTATTTATAACCTTCAATTCAGGCTCTCCACATACAGTGGTGACAGTTGTGCTTTCTCAAAGAGGCCTTGCTGAGGAAATAGCCTGTGTGTAACTCTTCAAGTCATGGAACTGTTGCAAGAAGCTTGCACAGTTAATTCATCTAAAAAATAGTGCTAACAATCTTTATTTGTTAACTTTTAAGAATAAATTAAGTCTTGTAAGATATTATGCATGAAAAGTGCATTATCCCATGTTGAGATACTTATTCTTTAGAAAATAACAGTGTATACCATTATAAAATTAGGTGCCCACCTAAAGTTATGTAATATTTTTGTATGACTCCACATGGTGACACTTTCATAACATCTCATGTACATGGTATGCTCTGCAGTTGTGCAAAGGCTTAGCTTTTAACACAACCAAGCTCTTACTCCATGGTCTCCAGATTCCACTAAATTAACAAAAATGCATTCAGTGTCTATTAGGAGCCTAGCACTATGCTAGACAGGAAAATAAGGACATCATCCCTTTTCAAATAGAGCATACATTTTAATAAAACGTTCAGATAGAGAATTATGCTAGAGGAAAAAAAAGAGCACGGCCCTATGCTCTCACATATACTCTTGGTTTACTTCAGGAAAAAGCTTCTTCCTGGGGTGAAGTTAGAAAAAGCTGCTCATTGTCAGGAGGGATGCAGCAAAGTTCTAGCTTCTTGCCCCTGACTTCTGACTTGGAGAGATGAACCTAGTCTGATTTCAGATCCCACTCACATTTCCTAGCATCTTAGTGCAGAGTACAACCTGCAAACTGTACTTGGAGACACTGAATTGATAGTTGCAAAGGAGGCTGCACTTTGCTTCTGGATATGCTGTCATAGAAGATCCAGTAAACTACCTAGTGAAACTTCAAATTTTGTATTTCCTGCATGAAGCCAAGTTACAATGTCTTGGCTCATTGTTGCATTCAATGAAATGTGAACCTGGCATCCTATCTAATAAAAGAGAAACATGGTAATTGGCGTACGACTGCTACCCTTACCATTGGCTAATCAGGGCGATATGCAAATTAACTTCCAGCCAAGATGGCGGCCGGCAGTCAGGCAGCTTGAAACTAACATGAGGCTTGCTTGCTTCAGTGACGGAGGACTCCAACGTTCCCTGCCTGCTGCTGCAGGCCTCTGAGCTGCATCTCTAAGCAACTATGTAACAAATATAGAAGCTAAACAAAACCCCAGAAAACTGCTTTAGTTCCCCGGCTTCAGCCAGCAGAATCGCAACATTGTAAGCAAAGGCCAGAAACCTACTTTCAGCAGCGGAGGCCTAAGAGCTGGAGCCAAGCCTCAAAGCTAAAGCTGGCCCAGAATAAAAAAAAGAAAAAGAAAAAAAGGAGCGGTTAGGAGCTTCAGTCACCCCCAGCCTGAAAACAGCCCTCAGCCCCTCACCCAGGCACCCCAGTGGGGGCCCCCACCCTGAAGGGTGTGTGACCAGCTGCAAACAGCCATCATCCTCTCACCCAGGCTGGCCAGTCACCCCAGTGGGGACCCCCACCCTGATCCAGGATACCCTTCAGGGCAAACCAGCGGACCCCCACCCATGCACCAGGCCTCTACCCTATATAGTAAAAGGGTAATATGCCTCCCAGCACTGGGATCAGCGTGACAGGGGGCAGCGCCCAAACCCCCTGATCGCCCTGCGGCTCTGTGTGTGACAGGGGGAGGGGCCACAACCTCCCTATCCACCCTGCTCTGTTCGTGACAGTGGAAGGTGCCCCAACCCCCTGATGGGCCCTGCTCTGTGTGTGCCAGGGTAGAGCCATAACCTCCCCATAGGCCCTGCCCTGAGTGTGAGAGTGGCGGCGCCCCAACCCCCTGGTCGGCCCTGCTCTGTGGGTGATAGAGGGCGGCGCCCCAACCCCCTGATGGGCTCTGCTCTGTGCGTGACAGGGTACAGAGCCCCAACCCCCCTGGTGGGCCCTGCTCTGTGAGTGACAGGGGCCAGTGCCCCAACCCCCTGATGGGCCCTGCTCTGTGTGTGACAGGGGGTGGTGCCGCAACCTCCCCATCGACCCTGCCTTGAGTGTGACAGGGGATGGTGCCCCAACCCCCCAATCGGCCCTACCCTGAGCATGACTGAGGGTGGCATCACAACCTCCTGATTGTCCTGCTCTGTGCATGACAGGGGGCGGTGCCCCAACTCCCCAATCGGCCCTGCTCTGAGCCCAACCAGGGGCTGCACCTAGGGATTAGGCCTGCCCTCTGGCACCCGGGAGCAGGCCTAAGCCAGCAGGGCATTATCTCCCGAGGGGTCCCAGACTTTGAGAGGGTACAGGCTGGGCTGAGGCACCCCAGTGGGTGCACCAGGCCTCTAGTCTATACTAATAAAAGAGTAATATGCTAATTAGACCAAGAGACCTTTGGAGGTCCTTCTGGACAAAGCCGGGGGTTTGCTGGTCTGAAAACTGCCCCCAAAGGGCCCTCAGCTCCTCACCCAGGCTGGCCATGCCCCCAGTGAGGACCCCCACCCCAAAGGGTATGTGGCCAGCCTGAAAACAGCCCTCAATCCTTTGCCCAGGTTTGCTACACCCCCCAGTGGGAACCCCCACCCCGATGGGGGCATGGCCAGCCTGCAAATCACCCCAGCCTCCTCGCTCAGGCTGGCCCCACCCCAAGGGGACACCCACCTTGATCCGGGACCCTCTTCAGGGCACACCAGCCAGCCCCCACCCATGCATCAGGCCTCTATCTATACTAATAAAAGGGTATTGCTAATTAGACCAGGAGACCTTCTGGGAGACCTTCCAGACAAAGCCATGGTGGCAGGGCCGAGGCAGAGGTGGTTAGGGGCAATCAGGACAGGAGGGGAGGGCAGTTGGTGGTGAGCAGGCCAGAAGGGGGGCAGTTGGGGGCAAGAAGGCTGGTGGGGAGGGCAGTTAGGGGCAAGCATGTTGGCAGGCAGCGTGGTAAGGGGCGATCAGGCAGGCAGACAAGTTGTTAGGAGCCAGCGGTCCTGGATTGTGAGAGGGATGTCCGACTGCCAGTTTAAACCTGCAGTTGGACATCCCCCAAGGGGTCCCAGATTGGAGAGGGTGCAGGCCAGGTTGAGGGACCCCCCCCCCCGCATGAATTTCGTGCACCGGGCCACTAGTTTACAATAATTGAAAAGCAATTTAAAATTTGAGTCTAGTGTTTAAAGAAAATGCCAAAGCAGAACTTTTAATTTTTTTCTTTGTGTCTTTCTCTTTTAATACCTCATACCTATGGATTCTGGAGGGGTGGGGGGAGAAAATATGTTGCTTCCTGTCCCACAGGATAAAGTCATCAGATTTTTCTAGAAATTGACTATACTTACAGGTAGAAATGTTGTAAACAGTATATTTGAGAAAAAAAAATTCTAATTTGCAGACTTCATTGAAGTCTATAGGGTTGATTGATGAATTAAGTTGGCAAATTTCTTTTTTATTCAATATTAGCTCATTAGTGGTGTTGTAATTCAAATTACTAGTCTCCCAAAAGTCTTGTAAAATATATCACAAACTAAAGTTGACATAAAACGAATTGCTGTGCTTCATTTTGTCTTCTAACCCTAACGGCTCATGAAAAACATATACACTTTGGCATAGGGAACAGGTAATTAATGGTTGCCTGTAATTCTGAAGCTGAGTGTGTTCAATCCAGGTAATTACACCAAATCAAGTAGAAACACTATTATCAGCTGTTAAATGCTATTGTACCACTTGACTTTTTACCTTTGTTTTTCTACTTGAGATGAGACATGACACCTTAATTGAATATATTCTCAAGTTGATGACACATTTTAAAACATGCAAAAGTACTTTCCCCTTAATGAATACTCAAGGAGATTTCTAAAAGTAGCTGAGACCAACCTCACAAAGCTACACATAACAATGTATTTTACCTGATGGTTCTAAAGTCTCTTCTGGAGGGGCACCAAACACCTCTACATTTATAATTTATGTTTTAAGCTTTAAAATATGCTTTTCAAATAAATTTTACTTCTTTTATTCACATTCATTTACTGCTCTTTTTGAGTGAGACCAGCCTGAGAACAAGATTGGAAAGCACATCATCCTAGAATTTGTAAGTACTCAAAGAGTTGTTTGGCATGACAATCCAGTTTGCAGAGAAGAACAATGGCATTCAGAGAATTTTTTACTAATTTTAAAAAATCATCAAGCTTTCAGTGGCCTGTCAAGAACTAATACCCGATTTCCATCAAGTAGCCTGCTTTCCACTCTACAATGCTCCCAGGAGTTTTAAGGTTCAGAGCTCAAGCTGATGTGAACACTTGAACAAACATTGAGACCGTGAATTCTATTCAAACTGTCTTTTATAAGTTTATGTCCATCACTTAAGTATTATTCAATAATCATACTAATTCTCGTGAATAGGATAATCGAGAAAGAGAGAGAGAGAGAGAGAGAGAGAGAGAGAGAGAGAGAGAGAGAGAGAAGTAGAAATAGAAACTTAGATAAAATAGTTATATAATTTAAATACCTTCCAAAGGTAGTTTTTGACTAATAGGACATGTATTATCCCTTATATTTAACTGTAAATGTAAATATAGAAGAAAAAATACAAATTACTCTTCCAATTAATCCCTTCCGTTATTTAATATTTTTAAGCTTTATTTTTTAAGAATTTTTGGTTAAAATTTGATTAGTTATATCTTCAACTCTCTTCATTCAAAAGATTTAGATATTATCATCTAGATCCAAACTAGAATAAAACATAAAAAATAATGTATTTGTTATTTCATCCATCAATATTGATTGCAAAAAGAATGAAGGGACTAGGTTGTAGAAGAAAGATAAATTGCAAAACCATAAAGGACATTCCAATTAGAGTACTGGTTTGGGAAAATTTTTTTTCAGATTTATACCTATTTAACTTAGAGTGATGCTGAAACATTTAACTGAAACGAAGTAATAGGAATGAAGAGAACTAGGTCATAATCTCATAAATTCCAGTTAGTCATTTAGATGGTGCAAGTTTCCCAAGGGACAGTTAAGCAAAAGAAGGACAAACAGTCAAGAACTAGACCTTACGATTCTCATGTTTAAAAATATATTAAAAAGCTAAGAAATCAGAAAAGACTAATCAAAACCAGAAGGCCAGGAGTTGAAAGGGAAGATGAAAATTAAGGTAATTTATTATTCCAAAAGCCAATGCAGAAAGAAGTCTTGGAGAGGTTACTGGTGATCATGGGTTACAAGGGAGCCAGTTCAACCAGAGTACCTGAGTCACACCTCCACATGTTTCTCTCTTTTCAGCCTCCCTGGGAGACTTGATTATTGTACTTGCTCTCTAGCCTGAACCCCACCTTCAAAGTTCTGGAGTAATTCAAGATTGAAATGAAGGATCACAAATATGTCCTTAAAAGTGGTTTACCCTGAATGGCTATAGACAGAATAATGAGTATTAAAATAATTGAAGAATAGATAGCTATGTTACTTTTGATGCTTACTCCTCCTCTTGATTCATCATTTTGATAATTGATGTGCTGACTTTTCTACTCTGAATTTTTCTTTCCTGGTCTACTACTGCAGTGCTGTGAAAACTGAAAATTTTCATCCTAGATTTTTAGAACTCAGGGGTAGCTCAGGCATCATCCCATTTAATCTCATGTCATGGGAAAAAAGCAGATACAAAACAGGAAGTGCTTTGCCAAAAAAACACAGCTAACTGGCTTCAGAGACTGGTCCAAAATTTTTAGATTGACATTATGAGTTAACTATGATTAATCTTATTTTAAGTGTATTTTTATATTATATCAAGGACAGAGATATTTAAACAGAAAATAATAAAGACTAGGTCTCAGTTTTGCTGTTACTGTGTGACCTTACATAAGTTATTTCACCTTTTAGCACGTCCTTTTTCTTACATATAGGGTAGACCTGGTAATGGAACCTTTTACACTTTGTGAAGACTAAATAAACAAATACATTGTAGACCTTTAGAACAGTTTCTGAAAGTAGTAAGTAATCAATATACTCTGTTAGTTAGCCATGTTAGTATTGTTGTCATTGTTATTACTATTGTTATTCCTTGGTAGGTGCAAATACCATTTGGACTTTTCTGCAGGAATTCACTACATTGTATACAATTAATTTAATAAAAATTAAATTATGTTCCTGAGAAATTTATGAACTTAAAGGATTTTAGTTTGATTATGATTATGCTGTTTATTATCTGGTAAAGTCATTTAAACTATCTGAATCTCAGTTTCTTATTTTGTAAAAGAAGACAGGAAATGATTTCAGTCTCATGGAGTTACTGTGAAAATGAAACAAATAATGCATATGAAGAAATTACGTAAATTATAAAGTGATGTATACAAGTAAGACACTATTTTTTTTATTTATTCATCCCTTGGTAGGTCACTAAATCCAATGCCACTGTGTCCCACAAAATTATTAAATTGAATATGGAAGTGGGTTGTATTACACCATTCATTCATTTTTCTCTGGTTCACACATATCCGATTTCCTTCTTTTCTTCCTCCTCTTTCTGTTCTTTCCCTCCCCTTCTTTCTTCCTCCATTCCTTCCAATTATTTATGAATGCTACTATATGCCAGAGCCTATTATTTACATATTGTAAATAATAAAATTAACTTTCTATCAAAGTATGGACATTGTCTAGTATGGACAACAAACACACACAAGAGAAATAAATTACTAAATACCGATAATGCCATAGTAAATATATGAATTAGATAGGGAAGTTAAGTTATGCAATTATTGAATAGGGTATTTAGGAATGTGTCTTTATCTATTTGTATTCTCTTTATATTACAAAATCTTTAATCACTGAAAACAAAAGTTGTGTCTGAAAAAAGGAGTCACAGCATTTTGGCAGAGCATTTATTATAAATGCAGGATGCGCCAGGAAAAAACACGGAAGCAGGCAGGATGACAGTGAGGGAGAGTGTGAAGGATTAAGGAAGTGAGAGGGGAGTGTGTGGATATGTGTGGGGTGTGTATGTGTGAATGGGACAGTTAAATCTCACAGGAGTCTCAGGGGCTTGTGGATCAGGCTTTCCTGGACAAAGAGTCCCTGCTACCAACACAGGCAATCCCTGAATGGGCAGGGCTCTGGCACAGAAACCACACCATCTTGAAGGGGGGGAGCAGTGAAAGATAGGAGCTCAGCCTTACCACCACCCAGACTTGCCTTGGACATCACCCTGAACCCATGCAGTGAGACACTTGCCAGCAGGAACTAGCAAGGAAATGCCACTGCAGTCTCCAGGGAGACCCCACATTAGTCAAATGCCACTTGTCTATGGGCTCCAGGACTTCTCAGTGAGGCAACACCACAGGGACCTAATGCACCACCCTACTCCGGCTCCTGGACCATGCAGTGAGTGAATGCCAGAGGAACCTTGTGTTCCATGTTGCCACAGGTGCTGGGACCGCACAATGAGTCCCATGCCAGTGGGCGCTGGGACCTCACAGGGAGTTGCATGATAGTGGGGCTGTGCTCGCATTCCTGCTGACCCTGAACATCCACAGCTGACACTTGAGGGACAAGATAAATGGGGAAAGGGAGTACAACACAGAACAGACAATCAAGGTGTGAGACTCAAGGTAGACCCAGCCTCTGGGCTAAGGAGTCCCTGACCACTGGACAATTAGGGGCTTCAACCTCTTGGACTTCAATCAGGTTGCCCAGGGCCAGAAAAAGACAGCAACTCACATTCACCTGAACTAGAGAAGCGTCCAGAAGATCTAGGTAGATACACCAAGGGACCAGATTCAACAACATCAGTGCAAAATCCAGCAAGCCCCAACCTCACTGGAAGCAACTCAGAAGGAGATCCTTCCCACAAATAGGACATCAACAACCAAGTGAGGCTGAAAAAGACATCCACCATGTTCTCTGAAAGCTAAACAGCACCTCTCCATCCTAAAACCCTGTAAGAAACAGACTTTTAAGTGATTAAGATTGGCAGCTGGCTGACAAGCAAAGGCGGGCAGAGGGGAGGGCCAGGGCGACAGGGGAACTTTGCTGAATCAGCCCTGAGCCAATGCAGCTAAAAAGCCTACTGTAGAGGGCAGATTGACCCCTCCTGCTTGTGGCTAAGGCCTGTGGAGACAGACACAAGTGGTGGATCAGTGGATCACCTGGATCAGCAAGCTGCATATCCACAACAGCTTACACCATGAAGGTGAACCACATAGTCAGACAACATGTGAAGAGACTCCATACATAAATAGGACAATAATATTCAAGACTCAACTACATTAGGAGAACCCAAGTATATCAAGTAGGAGGCTTTCCTAGAACACTCATCCAAGGGGTTCTGAGATACTGCACCACTGGGTCCCAAAAAACACCGGCTACATAAGACCATCCCCCAAAAATCTGGGTGCCATAGCAGTTTGATCTAAGACATAAAAACAAATACAAAAACACAGAAAAATGGGGAGACAGCTGTAACCGATTTGGCTCAGTGGATACAGTGTCGGCCTGCGGACTGAAGGGTCCCAGGTTCGATTCTGGTCAGGGGCATGTACCTTGGTTGCGGGCACACCCCTGTGGGGGGGCGGGTGCAGGAGGCAGCTGATTGATGTTTCTCTCTCATCGATGTTTCTGACTTTCTATCACTCTCCCTTCCTCGCTGTAAAAAATCAATAAAATATATTTTTAAAAAATGGGGAGGCAAAGATAAAATCCCCAAAGGAAAGAAATGGAGGAATTGCCAAAAAAGGAGCTAAGTGAAATGGAGGCAAGGCAGAGAAAAAAATGCAGTAATGTTTATAAAGGTGCTCAGACATCTGAATGAGAACTAAAAGCAAATTAATCAGAATTATAAGGAGTTGAATGAGCAATACACCAACATGGATACAAATCAAGAGGAAATAAAATGACATAGAGGCAATAAAGAACACCATGGAAGGTTTAAACAGTAGACTAGAAGAAGCTGAGGACTAAATTAGTGAGTTAAAAGACAAAGTAGAAAAAACGCACAAGCAGAGCAGCAAATGAAAAAAAATGAAAAAGCAGAAGAAGACTCTAATAGAGCTCTGGGACAACATGAAACAGCACAAGATCTGCATAATAGGGGTACCAGAGGACAGGAAGCAGAGAAATGAATAGAAAAGTTGACTGAAGTAATAATGATAGAAAACTTCCTTGAATTTGGGAAGAAAAATGTAACAAAAGTCCAGAAAGCACAGAGAGTCACAATAAAGATGAACCAAAAAAGTCCTACACCAAGACACATCATAATTGAATTGGCAAACATAAAAGACAAAAGCATCTTAAAGGCTGCAAGAGAAAGACAAAAAGTTACCTACAAGGGATCTCCTATTGGACTACCAACTGATTACTCAACAGAAACACATCAGGCCAGAAAGGAATGGCATGAAGTATGCAAAGTAATGGAAAGAAAGGGACTGAATTCAAGAATACTCTACCCAGCAAGGCTAATATTCAAAATTGAAGGTGAAATCAGGAGCTTCCCAGACAAAAAAAAGAAAAAACAAACTAAGGGAGTTTATTACCATGAAACCAGCAATGCAAGAAATGATAATGGGACTTTTGTAAAAAGAAGAAATAGAAAGGAAGAAATAGAAAGGGAGGAGGGCATAAAGAATAAAAATAGTGAGGGACTTGAAGATGGCAGCTGACAGGACAGCAGTAAGGAACATATTGTAAGTGAATGAGACAGTGAAAGGGAAAGGTGTGTGTGTGGGAATGAGGGACAGTTAGGTCCTTCAGGACTTCTGGGGGCTGGTGACTGGGCTCTCTTAAATGGGGAGCCCCTGCTATTATTGCACGCCCTCCAGGGTGGCCAACACTGGCACAGAAACCACGCCATCTTTTAGGGGAGAGCTGCTGTGAGTAGGAGCCCAGCCTCACCTCCACCCAGACTGACCTCAGACACCACCTGGGATCCTACACCCACTCTAGCCAAAGACCTGCAACCTTAGCAGTAGACCCATGGACACTGGGACTCCAGCCTCTCCAGCTGCAGTCTCCTGTGAATCCTAGAGTGCACAACCCTCCTGACAATCCACCACAGAAGCTACAGGCCCCATGCATCCTGGGGCTGGGACTCTCCTATAAATCTTGGTATGTGCAATCCTACCACCAAACTGCCATCACAGCCATGGACCCATGCATCACAGACAATGGGCTCTCTGGTGACTCTTGGGGTGCATGACCCTTCCACCAACCAATGGCTGAAGCCACTGGACCACACATCCTGGCACCAGGGCCCTCCAGTGACTCTAAGGGTGTGTGATGCTCCTGCCAACCCGCCGCTTTGGCAACGGGCACTGCATGTCCCAGCACCTGGGCCCTCCAGTGACTCTCGGGGTGTATGACCTCCCGCCAAGCTCACAGCTTTAGCCACAGGTCCCGCACAACTCAGGGCCTGAACCCTTTGGTGATAGCAAAAATGTGGAGACAAAGAAACAACCCCTAAAGGAAAGAAAAGGAACCGGCAGAAAAAGAACTAAATGAAATGGAGGCATGCAATATGTTAGGGGAAAAATGCGGAATAAGTGTCATCCTATATAATAATAGACAAACATGGTAATTAACCATACCTCCGACACACTTCCCATTGGCTAATCAAGGTGATACGCAAATTAACTGCCAACCAAGATGGTGGCCGGCAGCCAGGCAGCTGAAGTGAACATGAGGCTTGCTTGCTCCAGTGATGGAGGAAGCCAAGGTTCCCCGCCTGCCGCTGCTGGCCTCTGAGCTGCACTCTAAGAAACAATGTTGCAATTATAGAAGCTAAACAAACCCCAGATACCTGCTTTCAGCAACTGAGGTCTCAGAGCTGGAGCTGAGCCTCAGAGCTAAAGCCAGCTCTCAGTTTCAGTGACAGCCATAGAAGGTAAATAAATCCCAGAATAAAAAAACAAGAAAAAAAGGAGAGGTTGGGAGCTTCAGTCACCCACCAGCCTGAAAACGGCCCTCAGCCCCTCACACAGACTGGCCAGGCACCCCCAGTGGGGACCCCCACCCTGAAGGGGGTGTGACCAGATGCAAACAGCCATCATCCCCTCATCCAGGCTGGCCAGGCACCCAATCAGGACCCCCACCCTGATCCGGGACACCCTTCAGGGAAAACCAGCCGGCCCGCACCCATGCACCAGGCCTCTATCCTATATAGTAAAAGGGTAATATGCAAACTGACCCTAACAGCAGAATGACTGGGAATGACTGGTCACTATGACACACACTGACCACCAGGGGGCAGATGCTCAATGCAGGAACTGCCCTCTGGTGGTCAGGGCGCTCTCACATGGGAGGAGCTCTGCTCAGCCACAAGCCAGGCTGATGGCTGCCAGTACAGCGGTGGTGGTGGGAGCCTCTCCTGCCTCCTCAGCAGCGCTAAGGATATCCGACTGCAGTTTAGGCCTGCTCCCCGCTGGCAAGTGAACATCCACCAAGAGCTGCCGGGCTGCCAGAGGGATGTCTGATTGCCATCTTAGGCCCAATCCCCCGGGGAGCGGGCCTAAGCCAGCAGGTGATCATCCCCTTGAGGGGTCCCAGACTGCAAGAGGGCACAGGCTGGGCTGAGGCACTCCCCCTCCCCTCCAAGTGCACAAATTTTTGTGCACCAGGCCTCTAGTACAGTTCATAAACTGGATGGATGAGAAGATCAACAACTAATGTAAAAATCAAGGGGAAATTTAAAATGATATAGCTACAGTAAAATACACAATGGAGGGTTTCAACTATAGGAAGAAGACGTGGAGGCCCAAATTAGTGAGTTAGAAGGCAGGGTAGAGAAACAAAACCAAACTGAACAGCAATTGGAGAAAAACATTGGAAAGCAGGACACGATCCTAATGGAACTTTGGGACAACATTAAAGAAAGTAACATACATATAGGACATACAGAAGGACAAGAAGAGGAACAAGGTTTAGAAAACTTATTTGAAGAAATAATGACAGAAAACTTCCCTGATTTGGGGAAGAAAAAGTCACACAAACAGAGAGTCCCAAACTAGATGATCCCCAAAAGACTCACACCAAGACACATCATAATTACAATGAAAAACGATAAGGACAAAGAGAGAATCTTAAAGGCTACAAGAGAGAGACAGTTGCCTACAAAGGATCTCCCAACCTATATAATAAAAGCCTAATATGCAAATTGTGCCCTCTACCAGGAGTTCAACTGCTCGCTATAATGTTGCCTGACCACCAGGGTGTGGCACAGAACATGGTGGGCATCAGTGATGTGGCACTGGGAGTGGGAAGTGTTGCTGGCCCCAATGGTCCACAATGAGAGCAGGACCACGGTGGGATGGTGGAGCGGGTGATTGCCCCATCAATTGCCCTGCAGATGGTGACCAGTGGTGTTGACAGGAGGTGGGACTACTATCTGGTTCCCAGGCACTGAAGGAGCCAGTCAGGAGTATGATCATCCTGCTGATCATCCCACAGATGGATACCAGCATCCATTACAGAGAAAGAGCAGATAGCCATATTAAAATATTTCTTCTAATCCTTTTCCTTTAAATGTGCATGAATCCATGCATTGGGCCCCTATTTAGGTTATCAAATGATTTCTCAACAGAAACATATCAGGCCAGAATGTAATGAAATTAAGTATACAAAGTGATGCAAAGCAAGGGCCTGAATCCAATAATACTCTATCCAGCAACACTATCATCAAAATTGAAGGGGAAATTAGGAACTTTGCAGATAAAAAAGGCTAAGAGAGTTTATCACTACCAAGAAAGCAATGCAAGAAATGGTAAAGGGACTATTGTAAAAAGAGGAAATAGAAAGCGAAGAAGAAACACAGGCATAAAGACTAAAAATGACTACACACAAGTACCTATCAATAATAATGTTAAATGTAAATGGACTAAATGCTTCAATCAAAAGACATAGAGTGGCTGAATGGATAGGAAAACATGACCCATATATATGCTGTCTACAAGAGACCCACCTCATAACAAGGGACTCACACAGACTGAAAGTAAAGGGATGAAAAAATAATTTTCAGGCAAATGGAAATGAAAATAAAGCTGGGGTAGCAATACTTACATCTGAGAAAATATACCTCAAAGTGAAGGCCATACAAGAGACAAGGAAGGCCACTTCATAATACTAAAGGGATCAACACAACAAGAGGCTATAACTTTGATAAACATATATGCACCCAATGCAGGAGCATATATATATATTTTACTGGAGGATATGAAGGGAGATGTCAACAGCAATATAATAGAACAGGACGTTAATACCTCATTGACATCACTGGATAAATGTGCTAGACAAAACATCAGCAAAGAAAGAGCAATTCTAAACAACTCACTAGATCAGATGAAATTTATTGACATCTTCAAAATATTTTACACCAAAGCTACAGAATGTACATTCTTCTCATGTGCACATGATACATTTTCAAAGATAGACCACATATTAGGACACAGGGAAAGTCTCTACAAATTCAAGAAGACTGAAGTCATATCATGCATCTTCTCAGATCACAATGGCATGATACTGGAAGTAAACTACAATAAGAACAATCACAAAAATTCAAACACTTAGAGGCTAAATAGCATGTTATTAAATAAATAATGATTGGGTTACCAAAGAGATCAAAGAAGAAATGAAAAAAAAAACATCCTGGAAACAAATGACAATGAAAACAAAACAATCCAAAATATATGGAACACAGTGAAAGCAGTCCTGAGAAGGAAGTTCATAGCATTACAGGCCTACCTCAAAAAACAAGAAAAAATGGTATTAATTATCTAACTCCCCAACTTAAAGAATTAGAAAGAGAACAACAAGAAAAGCTGAAAGTGAACAGAAGAAAGGAAATAATAAAAATCAGAGTGGAAATAAATGACATAGAGACAAAAAAATATACAAAAGATCAGTGAAACCAAGAACTGGTTCTTTGAAGGGATAAATAAGATTGATGAACCTCTAGCCAGGCTCACCAAGAAGCAAAGAGAGAGGACCCAAATAAACAAAATCAGAAATGAAAGAGAGGAGATAACAACAGACCTTACAGAAATGCCAACGATTGTAAAAATAATACTATGAATAACTCTATTACAAAAAAATGGCCAACTTAGAAGAAATGGACATATTAGTAAAAAAAAATACATCCTTCCAAAACTCAATCAGGAAGAATAAAAAAATCTGAATAGGCCAATAACTATGGGGGAAATTAAAGCAGTAATCAAAAAACTTCCAGCAAACAAAATCCCTATGCCAGATGGCTTCAGAGGGAAGTTTTACCAAACATTCAAAGAAGAACTAAAACCTATCCTCCTCAGACTATTCAAATAAAAATTCAAGAGGATGGAACCCTTTCAAGCTCTTTCCATGAAGCCAGCATTACCCTAATCCCAAAACCAGATAGAGACACTACAAAAAAAGAGAATTGCAGGCCAACATCCCTGATGAACATAGATGCTAAAATCCTCAACAAAATTCTAGCAAATTGAATAGAGCATTACATTAGAAAGATCTTACACCATGACCAATTGGGATTTATTCCAGGGATGCAAGGATGGTACAATATCCACAAATCAATAAATGTGATACATCACATAAACAAACTGAGAGACAAAAATCACATAATCATATCAATCTATGTAGAAAAAGCATTTGACAAAATCCAACACCCTTTCTTGATAAAAAATCTCAGCAAAGTGGGAATAGAGCGAGCATATCTCAACATAATAAAGCCTTATATGATAATCTTACAACCAACATCATACTCAATGGACAAAAAATAAAACCATTTCTCCTAAGAACAGGAATAAGACAGGGATGCCCACTCTCACCACTCCTGTTTGACATAGTACTGCAATTGTTAGCCATAGTGATCACTTGAGAAGAAGAAATAAAAGACATCCAAATTGGAAAAGAAGAAGTAAAACTGTCATAATTCACAGATGACATGGTATTTTACATAACAAACCCTAAATACTCCATCAAAAAACTACTAGATTTAATAAATGAAATTGGTAATGTAGCAGAATACAAAATTAACACCCAGAAATCTATGGCTTTTTACTAGTATACACCAATAATGAACTCATAGAAAGAGAAACAAACAAAAAACAATCCCATTTACCATTGCACCAAAAAAATTATGATATGTAAGAATAAACTTAACTAAGGAGGTAAAAGACCTGTACTCAGAAAACTACAGGACATAGAAAAAAGATTTATAGAGAGCATGAACAAATGGAACAATATACTGTGTTCATATATTGATAGAATCAACATCATTAAAATATCCATAGTACCCAAAGCAATCTATAGATGTAATGCAATCCCCATTAAAATACCAACTACATATTTCACAGACCTAGATCAAACTCCCCAAAAATTAATATGAAATTTTAAAAAAGGCCCCCAATAGTCTCAGCCATCTTGAGAAAGAAGAACAAAGTTGGAGGGATCACAATACCAGATATCAAGTTATATGACAAAGCCACTGTTCTCAAAACTGCCTGGTACTCTCATAAGAACTGACATATAGACCAATGGAACAGAACAGAGAACCCTGAAATTGACCCAAGCCATTATGCTCAATTAATATTTGACAAAGGAGGCAAGAGCATACAATGGAATCAAAACAGTCTCTTCAATAAATGGTGTTAGGAAAATTGGACAGATCCATCCAAAAAAGTGAAAGTAGACCACCAACTTACACCATACACAAAAATAAACTCAAAAGGATAAAGGACTTAAACGTAGGATGGGAAACCATAAAAATCTTAGAAGAAGCTATAGGCAACAAAATAGCAGACATTTAGCGTAGCTATATCTTTACTGATACAGCTCCTAGGGCAATGGAAACTAAAGACAAAATAAACAAATGGGACTACATCAAAATAAAAAGCTTCTGCACAGCAAAAAAACACAAAAAACAAAAAACAAAAACCCACAAAACACACACACAAAAAAAACCCATCAACTAAACAACAAGACAGACCTCTGCAGGGGAGAACATATTTGCCAATGTTATATCCAATATGGGTCTAATCTTTAAAATTTATAGGGGACTCATACAACTTAATAAAAGGAAGATAAACAATCCAATTAAAAAATGGGCAAAAGACCTAAATAGACATGTTTCACTGGAGGACATACAGAAATCCAGGAGACTTAGGAAAACATGTTCAAAGTCACCAATTATTTGAGAGATGCAAATCAAAATGGCAGTGAGGTACCATCTCAACCTGTCAGAATGGCTATTATCAACAAATCAACATACAGAAAGTGCTGGCGAGGATGTGGACAAAAAGGAACCCTCTTGCTCTGTTGGTGGAAATGCAAACTGGTCCAGCCACTGTGGAAAACAATATAGAGCAGTGATGGCAAACCTTTTGAGCTCGGCATGCCAGCATTTTGAAAAACCCTAACTTAGCTCTGGTGCCGTGTCACATATAGAATTTTTTTTTATATTTGCAACCATAGTAAAACAAAGACTTATATTTTTGATATTTATTTTATATATTTAAATGCCATTTAACAAAGAAAAATCAAGCAAAAAAATGAGTTCACATGTCACCTCTGACTCGCGTGTCATAGATTCATCATCACAAGTATAGAGTTTCCTCAAAAAATTGAAAATGGAACTCCCGTTTGACCCAGTAATCCTAGTTCTATGAATATATCCCAAGAAATCAGAAATACCAATCAGAAAAGACATATGCACTTCTATGTTCATAGCAGCACAATTTATAATAGCTAATATTTGGAAATAGTCTAAATGCCCCTCAGCAAATGAATGTATTAAAAACAGTGGTACATCTACACAATGGAATACTATGCTGCTGTAAAAAAACAAAAAGATACCATTTTCAACAGCATGATTGGACATGGAGACTATTATGCTAAGTGAAGTCAGTTGGAGAAAAACAAAAATCACATGATCTCACTCATTTGTGGAATATATTGAACAACATAAATTGATGAACAAAAACAGATCCTGAGATGGAGAATCATCGAACAGACTGTCAAACTTCAGAGGGAAGACAGGGAAGGGGTGGTGTTAAGAGATCAACCAAAGAACTTATATGCATGAATATAAGCATAACCAAGGGGCACAGACACTAGGGGGGTGAGGGCATGTGTATCAGGGTGGGGGTGGCTGGGGAGAGCTCAATGGGGGGAAAAGGAGACATATGTAACACTATATGTAGTATTTAAACAATACAGAATTATTTAAAAATGGAAACAAACAAGTACCTATCAATAATAACCTTAAACATAAATGGATTAAATGCTTTAATTTAAAGATATAGAGTAGCTGAATGGATAAGAAAACATGACCCATATATATGCTGTCTACAAGAGACCCACCTCAGAACATAGGGCTCACACGGACTGAAAGTGAAGAGATGGGAAAAACAAAACAAATTTCAGGCAAATGAAAAAAAAAGCTGAGGTAGCAATACTTATATTTGACAAAATAGACATCAAAGTGAAGGCCATAACAAAAAATAATTAAGACCACTTCATAATACTGAAGGGATCAATATAACAATAGGCTATAACTCTGTTAAACATATATGTACCAAATATAGGAGCATCCAAATACATAAAAATACCTTATGGAAGATATCAAGGGAGTGATAGACAGCAATACAATCATAGTAGGAGACTTTAATACACCACTGACACCACTGTATAAATCCTCTAATAAAAAAATCAGCAAAGAAACATCAATCTTAAATGACTGACTAGATCAGATGGAAATAATTGATATCTTCAGAAAATTTCACCCCAAACCTATGGAATATACATTCTTCTCAAGTGCACATGAGACATTTTCTAAGATAGACCACATGTTAGGACACAGGCCAAGTCTCTACAAATTCAAGAAGATTGATATCATATCAAGTATCTTCTCAGATCACAGTGGCATATATTAGAAATCAACTACAATAAAAACTATCAAAATCATAGAGGCTAAATAGCATGTTATTAAACAATGAACCAGTTTCCAAAAAGATAAAACAATAAATAAAAAAAAATTCTTTAAAGAAATTACAATGAAAACACAACAATCCAAAATCTATGGGACACAGTGAGAGCAGTACTGAGAGGGAAGTTGAGAGCACCACAGGCCTACTTCAAAAAATAAGAAAAACTTTTGATAAGTTAACTAACCCTACAACTCAAAGAATTAGAAAGAGAGCAACAAGAAAAGCTCAGAGTAAGTAGAAGGAAGAAAATAACAATGATCAGAGTGGAAATAAATGACATAGAGAGAAAAAAAAAGTTCAATAAAACCAAGAGCTAGTTCTTTGAAGGGATAAAAAAGATTGATGAAACTCTAGCCAAACTCACCAAAAAAACAAAGAGAGAGCACCCCACTAAACAAAATCAGAAATGAAAGAGGTGAAGTAACAAGTAACACCACAGAAATACAAAGGATTGTAACAAAAAATACTATGAATAACTATTCCAACAAACTGGACAACCTAGAAAAAATGGACATAATCCTAGAAAAATACACTCTTCCAAAACTCAATCAGGAATAAGCAGAATACATGAATAGGTCAATAACTACTGATGAAATTGAAGCAGTAAAAAAAAACAAAAAACTTTCAGCAAACAAAATCCATGTTCCAGACAGCTTCAGAGGAGAGTTTTATCAACCATTCAAAAAAAAACTAACAGCTATCTCCCTCAAACAATTCAAAAAAAAAATCCAAGAGTAAGGTACACTTCCAAGCTCATTTTACTAGACCAGGATTATCCTAATTCCAAAAACCAGATAAAGATACTATAAAGAAAGAGAATTACAGGCCAATATTGCTTATGAACATAGATGTTAAAATTCTCAATAGTTACAAAAGATTTGTAAAATATTAGTAAATCAGATCCAGCAATATATTAAAAGATCATACATCATGATCAAGTGGAATTTATTCCAGGGATGCAAGGCTGGTACAATATTTGCAAACAATAAACATGATACATCACATAAACAAATTGGAAAACAAAAATCACATGATCATATCAATAGATACAGAAAAAACTTTCGAAAAAAAATCCTATACACATTTTTTTAAAAAGCTCTTAGCAAAGTGGGAATAGGGGAGATCATATCTCAACATAATAAATGACAAACCTACAGCCAACATCATACTGAATGGGCAAAAACTAAAACTATTTCCCTTAAGAACAGGAACAGAGAGGGATGTTCACTTTCACTACTCTTATTCAACATAATACTGGAAGGCCTTGCCACAACAATTTTGAAAAAGAAGATCAAAATTGGAGGGATCACAATACCAGATATCAAGTTATATTACAAAATTACTGTACTCATAATAGCCTGGTACTGGTACAAGAGCAGGCATGTGGATTAATGGAATAGAACAGAGAACCCAGAAATGGACCCAAGACATTACACTCAATTAATATTTGACAGAGGTGGCAAGAATATACAATGGAGTCTCTTCCGTAAATTGTGTTGGGAAAATTAGACAGATTCATACAAAAAAAATGAAACTATACCACCAACTCATACCATACACAAGAATAAACTCAAAATGGATAAAAGACTTAAATGTAAGTCATAAAACTATAAAAATCCTAGAAGAAACCATAGGCAGCAAAATCTCAGACATCTCTCATAGCAATATGTTTACAGATACAACTCCTACAGCAAAGGAGAAAAATAAAGAAACTGGACTACATAAAAATAAAAAGCTTTTGAACAGAAAAAGTAACCATCAACAAAGTGAAAAGAGAACCCACTGTTATCAGAACACATTTGGCATTGATGCATCTGATAAAGGTTTAATATAAAAATATACATAAGGAACTCATATAACTTAACAAAGGGAAGACAAACAATCCAATTAAAAAATGGACAAAGAACCTAAATAGACATTTCTCCAAAGCAGACATACAGATGGCCAAGAACATGAAAAAATGCTCAAAGTCACTGATCATCAGTGTGATGCAATTAAAATGACAATGAGGTACCACCTCACACCTGTCAGAATGGCTACCATCAACAAATCAACAAATGACAAGTGTTGGTGAGGATGTGGACTGCTGGTACACTGCTGGTGGGAATAGTGCAGCCATTATGGAAAACAGTATGGAGTTCCCTCAAAAAATTAAATATGGAACTGACTTTTGACCCAGTGATTCCACTTCTAGGAATATATCCTAAGAAACCTGAAACATCAATCAGAAAGAATGTATGCACCCCCATGTTCATAGCAGCACAATTTACAATAACTAAGATTTGGAAACAGCCCAAGTACCCATACATGTGGATAAAAAAACCCCATGGTACATTCATACCATAGAATACTATGCTGCAGTAAAAAATAAGGCTCTCTCATCCTTTGAGACAGCATGGAGGGCCCTGGAGAGTATTATGCTAATTGAAATAAGCCAGTCAGAGAAAGAAAAGTATCATATGATCTCACTCATATGTGGAATCTAATGAAGAAAATAAACTGATGGACAAAATAGGTCCAGAGAAGTAGAAGCATAGAACAGACTGTGGAATTTCAGAAAGAAGGCAAGGGAGGGTGGGTGGGTGGTAAGAAATCAACCATAGACCTTGAATGCATATATGTGTAACCCATGGACACAAACAATAAGGTGGTGAAGGCCTGGTGTGGGGGTGGGCTGGAAAGGATCAATGGGGGTAAAGGGGAAATATATGTAATACTTTCAACAATAAATTTTAATTAAAAAGGAAAAGGAAAAAGAAGAACAATCTCTAAAACAAACAGATTTTTTCATTGCCTTCCAAATTCTAAAAAACCTCTTTATCTTTGAATTCAAGTTAATTAATGATGATGAAGAAAATCAGATGATATTTGAGGTATTATCTTTTAATGATAAGTAACTGCATTTGGAAATTCATGTAAGTGTGGAGAAATACTGTAATATAAAATAGAATTTTAGCCCTTTAGAAACTGTAATCCAATAAAAAACAAAATGATACTCATATATTTATATTGAAATACATGAACACAAGTGAGGAATTGTCAGATCAATTGAGATAATTATGGTTGGGTGAATTAGTCTGAGGAGGACTGCAAACAGAATTTCAGAAAGATCCCAATGAGCCTTTAATCTTTCTTTTGTAATTTATTCTCAGTTATTATTTCTTTGGCCATTTGTGGTAATTGGAAATATCATAACTTTTCCCCTTCTTAGCTGATTCATCATTGAACATCTTTCTGTGTGCCTGGGTCTCTTCATCCACCCATCTGTCTAAAGGATCCCTTTGCCTCCTGCCTTGTCGTATTGCTGTTGGCTACTAGTGCAGCTTTGCTCCCACCTACCTCTTCCCCTTATGCTCCGATACCAAAGGGGCTCAATATTGCATCAAACTGACCTCTCTTTACTCCAAGGGTCACAACACCATTCCTGCAAAATACAGGAAGTTTCTAAGTTGACTCAGCTTCCTTGTCTTTCTGTCTGCTAGTTAAATGCCACTTTAAAAATAATTTAAATTGCTTAATTCAGATAGTTTCAAATTGAGTGACTCTTCCCCTCTGGCACTTGAAAATTTGTTTCCAGTTTTGCTAAGACTGAAAATTATATTATACTAGTAGACCAGTGCATGAAATTCATGCACATTGAAAGGGAATTAATTAGAGGAATATAATTTGGACTCACTATCTAATATCAATAATATGTGTGCATGAGGCAGTCCACGTTTCTGAAATTCAATGACTTGAATTTTAGCTATTACTTTGCCAAATAAATGGAATTTACAGATATCTTTTAAAAGAGCATTCAGCTTGCCCTGACCAGTTTGGCTCAGTGTATAGAGCATGGACCTGCGGACTAAAGGGTCCCAGGTTCTATTCCAGTCAAGGGCACATGCCCGGTTGCAGGCTTGATTCCCAGTAAGGGGCCCTGCAGGAGGCAGCTGAATGGTGATTCTCTCTGACCATTAATGTTTCTATCTCTCTCTCCCTTATCTCTGAAATCGATAAAAATATATTTTTTTTAAAAAAGAGCATTCAGCTTAATATTAAAAACTCTGGCTACCAAGTCAGGTCTGTTTCAACTTTTTGCCAGCGTTGTAAATTGTTTGCAATATCTTCCCATTTGTGGTTGCATGTCATGTTTATGAATAAATCGGGCTTGCCATACTTCATTACAATTGCCATAGCATCCTGATATCGCTGCTGCATATTTCTGGGACTACCCTCAAAAGATGACAGAAGTATTATCATTTTACCAATCGGCACATTGTCATTTTCAGATCTAGATTTGAGATAATCCATCAAACCACTATATTTTTCAACTCTCAACTTAGATTGGTTGCTTTGATGAAATTTATCCAATTGGCCTCCATTTTTGAATATGAATCCACAATAAACTGTTAAGTTAATTTTCCTGCATTTAAAATAGGATTGAACATGTCCCGCACAGAGAGATGAAATCCATAATACTGCATTTGTGGTACTCATGTCCTTACATTTTGTCTAGTATTATTGTCGATTACACTTATATTGCCTCTGAGTCTTAATGCAATATCTGTTTCCCAACCTTTTTCACCATGTGGAAAAAGAATAGGATATGTCATTGCATCTAATGTAGGAAACAGGATATTGATTTGTTTCCTTTTAGTGGCATTTGGATTATTAGGATCTGGTTTACAATGAATGATCAAGTCCCTTTCAAAAGGAGGTTCTCCATCCTCTTTTCTGAATATGACAGCAACCTCGGTTACACGGGGGGAATTATATCTACCTTTGTCACGGTTACGATCGTATTTAATCACCACTGTTACCTCTGTGGGAGCAATACCTTTTGCTGCTGCTTCAGATTGGGCTTCCTTTTCTACCTCATGTAGCATCTTGTATGATTTTGTTAATTCAATTATTTCATGCATGAGGTTGTTGATCATGAGTCTTTCTGAGCAGGCCTGGTTTTCTGGCATTGCTAATCTTTTACTTGTAGCTTCAGCTGTATCCAAAATATAGAGTTGAGCAAACTTCTGAGAAACACCATCCGAAAGATGTAAAGTTCCAGTATGATGACAAACTTGTCCATGTATTCTAAAACAGTATGGCCCATATCCTGATGGCAATGCAATATTTGCACCCATGGAAGCAAAAGCAAAATAACTATTTATGGAACGAATATTTTCCATGAAATTTTTACTGTCAGAATCTTTGTTTGTCATTAATCTTTTTAAATATGCTGGATAATCTGGAAAATGTATATCATTTGGACAGACTTTCCCTTTGCTACAACATGGAGTAAATTTCCCATCGGATGGTTTTTCATCAGAGAAATTTAGTGATAGGAAAAATTCACATTGAACAGTCATTCCACCACAACTATGTTCGAGAATTGCATCCTCATGTACTCCATTTTTGCTGAGAAGGCAGGTCCTTCCAGTATTGGTAGCACTTGCTGATGACTGTTCTCTAGACATATTCTGTCGTCGCCACCACCTTCTTTCAATTTCAAAGGCATGTTGGTCTTTAGACATTTTCTGTCGATAATACTGGCGTTTTTCGGCATCAGAGCAACGTTTTTCCAGTAGCTGGTGTTCAGATACATTCTGTCTCAGGCACCACCTTCTCTTAAGATCAGACTCACGCTGCTCTGCAGACACTTTCTGTCGATAATGCCGGCATCTTTCGGCTGCAGAGCTACGTTGTATCAACAGTTGTTCTTTAGATATAGTCCCACCTCTCTACTGTCACGGTCTGAGATGCAGGTGAATGAGAGTCCTGGCTGTCAGGCTGCTGAGAGCTATCTGACCAAAGGCCAATTTTGGCTGATTCTGTGGGGGTGGGACTTCCTCCTCCCTGCTGTCAGTTTCCACAGCTATGATGAGGAAGCTGGGGTGACAGAGGGAGCTGCACCCTCCAAACCACCCTCTCTCTCGCTCTGCTCTATGTCCAGTGGTCTCCTGCTCTGCCAAGTCCTCCAAACCTCCCTCTCTCTGCTGGCAAGGTCCTGGGAGCCCATGGGCATGGCTACGGCCTCGCCTGCTGGGGCCAGCGAAGGTCCTGGGAGCCCACAGCCACAGCCGCCATTGCCTCCTGGGGCGCCTGACACCTGTGTATGCAAATTAATTGCCATCTTTGTTGGGTTAGTTTTCATAGTCACTCTGATTGGCTGGTGGGCGTGGCTTGAGCATAGCGGAGGGACAGCTAATGTGCATGTTTCTCTTTTATTATATAGGATTTTAGTTATAATCAAACAAATATATATAAGGTTCGTTTAAAGCTTATTTTCTTATTAATCTTATGACTAATTTGGAAAATAAATATTTCTATAAACAGTAAAAATACTTGTAGCAAATAGGTAGTAACAATTATATTGAAAAACCTTTAAAAGTGTACCTTTATTAAAAATCTTTAGCCAAACAAAATAGCTATTAATTTATTGGATATTAAATCTGACCACATTGACTAATTTCTAAGGAGACTGAGGAAAGCAATGAGAAAGAATTGGATGATGAAAGGTTTTTCTGGCTATGGATGTATGTTGTCTGTAATAATAACTAACATAATGGAGCTCTTTGCCATGCACTGCTTTAACACATACCTATACTCTTAGGTATGTACCATCATTATCCACGTCTTACAAGTGAGAAATACAAGGTCATAGATTGGAAGTAACATGTCTAAAGTTACCTAGCCTGTATGAGGCCAACCAAGGATTTGAGCTCAAGCATGCAAGTTTCTGGAGCCCACTCACCTAACTTACTATCTAGATCAGTAATAATATTAAGCCTCCCATTTACTTTAAATATATTTTTACATAGAACCTAGTAGATGAGCTCAGCCAGAGTCAATGATATCTAATGTCTGAAACATATAGTTTAACACTAATACTCAGAACACCAGACTAAGGTCCAATAGACCTGGCTAATTAGCTAGACCTCTGAGGAGGCTCAACAACCTCTTTGAACTTCCATTTTCCTAAGTGTATAATGAGGAAAAAAGAATAAGTCTCTCTGGTTGGGTTATTATGCAGGTTTAATGCCCAGCTGGGAGGCAACCAATTGATGTTTCTCAATGTTTCTCTCTCACCTCTCTCTCTCTCTCTCTCTCTCTCTCTCTCTCTCTCTCTCTCTCTCTCCCTTCCTATCTATCTATCTATCTATCTATCTATCTATCTATCTATCTATGTATATAAAGAGGTAATATACTAATTGGTCTTAATGGTGTCACAGTCACAACCACTAAGGAGGAGGCTGCCTGTGTGTGCAAGGCAGGGCGTTGCTCTCGGAGACGGGGTGGAAGCGGGGAGGTGCCCGGAGGAGGCCCGTGCCTGGGAGGGTGGGGGTGAGAGCCTGTAGCACCCTCCTCACCAGTCCTTCACCACCCACCATTCACACTCAGAGTGTCCCGCCGCTCACCTGCCTGGGGAAGGAGCACAGTGAAGCAGGCAGGAGGTTTCCACGCTCTCCTCCGGTGCCAGGATGGGGCAGAGCTGCCATGTTGCTCTGGAGACAGGGTGGAAGCAGGGAGGCGCCCAGAGAAGGAAGGACCAGCCTGAGGCTACTGAGGGACTGAGGGCGGGGCTTGAAGCGGCCAGAGAAGGCCAGAGGGGTGGGGGGGGGTGGGGCTGGGCCAGGCGCACTGGAGATCTGTGTGGAGAGGTTAGGGTGTCAAGGCAGGGTGGCAGGTGGGTGGGCGGGCCGTGTGATTTTGCACACTAGGATCCTAGGTAAACATATTCCTGGTGAGGATTAAAAGAAATCCCATGAAAGAAATCTATGGACTTTCAAGAGCAGTTCTTAGAAACATGTTTCCAAATTTTCAAATGTAAAAGTGTTCCCAGCTTTTTCAATTCCCTTTGTTAAGAGTTATGTGATTTCTTTGCATTTCCTCATACAATAATTTAATTACTTTTTCATTTTAAAAAAATTGACACATCTATCTTTCTTCATGGACACTTTTATCAAAGGACAAATATTTTACTTGATGAGTGTTACTGTCACAAGTTGAGTAGAAAAACCACAGTTACATTGAGATGTAAATATTGAGGATTTGTTTCCTAACTCATATTGTGCATTAACAAAACTAAAATAATAGCATTTTAACAAAACTAAAATAATGACCTTTCAAATTAGTGAAAAACATTAGAAATTAAGAGTATTAAATTTTCAAATGCTGTAAGCATGGATAATTCATTATAAATTTCCTATCTAATAAAGAGGGAATATGCTCATTGACCCTCATGCCATTGCAAAGATGGTGGTGCCCACAGTCAATAAGGAGGTAATACGCTAATTGACTGCCCCTCCTTGAAGATGGCGGTGCCCACAGCCACAAGATGGCTGGCAGAGGAGGGCAGTTGGGGGGGACCAGGCCTGCAGGGGAGGGCAGTTGGAGACAATCGGACTGGCAGGGGAGCAGTTAGGCTTCAATCAGGCTGGCAGGGGTTAGGGCAGGGGTCCTCAAACTTTTTAAACAGGGGGCTAGTTCACTGTCCCTCAGACCATTGGAGGGCCAGACTATAGTTTTTAAAAAAACTATGAACAAATTCCTATGCATACTGCACATATCTTATTTTGAAGTAAAAAAACAAAACGGGAACAAATACAATATTTGCATTTGCATGTGGCCCATGGGCCATAGTTTGAAGACCCCTGGGTTAGGGGGTGATCAGGCTGGCAGGCAGAAGCAGTTAGGGGCAATCAGGCTGGGAGGCAGGCAAGCGGTTGGGAGCCAGTAGTCCTGGATAGTTAGAGGGAGGTCCGACCGCCGGTTACCAGTAAGTATAATTTTACCATTGAATGTTCTATTTCTAAAACTATTTTTCAGTGTTATGTGAAGCAAAACTTGAAAGCATTTTGCCAATATTTTTCCTTAAAAAAACTGTCATTTTAGAGGTGATAAAAATCTATATTTATAATTAATGAATTTATAGCTCCTGAAAAAGTTCCTTAAGTACCTGATAACCAAGAAGCCCTGTGGCTTTTTGAAAGTTTCTAACGACAACTGGGGGGATGGGAGCATGAGTTTGTGTGTGGGGGGGAGGTTGGGGGTTAATGGGGGGGATGAGGACACATTTGTAATACCTTAACTAATAATAAAAAAAAAAAAGAAAGTTTCTAACGATAAAAACGCACAATTCCCCAAAGATTTAAAGCTAGTTTTAAAAAGTCAGATAGGTTCTAATCTTGGAAAAAATCACACATTTTCTAAATGCAGTTTAACAAATTTAAGGATTGCTTTTTAAAAAATAATTTATTTTTCAATTATAGTTGATGTGCAATATTATATTAGGTTTAGGTATACCATCTGACACTGTATAGTTACTACAATATTAATAACTCTATTCCCTAAGATATACTTTACATCTCTATGACTGTTCTGTAACTATCAATTTGTACTTCTTAATTTCTTCATGTTTTTCCACTCATTCCCCACTCCCCAATTCTACTCCCATCTGGCGAACTCACAAAATGTTCTCTTTATCTGAGTCTGTTTTTGTTTTACTTGTTTGTTTATATTTTTTAGATTCCACATATAAGTGAAATAATATAGCATTTTTATTTCTCTGTCTGACTTATTTTACTCAGCACAATACCCTCTAGTTCTATCCATATTGTTGCAGATGGCAAGATTTCATTCTTTCTCATGCCTGGGTCATATTCCATTGTATATATGCACCACTTATTTATCCATTCATCTATTGATGGATATTTAGGTTGCTTCCATATTTTGGCTTTTGTAAATAATGCTTCAGTGAACATATGCATGTATAGACTTTTTGATTTAATGTTTTTTGTTTGTTTGTTTGTTTATTTTGGATAAATAACCAGAGTAGAATTGCTGGGTCCTTCTTTGCTTCTTGGTATAGACTATGTTTTAAAGCTTATTTTGTCTGGTATATGTATTGCTATCCAGCTTTTTTTTTCTTTCTTCATTTTAATGAAATATCTTTTTTCATCCATTTTCTTTTAGTCTCTGTGTGTCTTTGGATCTGAAGTGAGTCTCTTGTAGACAGAAACTACAAGGGTCTTGTTTCATTATTCATTTAGCCACCTATGTCTTTTGATTAAAGCATCTAATCCATTTGCATTTAAAGTAATTGGCAAAACTTATGTGCTTATTGGTATTTTATGTTTTACTAGAGGCCTAGTGCATGAAATTCGTGGACTGGTAGGGTTCCTAGTGGCTACTGGCTGCTGGCTGGGTACTCCCTCCCTTAACCCAGCCACCTGATGCCACCACTAGCCAGGGACCCCCTTCTTTCCCCCGGCCAACCCCGTCCCCTGGTCAAACTTCCGGACGAACTCCCTGTTGAGGTGACAGTTTGCATACTATGCTTTTATTATATAGGATATTTTCTTTTTTCTTCTCAAAGACACTTTAACATTTTCTATAATACTGGTTTAGTGGTGTTGAACTCCTTTAGCTTCTTCTTGTCTGGAAAGCTCTTTATCTACCCTTAGATTCCAAATGAAAGTCATTCTGGGTGGATAAATCTTGGTCATAGTTCCTTTCTTTTTCATCATTTTGAATATTTATTCAAATCCCTTTTGGCCTGCAAATTTTCTATTGAGAAATCAGCTGAAAGTTTTATAGCAGCTCCCTTGAAAGGAACAAATGCTTTTCTCTTGCTGATTTTAAGATTCTCTCTTAGATTTTAATCTTTGGCATTTTAATTATGATGTATCTTGGTTGTCAGGGCCAGCCTGACAGGTTGAGCAGGGCTGAGGTAGGGAGGTGGGAATTGAGAAAAGAAAGAAAGACAGGAAAGCGGGATCGGGAGGACTCCAGTTCTCGAGGAACTGAAGCAAGTTTATTAGCCACACAATCCTATTTATACACAACACACTGAATGGGAGGTCTGTCAAGAGGAATGTATTCTTTGTTCCTCTTAATCTCTAAGGGAGGGACAGAACAGAAAGACAAGTTCTCAGTACAGCATATCTCAGTAAATAGTTACAGACTTCTTGGTAAGCCATGAAAGGTTGTTCTCATTCTACAAAGGCTGCTCTCATTCTACTGATAACCACCATCCAAACGAGTCTGGGAAAACTGTGTGGGTAAGGGTCCCAGCCTTGCTAGCCCCTTCAGGTGCAAGGACCTTGCCAGCTTACATCTGGCCTCCAACACTTGGTGTGGGCCTATTTGGTTTCATCTTGTTTGGGACTCTCCACACTTCCTGCACTTGTATGTTTATTTCCTTCACCAGATTAGGGATTTTTTCTGTCATTATATTTTCACATAAGTTTTCAGTTTCTTGCTTTTTCTCTTCCTTCTGCATCTCAATGATGCAAATGTTGATACACTTAAAGTTGTCCCAGAGACTCCTTAAACTATCCTAATTTTTTGGATGTTTTTTCTTTTTTGCTATTTTGATTGTTTTCTGTTTCCTGATTTAATCTCTGATTTAATCCTCTGCTTCATCAACTCTACTGTTGAATTCCTTCAATGTATTCTTCATTTCAGTTAGTGTATGCTTCATTTATGACTGGATCTTTTTTTCTGTTTTGTCACCATTTTTATGTCTCTTATCAGTTTGTTGAAGTTCTCACCAAGTTTGTCTACTCTTCTGCTAAGTTCATTGAGCATCCTTATAACCAGTATTTTGAACTCCGTATCTGAAAGATTGCTTGTCTCTTTTCTGTTTAGATATTTTTCTGGAGTTTTGGTCTATTTTCTTCATTTTGGATATTTTTCTTTGTCTCCTCATTTTGGCTATCTCTCTGTGTTTATTTTTATGGATTATATGAAACTTCTATGTCTTCTGGTCTTAATAGGGTGGCTTTATGTAGTAGGTATCCTGTAGGGCACAATAACACAGCCTCCCAGTCACCCATGCTGGGCATTCCAGGTGCTCCACTGTTTGGGCTGTGTGCACTGTCCTGTTGCAGATGAGCCTTGATGGCAGTTGGAATATCAATGAAAGGTATTTACCCCTAGGCCAAGTGACTTCAAATATAGCAGAGGAGCTATTGTGCAGGGGCCCCTTGAGGGTGTCACTCCTGGAGTTGGTTGGGTGGTGTTCCAGCATGCTCCAAATCTATTCACCAGGTGCACTGACTCTAAGGCCTCCTATGATGTGCAGGCCAAAGTCAGCTGCCAACTGTGCCCTTCCCAGAGCCATCTGCATGGGTGACAGAGCAATCTGCAGATGGTTTCTACTTGTGCTGGGCTTGGAGGTGCCTAGGAGAGGCCAAGCTATGAAGCAAGTCTGGCTGTGCTAGTGCCAGGCCTTGGGACACTCAACAAAAGGTATAGGGCATGCCAAGGCTAACTTCTGCTTATTTGAAATTTATGAACCTTTGAGAGATTTTAGGGAAGTCTACAGCATGAATATAGAAAGGCCATATGTATAGAAAAGTCTTTGGAAATGGCTTGTGTGGGTCTGCAAGTTAGATGGAGCAGGGGCTCAGGGAATCACCAGGGGAAGACAAAGGCTATTAGCCAGGCTTATTGATTCTCAGATATAGTACCTGCCTGCAGCTCTGTGGAGCAAGGGTTCAGCAACAGAAGAATGATCTCTGCCAGCACTTCTATCTGGGAAAAAGATGCCCCTCCATTCCTCGCTCTGAATCCAGACAATTCAGTCCCTCTCTGTGTGACCCTGACTTGCTTTTCAGCTGTTGCCCCAGTGCTGGAGCAGAGTGAATGAGTGGGAGTAAGTTTTGCTTTAGTCAGTGCATTGGCTCATTAAGAGGAGCACCTGGGATTCTAGCATCCCTCCATCTCACTGAGCCACAGAGCCTACTGGTTTCCACACCCAGAAGTAATGAGGACTTCCGTTTCCAGCAGTGGAACACTGGGATTGGAGGTACTGTTGTGGGGCTGGGATACTTCTCTCTTCAAGGGAACCTTTGATATCCTTGCCAAATTTTACTCAGCACAAATATGTGTGGGACCAGCCTGTTCCCTGTCTCCAATCCTCCTACCTGTCATGAATAGTATTGGAGCAAAATCAAGCAAGCTCCAAAAATAGCAGATCCAAAGGTTAATCACAGAAGGCACCAAAATCTGGAGAGGCAAACTTCACTTATTTTATCAATTTTTTCTTTCTAATCTTTTCTTTATCTTTTTTTTTTTTTGTATTTCATTTTTAAGGTTTTTCCTTTCTCCTCTTTTTTTCATATCTCTTAAT
Organism: Myotis daubentonii; assembly: GCF_963259705.1. NCBI lineage: Eukaryota > Metazoa > Chordata > Mammalia > Chiroptera > Vespertilionidae > Myotis > Myotis daubentonii. The sequence continues at coordinate 108,423,606 of NC_081842.1, forward strand.
TTTTTCTTTCCTTTTATTCTATTTTCTCTTTTTGTCTTTTTATTTTTTTTCCATTTTTCTTATCCTATTCTATATTTTCTGTATTAATTATTATTATTTTAAAAAATTATTAATATTATTATTTTATTTACTAGTTTGGTTTTAAATGCTTATTTTTCTCCTTCCTTTCATATTCTGAATAATCTAAGCATTCTTGAGAAAGAACAACATTAGTGGGATCACAATATCAGATAACAAACTATACTGCAAAGCCATTGTAATAAAAAAAAAGTCTGGTACTTGCACAAGAAGAGACACATAGACACATAGGTCCAGAGAGCTGTACATCAACCTATGCCATCATGATCCATTAATAGTTGACAAAGTACACAAAAACATACAATGGAGTCAAGACAGTCTCTTCAATAAATGGTCTTGGGAAAATTGAACAGGTACCTGCAAAAAATGAAACTAGACCACCAACTTACACCATACCAAACAATAAACTCAAAACAGAAATAAAAAGAGACTTATTGTAAGTCATTGAAGCCATACAAATCCTACAAGAAAACATAGGTAGAAAAATCTCAGATATCTCACATAGCACTATTTTTGCTAATACCTATCCTAGGGCAATAGGAACAAAGGAAAAAAAGTAAACAAACGGGACTACATCAAACCGATAAGCTTATGCACAGCAAAAGAAACCATCAGCAAATGAAAAGGGACCCTACCATATGGGGTAACATATTTTTCAATGATACATCTGATAAGGGATTAATTTTCAAAAATATATAAGGAATTCATACAACTCAACACCAGGAAGACAAACAATCCAATTTAAAAATGGGCAATCTGAATAGACACTTCTCCAAAGAGGACATACAAATGGCCAATAGACATGAAAAGATGCTCAATGTCATAAATCATCAGGAAGATGCAAATGAAAACTACATGAGGTATCACCTCACACCTGCCAGAAAAGCTGCCATCAATAAATCAACAAACAATAAATTCTGGCCAGGCTGTGGGGAAAACAGAACCCTACTACACTGCTGGTGGGACTTGGGAGTGATGTAGCCATTATGTAAAAAGAGTATGGAGTTTCTTCAAAAAATTAAAAATGGAACTTCCATTTGACCCAGCAATACCACTTCTGGGAATATATCCTAAGACTCCTGAAACACCAATCAGAAAGAATATATGCACCCCTATGTTCATAGCAGCATTATTTATAATAACTAAGATCTGGAAACATCTCAAGTGTCCATCAGTAGATAGTGGATAAGAAAGCTGTGGTAGTACATTTACACAATGAACACTATGCAGCTGTAAAAAGAAGGACCTCTTGCCTGGCTGGTGTGGGTCAGAGGTTGAGCATCAACCTATGAACCAGGAGGCCATGCTTTGATTCCCTGTCAGAGCACATACCTGGGTCGCAGGCTTCTTTTTTCAACATCCTCTAGTTTTCTGAGTTCAAATTTTTTATCTCCTTGGTTAAGTTTATTCCTAAGTATCTTAAAATTTTTGTTGCAATGGTAAATGGGATTGTTTGTTTAGTTTCTTTTTCTGTGAATTCATTATTTAAGCATAAAAATGCCATTGATTTCTGGGTGTTAATTTTGTATCCTGCTACATTGCCAAATTCATTTATTAAATCTAGTAGTATTTTGGTGAAGTCTTTAGGGTTTTCTATGTATAATATCATGTCATCTGTGAATAATGACAGTTTTACTTCCTCCTTTCCAATTTGGAGGCTTTTTATTTCTACTTCTTGTCTGATTGCTGTGACTAGGTCTTCCAGTACTTTGTTGAAAAGTGGTGAAAGTAGACATCCCTGTCTTGTTCTTATTAATAGCGGAAATAGTTTTAGTTTTTCTCCATTGAGTATGATGTTTACTATAGGTTTGTCATATATCATTTTTATGATGTTGAGATTTAATCCTTCCTCTATTGGGTGCATATCCTATATAATAAAAGCCTAGGTGGCATAGCGCGACATCATCACAAGATGGCCGTCACAATGTCATCACAAGATGACCGCCACAAAATGGTCACCACAAGATGGCCGGCAGGGGAGGGCAGTTGGGGACGATCACGCCAGCAGGGGAGCAGTTAGATGTCAATCAGGCTGGCAAGGGAGTGGTTAGGGGGCGATCAGGCTTACAGGAAGAAGCAGTTAGTGGAAATCAGGCAGGCAGGCAGGCGAGCAATTAGGAGCCAGCAGTCCCAGATTGTGAGAGAGATGTCCCAGATTGGAGAGGGTGCAGGCCAGGCTAGGGACACTCCCCTCCTGTGCATGAATTTCATGCACCGGGCCTCTAGTTTATATATATAAAACCCTAATACGCAAATAAACCGAATGGCGGGACAGTGTCAGCTGTAGTGGGATGGTGAAGCAGGTGAGCAGGGGTGCCAGACCAAGATGGGGCACTGATTGCTGTCATTGAGGTGAGCCTCTGGTGGTTACTGAAAATTCTTTGCTCTCATGTGCCACATTCCCACCCGCACTCACACCTGCTGCTGGCACTGACCCTGCTTGTACCTGCTGCTGGCACCGGAGCTGCCGCTCACACCTACTGCCAGCCCCTGGTGCAGGTCCTGATCATCCCTGAGGGCTTCTCCACCTCCCCCTGCTCCTGAGGGTCAGTCAGGCCCCATTGTTCTGAACCACCAGTGGGTGAGAGCGGGGCCAGCGTTATCAGCGCTTGTGAGTGGTGGCAGTGGGAGCGGGGCTGCCAGCAAACATGGTACTGGGGACCACTGAAGGAGGGGCCAGGTAGAAGCACAGAGGATGGGCCGACACCTGCCCCTGTGCCTACTGCAGCCTCGCAGCCCACAGTTCCTTTCAAGGTGCACAAATTCTTGCACTGGGCCCCTAGTATGTTTACTAAAGTTATATCCTCTTTTGGATCAATTCATTTAGTATTATGTAGTGACCTTTTTGTCTTTGGTGATAGCCTTCATTTTAAAGCCAATTTATCAGATGTGAGTATTGCTACCCAGCTTTTTTTTTTTTTCCCCATTTCAATGGAAAATTTTTTTTCCGTCCCTTCACTCTCATCCTGTGTGAATCTTGTTCTGAGGTGGATCTCTTGTTGACAACATATAATTGGGTAATGTTTTTGTAACCATTAAGCTACCCTATGTCTTTTGATAGGAACGTTTAATTCATTTACAATTAAGGTTATTATTGTTAGGTACTTATTTATTGCCATTTTAATTCTGCCTATGTTTCTCTTTCTTTCTATTTCTTCTTCTCATTACAGCAATTCCATAAGCATTTTTGAAGTACTGGTTTGGTGGTGATAAACTTATTTAGCCTTTTTTGTCTGGGAAACTATTTATTTTAACAGCTGGATATAATAATCTTGGTTTCAGATTCTTGCTTTTCATTACATTGAATACTTCATTGTATTCCCTTCTGGCCAATATAATTTCTGATGAGAAATCAGATGACAGGCTTATGGTCACTCCTTTGCAGGTAAAAAATTGTCTTTCTCTTGCTGCCTTTAAGATTCTCTCTTTGTTGTTAATATCGGGCATTTTAATTATGATGTGTCTGGGCGTGGGCCTGCTTGGGTTCTTCTTTCTTGGGACTCTCTGTGCATCCTGTACTTGTGTGACTTTTCCCTTCACCAGATTAGGGATTTTTTCTGCCATTATTTCTTCAAACTCATTTTCTATACCTTGCTCACTTTTTTCTCTTTCTGGCTCATCTGCTATGTGTCATTCTTCATAGTTACTATATCTTTTCTCATGCTGTTGAGCATCTTTGTCATAATTACTCTGAACTCTATGTCTGATAAATGTTTTATCTCTATTTTATTTAGCTCTTCTTCTGGAGAATTCTCTCGTTCTTTTCATTTGGGGGTTGTTTTTTATCTCCCCATTTTGGCTGCTTGTTTAGTTTTGGACCTATGTATTAGGTAGATCTGTCATGACTCCCAATCTCTAGTGCAGGACATTGTCAAACTCTGTTTCTGACTAATTAGATCAGGCAAAGACTCAAAGACTCTAGAGACCTGCCTCGGCCTGCAGACTGATTGTATTCAGTCTTGAGTAGCTTCAAGCAATCATCCACAGGTGTGGTGAGTAAATTCCAACAATTCATAATTCTTTACCACTTTCAGCATTGTGCACATCTCCTTTGGTGACCCTGACATTTGTTGCTTAAACCTGGGAGGGTTCCACAAAGAAGGGGAGCCATCACTTCAGCTTCAGTTACCCCAAGTCGACAGTGGCACCTTGACCTGGGCTTACTTCTGAATTCTACTCAGGTGACAGAATCACTGGCCTCAATTAGGCTTCCCTCCCTTATGGATCCTCCCAAACCAGCCAAGGAGGATGCTGAATCTGGAACCTCTCCTCCATTGCTCACCCTCCATCCTATACTAGCCAATCTTCTCTAGGTTAGTGACATTCCACAATTTCCCTCACCTTGAGTCTTCTGGACTTACTCATTAGGTCATCTGGAAACCAGATGATCTGAACCCTAAAATGGCACTAGCACCCAGGGACAGGGAGTCAGAGTTTTTGAGGACTCTAAACAGGCTTTTTCAGCAGAGAATTTTCTGGGCAGGTTCCGATCCTGGACAAGTCTAGTGGGGAAAGTTAGTGGTCTTAGCAAATTGAATGTGGTCTAAGTGAAAGGAAATGTGCGCTGTAAAATGACCTAAAGGTTAGTTTCCCAGGGGAGGGGGTACCAATTCAATTATTTGATCAGACCTAACAGTTCTCTTACTTGGTAAACACTATTTTTTTTCTTAATTAATGTTTTCTGACCATTCCATCAGTTTGCTGATGTCTCATCAGTCTAGAATTCTTGACCTCTTGTCACTAATTGTTTTAATTATTTGTGTACTCAGTCATTATTCTGCCTATTTACTTAAATAAATATGTATGTATCGTTCAAAGGGGAGGAGGGAAAGACAGGAAGAGATTAAACAAAGATGTCATACATGTATATACATAACCAAAGAACACAGACAATAGTGTGGTGCAGGCCTGAGGAGGGTCAAGGGCTGAGGAGGGTGGTAAAGCTGGGGGAGGGTGGCCTGGGGGACACTTGTAATACTTTCAATAAATAAATAAATGAATAAGTGAATAAATAAATAAATAAATACATATATTCTATAATTATAGCCAATGATTTTTTTTGACTATATATGTAATATATTAAAATCAAAAGTGCCATTTTCAGGCCTAAACCAGCAGTCGGACATCCCTCTCACTATCCAGAACTACTGGCTCCCAACTGCTCGCCTGCCTGCTCTGGTCCTCACCTCAGTTTGACATAATATTTATATAATGAATCTACTAAAATTTAATAATAACTTTTGATGAGTGCCTACTATATGTCAGACACTAGGCTAAAAATTTTGGATTTTTAAAGATTAAGATGGGGTTTCAACTTTAATATTTCTGATTTACAAATACAGACCTAATGCTACATGTAGCCACAACAACAAAAACAAAATAATGAACATATTAATTAATTGTGCTTTGTGAACACCTCTATTGTAATATCTTTATTTTAATTAAGGCCTTCTACCTAGATCAAAGGTGTTAACATGGTTTCCTGGTGTGAAATGTAAGACTGAAATTCTAACCAGTTGCCTTTACCCAAGTCCTGTAAAAGAATAGGACTTCTTACTTAAATAAATAGTTAACTTGGCTAGTGGATGAGTGAAGAAAAAGCTGTGGTCACAAGTAATAATATAATCTTTAGTTACATATATATTGCATGATTTAGATAATTGCTGTCACTGCAACGGAAAATGGTCAGAGATTCCCTATGTTCAGGCCTTTTCATCCTTCAATCTCAACCCTCTCTGTCAGACCTCTTCTACCCATTAGATACTTCTCCTTCTCACATAACATCATACCCTTAACACTTCTAATTCTGAATCTACTTTTGACCAAGCAGACCACAAACCTCCACTCCCTTAGGTACCCCCTCCCTCATCTGCAGCAGATTTTCAAAACCCATACCCTCCTAATCAGAAACCACCTTCTTCTCTGGCCCCTGAGAGCCCAAATTCCTAGAATGTGAGTTCCAATACAGCCTTCCCCTCCCCCCATACCTAATACTTGCTCTCAGGCCACCCAAAGACTACCTTCCTCAACAGTTGCTTCTATTTCTGCACCCATTTTACCCCTGAGGGAGGTAGCAGGAACTGAGGGCATAGTCCTAGTCCACATACCATTTTCTAATGTCTGACCTTTCCCAGAATAAAAAAAGACTAGATCCTTTTCCCAATGACACAATCACCTTTACTAAGGAATTCGAGTATCTAACCCAGTCCTCTGACCTGACCTGGCAGGACATCTATGTCACTCTCTAACCCCAGAGGAGAAGGGGCACATCTGGCTAGCAGCTCGGGACTATGCTGATGCTTTCAATAAACAGGATGTGGTAGCCAACATGGTTGGTGGTGATGTGGTCCAACAAATTGATAAAAAATGGGACTATCAGGATAATTATAAGAGTGCTGGCTTCATAGGCATATAATCACCTATCTCATTGCTGGACTCACAAAGGCTGCCCATAAGGCAGTCAACTATGATAAACTTAATAAAATCACTGGGGCCCCTGACCAAAACTCAGCTCTCTTCCTCTCCTTCCTCATGGAGACCTTACAGAAATTTACCACCTTAGACCCACCTTCCCAGAGGTAACTCTTCTTCTGAACACCCTTTTATATCCCAATCAGCTTCTGACATACACTGCAAACTTCAAAAAATAGAGAGGTCCACAAACCCCTCAAAAAGACCCCATTAACCTGGTCTTTAAGGGCTTTAATAATAGAGATGAAGCGACCCAAATCCCAAAGTAAAAGCGAGATCAGGCCAAGACTGCAGCCCAGAAGGAGGCCTTTCAGCTTCTAGCCACTGCTCTCACGAACTCCAAATGAAGTGCTAGTCCTCCAACCAAGAGTAATTCAGGGGCTAAGCCTCTGCTGGGTCCATGTTTCAAATGCAACAAGAAAGGACACTGGGCCAAGTCCTGACCAAATCCCCCCTGCCTGGGCCCTGCCCAAGGTGCGGAAGGGAAGGTCACTGGAAATCAAACTATAGCCGGGCCTCTCCAGGTTAGACATCAGTCAATCCAGCAAGGCTGTCTTATGGATCTGGTTTGGAGTTCCCAAACCCCATAGACTTACATCACCAGGACATAGCCTAGGGTAATGATTGTGGTGGCAGGCAAGCAGAACTGCTTTTTAATTAACAGTGAGGCCACTTATTCTGCCTTACCCAAATTAGCTGAGACCCTTGTCCCCTACCCTGGGAAACTGACCTTTAGATCATTTCACAACCCACATTACCTTTTGCTTAGACCACATTCCATTTGCTAAGACCAGTAACTTACCCCACTAGACTTGTTCAAGATCCAGACACACCAAGAGAATTCCCCACCAAAAAAGCCTGTCTAGAGTTTTCTAAAATCTCTGACTCACCATCTCTGGGTGGTGAAGACATTTGGGGGCTCAGCCTATCTAGTTCCTAGATGACCTAATAAATTTATAATTCTTTACCAATTTCGGCTTTGTGCATTCCTCCTTGGGTGACCCTAGCAAGAGCAATCATATACAATCATCCTATATAATAAAAGCTGAATAAGCAAATTGTCTCCTCCAATAGGAGTTCGACTGGGAGTTCAACCAAGAGTTGGGCTAGTGGCCACAGGAGGTAGTGGTGGCAGGCAGCCAGGGGAAGGGAGGCGCCCCCAGCAGCAGCCCCTAGGAACCCTACCCGTGCACAAATTTAGCTCACTGCTCCTCTAATGTGTGTGTGTGTGTGCGTGTGTGTGTACTTTAACAGCTGATAGCTCAATTTTGAAAATGAAATGTATTTTATTTTTAATTCTTTATTGTTTAAAGTATTACATAAGTCTCCTTTTCTCCCCATTGACTTCTCCTCAGCTGCCCCCACCCCTCAGAACATGTTCTCACCCCCCTACTGTCTGTGTCCATTGGTTATACTCATATGCATGCATACAAGTCCTTTGGTTGATCTCTAACCCCCTCACCCACTGCCTTCCTTCAAAGGTTGGACAGGCTGTTCCATGCTTCTATGACTCTGGTTCTATTTTTGTTCATCAGTTTATGTTGTCCATTATATTCCTCAAATTAGTGAGATAATGTGATATTTATCTTTCTCTGACTGACTTATTTTGCTTAGCATAATGCTCTCCAGTTCCATCTATGCTTTTGCAAAGGCTAAGAATTCCTTCTTTTTTACAGAAGCGTAGTATTCCATTGTGTAGATGTACCACAGTTTTCTAATCCACTCATCTCTGATGGGCACTTAGGCTTTTTCCAAATCTTAGCTATGGTGAATTGTGCTGCTATGAACATAGGGGTGAATATATCCTCTCTGATTGGTGTTTCTGTTTTCTTGGTATATATATTCCTAGAAGTGGGATTACTGGTTAAATGGGAGTTCCATTTTTAATTTTTTTGAAAAAACACCATACTGTTTTCCACAGTGGCTGCACCAGTCTGCATTCCCACCAAGATCCTAGGGTTCCTTTTTCTCCGCATCCTCACCACACTTGTCGTTTGTTGATTTGTTGATGATAGCCGTTCTGACAGTTGTGAGATGGTACTTCATTGTTGTCTTGATTTGCATATCTCAAATGATTAGTAACTTTGAGCATGTTTTCATATGTTTCTTGGCCTTCTGTATTCCCTCTTTCAAAAAATGTCTATTTAGGTTCTTTGCCAATTTTTGATTGTATTATCTTCCTTTTGTTAAGTTGTATGAGTTCCCTATAAATTTTAGATATGAAATCCTTACCAGAGATAATATTGGCAAGTATGTTCTCCCATGCAGTGGGCTTTCTTACTGTTTTGTTGATGATTTCTTTTGCTGTGCAAAAGTTTTTATTTTTATGTACTCCCATTTGTTTATTTTCTCCTTAGTCTCATTGCCCCAGGAGTTTCACTGGTAAAGATATTGCTATGATATATGTCTGATATTTTGCTGCCTATGGATTCTTCTAAGATTTTTATGCTTAACTGTTTTATGTTTAAGTCCTCTATCCATTTTGAGTTTATTTTTATGTGTGGTGTAAGTTGGTGGTCTACTTTCATTTTTTTGGATGTATCTGTGCAATTTTCTCAGCACCATTTATTGAAGAGACTGTTGACTCCATTGTATACTCTTGCCTCCTTTATCAAATATTAATTAAGCATAGTGGCTTGGGTTGATTTTTGGGTTATCTGTTCTGGTCCATTGGTCTATATGTCTGGTCCATTGTTCTATATGTCCAGTCCATATGTCTGTACCAATACCAGGCAGTTTTGAGAACAGTGGCTTTGAAGTAAAGCTTTATATCTGATATTGTGATGTCTCCAACTTTGTTCTTAAGATTTCTGCATCTATTCTGTATCTTTTTTTTATTCTGGATGAATTTTTGGAAAGTTTGTTCTAGGTCTTTGAAGTATGCCATTGGTATTTTAACGCGGATTGCATTGAATCTATAGATTGCTCTGGGTAGTATGGACATTTTAATGATGTTGATTCTAGCAATCCATAAACATGGTATATTCTTTCATTTGTTTATGTCTTTCTCTATCACTTTTTTCAGCATCCTATAATTTTCTGAGTACAGGTCCTTGAGCTCCATGGTTAAATTTACTCCTAGGTATCTTACTTTTTTTTGTTGCAATGGTAAATGGGATTGTTTTCTGTTGTTGTAGTTTCTCTTTCTGTGAATTCATTATTGATGTATAAAAAAGCCATAGATTTCTGGGTGTTAATTTTGTATCTTGCTACATTGCCAAGTTCTTTATTAAGTCTAATATTTTTGATGGAGTATTTAGGGTTTTCTATGTACAATATCATGTCACCTGTAAATAACGACAATTTTACTTGTTCTTTTCCAATTTGGATGCCTTTTATTTCTTCTTCTTGTCTGATTGCTAAGGCTAGCACTTCCAGTGCTCTGTCCAACAGGAGTGGTGAAAGTGGGTATTCCTGTCTTGTTTCTATTCTTAGGGGTTTTTGTTTTTGCTCATTGAGTATGATGTTGGCTGTAGGTTTGTCATATAAGGCTTTTATTATGTTGAAGTATGATCCCTTTATTCCCACTTTGCTGAGAGTTTTTATGTTTGATTTTGTCAAATGCCTTTTCTGCATCAATTGATATGATTATGTAGTTTTTGTCTTGCAATTTGTTTATGTGATGTTTCATGTTTATTGATTTGTGGATATTGTACCAGCCTTGCATCCCTGGAGTAAATCTCACTTGGTCATGGTGTAGGATCTTTCTAATGTAATAATGGATCTGATTTGCTAGGATTTTGTTGAGGATTTTAGCATCTATGTTCATCAGGGATATTGGCCTGGAATTCTCTTTCTGTGTGGTGTCTTTATCTGGTTTTGGGATTAGGGTAATGCTGGTTTCATAGAAAGAGCTTGGAAGTGTGCCTTCCTCTTGAATTTTTAGGAATAGTCTGAGAAGAATAGGTCTTTTGTTCTTCTTTGAATGTTTGGTAAAACTCCCCTGTGAAACCATCTGGTCCAGGGCTTTTGTTTGCTGTAAGGTTTTTTATTATTGTTTCAATTTCATCAGTAGATATCAGCCTACTCAGATATTTTTATTTTTCCTGATTGAGTTTTAAAAGCTTGCATTTTTCTAGTAATATGTACATTTCATTAATGTTGTCCAATTTGTTGGAGTAGAGTTGTTTGTAGTATTTTTTTTTTACAATCCTTTGTATGTCTGTGTGGTTTGTTGTTACTTCACCTCTTTCATTTCTGATTTTGTTTATTTGGGTCCTCTCTGTTTGTATATTCATGCGCCTGGATAGTGGTTCATCAATCTTATTTATTCTTTCAAATACACAGCTCTTTGTTTCATTGATCTTTTTTTTTTGGTTTCTATGTCATTTATTTCTGCTCTGATCTTTATTATTTCCTTCCTTCTGCTTACTGTGGACTTTTCTTTTTGCTCTATTTCTAATTCTTTAAGTTGCAGGGTTAAATAATTTATTACCATTTTTTCTTGTTTTTTTGTTTTGTTTTGTTTGGTTTGGTTGTTTTTTGTGTTTTTTTTTTTTTTTTTTTTTTTGAGGTAGACCTGTAGAACTATAAACTTCCCTCTCTGGACTGCTTTCTTTGTGTCCCATATATTTTGGATTTGTGTGTTTTCATTTTATGGATGTTTTTAATTTCTTCTTTGATCTCTTTGGTAACCCAATCATTGTTTAATAGCATGCTATTCATCAATCAAGTGTTTGAACTTTTTATTGTTTTTATTGTAGTTGATTTCTAATATTATGCTATTGTGGTCTGTGAAGATGCTTGATATGGTTTCAATCTTTTTGAATTTGAAGAGTCTTTGCTCGTGACCCTATATGTGGTCTATCTTTGAAAATCTCCCATGTGCACATCAGAAGAATGTATATTTCATAATTTTGGGGTGAAATATTCTGAAGATGTCAATTAAGTCCATCTGATCTAGTGTGTCATTTAGGCTTGCTGTTTCTTTGCTGATATTTTTCCCCAGAGGATTTATCCAGTGATGTCAATGGGGTATTAAAGTCCCCTACTATGATTGTATTGTTGTCTGTCTCACTCACCCTTGATATTTTTCAGAAGTTTTTATGTATTTGTGTGCTCCTGCAATGGGTGCATATATGTTAACCAGAGTTATATCTGCTTGTTGAATTGTTCCCTTCATTATTATGAAGTGGCCCTCTTTATCTCTTGTTATGGCCTTCACTTTTGTCAGATATAAGTATTGCTACCCCAGTTTTTTTATAAAATTTCCATTTGCCTGAAAATTTTTTCCATCCCTTCACTCTCAGTCTGTGTGCATCCCTTGTTCTGAGATGGGTAGTCTGCAAACAGCATATATATATGTGACGTTTTCTTATCCATTCAGCCACTTGATGTATTTTGATTGGAGCATTCTGTCCATGTACGTTCAAGGTTATTATTGATATGTACTTGTTTGCAGCCATTTTTATTTTTCGTGCCTGTATTCCGTCTTCTCTTTTTATGTATTCTTTTTACAATAGTCCCTTTAGAATTTCTTGCATTGCTGGCTTGGTAGTGATGAACTCCCTTAAGCTTTTCTTTTCTGTGAAGCTCCTGATTTCCCCTTCAATTTTGAATGAAAGCATTGGTGGTTAGAGTATTCTTGGTCTTAGTCCCCCGCCCTGCATCACTTTGTATGCTTCCTTCCATTCCTTTCTGGCCAGATATATTTCTGTTGAGAAATCAGTTGATAATCTAATGGGAGATCCCTTGTCGATAACTCTGTCTCTCTCTTGCAGCCTTTATGATTCTCTCTTTGTCATTAACATTTGCCATCGTAATTATGATGTGTCTTGGCATGGGTCTTTTTGGCTTCCTCTTGTTTGGAACTCTCTGTGCTTGTGGGACTTTCTTCTTTCCCAAATCAGGATTTAGCCAGTGATTTTCTGACATTATTTTTCAGGTAGATTTTCTAACCCTTGCTCTTCTTCTTGTCAGTCTGGCCCCCCTATTATACGTATGTTGCTTCATTTCATGTTGTCATAAAGCTCCCTGAGGCTCTCCTCTTTCCTTTTAATTTTTTCTTCAATAGTAGTTTAGATTGGATGTGTTTTGCTGCCCTGTCTTCTAATTCACTCATTTGATCCTCTGCTTCTTGTAGTCTACTGTTGAAACCTTCCATACTGTTTTTTTTTTTATTTTAGCTATATCACTCTTTGTTTCCTCTTGATTCTTTCATAAGTTTTTGATTTTCTCATCCATCTAGCTTATGAACTTCATGGCCCTTATTTTGAATTCTTTTTCTGACAAATTGCATGCCTCCGTTTCATTTATTTCCATTTTTGGTGATCCTCTGTTTCTTTCCTTCGTGGGTTGTTTCTTTGACTCCTGCTCCTTGCTCTCACTGAAGGATCTAGGTGTAGAGTCACAATATGCCTGTGACAGTAGCAGCGGGCTTGACAGTGGGTCACAGGGTTACCAGGTCTGGGTTGATGCGTTGGGTTTGGTGGTGATTTGCAAGGTCATAGTGCCCGGACTTGTGGCGTCTGGAGTTGCTGTGTGAGTCACCTGGTGTTGCTGTGTAGTGCTTGGCTGTTCATGCTCTGTTGTGGTGCCTGGGGTTGCTGCATTGGGCTTGGTGGCAGGTAGCATCCAGGGTTGCTGTGTAAGGGTTGGCTGTTTGCACAAGGTCATGGTGCTCAGGGATAAAGCATCTGGCCTTCAGGAGGGGAGCATGCTCTGGAACTCACAGGAGCCCATGGCTGGGGAGGCTGGAATCTTGGTGTTCATGGGTCAATAGCCAAGGCAGCAGGTCCTTGACCAGAGTGGGGTCTATGGTGGTTTCTGAGGGAACCCTGGGTAGAGGTGAGGCTGGGATCCCACTCATAGCAGTTCTCCTTTTCAAGATGGCATGGCCTCTGTGGCAGAGTTGCCTGTCCCAGGAGAGACTGCAGTGGTGGCAAAGGCTGCCCAGTTGGGGAGTCTGGTCTGCCAGCCCCAAAAGCCCTGCAGAATCTAACTGTCCCTCACTTACATGCACACCCCACATGTTCATGCACTCCCCTTTTGCTCCCTCCCTCACTCACAATCTCTTCCTCACTGCTGTCCTGAAAGCCACCATCTTCTAGTCTTCTGAAATGTATTTTAATAAACACTGCCTTTATATATATATATATATATATATATATATATATATATATATATATATATATATATAAACTAGGGGTGCAGTGCACGAATTCGTGCACCATGAAAGGAAGTGCAGTGGGCACAAGGGAGGGCCTCAGACCATCCTCCACGCCCCACCTGGTCCTTCCCATCACAGTTCCCTGGTCCCCTGTTTTGTGGCAGTCCTGCTACCACCACTGCCCCTCCCATGATCTGACAGGATTGGTCCTGCTTGCACCCACTGACAGTGTGGAGCAATTGGAGCCAACGCCCTAAGTAGGTGGGAGCAGTGGCTGCTGCTCCAATTGCCCCTTAGGATCAGGGGGAGGTGGAGAAGCCCTCAGGGGTGATCGGGGCCAGCAGCCGCTGCTCACACCCGATGATGGCACCAAGTGATTGGGACCGGCATCCAGCACTGGCAGCAGGTGCGAATTGGGCTGTCACTGGCAGTGGTTGTGAGAGGTGGCTGCTGGCCCTGATCACCCCTCAGGAGCTATGGGAAGTAGAGAAGCCCTGAGGGGTGATCAGGGCCAGCAGCTGCCGCTCACACCCGCTGATGGTGCTGAGTGATCAGGGCCGGGGTCAGCCCTGGGTGCTGGCTGCGGGTGCAAGTGGGGCCAGCACCAGCAGCAGGTGTGAGCATCAGATGGGACCGTGGTGCATGGGAGCAAAAGATTTTCAGTAACCACCAGAGGCTGGCCCCGATGACAGTGACCAGTGTCCCGCCTTCATATGGCAACCCCACTCACCTGCTCCACCATCCTGCCATGGCTAATGCATACCATGTTCCACACTCTGCCTCCTGCTGCTGACACTCGCCATGTTCCGTGTGCACCCCCTGGTGGTCAGCGCATGTCATAGCGACCAATTGTTCGGTTGTTCCACCATTCTGTCTATTTGCATATTAGCCTTTTATTATATAGGATTAAGGGAGAGAGAGAGAGAGAGAGAGAGAGAGAGAGAGAGAGAGAGAGAGAGAGAGACGTATGGGAAAATAGTGAGAACAACTTTGATTTTGAAGAAATAAACTACATTGATATATATTCTTGAGTGTTGCTATTATATAAGATCTGTAGCTATGACTGTTGGTGCTCATTTGCTTTTGGGTTGGGAAAAAAACAAACACATGTGACCATCAACCCCACTAATATTTTGTGCCAAAATATTTTCTTTTCATAATTGTAGATATAGTAGGAAAAATGCAGGGTGTGTCTTTCACCTTTAATATCTGTCATTGAAAAAGTAGACAGCCATCCGTGTAATGAAATAATAATATATATGTGTATGCATGTGTGTGAGTGTGTGTGTGTGTGTAATGAATAGAATGTGGAAACTAAAAGATATGGTACATTTAAACAGTGGAATGCTATGTAGCTGTAAAAAAAAAGATCCATTACCCTTTGAAACAGTATAGAGGGACCTGTAGAGTAATATTCTAAGTGAAAAAAACTAGTTAGAGAAAGACAAGTATCACATGATCTCACTTGTATGTGAAATCTAATGAACAAAATAACTGATGAACAAAAAAGATCCAGAGTAATTGAAGCATGTAAAAGGTTAATAGTTAAAACAACACTGTGTAATATTCTTGTAACTTTGATGTTTCTTGAAAAAAATTTCTTTAAAAGATAAGTTTTTTTTATATATAAATGGATAAAAATTCCTTTTAAAAAATGAACTAGGGAAAGACAAGTAGCTCATCTTATTAGAATATATAGAGGCCCGGTCCACAAAATTCTGCACCGGGGTGGGGGGGGGGGTGTCCTTCAGCCCAGCCTGAACCCTCTTGCAGTCCAGGATCCCTTGGGGTATGTTCGCCTGCCAGCTTAGGCTTGTTCCCCCTGGTTGGACATCCCTCTTGCAGTCTAGGACCCCTCGCTCCACACTGCTAACTGCTAAGTGCTCCTTACCTCTCAGGTTGCTGCTCCTTAGTGTTGCTGCAGAGGCAGGAGAAGTTCCCGCCACTGCCGCTGCACTTGCCACTTGTGAGACTGGCTTCTGGCTGAGCAGCGCTCCCCCTGTGGGAGCGCACTGACCACCAGGGAACAGCTCCTGCATTGAGCGTCTCTGCCCCCTGGTGATCAGTGTGCATCATAGCGACTGGTTGTTCTGCCATAACAGTTGCTTAGACTTTTATTATATAGATTACAAAAAACAAATTATCCATTTTTATTCCTAGTATTAAATATACAACAAAAAGTGTGGCAGTGGTTATAGTCCTGTTTCTGTTATGTGGAGTTCCTCTAGCTGAATTATGAAATTTAAGTGATATTCAATATTTCCTGTGGATTCCTGTTAATTTTTAGTTTTAATTTATTGTCATTCACAGTAGAACAATATTCCTCACCATTTTTCCTCATGGAAAACAATCATCAGTTTTCCAGAGCGCCCACCACACAATCTTTAGAATTCAAGAGGCAGAATTAATTTGCAATAAAAGAGGAAGATTACATCCCTGTACATTGTCCTTTATCTCTAAGAAAATCTTTAGCTTATGATAATACTAGAGGCCCGGTGCATGAAATTTGTGCATGGGGGGGTCCCCTCAGCCCAGCCTGCACCCTCTCCCATCCAGGACCCCTCAGGGCATGTCCAACTGCCGGTTTAGGCCTGATCCTGGGAATAGAGCCTAAACTGACAGTCGGACATCCACCTTGCAATCCTGGACCACTGGCTCCTAATCACTAACCTGCCTGCCTGCCTGATCACCCATAACTGCCTCTCCTGCTGGCCTGGTCACCCCTCATGGCCACCCTGCCAGCCTGGTCACCCCACACAGCCTGCTGTTCAGTCATTTGGTTGTCTCTCACTAACCCCTCTTCCAGCCTGGTCACCCCACACAGTCTGCTGTTCAGTTGTTTGGTCGTCCCTCACTAACCCCCCTGCCAGCCTGGTCATAGGCAGCCATTTATGAGGGTGTGATGGTCAATTTGCATATTACCTCTTTATTATATAGGATGGGTTCTAATTACCTCATTAATCTTAATTGCAATTATTTATCATGAAATACCTACATATTTTCCTCTTCTCCAAGAAAAGCTAATCTGATATTTGCTCTTCTGACCACATCTTAGTTCTTAGAAACAGACTGTGTTAAATTACCAAAATTGTGAACAGAACAGATGAAACATTTACAGAAACTTTTCAAAACATTGAGCCAAAAATATTACCTTTGAATGCCCTTTTCTCACTCCTAGAATCTCTCTAATTGATTTACAAAGAAAGAATTGAGGGAATACAATATCATTAGCAAAAGTATAGTTCAAAGCATCTTTTTCAGACATTGATAACAAATTTAAAGATGATTTTTGGAACTGATGTTCAGCTTCTTTTCTGAAGACACCAGTACATTGTTGTGAGAAATGAGTGGAGAAAAGTTAATCAGATCCCCCCAAATATCCTGATTAGGAGACCATGTAGGAAATATGAAATCTCCTTTTCCATTGTAGAGCCATACCTGATGGTAGTACTAGAAGAGAGGGTATATGACCATGTCTCACTGTTTCCTAGAAGTTATCATTATTGATACATTGTCCTTGGGAAAGGCAAAAAATAAATATTAGTCTTTGCTAGACAAAGCCTTTGTATAGATTGCTATATGTCAAGTTCCTTAAATTTATTGTTTGTATTAAACATAGAGAAAGAAAAGAAACAACATGAAATAAAGTCACAGATGTGTATCTGTGCCTTCCACACTATCACCAGAGCCCTCAAAGTTAACTACCTTTGTAGAAATGGTGCACACAATCATTGGACATTTGAGTCACTATTTATCATTCAGAACTGCTACAGGAGTGACTGAACCAGTTTAGAAGAGTGGAGAGAGTAAACAGAAACCAGAAATTAAACCACTCTACTACCTGTTAAGCTTCTCACTATAAACCCTGGATAGTTACCTTTTTGTATTTTTGGTCAGTTGTATTTTTTAAAAAAAATATCTTTATTGTTGAAAGTATTATAGATGTCCCCTTTTTCATCCTATTGACCCCCTCCACCCTACTCCTTTTCCTTCCCTAGGCCTTCCCAGTACTATTGTCTGTTCATGAGCTATGTATATCTATGTATATCCAATATGAAAATAGACTGAACGGTGGAACAACCAAACGACTGAACAACCCGGTCGCTATGATTTGCGCTGACTACCAGGGTGCACATAACATGGTGGGTGTCAGCAGCAGGTGGCAAAGCACAGAACATGGCAGATATCAGCAGAGGTGGGATGGTGGAGCAAATGAGAAGGGGCGCCAGACTAAGCCAGAATGCTGGTTGCTGTCATTGGGGTGAGCTTCTGGTGATTACTGAAAATTTTTGCTCCCATCCGCTGCAGTCCTACCAGGCGCTTGCACCTGCTGCCGGCACCTGAGCAGCTGCTCACACCTGCTGCTGGTGCCCGGCCCTGGCCCCAATCGCTTGGCACCATAAGCAGGTGTGAGTGGCGGTTTCTGACCCCAATCGCCCCTCAAGGCTTCTCCACCACCCCTTGCTCCTGAGGGGTGATCAGGGCCGGAAGCAACCACTCGCACCCACTGCCAGCAGTGGCCCCATGCACACACTCAACCAGTGCCAGAGCTGTCACTTGCACCTGCTGCTGACTCCTGGCACCGGCCCTGATATCTTGGCTCCATCAGTGGGTGTGGGCAGCAGCTGCTGGCCCTGATCACCCCGAGGGCTTCTCCACATTCCCTTGTTTCTTAGGGGTGATCAGGGCAGCAGCTGCCTCTCTCACCTGCTGACAGTGCCGGCCCCATTCACACCCACTGCTGGTACTGGTCCCAATCGCTGAGCACTGTCAGCAGGTGGGAGTGGGAGCAGCAGTGGCAGGAGTGGGGCAGCCGGCAAACAGGGGACTGGGGATTGCTGCAGGAGAGGCTGAGTGGGGGCGTGATGTATGGGCCGAAACCTGCCCCTGTGCCCACCACAGCCTTGCAGCCCACAGTTCCTTTCAAGGTGCATGAATTCTTGCACTGGTATGCGTATAAGTATGCGCATAAGTTCATTGTTTAATGTCTTTCCATGCCCACCTCCCCTTCCCTCTGAAATATGTCAGTCCGTTGCATGCTTAAATGTCTCTGGATCTTTTTTGTTCATCAGTTTATTTTGTTCATTAAATTCTACATATAAGTGAGATCATGGGATACTTGTCTTTCTCTGACTAGCTTATTTTGCTTAGCATAATACTCTCCAGGTCCCTCCATGCTGTCTCAAAGGGTAATAGATCCTTATTTTTTACAGCTGCATAGTATTCCACTGTGGAAGTATAATATATATATATATATATATATATATATATATATATATATTATCCACTCATCTATTAACGGGCACGTGGCTGTTTCCAGATCTTGGCTATTGTGAATAGTGCTTCTATGAACATAGGGATACATATATTCTTGCTGATTGGTTTTTCTGGCTTCTTAGGATATATTCCTAGTAGTAGGATTACTGGGTTAAATGGCAGTTCCATTTTTAATTTTTTGAGGAAACTACATACTATCTTCCAAAGTGGCTGTATCAGTCTGCATTCCCAACAGCAGTTTACTATGGTTGCTTTTTCTCCATATCCTCGCCAGCACTTGTTGTTGTTGATTTATTAATGGTAGCGATTCTAGCAGGTGTAGAGGTGGTATCTCATTGTCATTTTAATTTGCATCTCCCTGATAACTAGTGACATTGTGCATTTTTTCATGTCTCTTGGCCATTAAATGTTCATAAGGCCAGCATTATCCTAATCCAAAACCAGATAAAGACACTACCAAGAAAGAAAATTATAGGCCAATATCTCTGATGAACATAAATGCTAAAATCCTGAACAAAATATTAGCAAATCAGGGCCAACAATATATTAAAAAGATCATACACATGACCAAGTGGGATTTATTCCAGGGATACAAGGCTGGTATCATATTTGCAAATCAATAAATGTGATACATCACATTAACAGATTGCAAGACAAAAATCTAATGATCATATCAATAGATGCAGACAAAGCATTCAACAAAATCTAAAACTTATTTTTGATAAAAGCTCTCAGTAATGTGGGACTAGAGGGATGATACCTCAACATCATAAAGGTCATATATGACAAACTTACAGCGAACATCATACTCAATGGGCAGAAACTAAAACCATTTCCCCTAAGAACAGGAACAACACAGGGCTGTCTGCTTTCACCACTCTTATTCAACATAGTACTAGAAATCCTAGCCACAGTGATCAAACCAAAAGAAGAAATAAAAGCCATCCAAATTGAAAAGGAGGAAGTAAAACTGTCATTATTCACAGACGACATGATATTATACACAGAATACCCTAAAGACCCCACCAAAAACCTATAGGATTTAATAAATTAATTTGGCAATGTAGCAGCATACTAAATTAACACCCAGAAATCGATGTCATTTTTAATCAATTATATTTTATAAAGCAGAAAAGATCTGAGTTTGAGTGATTCTTTCCAAGGGAATGTGTCTAAACAGGTTTTATATATTACAGAGACTATCTCTGCCTACTTTCCACACACACATATGTCATCACACTACACACTCACACACACACACACACACACACACACACACACACACACATTTCCCCTATAAGTCATATACTTTCTCCTCCCCCCAAAAGTGAGGGGCAAGAAACTTTTTTGGAGATTCTTCTAGCCCGGCAATTTTCAACTGGTGTATAGTTTGAGGATGTAAACTCTATCAGGATGTTATAAAATTCATGTTCAACAAAATATTCTTTGGAAATATCAGTTATCAGTCTTGCTGTGCCACTTTTGCTAAAATTGTTTATTGACTCAATTTTTCTTAAGACATGATTTGGGTAAAATTTTAATATTTTGTCTGTCTAGTGCAAACTTTGTGGAAGACAATGATCAATTGACACATTGTATTATGTGCTTTTGAAGAAAAAAATCTGTTAGAGCCATTTTTTAGAAATAACAGTGGGCCAATAGTAGAAAAGTGGGGAGAGAAAGATATGAAATATTTTCTTAATACTATAACTTAAAAATGATAAAGAGCTATCCAATCACATAGCAGGAACAAGATATGAGTTGAGTGAATAGTTATAATTATTTATATATAATATGATTACATACAAAGAAAACAAAACTACCAGAATTAAAATGTGAGTGTAACAAACTGACACAAAATAATAATCTACCCCCAATAACTTCCTTGAAAGTGAATAATAATCTGTTTCCAAATGCAATTAAATAAAATTCTAATTCAGTATATATACTTATCAAGAAATTTGCAGAACATATATAAAAAGAAAATTCTATTGAGGAATATAGGAAAAGGATGAGTAAACAGAATTACATGTTCTTATGATATTTGGAATTTTCTTCAAATTAGGGTGTGTATTTTATGTAATATCAATTAAAATTAGAAAGATTTTTTATTTGAAAAATTTGTAAACTATATCTAGAAAAATAAGTGGATAATAATGTCCACTAAAATTCTGAAAAACACATGTAATAAAGGCACTAACCTTATCAAATATAAAATATATAATTTAAGCTGCAT
Source organism: Myotis daubentonii (assembly GCF_963259705.1). Classification (NCBI taxonomy): domain Eukaryota; kingdom Metazoa; phylum Chordata; class Mammalia; order Chiroptera; family Vespertilionidae; genus Myotis; species Myotis daubentonii. The sequence goes on from NC_081842.1 coordinate 108,444,776, forward strand.
TGATTGGAAGTGTACTGAGACTCCAAAAATAGACTAATCAATGAAACAGAACAGAATTAAATTTTCAATAAAATTACTATCTGATAAAAGTAGCTTATTGAATCATTGAGCAAGGTTTCAGTTACTAAAAAAGTAAGATGCAATTGGCTCTCTATTTGAGAACCAAAATATAACAAAGCTCTAAGAAATACCTCAGGTCAACATAAATTCCAAATGTATTTAAGATGTGATATAAGCAGAAGAATAGATATTGACCAATATTCTAATAATTTTGGTTTACAAAACTCTCTAAGCATTTACTAGAGATAGACTACATAGAGTAAATGTTGATATACTCAATTATACAAAATTAAAACATAATGTATGACAAATACACTATGAGAAAATAGAAAAACATTTTTAAAATATCTACCTTAGTAATGTTCTTAATTGAAAACCACAGAAAAGGCTGGTTAACATAACCAGAAAAGTAATTTTGGGAATTGCTCAAAGACCCAATAGGAACACTTGAAAAACAGGTTTGAATCAGAGCAAGGTATAATAGGTATGTCCAAAGTCCTATGCAAGAATAGGATCTTCTCATCAGGGAGTCATTATAAAGCTTTTAGAACTTTTACTCTACCACAGCCACCTCAGAATATTCATAACGTCTGTCCTAACTTCACTTCTAAGTTCAACATCCCCAGCACCATCATCTTATTGGCCATCCTTAGATCATGTGACTCTCATCTACTTGCCAGAGAATGAAGAGAGAAAATGTAATTTCTTTTTTGGCTTCCAGAGTGTAAAGCAGGTTGGAATTCTTCAAAATTAAAAAGATAATTTATTTGCTGGGCAACCCAATCATTTTCTACTAAAATGTTAAACTCTTTATATTTAAAGACCTTTTAAGAATCAAATGAGGAAAGGAGAAATACTTCAACAAAAAATCAAATGAGCAGACAACATGAAAATGCAATCTAGAAGTACAAATACAATGTCCAATGTCTAACTTCTCAGTAATGAAATAATGAACATTATTGAAAATTAAAATGTACAAAAATGTAATTAGCCCAAATTATAAAAGTTTGAAAATATCCAGTTCTTGTGAGGATGTGAGGTAATGGGCATCTTGATAGGGTGTAGCTGGACATTTGTAAACAAGGATCTGAAGTCTTGCCAAGAAGAGGTGAATGTTCTATCAGGAACAACAATGTGACTTGCAAGCGAGTCACGCTGGATCAAGATTGCACACAATCTTGAGTTCCCAGAACATTTACCTCCCTGAGAAAAGATAAGATTGAAAAGTCGTGGGTAGAGCAGAAAAGGGAATGCACAGCTGCAAGTGTCTTCAATGCGCTATTGTAATATAGAACAAAACAAAATTTAGTTGATTAACTGCTGATGCACTAACCTCGTGTGAAACCCCAATAAAAGCAATGGTTGAGGGTACAGAGTTTGCTGCATGCCTGAGCGAGCTGTAGCCCTCTGCGCTGATTCAATCGCCTGTGTGCTCATCTTACCTCTGCGTCTTTGGTTCATTAAACATCCCTCAACACTTGGCGCCTGAACGTGGGGCCTTAATGTAAGTGTGGGAACGCACAGGACCGAAAGGGAAAAAGTCTGCGGGGTCTACGCAAAACTTTTGGCAAGCCAGGCAGAGCAATGGGGAACTCCCCGACAGCAGAGAGTCAATATATGACTCTGCTGCATTCAGTGCTTAAAAGCACTGGGGTTAGGGTGTCTCAAGCCACTTTTAGGAAATTAGCTAGAGAAATAAGAAGGCATTGTTATTGGTTTGAGCCGACAGGCAGAAATTAGTTAAATTTAAAGGTTTGGAAACAGGTTGTTCGTGCACTACGGCGTGCTCATCAGAGTGGAGATCCTATAGGACATGAAGTTTGGTCCTTGTGTACTTTGATTACTATGGCTCTTAAACCTTTGCAGTCAGAATAAGAGTATGAGGCTACTCTAGTTAAAGTTACTAGCTCTCGTTCTCGCTCCGCTTGTGAAACTGATAAAGACATGCCCGATGGACCATTACCTTCTTTGCCTCATGAAAATAATATGGAGCAAAAAAGGAAAGATTTTGAACAGAAGTTGGAGGGATATGAAGATATAGAAGGGACTGATAAAGAGGGCATCCAGGATTTCTCAGAAAGTGAAACTAGTAGCACTTATTCTAGTGGTAGCGAATTTAAGAGATTATTAAAAAAGAAAAGCAAAACAAGGGATAACGAAAAAGAGATATTAAAAGATTTGCTGGTTCATATGAAGGCTTTAATATGTGGTATCCCACCACCTCATGTTAAACCCACTAATAAGTTACAAGAATTAATCAAAAATGCTTTTCCAGTTCAACAGCCACTGTCAGAGGAGCTCAGAGTAACTCCCACGGCTCCTCCTCAAGACCCACCATGTTATTCCACAGGGGCACATCGGCAATTCCAGCTGCCCTTGCCTACTGAAACAAACAAAATATTATTAGATTTAGAACCTGGGCATGAGGTTGTTCCTCCCAATTCAATCACAATTACAGGAGATTTACCAATACCTCCTTGAAAAACTCCAAGATTATGGATTAGAAGTAGCCCCAGAAAAGGTACAATGGCAGGAGCCATGGAAATATCTTGGGCAAAAATTAACAGATGTCTCCATTATTCCATAAAAGGTTCAAATTAGAAGAGACAGTTTAAAGACTCTAAATGATTTTCAAAAGTTATTAGGAGACATTAATTGGTTGAGACCCAGCCTTGGTATACCTACTTATCAATTGACTAATTTATTTCAAATCCTAGAGGGGCCATCTGAATTAGATAGTCCCCGTGTTTTAACCCCTGCTGCAGAAATGGAATTAACTTGGATAGAACAGCATGTACAACAAGCACAATTAGATAGAATTATTTCCATGGACAATTTTAAATGATTAGTTTTCCACACTGAGCATTCTACAGGGTTACTTGTTCAAGACAGTGATGTTGTTGAATAGATTTTCTTGCCTCATAAATCACAGAAAAAATTACAGACTTATATTCAAAAAATTTGCCAAATTATTTACAAGGGAAGATTAAGATTAAGACAATTATGTGGTTTATATCCAGAAGAAATTATAGTACCTTTTACTGTCAAGGAAATTCAAGCATTATTTCGAATATGCGATGATTGGCAAACTGCTTGTGCTCATTTTTTAGGGAAAATACATAATCATTATCCTACAGATAAAAGGTTACAATTTCTTAAGAAAACTCAATGGACATTGCCTCGTATTGTACCTAATGAACCAGTTCAAGGTACTATGATGGGGGAGAGGTTATGCTTATATTTCCACAGGTAAAGAAAAGTTCTGGGTTCTTGAGAGGCTTCTTAAGCTGAGACATGGGAACCAAAAGGAAGTTCTATTTAAGTGACTTGAACAAGGATTTCTCAGAGATGACGTTGACGGGGCCTCTTACCCACAAAACTCTACGGTCAATGCAACATTCATCTGTACCAACCTGGGGTCAGGTGAAGAAGCTTACCCAAGAGGGAGAACAACTGGTTCGGCATCATGGTAAAGAAGTGACGCCATCTACTTTATTCCTTGCTATGCTTGCACTAATAATCACTCAGGTAAATGCTGAGAATCATACATACTGGGCTTACATTCCTAATCCCCCACTGAATAAAGGTTTTTCTTGGTTGGATTCAAAGGTTCGAATTTATGTTAATGACTCAAATTGGTTACCCGGACCTTATGATGATCGAGGTCCATTAAAACCAGAAGAAGAAGGTAGAATCATAGAAAATTATACCACTGAAATGCAAGGAGTGCCAATATGCTTACGTCAAGGAGACCATTGTTTAACAATACAGGCACAAGCCTAGCTGAGCATTTTGGAAAACACTACCACTGCAACAAAAAACAGGCGTTTGTTTCTTCTGAGTGAACATGGGTTTAAAAATGTTAGTTGGGATAACAATAGTGCACCTCCCCTACTTCCACCATGTCATGTTCCTACGTTTATGTACTTATCCAATTGGGTTCATTGGGAATCCTGTCGAGGAGAGACGGTTCAGGTTTTATCTAATACTTCCTATGGAAGCGTCATTGATTGGAGCCCTTCAGGTTCTGCCCATTCCAAAGCCAATGGAGCTGATCTACGATGGTGTAGAGGAGAGAACAAGTCCATGTCCACGCAAGCGAATGCAAGCATCGTGTGGCATGGTGGAGGATTTGCCTCCCTCCCCCCAACACCTCATCAAGAAGGACATCCTGTTCAATCTGACTTATAGAAATTAGGATCTGCCTTACACTCTTTGAAAGCATGGACTGGCTTCTATAAAAATAACTCTGAGAATTACACCTTACAATTTTATGTTAACAAAACTGCCTTTGTACAAGCCTGTGTTCAATTGCCATTTTTATTAATGAAAGGAGATGTTAAGTGGAATGCTAACTCGGGGGAAATTTCTTGTATTAATTGTTCTTTCTATACTTGTCTAAATTCTTCTATTGCATTTAACCAATCATCTGAAAGCATTTATATTTTGAAAGCTAGACCTGGAGTATGGCTGCCAGTACAAATGCATCATAGATGGCAAGATTCTCCAGCTACTGCTATGTTACAGTATATTGCAGAAGATTTGCTTAAAAGAGAAAAAAGGTTTATTGGAATGTTAATTACAGTAATTTTGGGACTTATAGCGATTATAGCCACTGTAGTTGTTGCAGGAGTAGCATTGCAACAATCTGTTCAGACTACTGATTTTGTAGCTGATTGGCATAAGGTGTCAGAACGATTATGGTCCGTCCAAAGACAAATCGATACTGAAATACATGCAGAAATTGCTGATCTGCAACAAGCTGTATTAATGATAGGAGATCAAATTGTAAGTCTGCAAAGACAAATGAATATAAATTGTGACTGGAATTATTCACCATTTTGCATTACCCCTGTACCTTATAATGAAAGTTTGTTTCCATGGAAAAAGGTTAAAAAACATTTGTTCAATCATAAGAATATAACAGAAGAAATTCTAGATTTACAATCTCATATACAAGAAACACTTCAGAAGGAATTGCATAGATTAACTGGGCAAAATGTTTTAAAAGATATGGTTGAGGGATTGCAACAATTAAAACCTATACCCCATTTACAAGCTGCTTTAGGAGCTTCTGCTGGAATGCTATTATTAATAATCTGTCTCTGTATCATTTTACATTTAGTCTACCGAAGACTCGGGGAAAACCAAGCAATTAGCTAATAGAAAAGCAGCTGTGTTATTGCTGATGCTCCATCAAATGAAGCAAGAAAAAAAGGGGGATTTGTAGCTGGACATTTGTAAACAAGGATCTGAAGTCCTGCCAAGAAGAAGTGAATGTTCCATCAGGAACAACAACGTGACTTGCAAGTGAGTTATGCTGGGCCAAGATTGCACATAATCTTGATTTCCAGGAACATTTCCCTCCCCGAGAAAGGATAAGATTAAAGTCATGGGTAGAGCAGAAAGGGAGGGCACAGCTGCAAGTTTTCTTCAATGCGCTATTGTAATATAGAACAAAACAAAATTTAGGTGATTAAGTGCTGACGCACTAACCTCGTGCGAAACCCCAATAAAAGCAATGGTTGAAGGTACAGAGTTTGCTACATGCCTGAGCGAGCTGTAGCCCTCTGCCCGGCATCAATTGCCTGTGTGCTCGTCTTACCTCTGCGTCTTCGGTTCATTAAACATCCCTCAACATAGGGTGTTAGTGGAAATACTAATTGATATAACTTTCTATAGAACAATCTCAACTATATTTCTACCAGAACATAATCTCTATGAGGGCTGCTATTCTCTTCTGTTTTGTTTATTTCTATATTTACTAGTGCTTTGCAATTGTTAAGTTCCATACTTCATTCTATAAATATTTCTCCAATAAGTTAACATCAGTGTTTAGTTTCTATGTAGTCTTTTGCTATACAGTTCCACTCCTAACATGTATCTTAAGCATGTAAACAAATGTGCAATTTTTTAAAAAATGCGAGTATGTACATATCATTCTTATCTCTCTCTATAAAAGCCTAAGCAACCATTATGGTGGCATGACTGGAACGACTAGAGTGATTGGTCAGTATGATGTGAGCAGGCAGGCAGGTGAGCGATTAAGGGCGAGCAGGCAGGCAGGTTGTTCTACTTTTTAGTGCCTGACACCTTCACTTTCCCCACATATCTTCATTTCCTTCCTTATCAGCTTCATTTCCATGGTCAATTTTTTAATCACTCCTTTGTATATACCCTTAGCTTGCTCCTCTCATCTTCTCTTAGAAACCATCCTCTTCTGGGGGTAGACTAGGAAAAAATTTAAATAAGTAAATTCTTTTATGCTAAGTAATGTTAAAGCTATGAAGAAAAATAAAACATAGAAGAGCAACAGTGCAGTTATAATTTTACATAGGCCTTTTATGGGTAGGTGACATTTTAGAAAAAGCTTGAAGAGATTTGGGGAGCAAGTTATGCCAATATTTGGGTTAGGAACAGTCCAGGTAGAAAGGTTTGGAGGGGGTGGTATGCCTGGTGTATTCAAGGGACATGAAGGACAGCAGTGCAGCTATATCATCGTAATGGGGGGGGGTAGTAAAAAGATGACCTCAGAGAGGTACAGGTGACCAAATACATGGGGCCTAAATTTACCACCTAAAATCTTTACCACTCTTAACATTTTGCATATTTTCTTCTATTTTTGTTTCCTGTGTAATTTTTTACATAGTTGAGATTATACCACTTACCTTAAGTTTTTGCATTAATCTATATATATAAAACCCTATTAATGCAAATAGACCAAAAGGCAGAACAACCGAACAACCAAACAACCAGACACTGATGTGCACTGACCACCAGGGGGTGCACGCAGAACATGGTGGGCGTCGGCAGCAGGTAGCAGAGCACAGAATATGGTGGGCATTGGCCGCGGTAGGATGGTGGAACAGGTGAAGGGGGAGATACCAGATCAAGGTGGGGCACTGGTCACTGTCATCGGGGCGAGCCTCTAGTGGTTACTAAAAATTCTTTGCTCCCACTCGCTGTGGTCCCACCAGGTGCTCGCACCTGCTGCTGCCGCTCACACCTGCTGCTGGCACTTGGCACTGGCCCCAATCACTTGGCGCCATCAGCAGGTGCAAGCAGTGGTTGCTGGCCCCAATCACGCCTGAGGGCTTCTCCACCTCCCGCTGCTCCTAAGGGGTAATCGGGGCAGCAGCTGCCACTCGCACCTGCTGACAGTGCTGGCCCCACTCGCAACCGCTGATGGCGAGGAGTGATTGGGGCTGGTGCCATCAGTGTGTGAAATCCGCTGCGGCAGGAGCAGGACTGCCGGCAGACAGGGAACCAGGGACTGTAGCGAGAGTGGCTCGCCAGGGTGTGGAGGATGGGCTGAGACCCGCCCTTTGCCCACAGCAGCCTTGCAGCCCATAGTTCAAGGAGCATGAATTCGTGCACTGGACCCCTAGTCCTTTTATAATATTACCCCTTTAGCATTAACATTTTCCTGTGGCATGACAACACTTCAACATTTTTTAAATGACTGCATAATATATTATCATATATACATAAACAATACCAATTACTACATATCAGTCAGAATATTCTGACCATTCATATAGGAAGCCGATAAGAAACCACAGACTATTGATTCTGCAACTTAGAATAGACTTCTTTATTCTTAACTCTCCCAAGCCTATGGAACAGTTCTTGCCTTAGTTCCATGACCAATGATTGTACCACTTCCCTGTTTCTTGTTTGTTGTGTGTGTGTGTGTGTGTGTGTGTGTGTGTGCATTTAATACAACCCTTGCTAAAATCCATATCTTGATAAGCTTCTTGTTTCCCTGTTTCCTGGGCCAGAAACCTCTGGAGTTCTCAGCTATGGGATCCTAAAAGCCACACTCACTCCACTTCCCCAGACTTATTATTTGTTTATAGGTAAATAAAGGAGATATTTTTTTTAAAAAAATATCATATAGCAACGTTGCACAAAACTGTAATAAAAAGGACATTAGCACATAGCCAACTTTTAATTTTCCAGAGCATGTCATATGGAATGTCATAGGGCATTGGAATAAAAAAGAAAAATGCATGGTTTCATGAATAAGTTTGACACATAATTTACAAATAATTTAACTCACCTAATCAGTGAGACACATATGCCATATTAAGGCCTTGTTAGTTCATTATGACTCCAGAATCTTAGAAGGAATGAATGATAATAGCCTTTGGACTACATAGTGTGTGTATAGCTGGAAGCTCTCTGAATAGTGGGGGATCCAGAAAAAGAAACACAGAATACTAGTGTGATAGGAAACACACTAAACAGATATTTTATCTCCTCCTTTGGGGGAGAATTCTAGAGACTGTCCCAATTTGGGCCATGGGAGGTGAAGGAAGAGCAGATAATTGGGATAATCCTGGAGTAGCTGGAACATTCCATATCTGTAGCACAAATATCAAGTTTCTACCATGAAGACCCTCTGGGCCAGCATTTTTTACACACTGCTTTATTGAAACAAGGTTTAGGGACACTCTGTGGATCTTTATCATAAAATCGAACAAAACACCCACATAATCAGATCGCCCTTCATTAAGTATTGTTTGCATAGCTGATGTAATGCTGAAAACTTTCTCTGTAATTTCTAAGAACCTGAGTGCTTTAGTGAATTAACACTTATCACTCCTTGATTTTTAAATGACCATAAATATTAATGCTTTGCATGTCATTATTTTAATAGCAAAACAAAGAGAGCTGAAGTTTTCCAAATCATCACCTGCCTTTTTCTATCTTTATTATTGTGTGTGTGTGTGTGTGTGTGTGTATGTTACTTAAACAGCAAAATACTGTGAATGTAGTCATTCTTCACTACAAATTTCTGTTCAGCAAATGAAACCTCAAAGAGAAAAAGATATTCTTATGATGAAACCCAGATAAATTACAATTTTGTCTTTCAAGCTTATGGAATTTTCCTTTCTGAATCTTCCCCAACACATCCAGATTATGGCCTAATTACACAGTGGGAAGGATACATTAATGGAAGTCAGAAGTAGGGATATTGAATAGACTAATGGAAGCTTTTAAGAATTCCAAGTACTCTTAATATTAGAACCTTTTTCATAAGGTGACGATATTAACAATAATAACCCTCTAAGGAAAGACTAATATTAGGTCTGACTCAGAGCCCCTGATTCCATGCTATGCTGTCCAATGATGCCTTGATTTCCATTTCTAGTTCTGAGTACATATTGTTCAAGCCAATAACCTAAATTCTCACTGGTAAAACAGAATGTCTAAATGAATTCAATAATTAGCTTCTTCATTAGGGGGTTCATTTAATTTCAAAACTAATGCTATTCATATTTTCATTTCTAATTAATCCAAATATAGAAATCTGATAATAACCAGACAGTGTGTTCTTTGAAGAACTGAACCTATGACACTGTCACACTGTCAACAAACTTTCATTAGAGATGTGATTATAGAACATAATTGTGATTATAGAACATAATTCCAAACAAGTGGACATTCTTCTCATCTTTATCTTGAATTTTTTTATTTAAAACATTTCAGAAATATACAACTTCTCCCAGTCTGATTTTGTGAGAAATTATTAACCATTTGTAAACAAGGTAGGATTTTTTGGATAAGATTCAGAATAGAAAAATTATGAGTGGAAATTATTTTGAGCTCAAATCCCAGAAATTTAAAGCAGTTATGGAAAGTTTCCCTGAAAATTTACAAACAAATATATACCTATCTGGTGGGGTAGCAGATTCCATTTCACTAACAGGTTTTGCACATATGAAATTATGTAATGTGATAATCATTCCTTCAGTTCTTTTTAGGGATATATACCTATATTCTAAACTTCCTATTAGTCTAGTTAATGAATATGAAAATGGGAAAAGGGAAAAGAGAAACCACTGGGATATAAAGCTATATCTAACTATTCTACAGGTAAGTGGAATATGGTTTTGGCCTGTTCTCTCTCCAGCAGCTAGAGGAATTATTCAAATGTGGTTAACTCTGCATAAATTGCGTTTTCAAATTATGCTGTCAGGGTTTCCCTAGAAGGAGGGTGGAGGAAGAGATTTGTCATTGAGTACATATTTAAATATACAACCGTATGGCTACTATATATGTTCATACTTATATATGCAGCAGAATAAAAGAAAGAAGAAATTTATTTATCAATTGCTTGAAGGAGAGTCAATATCATTCAAACCATTTAGAGGTCAATCTAGAAGCCTTTACCTGAAAAAAGCCTGAGCAATTACCAGAAACAATAGCCTTGAGATAACCCAAGAAATCGTGTAAGAACTATTTGATCAAAAGGATCACAAACAGAGAAAATGAAAAGAAGCAATCAGAGACACAATGCCTACTCCATCACAATGATACTGTTGAGTACAATGAGGTAAATTGGATTCTCCTGGAGAGATTGGAATTATGATTAAGGTAGCTTTCTAAGAATTATTTCTAAGTGGTTGTAATGAGATTTTCAACATTAACAGGTTTTTTTTTAAATGTTCCAAAAATTTGGTCAAGCAATAGGGATTGCTTGACCGCTAGAACAAAATCAAAGGCAGGCTGTTTCATAAGAACAGAGCACCACCTTGTGTTGGTATGTTATTACACTACGCTGGGACACCTAAGGAAGGCCTTGCCATGGTATTAAAATAGAGCCTGTCAGTAATGCTATTGAGTAAAATAGGCATGCATAACAGCTTCTCAGTCGTTATAATCTCTTAGTCTTATGTTTAGCTGTGTTTATGTTGTAAGAAAAATAGAGAAAAAAATATATAAAGAGTGATCAATCAGGCAAAGAAAAAAAAGTGTGCCTTTTAATATAAATGCTTTTATCTCAGGAAAGAATTTTGTAAACTAAATTTGTAGCTCTGAACCTAAGTAAATTTTGCATTTAATACATTGTGCTCATTGCTTTTTAACTTGAACTAGGTTAAATATCAAATCTCAGTGAAGCAATTTTGAATTTGAAATAACTTATAAGTACATTATTTCCTGAGTATTCCATAAATAAGGGTTATTTAGAAACAATCAAATATCAACTATCCCTAAGTTGAATGTTTCTAGTAGGACCATAGCACATTAATGAAGAAAGAGGAAACATATTGAGATAGCATGCCAGACCTTCTTTACTCTCATAGAATCACTGTTCTAAAGGTGATTTCGAACTTAAAGTCTGCAACTGATGCAAATATAAACTTTCTCATTCTTCAAAATTAAACTCAAATCTGAACATAGGTTCTTCTGTGGTCACCCCATTCTCAGTATTCTTAGAGTATTTGGTTTTATAAAATTAAAACTATTTTTTTATCAAAGTGATTTTTACTAATGTTTCATCTCCACCAACATATCTCCAGTTCTTTGGCTACAAGACCTAGTCTCAACCCTTTCTTTTAAGTCCCCAACTGTCTTAGGAAGTTCTTTATTTTTTTTAAATTCTTTATTGTTGAAAGTTTTATATATGTCTCCTTTTTCTCCCATTGACCTCTCCCCACCCATTCCCACCCCCCACCCCCAGCACATGCCCCCACTCCCCTATTGCCTGTGTCCATTGGTCATGCTCATATACATGGATACAAGTCCTTTGGCTGATCTCTTAAACACCCCCCCAACCCTCCCCTGCATTCCCTCTGAGGTTTGACAGTCTGTTTGATGCTTCTATGTCTCTGGATTTATTTTTGTTCATCAGTTTATGTTGTTCATTATATTCCACAAATGAGTGAGATCATGTGATATTTATCTTTCTCTGACTGGCTTATTTCGCTTAGCATACTGCTCTCCAGGTCCATCCATGTTGTTACAAATGGTTAAGAATTATTTCTTTTTTATAGCAGCATAGTATTCCCTTATGTAGATGTACCACAGTTTTTTAATCCACTCATCTGCTGGTGGGCACTTAGGCTGTTTCCAAACTTAGCTATTGTAAATTGTGCTGCTATGAACACAGGGGTGCATGTATTCTTTCTGAAGTTCTTATCCTATGAAACTTTCTGCAGGGGTAGAAATGTTTTTTGCACTGTCAGGTATGGTGGTGGTCATATTGGACAGTGCAGAAAACACAGGCCACATGTGGCTAGTGTGACTAAAATTAAATTACATTTAATTTTTAAAATCTTTATTGTTGAAAGTAATACATACTTCTCCCTTTTGTCCCCCATTGACCTGTTTTAGCCTGACCCCAACCTCCACCCCCCATCCTCACCTCAGGCCCTCAACACCCCATTGTCTGTGTCCATGGGTTTTACATATATGCATACAAGTTCTTTGGTTGATCTCTCCCCAACCCTTCCTTCTGAGATTCGACAGTCTGTTTGATGGTTCTATGTTTCTGGATCTATTTTGTTCATCAGTTTATTTTGTTCATTATTACTAGATCCCACCTATGAGTGAGATCATGTGATACTTGTCTTTCTCTGACTGGATTATTTCCCTTAGGATAAAGCTCTCCAGGAGTATTACCTTTTTTTTTTTTTTTACTGATGCATAGTAATTTTAACTAATGTAAACTTAAATAGCCACATGTGGCTATCTGCTACTGTATAGACAGGAGTGCTCTACAGAAATGCCTTAGCAAGAAAAAATATGTTGAAGGAATAAATGGTAAGTTATTTGAACAAGAGGTGTTAAATTTCTACTTTTTTTTTATTAGCTAAGGTATTACAAATGTGTCCTCATCCCCCCCATTAACCCCCAACCTCCCCCCACACACACAAACTCATGCTCCCATCCCCCTGTTGTCCATGTCCATTGGTTTGGCTTATATACATGTATACAAGTCCTTCGGTTGATCTCTTCCCCTTACCCCCGCCCATCCCTACTTTCCTTCTGGGGATTGATAGCCTGATCGCTGTTTCTCAGTCTTTGGGTCTGTCCCTTTTCATCAGTCTATGTTGTTCTCTATAATCCACAAATGAGTGAGATCATGTGGTATTTATCTTTCTCTGACTGGCTTATTTCACTTAGCATAATGCATTTTAAGCTTTACATTTCATGTTTTATCTTAAGTAAAACTTGAAAACAACTCATTCATGTGAAAACTTGTTCTAATCTAAATTATTCAGATACTTTTGCTTTTCTCCTATATTTGCTCTCTGTCCTTCATTCTCATATAGTTCAAAGATAATTTTTTAAATCTTGAGCTAATTCTGTAAAGCAATGCATTTAATTATTTGCTTCATTAGAATATCATAGATGTGTACATGTATATGTAAGTAAATTTGAAATTTATATAATAGACTTGAAATTCAGTATAATCTTGTCCAAATTTCCAAAGTAAAGTTACTATAGAAATCCTTATCTTACAAATTTTTTCTCTTTCTCCAAAGAGAACACATACTTAGGATAATATAGTATCCTGAAATGTTTTGCTTTTTCTGGATAGAATCCTTCAAGTGTATAGGTATGACTTAATATTTTGCATTCACCTTCCAATTTCATTTACATTTATTCAACAAACATTTTTTAAAATCTGTATTAGATATCAGGCAGTCAGCCAAGTACTGGGGAAGATATAAAAATAAACTATTAACATGTTTAAAGTTCACAGTTTTAAGGCCAGGAAGCAGTTATTTTAAGTTAATAGTAGATATTGAATATTTAGTTATTTAAATAGCTCTGCGATGTTTTATTATTAACTTTACAATGATAAAAATAAGGTTTGGAGATGTTAAGCAACTTTAAAGTACTGTAACTGGCAAATGGAAAAGTCAGGATTTGAGCTCCAGTTTTATTACTTGCAAGCTAGAAACTGATGACAGCTCCCTATATTCAATGCTCTATAGATAATTATTTTAAACAAAGCATTATGAGTGCTTTAAGAGTTTGGCAGGAGGGACTGGTAATTCTTGCTCACATGTATTCTTACAAAATGGGGACTTTGCTCTTTGCAACCAAAAGAGCTTCAGTATAAAACAAAAGAATATGTTTACAAGCAGGGGGCAGATATCATATGGAAATAATAAGCAAAAATACTGATGATTCAGAGGAGAGGACTGACCAAAAAAATCCAAGTAGAGTTGATCAGAGAAGGCCTCTGGCAGAGGGGACTTTTGACCTATCTTGATTTTCCTATTGACTCAAAGCAATATCTACATATTGTACAGCATTTCGCTGTATCATATGATGACATTTCGTTTGAAAAATAGTTCTAAGAAAGTTCATGATGTAGTGAGTTGGAGAGAGGGTTGAGAAAGAAAGGCAAGTGGTTGATAATATGTATAACAGTATGGATGACAAAATCTCATTTTTGTTTTAAAATATAGTTGTAGATTTAAATGTAGATTAAAAAATCCAGAAAGATGCTCATAAAACTGCTAACAGTGCTGGCCCCGGAGAATAGGTGAAGAGGGGTGGAAGGGGTTTTCATTTTATTTATTAATATCTGTATCATTGCAACATTTCATAAGCAACAACATAGAAAATAATTTTAGACTCATAGAAATCAATTAAAGCAATTGTGGCTTAAAAAAGAGTTTTGCAGGAAATGGATGAGGAAGTTATTAAAAGTAAGGCAATTCACGTGAATTCAAATGTATTGAACATACATACACTTCTTTGATATATACAGAGAAGTGGATTGATTAGAGCATAAATGATGTAAAATTTAGTTTCATAATTACATAGATATTTGTTAAGCAATATCCTCTTTGAACTGGAGAGAAAACAGATCTCCTGATTACATATACTAGTTTTTGGTGCTGTGCAGGAATGCCTGATCATGAATCATTATATGAATAAAATGTCCCCCAAATATTATCAGACAGTGTTGGTGTTTAATTACTAAATATAAAATGAAAAATGCATTTGTATTATTTCAGCAGAATAACTTTTATTTGGGAAAGTGGATATATTTATATTATATTTAATATGAAACATTCCTTACCTTTTAGAAACTGAAAAATTCCATATTATTTAAAATGTAATTTTTCTCTTTGTTTAGTTTTTTTTCCTAAATGTGTAAATACAAATATTTTTTTAAAGATATATTATTTGTTTTGTTTTCTAATATATATTTATTGATTTCAGAGTAGAAGGGAGAGAGAGAGAAAGATAAAATCATCAATGATGAGAGATAATCATTGATCAGCTCCTTCCTCCACCCCTCCTACTGGGGATCGAGCCTGCAGTATTGGAATGTGCCTTTGACCAGAATCAAATCTGGAACCCTTCAGTCAGCAGGCTGACTCTATCCACTGAGCAAACCGGCTAGGGCTAAATACAAAGATGTCATATCTAGTATTTTTTATTGTGATTATAGTATTATGAGCACTCATTGTAGGAAAATCATATTATTTTCAAGCAACTATAATCCAAATACCTATGGTTAAATGTGAAAATTCAATGTTGGATTAGTATAGTTCATGTCATAATAGCTAATGTTTATTAAATTAATGTATAATGAACTTATTTTTTCTTATGTTTCCTCTCTGAACACTTCATTCTTCCTGAATGTCTGAGTATTAAATTGTAGGGCATATTAAAATTTTTAGTAAAATATCCTATTTATTTAAATTATTTTATATATCTTATATTTAAATGTTTCATCATAGCTAAATGATAGAACAGTTTTTTATTATATCCAAAACATTAATTAGTTCTTCAGTTATTCCTTTTTCATTTGTAGTCATCTATGTGATTAATCAATTCACAAGTATACACTCCTTGAATACTTAAAGTGTATCCAGCATTGCAGCAGGGAATACAAAGTAGATAAGAAACATGGCTATCTTCTTAAAGCTTTGCAAGTTTGCTCAGGTGCCAAAATTAACAAATATCATCATTATTAGAGGCCCAGTGCATGAAATTCATGCACTGGAGGGGGGTTCCCTCAGCCCAGCCTGTGCCCTCTCACAGTCCAGGAGCCCTCAGGGGATGTCAGACTGATGGCTTAGGACTGTTCAGGGATTGGGCCTAAGCTGGCAATCAGGCATCCTTAGCACTGCCGCAGAGGTGGGAGAGGCTCCTGCCACCGCTGCTGTGCTCGCCAGCCATGAGCCCAGCTTCTGGCTGAGCAGTGCTCCCCCTGTTGGAGTGCACTGACCACCAGGGGGCAGCTCCTGCATTGAGCGTCTGCCCCCTGGTGGTCAGTGTGCGCCATATTGACCTGTCATTCTGCCGTTTGGTCGATTTGCATATTAGCCTTTTATTATATAGGATTATCAGAAAAGATAAAGATAAAAATACCATTAAGTCAATAAATGCAAGAGGAATTAAAAAGAAGAGATAAGTCTGTTCACAGTATTCTTTTCATGATATCCCAGTAATGTAGGAATTATTTCATTCCTCTTTATAGATGAGGAAATTGAGTATCAATGAGGCTAAGCAATTTTGGGGAATTTGACTCTTTCTGCTGTGTAACTGTGCTGGAGAAAGCTGAGGTTCCTACTGAAGCTGAGTTTCCAAAAAAATGTGTTGAGTTGAAATAAACGGGGGGGGGGGGGGAGGCATGATGAACATGCAAAATCAGAAGGCTTGCCTGATGAGCCAGAGGTGTGTGTTATATAGTAAGATGAGTAGGATTTGGGGCCAGAAACAGTCTTGGAAACCATGCACACTAAGGAATTGATTCTTTTTGTGATAGAGTCCAGAATAGGATAATTGCATATTAAATGACACTTTAGGAAGATTTCTTTAGTAGGTAAGAATGAATGATTTGGGAGGAAAATAGTTTTAATTACAAAGGCAACTTTTCTGGAAGAATTTGCAAAGAAAATATTTCATTGGGTACAGGATTAGAACAAGAAACCTCTTTTTATTCTTCTAAACTGCGCTTGGAATGAGTGATATATATTCATTGCCTGTATTTGTGCATCTCCCATTTTCTTCTCATCCCACTCAGTGTGGCTCCATAACCACCATTTCCAGTTATATTGCCCAACAGTCTGCAAGGAACCACATACTTACTTATTTACTTTTGGTCTTCTCCACCAGAATATAAGTGCCATGAAAAAGACAATTTATCTTGCTCAGCTCAGTATCCTTAGAACCTTGAATATATCCTGGCAGAGTAGATGCTGTAGAAATATGCTTTTGAATTTTTATATTGGCTTTTGTTTAAATCATAATACCTTTCAGGCTTAGTGTCTGAACATATTTGCATGGCAAGACTAGAAATAAATATAATACAATGCTTAGCAAAGATGCTCATGGGAGAAGTGCATACAGGAACGTTACTAAGTTTAAAATAATGATGGCCTAATTCCAATTACTCAGAAGCTGATTAGTTTGCAATTTGTCCATAGCCCCTCCCCCCGCCCCCCCCCCCCCCGCCCCCTGCTTCTCTTCCTTCTAACTTCTGACAACATTTTGCTAATTTCGTGTTCATTAGCACTTCCTCTAAAGCTTGGGCAAGGCAAGGATGTAACCTTTGAGTCTGTCCATTTTACTGTTTATAACACTTATGGGGAGGATTTGGTAAAATAGAGAGTGTAACTATTGGCAAAATTAGTATTTTATATTATTACTAGTGGCCTGGTGCACAAAAATTTGTGCACTCGGGGGTTGGGGGGAGTGTCCCTCAGCCCGGCCTGCACCCTCTCCAATCTGGGACCCCTGGAAGGATGTCCTACTGCTGGTTTATAGGGATCGGGCCCAAACTGGCAGTCAGACATCCCTCTCACAGTCTGGGACTGCTGGCTCCTAACCACTCACCTGCCTGCCTGCCTGATTGCCCCTAACCACTCTGCCTGCCAGCCTGCTTGCCCCCAACTTCCCCCCGCCACCAGCCTACTCGCCCCCAAATGCTGCCCTCCCCCCCCCACCAGCCTGATCAGCCCCAACTTCCCCCTGTACCAGTGTGCTCACCCCAACTACCCCCCCTGCCGGCCTGCTTGCCCCTAACTGCCCCCACCCCCTGCTGGCCTGCTTGCCCCCAACTGTCCCCCTGCTGGCCTGCTCACTCCAAGTGGCTCCATATTCTATTCCATTTGTGTCCTTTCCACTCCTAAGTTAATGCCGTGTCCTTAATATGTGGTTATGAGATGTCTCTGTGACTGAGCTGGGAAACCTTTCATGTTTCTCTTTCCTTTCCTTTCATCTCAGGATAACTGAGCTCTGCGGTTTGTGTGGGATGAAAGGCCCTGGGAATACAATGCTGAGCCCCCTGAACTCATTTTATTCTTTGTTGTATTATTTGATTCTTGGGGCTGAATTAAACATGAAAACAGAAGAAAATATACCCTTAGATATAGAATCTGAGTCATTACCCAGAGATTTCTGTGGTAGTTAACACTGAGGCATGAGACACCTGTGTTTATTGGTCAATTTCCTCAAGTATGGAAGGAAGGTTGATCCTGCCCCTCGGATCCTATGGAGGTTGGATATGATGCATCCAGAGGGATTAACTGGCAGCTCTGAGAATAAGGTCAGAAATCCACAGACACTTGTTTCCTTTACCCAGACAGAGTTAGAAAAACACAACTCCTTTTATCATAACAGCAGCAAGGGCCATGCCTGTGGGAGGAGGAGCAGGGAACCAGGGCTTCCCCCTTGCTCCTTCCCTGCCCTCCTTCCCTCCGTCCCTGCACTGGTCCAGCTGCTATGCTATGGCGGAACCGCTCAACTCAGGCTCTCGCCCTGCCCATGTCACAGAAAGGAGCATGTGCACTTCTTGCAGACACAGAAGCAGCTGCGGAGTAGGGAGTTGGTGGTTATTCCCCTGAGCAGGTACTGAAGTCCTTGTTGAAGTCTCCACTCCAGAGCCTGCGAGTCCTGGGAGGCTGCACAATGGAGGCGCCATATTCCTTTCAGTAGAAACTGAAGATTGATAGGAGCCTGCCAGCTGAGGGGAAGGACCAGGAGGTTTGCCTTGTGCCTATTCCCAATGCACAGAGCCGCTTTGCTGGTGGAGCCTCTTGAGCCCAACTCCCATGGCCTGGGCGCACAGGGGGCGGGGCCAACGCCATCGCCTTGTTCCCTCTGAGCCCCGGGATGGCTGGGGCTGCACTCAGGAAGGGATGAACGCAGAGCGGGCTGCACACGGGGCGGGGCCCCTGCCATCCCCTTGTTCAGCCTGATCTCTGTGCCGATGGCCTGGCCGCACACGGAGCTGGCTGCACACGGGGAGGGGACCCTGCCTTCGCCACTTTCCTCCTGAGCTCCACGCCAATGGCCTGGCCATACACAGAGCGGGCTGCACATGGGGCGGGGGCCACTGCCATCCCCTTGTTCAGCCTGAGCTGCCTGCCGATGGCCCGGCCTTATATGGAGCTGGCTGCACACCGGGCGGGGACCCCTACCATCATTCAGCCTAAGCTGCCTGCGGATGGCCTGGCCTTAAACGGAGCGGGCTGCACACGGGGCGGGGGGGCCCTGTCATCCCCATGTTCAGCCTGATCTCTGTGCCGATGGCCTGGCCGC
Source organism: Myotis daubentonii (assembly GCF_963259705.1). Taxonomy (NCBI): domain Eukaryota; kingdom Metazoa; phylum Chordata; class Mammalia; order Chiroptera; family Vespertilionidae; genus Myotis; species Myotis daubentonii. The sequence goes on from NC_081842.1 coordinate 108,464,144, forward strand.
ACACGGAGCGGGCTGCACACGGGGGCCGGGACTCTGACTTCCCCGCTTTCCCCCTGAGCTCCCGAGGATGGCCTGGCCTTACACTGAGCGGCTGCACATGGGGCGGGGACCCCTGCCATCCCCTCGTTCAGTCTGAGCTCCTCGCCAATGGCCTGGTCGCACATGGAGTGGGCTGTACAGGGGGCGGGGGGCCCTGTCATCCCCATGTTCCGCCTGATCACAGGACAGATGGCCTGGCCGCACAGGGGGTGGGGCCCCACCATCGCCTCCTTCCGTTTGAGCCCCAGGGCCACTTTTGCCTTGCCACCCAGCTCTTAGCTGCTCACTCCCAACTGGCCCCCACCTCCGGCCTGCTTGCCCCCAAATGCCTCCCCTGCTGGCCTGCTCACTCCAAACTGCCCCCCCCATGTCTGATCACCTCCAACTGACCCCCACTGATGGCCTGCTTGCCCCCAACAGGCCTCCCTGCTGGTCTGCTTACCCCCAAGGGCCCTGCCCCACACCAGCCTGATCACCCACAACTGCCCTTCCCTCTTGGCCTCTAACCACCTCTACCTCGGCCCGCCACCATGGCTTTGTCCAGAAGAACATCCAGAAGGTCTCCCAGTCTAATTAGCATATCACCCTTTTATTAGTATAGATAGAAGCCTGGTGCACGGGTGGGGGCCAGCTGTTTTGAACTGAAGAGTGTCCCAGATCAGGGTGGAGTTCCCTTGGGGTATGGGGCTGCCTGGGCGAGGGGTCTGTGGTGGTTTGCAGGCTGGCCATGCCCCCAAGGGGTGAGGGTCCTCACTGGGGTGGGATGGCCAGCCTGCATGAGGGGCTGATGGCTGTTTGCAGGCTGGCCAGGGCCCCGGCGACCCAAGCTCCCAGCCCTCCTTTAATTCTTTTTTTTTTTCAGAGCCTGCTTGAACGGAGGGAAGCCGGTATCTGGGATTTATTTATCTTCCATAATTGAAACTTTGTAGCCTTGATTGGAGGCCAGGGCAGGCCAGGGCAGGCGGGAAGCTTGCCTTCCTCCATTGCTGGGGGCAACCCAAGCCTCCTGCTTGCTCCAGCTCCATGGCCACAACCATCTTGGTTGGGTTAATTTGCATACTCACCCCTGATTGGCTGGTGGGTGTGGCTGGTGGGTGTGGCTTGTAGGCATAGTGGAGGTATGGTCAATTTGCATGTTTCTCTTTAATTAGATAGGATGTATTATATTATTATTTTATTTATTCATATTATATCCCTCCTTTATGTATGATCTATTTGAAAAGGAACTCTGTAATGTGAAAATGCCTAACCATCTTCTGACCATAAACTTTTGTTGACATGTCCGTACATGTGGATTATAATTGGAATAGATATTTGAATTCAAAGGTTAAATTCAACAAAGTTATCATGACAAAGTTATTCAATGTGAATCTTATGTGTCTCTTAATGTTCAATGAATTAGATGATTTTTTGCAAAAAATGTTTTTGTTTTAATTAAGAAGAGCCACACATTGTATTTTAATAACTTAATATGATCACAAACTTATATATAGATAATGAAAATACCAGGTTCTATAATGTATTGAATTGCAAAATAATGTGGAACTAGAAATATCAACAGAAAGATTAGATATTACAAATTAGACATGAAGAAACAACATAAAAATAAATTGCAATCACAAATTCAAATTCACTAAAATAATATAGATATATCAGTGAAAGATAGAAATACCAATAAGGTAGATAATTTGCTGCAGGACTCATGGGACTTTAAGATATACCTAACAGTTTCATTTTCTGAAAAAATATAATAAAAATCCTGAACGGTATAGACCTACCCAGTTGTTTCATGAAATCTCTTCCTCATGGAACAAAAAATTATTCTGTGATTATAGAGTTAGTTGGAATTTGCTACATGAGAAAACTCCATTATTTTAATTAGTATAGTGCTTGTGTAATCAATAAAGAGTCAAGGGTTATATAGGTACAGAGATAAAACTGGAATCTTTTACTTTTATCTTTATTGAAAACACAAAGGAAGTTAAAACATAGTGGATTACATTATCTACTTTTTTGAAAAATTAAACTCAAAATGGATTTAGGCTAAAAGTTGTGCTAGGTATTTGCTAAATATACAGCAAAATAATATCCTCTATAATAAAAGAGAATCATGTAAATTGACTGTCCCTCTGCTACGCTCACTAGCCAATCAGGAATGAGTATGCAAATTAACCCAACAAAGATGGAGGGTTAATTTGCATACACAGGTGCCAGGCGGAGAGCAGAGAGGGAGAGCCGGAGGCTTGGGGGTATGTGTGGCTCCCTCGGTCACTGGGAGTGACCGAGGGAGCCATGTCCCCACCAAGCCTCTGGGCAGAGATCAGAGCGGGAGAGCCAGTGGAGAGTGGAGTGGCTTGGGGCACTTGGCTCCCCAAGCCACCAGATGGAGAGCAGAGAAGGGGGGCTGGTGGCTTAGAGGACTTGGCAGAGTGGGAGGCCATGAGACAGAGACAGAGCAGGAAGGGGAAAACCAAGAGCACGGGGAGCACCAGGAATTCTGGGAATAGTAGTTCTGGTGGCAGCCCCAGGACCAGAAGTGGAAGCCCAGGGCACAGGGAGCACCAGGAATGCTGGGAATCATAGTTCTGGTGGCAGACAGATCTCCTAGACACTAGAACAAAGTGAGCCTGGAGCAAGTTACTATTGTGGTGGGGGGTTGGAGGGAAAGCAAAGGTGAGAGACATAAGTAAAATCAGAGTGTCTAGGAAAAGTTAAAGGGAAGATATCCTAAAACTTCCAGGAAATCTCCACCAATGAAGCAAAGAAAAAAAAATGCTTCTATTATTCTGTGAGCAACAAAACAAACTGAGTTGGGGTCTCAGACAATTTGCTCATATGATTGCAAAGACAGACAGAAACTCCCAGATTGGACAGGGCTCCCCTGAGGGCTCCCAGATTATAGAGGGTGCTGAGGGACTCCCACGCCCCCCAGTGCACAGATGTCATGCACCGGGCCTCTAGTCCTATATAATAAAAGCCTAATATGCAAATCAACTGAACAGCAGGACAACTGGTGGAATGACTGGTTGCTGTGACGTGTACTGACCATCAGAGGGCAGACACTCAATGCAGGAGCTGCCCCCAGCCTATAGGCCCCAGGCCAGCCAAGGTGGGTGCCAGCGGGGTGCCCCCTATCACCCTGCCCGTCACCCCACAGATCAGTCCTGGTCACAAGTCAGGCCTAGGGACCCTACCCATGCAAGAATTTAGTGTGTCAGGCCTCTAGTAGTGAAAATAAAGGGTATGGCTTGACTGAATGGAGAAAATTATAGATTATTTGTAAAGATCTTATATTGACTTTGAGTGCTGAAGATAATTTGAATTAGCTTTGAATGGGCACTAGTAAGTAAAAATATATCATTTAAAAATGTAGTACTTAACGGAGTATATTTTCGGTATAACTCAAATATATTTGTCTTAAGTTATGACATGGTTTACTCAATATGTTTCTAAGAATTATCAAGTGAAGTCAGTGACATTCCTATTAATCAGATTTTACAGTCTCTACAAAGTTTACATAAAACAAGGTGAGGCCACACCCGGAGGTTCCAGGCTGCGGCCGCGGCGGCGGCAGCTCAGCTGCTGCTAGGAGTCTGCCGCCGTCTTAGAAGCTTTTCCCTGAGGGGACGCGGACGGAGGACGGAGGGCTCCGGGCCATTCCTGTCATGACTGTCAAGGTATGATAATCATCTGAGAGTGAGCACTCATTGCTGCAGATGTCATTTGCCCATCGGGAAATATCCATACAACCAGATCCATTTTTTTTATTGAATGGCTTGATGGATTTCCTTTACTCTAATTCATACCAAAGCTGTCCTTCTCAACCAAAGCAAGAAAGGATCCTGCATGCATCAGTCCCAGAATGCCATTTTTACATCACCAATGGGTGAAGAAAACCTCATGAATAACAATCACAGAGACTCGGAGAGCATCACTGATGTCTGCTCCAATGAGGATCTCCCTGAAGTTGAGCTGGTGAATCTGCTGGAAGAACAGCTACCCCAGTATAGACTAAAAGTGGACTCTCTCTTCCTATATGAAAATCAAGACTGGACTCGGTCCCCACACCGGCAGCATCATGCATCCAGCGCTCTCTCTCCAGTCCTTGCTGAAGAGACTTTTCGATATATGATTCAAGGCACAGACAGGGTGGAGCAGATGACCAAAACTTACAATGATATCGACATGGTTACACATCTCCTAGCAGAGAGGGATCGTGATCTGGAGCTAGCTGCTCGCATTGGACAAGCTCTCTTAAAGCGGAATCATGCATTGGCTGAGCAGAATGAAGCCCTGGAGGAGCAGTTGGGACAAGCTTTTGACCAAGTCAATCAACTGCAGCATGAGCTATCCAAGAAAGATGAGTTACTTCGAATTGTATCCATTGCTTCGGAAGAGAGTGAGACCGGTTCAGCTGTTCTACACCTCTTCGGTTCAATGAGTCCTTCAATTTATCTCAGGGCTTGCTACAGTTGGACATGCTGCAGGAAAAGCTCAAGGAACTGGAGGAAGAGAATATGGCTCTTCGGTCCAAGGCTTGTCACATGAAGACAGAAACTTAGCTATGAAGAGAAGGAGCAACAGCTTGTCAGTGACTGTGTTAAAGAACTTCGTGAAACAAATGCTCAGATGTCCAAAATGACTGAGGAATTGTCTGGGAAGAGTGATGAACTGATACGATATCAAGAAGAGATCTCCTCTCTCTTGTCTTAAATTGTAGATCTTCAGCACAAACTTAAAGAGCATGTGATTGAGAAGGAAGAACTGAGACTGCACCTGCAAGCTTCCAAAGATGCCCAAAGACAACTGACATTGGAGTTACATGAATTACAAAACAGGAATATGGAGTGTCTAGGAATGTTACATGAATCCCAAGAAGAAATAAAGGAACTTCGTAGTAGATCTGGCCCTGCTGCTCTCCTCTATTCCCAATCATATGGAGCTTTTTCTGGGGAATCTCTGGCATCTGAGATTGAGGGGACGATGTGTAAAAAGTTGAGTTTGGATGAGGAATCGTCTCTCTTTAAACAAAAGGCACAACTGAAACGGGTATTTGATACGGTCAGGATTGCCAATGACACATGGGGCTGCACTGTCCCATTCCCAGCTCTCCCATCCATTCCAGGCTCCAACCGCTCAAGTGTCATCATGACAGCAAAACCTTTTGAGTCTGGTTTACAACAAACAGTGCAAAAAACCCTCCTGAGCCAGAGGAGCAGCTCGGAGGAGGTTCCAGGGAACGTTCAGAAGCTGGGTCAACCAGAGCCCTCTGAAGATAGTGATTTGGCTACAGCACTGCGTCGCCTTAGTCTGCGGCGACAAAACTACCTAAGTGAGAAGCAGTTCTTTGCGGAAGAATGGGAGCGGAAGATCCAGGTCCTGGCTGACCAGAAAGAAGGGGTTAGTGGCTGTGGCACCCCCACCGAGAGCCTTGCCTCTCTCTGCACGGACCAGTCAGAGACCACGGACTTCAGTAGTGCCAGCTGCCTTCGGTGTTTTATGCCTGAAAAATTACAAATTGTGAAGCCCCTTGAAGGATCACAAACTCTGCACCACTGGCAGCAGCTTGCTCAGCCAAACTTAGGAACCATTCTTGACTCCCGACCCGGTGTCATCACTAAAGGCTTTACCCAGTTGCCCAAGGATGCCATCTATCACCTCTCAGATTTAGAAGAGGATGAAGAAGAAGGTATCACTTTTCAGGTCCAGCAACCTCTTCAAGTGGAACAGAAATCTACAGATCCCAAGCCAGTAACAGGAATCTTTCTACCACCCATTACTTCAGCAGGTGGTCCAGTTACAGAAATCTCTCCTTCAGTTGCAGCCTCAAACCCAGGAAAGTGTCTGTCATGCACAAACTTGACATTCACCTTCACCACCTGTAGGATATTACACCCCTCCGATGTCACTCAGGTTACTCCCAGCTCTGGGTTCCCTTCGTTATCCTGTGGAAGTAGCAGTAGAAGTTCATCAAGCACGGCAGTGAATTCTCCTGCTACATCCTATAGACTCAGCATTGGAGAATCAGTCACCAACCGACGAGATTCCACTGTAACCTGCAGCAGCACCATGAGCTTGGCCAAACTTCTACAAGAGTGAGGCATTTCTGCTAAAGTGTACCACAGCCAAGTTTCAGAGAACCCCCTCCTTCAGCCTCTCCCTAAAGTCCTGGATATCCCTTCCACACCCCCAAATTCACCATCTCATTCACCTTGCCCTTCTCCTTTGCCCTTTGAGCCTCGAGTACATCTCTCTGAAAATTTTTTGGCCTCACGACCGGCCGAAACATTCCTCCAGGAGATGTATGGCTTGAGACCTTCCCGGAACCCTCCTGATGTTGGCCAGTTGAAGATGAACTTAGTAGACAGGCTGAAGAGGCTAGGAATAGCCAGAGTGATCAAGACCCCTGACGCCCAAGAACATGGAAGAAGCCAAGAGGCAGAAATTGGTCTTCAAAGACCAGACTCTACTGTTTATTTAAATTCAGGTAGCAATTTATTGAGTGGATTGAGGAGAAATCAGAGACTTCCGATCATGATGGGTAGTTTTGGCACCTCAGTTTGCACATCCTCACCCAAAATGGATAACCTGAAGGAGGAGTGAGGTTCAGCAGTTAACTGAACTCTTATACAAATTAGCACATGAAGGATAGATTTGCACTGACACATGTAGTCCGGTCTTACTGAAAGAAAAGGAATGTTGCAGTTGGGCTGTGAATGTGGAAGAGGAAAGTGGAAGATTGGAAACAATTAGGATGAGGTCCTAATGAATGAGGTCTAGTAAATTGAAAAGTATAAATGAATGGGTCATGAGTGGAGACAGAAAAGGAACAAAGGTTTAATACACTCCTTCAGTTGTTGTTTTTTGTCTTGAAAATAAAAAGTGACCAGAAAATAAACTCAGTAATATGGAAGTATACCAGGAATACTTAATTTGCTAGCACATTTACGCCTGGTAAGTATAAGCAGAGAACACTCCGGATCGGAGGAGGTGGGAAGAGAAAAGGACCCGCCTTGACTGTTGCCTAGAGAAAGCTGCTCTGGAAGGTTGCTGAGGTAATCAGTCTCTTTACTGAAACACCAGTGAGGTGGCTTTTATGTTTTCTGTTGATGTCTGGTTAGATTACGCCTTCATCACATGGCAAGCTCTCAGCATTAGCAAGCGAGGTATTTTCATAAAATCAGAACAGTAGAGGCTTTCTGCTTCCTATTTTTAGGCTTGTGAGTCTCTGGGAGCCCAAACACCACCCAAATTCCTTTTGTATTTGTGATTAATAAGTTCATTTTTTAAATTTGTATTTTTATACAACATCCAAAAGAAACACAACATTGTGGGAGGTAGGATTTATTTTTAAGAAGGAAATATGGGTAAATTGGAACCAACATAACTTTTTTCCAGAATATTTCTGGATAAGAGTGGTGGCCAAGGAATGTGAACATAATTGACTTTCCTTGGAGGCTGTACGAGGTTAAATCAGAAGTACAATCAGTAGGAATTAGAGAATATTGTATATTTACAACTGTACACTTTTTTAACAAGTACAGTTGGCAACTAAACTCTTTCCAAAGTATGCTATGCATATTTTTAATGGAAGATGACATGTATTTGCACAAAAATTCTCAGGCACATTAAATTATTTATTATAAGCTGAAGTAAAACCCAGGTGCTTGCTTTGAGACTGATTTTTTAAGTAAAAAATAATTAAAACACATCTGCCTTTTTCTAGATATCTGTGAAATTATAGAATGAACTTTTTAATGGGGGAGTCAAGGCTTTTGCTTTTTGAATGTGAGGTTGTCGTTGGATGGGAGATTATTCTCCAGGAGGTCCAGTAACATCACAGTGTCTTCTTTGGGCCATTGGTCTTGGCCATTAGTGCCATTTCTAGGACTTTGGGCCACTTACGAGGTCCCAGTTATGCAGACACCACAGCAGAAACTCAGAAGTCTTCACACTTAAGACTTAGCAGGTGAGCTATTTTGGAAGTTTTGCAGTGTGTTTTCTGTATTTCTTTTTTTTTTTTTTTTAGCCGGTTCTTAAAGCTTTTTTATTTATTCTCTAAGAAAGTAATCTTCCTGTTGCCAGATCCTAAGAGATATCAGGAAGTAAGAAAATGTAGGGCCATAGAGTAGTACAAAATGTTAAATTATGATATTTATGTCTATTATATAAATACCTCTAAATTAAGCATCTGTAAGTTAAGATTTTGGAGTGTTCTGTATCCTTACTATACTTTTTTATAACCAATGCTAAAATGATCACTTGGGAGGTGGGTAAGGGTGTGGTCACAGCCAAGTGAGGCACATCTGATTAAGGAGAACCAGACGTAAGTTTTTGAAAATTAGGTTGATGTTGCTGTTCCACCAAGAAACATGATAATTGTATACTGGTGCATGCTTGTCCCTAGAAATGAGTTCTGTCTTGAATTGGGTTTTACTGTTTGCTGAAATTATTTTTGGTACAGCCTGAGAATCTATTATACCAAACTTATGTGCAAAGTATAGTAAGAAGAAATGGAGCCTTATAGCAAGTACCTCCTCAATTATCTGTTACGCTTTAACATTTTAGTTTTTTTATATCAACTGTGTATGTACTTTTATGCCAGTATAGGAAATTCCAGTCTTTTGTTTTTTCCCTCCTTCAAGAAGGTTCTCAGTGATTATACCTCAGGTATTTCTGAGTATCCTGTTATATAGTAGGAAGGATACCTTCCTAAGCTCAGAATTAAAGGGTCTCCTGAATTATGATTTCAAATCTTCTGTAAGTAACCTTAGGCATGTGTCTTAAGGAAAAGGTAATGGCCATTGTTAGTTTTTTAAAAAGTTTTATACTATATGTCCTTGATTTAACATGAATAAACAGATTTTGACAAAGAGAGGAAATAAGTTAGAGGCAGCTCATAACAAGAGCTTCTTTATGAAGGTATATTATATAGGGTATTCAAAGCCTGTTTTGCTTTTCTGATCACTCTAGTACATAATTAGTAGTACTTGTTGGTACTAACATTGACTTTTGACATCTGAACTAGAGCTCTGAGTGTTTAATGGTCCACTCCTTTGAGGTCGAGTGCCTGCAGGCCTATACTCCAAGTGCGGCACCATAATGTCTACACTGAGTGGTTTGCATTGTGGAGCACAGCTACCTAGGAGTGGCAACCTGCTCTCTGGGGCAGCCAGGGAAATACTGTTGTTTGATATCTGGGGCTTGACTTTGTCAAACAGCTCTTTGTTGCACCTACCTTTGCTTTGTCAAATGTAAATCAGATAATAAACACGAGTATCTTCTTAAATTTAAAAAAAAAAACAAGGTGAGCTATAAATACATATAAAAATAAGCAAGTTTAGTAATATTCAAATTCCTAATTTTAAGTGCATTGATAATGCTGTAGATCTCCCAGGGCTACCAATATATTATCATGATAAGTTCTATTTGTATTAGGAATTCTGAAGGAAGAGACAAGTAATTTAGCACAATACATCACTTATTCTAGCAATGTTTTGGACCATTGAAGAACCTGCCAGAGAGACACTTACATTATCTGTTGCTGATTGATGCACATTTAAAAAATTTTTGTTCATTTTTTAATTTTTTAAATGTTCACTCACAGATTGTTGTGAATAGGACTGGTAATGAAATGCTACCCACAGTATTAGTTGTTTATGGATGGCATCTATTCTGAATGGTCCATGCCAAAGTCATACAAGCTGTTAAATATTTTGATTATTATCCTAATTGTAAATATTATTTTACTGGCTTTTGAGCATGAAAACAAACCTTTCTCCAATTGATTACTTTCCTTAGAAAACAAACCATTTTTAAAAGATTGCTGACTTTTTTCAACCTACTTATAAAATAAACCACATTGTTTATATTTTCTGAAAACTCACATCATAAATTAAGGAGTACTGTAATTGACAGAAGGACTGACAGATGCATTCTAAATACATAATTTCTTTACTAATACAACACAAAGATACCTTTGCAGGGATTAAGGAGAGCAGGCATTGAAACAGCATGCTCCCAGAGAGGAGCTGCTTGATCCCACAGGGACAGTCAGCCCTTCAGGAAACCACTTGTGTGGGGTGAGGAAGTCATCAGATTCTAGGAGCTCTCCCTGTTTCCATTTTTCAGAGATTCTATTCTCCTGAGAACTCCTCCCAACTACACAGGGACTCTGAACATATGCCTGCCTGCCACCAGACACAGGAACAAAACAACCTTATCATGTTCCTCACTCACATCCACATCTGTGTGTGAAATGAGGCCAGTCCTCCCCAGGCTTCAGGTCTGTGTGTGTCCTCCTGGACTACTGTAATCACTTTTACTAGTCAGCTTGGATTATCTATTTTAATTATGTAAATTGTGGAGTAAATAATTTACTTATTACTTCATTATCTGCTTTTCTCAGTTTTGGACAGTTGGAAGCTACCAAGTATGTTTGGTGCTTTACTTTGCACCCAAGTGAATGACAGATACTGTTCTCCCTCTGCCTATAGTTCCTCTCTCTACATATAGAAGACACACTTTTATATGTATACTAGAGGCCCAGTGCATGAATTCATGCACGGGTGGGGTCCCTCAGCCTCCTGGCGATCGAGGCCTATCAGGCGGTTGGCCAGCCAGGGGGAGGGACCCGGGGAGGTTGGCTGGTGGGGGGGTGAAAGGGTCAAAGGCCAGCCAGGGGGAGGGCCCACAGGAGGTTGGCTGTGGGAGCACATTGACCAACAGGGGGCAGCTTCTGCATTGAGCATCTACCCCCTGGTGTTCAGTGCCCAACATAGTGACTGATCAACTGGTTGTTCCGGTCGTTCTGTTGTAACAGTTGCTTATATATGTAGCTATTAGACACTTTGGTTCAGTTTTGTATAGCTATTTATTTAAAACTGGATGAACTATTTTTTATTTATGCTATGAAACGAGGGGAAGGCAGAGATTCTCATTGTCCCAAGAGCTCTATAGATTACATGGATGTTTTTCTCTCTCTCTAAAACCAGTGAACGTGACCTTGGGTGAAGATTTAAGAAAACAAAACAAAAACAGAACTATCCTATCTAATAAAAGAGAAACATGGTAATTAGCCATACCTCCGCTACCCTTCCCATTGGCTAATCAGGATGATATGCAAATTAACTGCCAGCCAAGATGGTGGCCTGCAGCCAGGCAGCTTGAAGCGAACATGAGGCTTGCTTGCTTCAGTGCTAGAGGACTCCAACCCGCCTGCCGCTGCCGGCCTCTGAGCTTGCAGTTTGAGACAATGTTACAAATATAGAAGCTAAACAAAACCCCAGAAACCTGCTTTCAGCCAGCTGGGATCTCAGAGCTGGAGTTGAAACAGTGTTTCGATTATAGAACCCAAACAAACCAGAACCTGTTTTCAGCAGCCGAGGCCTAAGAGCTAGAGCCAAGCCTCAGAGCTAAAGCTGGCCCAGAATAAAAAAAAAAAAAGAAAAAGAAAAAAAGGAGCAGTTGGGAGCTTCAGTCACCTGCCAGCCTGAAAACAGCCCTCAGCCCCTCACCCAGACTGGCCAGGCACCCCAGTGGGGGCCCCCACCCTGAAGGGTGTGTTACCAGCTGCAAACAGCCATCATCCCCTCATCCAGGCTGGCCAGGCAACCCAGTGGGGACCCCCACCCTGATCCAGGACACCCTTCAGGGCAAACCAGCCGGCCCCCACCCATGCACCAGGCCTCTATTCTATATAGTAAAAGGGTAATATGCCTCCCAGCACCGGGATCAGTGGAGCCGTGAGGCCTCCCAGCACCAGGATCACCGTGACGGGGGGCAGCGCCCAAACCCCCTGATCACCCTGCGGCTCTCTGTGTGACAGGGTGTGTGGCCACAACCTCCCTATCTGCCTTGCTCTGTTCGTGACAGGGGAAGGCACCCCAACCCCCTGATAAGCCCTGCTCTGTGCCTGATAGGGGGGAGCTCCCCAACCCCCTGATTGCCCTGTGGCTCTGTGTGTGACAGGGTGTGGTGCCCCAACCCCCTGATCGGGCCTGCTCTGTGTGTGACAGGGTGCGGCGCCCGCCCCCCCCCCACACACACACAGACCCTGCTCTGTGTGTGACGGGGTAGAGCCATAATCTCCCCATCGGCCCTGCCCTGAGTGTGACAGTGGCGGTGCCCCAACCCCCTGATCGGTCCAGCTCTGTGAGTGATAGAGGGCGGCGCCCCCCCACCCCCCCACGGGCCCTGCTCTGTGTGTGATGGGGTAGAGCGATAACCTCCCCATCGGCCCTGCCCTGAGTATGACAGGGTGCAGTGCCCCAACCCCCTGATCTGCCCTGCTCTGTTTGTGACAGGGGGTGGTGCCCCAACTCCCCTATCTGCCCTAATCTGTGCTTGACAAAGGGGAGCTCCTCAACCCCCTGATCGGCCCTGCTCTGTGGATGACAGGGGGGAGCTCCCCAACCCCCTGATTGACCCTGTTCTGTGCGTGACAGGGCGTGGCGCCGCAACCTCCCCATTGACCCTGCCTTGAGTGTGACAGGGGGCAGTGCCCCAACCCCCCAATCGGCCCTACCCTGAGCATGACTGAGTGTGGCATTGCAACCTCCCGATCCACCCTGCTCTGTGCATGACAGGGGACGGCGCCCCAACCCCCCAATCAGCCCTGCTCTGAGCCCGACCAGGGTCTGCACCTAGGGATTGGGCCTGCCCTCTGTCACCCAGGAGCAGGCCTAAGCCAGCAGGTCGTTATCTCCTGAGGGGTCCCAGATTGCGAGAGGGCACAGGCTGGGCTGAGGGGCCCCCTTCCCCTCCGAGTGCACAAATTTTTGTGCACCGGGCCTCTAGTCCTATATAATAAAAACCCAGCAACCAAAACAGCCAATGACCAGAATGACCAGAGACCCGAACCACCACGGCCCCTCTCCTGGGCTGGCCCTGTCCCCCAGCAAGTGGTTAGGTGCGATCAGGCAGCCAGGCAGAGCCTCGTGATCGATCACCTCGAAGAGGGAGACCCAGGCTTCTAACCACATCCTGTGGGAAGGATGCTTGGCAGCTGCGACAGGAGGCACTGGCAGTGGTGGACACTGAGTGGGCACGGTGCTTTCAGCCTGGTCCAGACCCCGGGGTTGTCGCCTCCGCCTGTGTCTTCTGCAGGGCTGGACTGCCACTCCTGTTATGATGCCTAGGAAGATCCCGGGCCCTTCCATGACTGCAGGCTCTCTGCCAGGGCTTGGCCCCCTGTCCAGACTCCCCAGCTTGGCCCTAACTGCAGAGGAGCTGAAATACACTGACATCCACAACCCTGGGGCCATGATAACCCTTTTGCACTTCCTGGAGGTGAAACTGCACCTCAACCTGTGAAAGGTGAGCTAGACAAGGAAGAAAAGCAGAGTAAAGGACACCAGGAAAAGAACAAAGTGGCGGCAGCCCGTTGCTGGAACAAGAAGAAGGAGCAGATGGAGTTTCTGCAGCAGGAATCTTAGTGGCTGGAGCTCATGAATGCGGAGCTGAAAACCCAGATGGAGGAGCTGAAGCAGGAGTGGCAGCAGCTCATCCTGATGCTCAGCCGGCATCGCCCCACCTGCATCGTTAGGACCAACAGTGTTAAGACCCCTGACTCAGACGGCAACCCACTGCTGGAGCAGCTGGAGAAGTGATCATGGGCTGGGAGGAGGGAGAGGAAGAGGAGATGGGGAGAGGGAGGAGGAGGAGGGTCCCAGAAGGCTCTTCCTTGCTGCATGAAAAACTCTTCCATGAGGCTCAGCACAGCCAGCATTGGCTGGGCTTTTTTGTGAAACTCAGATCAGCCACACCAGGGGAAGAAACCCAGGCTGATGAAACCCAGGACCAAGCATTGAGACCAAAGTAGTCCTGAGGGGGACCTGTTCTGCCTGGGGCCACACTTGTAGGAGCTGTGCAGAGGCTCTGGGCCAGAGAAACACCCAACCAGGCAGCTATGGCCACTTCTCCAGCATCTCTGCCAAGGCACCCACCCAAAGGGTCTCTGAGCAGCCAGGAAAATCCATGAGTTGCAACCAAAATTAGGCTGAGTATGGAACTCAGAGTGAAACTACAATCTGCCTGCCCCCGGCCCTGACTGTACCCACCGACCATGGTCCAACTCAGTCCTGCCCATAGTGGCAGCTAGAGTTGCTGTGGGCACGCAGCAAGGGCACCCTTCCAAAGCACATGCTCATTGAATGTTTACAGACTGGCTGTCCTGGCAGGGCTTTCAACTGCACATATTTTTTATACTTTCTCTTTTATAAAATATTTTTTCCAAAAAATGATTTTATACAAACAATATATAAATGGATTTCTGTAATCACTCAATGTGATACAGTATAAATACACTATGGTTTGTTTGTTGTGAACAGATATTCAGCAGTTATGGCCATTGCATGTAGCTTCTAAGTACTTTAGTCTCTGGGTGTTGGGGGTGGCGGGGCAGGGGTGTGGTGCATTTCCATCCTGGTAAACCCTTCATAGTACTCAGTTCTGTATCGCTCAGTAAACATTACACTTACTTAAAAAAAAGAAAAGAGGGAGGCCCAGGCCACCTGGCTGGTGGTGCTGCATTGGGTGGGCAAGGCCTCCCTCTGCAGGGTGATCAATCTGGAGGTCCCACCATCGATCGCCCCACAGAAGGAGGCCCAAGCCACCAGCCAGCGACACTGTGGTGGTGTTCAGGGCCGGCCAGCAGTTGCCTAGCAGAGGGAGGCTCAGGCCAGTCAAGCAATCATACCCCACACTTGTTATCTGCAGAGGGAGGCGACCAGTCTCAGGGAATGGGGGCAGCTCTGCACAGTGGCAGCGGCAGGGGTAGGGTCAGCTGCCAGTAGCTGGGGGAAGGAAAGCCCTGATAGGTCTTGATCTCAGGCCAGGCCTAGGGACCCTACTGGAGGGGTCCCAGATTACAAGAGGGTGCAGGCTAGGCTGAGGGACCCCCCGAGTGCATGAATTTCCATGCAACAGGCCTCTAGTTAGTTGATAAAAATAACTGAAATATCTATTTCCAAATTTCCTGAGAAAGAACTAATAGAAATCCAAATACTATTTCTTGTTTGCATCCTAAGTGTAATTTGATCAAGCTACCAATTAGTAGAATCATATTCAATTTGTTTCTTGAGTAATGAAGCTCAAACTAGAGTAAGGCCTTTTAAAATATAAAGGAAGTATAATTAATTATTTTATAGTAGAGCCCCAATGCATGAAATCTGTGCAAGGGGCTTGGCCCTTGCAACCCTGGCTTCATCCAGAAGGTCGTTCAGCTGTCTGCTCTAATTAGCATATTATGCTTTTATTATTATAGATTCTTTAGTTAAGTGGATATTTAGAGTAATTTAGATATGGATATAACTTACAACAAGGGAATCAATGCAAATGTTATTACTAGAGGCCCGATGCCCGTAATTCGTGCAAGAAGC
Source organism: Myotis daubentonii (assembly GCF_963259705.1). Classification (NCBI taxonomy): domain Eukaryota; kingdom Metazoa; phylum Chordata; class Mammalia; order Chiroptera; family Vespertilionidae; genus Myotis; species Myotis daubentonii. The sequence goes on from NC_081842.1 coordinate 108,479,563, forward strand.
TTGTCCCTACAACCCTGGCCGTCCCTAGCAGCCCTGGCTGCCTTGGCTGGACCTCACAGCCTCGGCTGGGCCTTGCAGCCTCGGCCAGCCCTTGCAGCCCTGGCTTCATCCAGAAGGTCATCTGGAAGGAAGTCTGGGAGGTCATTTGGCTGTTCAGTTTAATTAGCATATTAGCTCTTTATTATATAGGACTAGAGGCCCGATGCATGAAATTCATGCAAGAGTAGGCCTTCCTTCCCCAGCTGCCAGCACTGGCTTCCCCCTATCACCCTGGACCTGGGAGTGCTTCCCTTCAGCTGCCGGCAGGCACCTGGGATCCAGGCTTCCCTTGCAGCCCTGGCTTCATCAGGAGGACATCTGGCCTAATTAGCAT